>NC_133329.1:269313361-269978361 GCF_042186555.1 Aquarana catesbeiana | reverse complement strand
GGTTGGTGGTGTTTTCCTGATCCTATCACTACCGCAGGCAGCTAAATAAGCTACAAGTTAGATTTTTGCAAGCTCTGCACAGTGTTCAGCTAAAGCTACCTGTAGAAGGTTGGTGGTGGTCTCATACTACAGGCAGGCAGTTGATTTTACTAGCTGCAGTATCAGTATATATATATATATATATATATATATATATATATGTACCTGATGAGGAGACGGTGCATCCTCATCAGCACGTGGCCGTGAGACACGCTTGGCCTTTTTTTTGGCAGCTAGCCGTGTTGAGCCGCAACATGCGGAAGACTTGGTCGAGTGGATGACCAAGCCATCCTCATCCTCCTCATCCTCTCTCACCCATGCTCAGGGTACTTTGTCTGGCAAAGCAGCGGCCTCTTCCCTCAGCTCAATGTCATCAGTGACTCCTTCCCTAGCCCCGCCATGTCCTCCTGAGGAGTCCCTCGAACTGTTTGACCACAGTGTTCGGTACATGCTCCAGGGGATGCCCAGCGTTTGGAAGGCTCTAATGATGATACTGAGCTAGATGAAGGCAGTAACGTGAGCACGGACAGAGGGGGCGCCCAAGAAGGACAGAAATCTGGCAGTCATGCTCCCCCTGCTGCAGCATACTGCCAGGTTTGATCCAGTGATGAGGAGGGAGGGGATGATGAGGTCACTGACCCAACGTGGGTGCCTGATAGGAGAGAGGAGGAGGAGGAGGCGGGACATCACCAACGAGGCAGGATGCCCTCCAGGGGCCAGCCTAAGGGCAGCACACTGACTGCATCACACCCCAAAGCTTCGCATGTGCACGGCGCTGCAGTCTCTGCACGTTATTCAAAAAGTTCTTTGGTGTGGGCCTTTTTTGAGATGAGTGCATCAGATCGCACCGCTGCTATTTGCAACATATGGCTCAAGCGAATCTCGCATGGCCAAAACATCTCCCGCTTGGGCACCACATGCTTGACCAGACATATGTTGACCTGCCATGCAGTTTGTTTGCAAGCGTATCTAAAAGATCCACACCAAAGAACAAAGAGGACCTCTCCTTGCTCCTCATCAGCTGAGATCTCCAACCCCACTATACCTTCAGTCCTCTCTGAGACCTGCACTGAGAGGAATGAAGGTGTAGAATTAGGTGTGTCACAGCCAAATACTTGTGGGCAATATGCTTTCGGTACACCAACGTCAGATTGTACCAGGCAAATTTCCCTGCCCCAGCTGCTGCACCGCCGAAAGTAGTTCGCTCCCAGCCATCCACATGCCCAGCGGTTGAATGCTAGCTTGGCAAAATTGCTAGCACTTCAACTGCTGCCTTTTCAGTTGGTAGACTCTGCTCCCTTCTGTGAGTTTGTGGAATGTGCGGTTCCTCAGTGGCAGGTACCCAAACACCACTTTTTCTCACGGAAGGCAATTCCGGCTCTCTACCATCATGTGGAAGGCAATGTCTTGGCCTCGCTGGAAAGGGCGGTCAGCGTTAAGGTGCATATTACCGCTGACTCATGGTCCAGCAGGCATGGACAGGGACGTTACTTAAGCTTCACTGCACATTGGATGACTCTGCTGGCAGCTGGGAAGGATGCAGGACAAGGTGCAGTAGTGTTGGAGGTTGTTCCGCCACCATGCCTCCAAAATGCCACTACTAATGATTGTGACACACCTCTCTCCTACACCCCCTCCTCTTCTTCTTCCTCCATGGCCTCTTCCTGTGCTTTGTCCTCGGAACCAGCGGTGCTCCGTAGCCATTCAAGGGGCTACGCAAGTATGCAGGCCAAAAGATGCCATGTGGTGCTTGAGCTGGTGTGCTTGGGGGACAGGAGCCACACTGGGGCAGAGGTTCTGTCAGCTCTGCAGGGGCAGGTTCAGAGGTGGTTGACGCCATGCCAACTTAAGGCAGGAATGGTGGTTTGCGACAATGGCACCAACCTCCTCTCTGCCCTCCGACAGGGACAAATGACCCATATGCCCTGTTTGGCTCACGTCCTTAACTTGGTGGTGCAGCGGTTCTTGGGAAGGTACCCGGGCTTACAGGATGTCCTGAGGCAGGCCAGGAAAGTCTGTGTGCATTTCCGCCGGTCATATAATGCCAGTGCTCGGCTGGCAGACCTCCAAAAGGAGTTTAACCTACCCAAGAACCGCCTAATCTGTGACATGCCCACCAGGTGGAACTCAACGTTGGCCATGCTGCAGCGGCTGCACAGGCAGCAGAGGGCCATCAATGAGTACTTGTGCGACTATGGCACCAGGACAGGGTCAGGGGAGCTTGTTTTTTTTTCCCCATGCCAGTGGGCCATGATCAGGGATGCATGCACTGTCCTGTCACCATTTGAGGAGGCCACGAGGATGGTGAGCAGTGACAGTGCATGCATCAGTGACACTGTCCCCCTTGTCCACCTGTTGGAGCACACGCTGCGTGGAATAATGGACACGGCACTTGAGGCAGAACAGAGGCAGGAAGAGGAGGACTTCCTTAGCTCTCAAGGCCCCCTTTATCCAGACAGTGTTCCTGCGTGCCAGCTGATCACACAGGAAGAGGACGAGAAGGAGGAGGATTGTGTCAGTATGGAGGTGTAGCCTGGCACTCAGCATCAGCAGCAGTCTTTAAGGGATCAGTCCCAAGAAACACATGGACTTGTACGTGGCTGGGAGGTGATGGCTGTGGACCATGTCATCCTTAGTGACCCAGAGGACTCCGGACCGAATGCCTCAGCAAACCTACGCTGCATGGCCTCCCTGATCCTGCAAAGCCTGCGTAAGGATCCTCGTATTCGTGGTATCAAGGAGAAGGACCAATACTGGTTGGTAACCCTCCTTGATACACGTTACAAGGGTAAGGTTGCGGACCTTATCTTGCCATCGCAGAGGGAGCAGAGGATGAAAGATCTTCGGGAGGTCTTGCAGAAAGGTCTGTGAAACGCGTTCCTAGAGACTGGGAGGTTACAAACTCCTGTTTCTGGACAATGTGTTGCTGAGGCTTCGGTCAGTCAAAGAAGGAGCGGTGGAGAAGGCGGCCGTCTGACCGATGCGTTCAGACAATTTTTTGGTCCGCAGCCCCAAGGTATGATCGGTTCCAGCAACCATCGCCAGCGTCTGTTTTACATGGTGCAGGAATACCTAGGTGCAAGATCTGACTTGTACACCTTTCCCACTGAAAATCCACTGGGTTACTGAGTCTTGAGGATGGATCACTGGCCAGAGCTTGCACAGTATGCAATTGAGCTACTAGCCTGTCCTGCATCCAGCGTTCTTTCAGAACGCACATTCAGTGCTGCTGGAGGCTTTGTAACTGATCACAGGGTGCGTCTGTCCACCGACTCGGTCGATCGACTGACCTTCATAAAAATGAATCAGTCTTAGATCACCACCAGCTACCAAGCACCTGATGCTGATGTAACCGAATAATTTTTTTTAAAATCTCAGATCCCTTCAAAGACTGCCTATGCTGATGCTGAGTGACTATCTTGAGTAATTATCCTCTTCCTCCTCAATGATCACGCTGATAGCTTGTAAGAACATTTTTGGTTCTGGGCGCCACCACCAGTGCCTAAGGCCCAATCTTAAAGCCCCTGTTTAACAGGGGCGTGTAATTACAATTTTTGATGCAATACTTTGCAGCAGGGCTCGTTCCTGCATTCCAACTAGAGTATCTGTGAGAGGTTGCAGTGTTGTGGCACCAGCACCAGTGCCTAAGGCCCAATTTTTCAGACCCTGTTCAACAGGGGCATGTAATTACAATTCTTGATCTAATATTTCACAGCAGGGCCCGTTTCTGCTCCCACCAAGAGCGAGTGAGGACTTACAGTGTTGTGGCACTAGCACCACCACCACCAAAGGCCAAATTTTTCTACCCCTGTTCAACATGGGCATGTAATTACAATTGTTGATCTAATATTTCACAGCAGGGCCCTGTGAGGGCTTACAGTGTTGTGGCCACAACAACACCTAAGGCCCAAATTTCTGCTGAGTATATAGGGCAGGCCCCTACTTTCAAACATCCAACTTACAAATGACTTCTACTTGCAAATGGAAGGAGACAACAGGAAGTGAGATAAAATCTACCCCTAGGAAGGGAAATTCTCTCCTCTAAGAGTTGATATGGGAAAAACGTTTCTCCTTTCCACTGATGCTTTATCACCAATCCTTGTTTCACAAAAAAACCCAAATTTTCAAAAAACATTTGTCATTGGGACAAAAAATTAGGTGAAATCTTCTGAAGAGGAGCACAGACAGCAAAACAAATGTCACAGGGGTGATAACCTTTCCCTATGTTTTCCAAAAAGCTTAAAATAGATTTTTTGGCTGGAGCTAAACACGTTAAAAATGTACCAGTTCAAAATTACAAACAGATTCTACTTAACAACAAACCTACAGTCCCTGTCTTTTTTGCACCGCCTGTATACTGCTGTTCAGAGTATATAGGGCCTTGTGGCCCCCCGCCTTTTTTTTAATTTAGGTGCGGGGTTCCCCTTAATATCCATACAAGACCCAAAGGGCCTGGTAATGGACTGGGGGGTACCCATGCTGTTTGTCTCACTGATTTTCATCCATATTGCCAGGACCCGACATTACATTAAAGCCGCAAGCAGTTTTAAATGACTTTTTTTCCTTTAAAAATGACATTTTGTGCAGGGACTGTTCTAAGCACGGGAAACACACGCCACTTTACAGGCATACTATAGACACCCCCCAGGTACGATATTTAAAGGAATATTTCACTTTTTTTTAAACTTTAAGCATCATTAAAATCACTGCTCCCGAAAAAACGGACGTTTTTAATATTTTTTTTTGCATTGATACATGTCCCCTGGGGCAGGACCCAGATCCCCAAACCCTTTTTTAGGACAATACCCTGCACATTAGCCTTTAAAATGAGCACTTTTGATTTTGAACGTTCGAGTCCCATAGACGTCAATGGGGTTCTAACGTTCGTGCAAATTTTTGGTCCTTTCGCAGGTTCTGGTGCGAACCGAACCAGGGGGTGTTCGGCTCATCCCTAATTCCAATATAGTGATTATACTGTCTTGGAGGCTGTGCCTGAACCTACCTTGTGTGTTTATTTATGCTCAAACCACCATTTATTCTAACCTCATTAAGCTCATTTATCACTACGATTTCTATTTCCTGGTGCTACTTCACAGCCGTGTTAAAGTAATCTATATGCACGTTCTTATAAGTGCTTATAGTAACTTTCATTCAGCCAGGTGTGTTAGAGGGGTTGAGGGTGTTTTTGGAGTCACATCAGATCTATCACATCTGAGCAGCCCAACTACTGTATAGAGTCACACATGTGGGCGCATCCACAGTGATAAATCACAGCCCACTCCCTCCCTCCCTCCTCCTCCATGCCCACTAACCAGCTAAACACAAAGGAGGTGGGATATTAAATATTGATTGATGGAGGCTTCACCTCCCTGTTATTCTAAGACACAGGCTAGAGGGACGTGACACAGCCTGTGATTGGCAGAAATCCACCCACACCATGCCAAACAATATAATAAAGATTTTATTTCAAATATATATTTGTTTGACAATGTAAAGCAGTTTATTAATATTGCTTATTTATTTTTACTCTGTATCCCAAAGGTTGTTTTTTATATTTTGAACATGTGACCAACAGCAGAGGACTAGAAGCTCCTTCTGCTTATGTTTCCCTGCAGGCAGACTGGGTCATGTGACAGCTTTATATTAATTAGGAAAAAGGACAATTTTTTATTAAAATAATTACAGTTCCATCAGCCACATACAGAGCCAGAAAGGATAATGTAAATTAAAGTGTGTGTTTGGTATCCCTTTAAGTTAGGGATTTTTTTTTTCTTGGGCAGGTACTGTGATACAGTATCTCACAAAAGTGAGTACACCCCTCACATTTTTGTAAATATTTTATTATATCTTTTCATGTGACAACACTGAAGAAATGACACTTTGCTACAATGCAAAGTATTGAGTGTACAGCTTGTATAACAGTGTAAATTTGTTGCCCCCTCAAAATAACTCACACACTGCCATTAATGTCTAAACTGCTGGCAACAAAAGTGAGCACACCCCTAAGTGAATATATCCAAATTGGGCCCAACATTTTTGTGACCATCATTATTTTCCAGCACTGCCTTAACCCTCTTGGGCATAGAGTTCACCAGAGCTTCACAAGTTGCCACTGGAGTTCTCTTCCACTCCTCCATGACGACATCACAGAGCTGGTGGATGTTAGAGACCTTGTGTTCCTCCACCTTCCATTTGAAGATGCCCCACAGATGCTTAATAGGGTTTAGGTCTGGAGACATGCTTGGCCACTCCATTACTTTTACCCTCAGCTTCTTTAGCAAGGCAGTGGTTGTCTTGGAGGTGTGTTTGGGGTCATTATCATGTTGGAATACTGCCCTGTGGTCCAGTCTCAAAAGGGAGGGGATCATGCTCTGCTTCAGTATGTCACAGTACATGTTGGCATTCTTGGTTCCCTCAATGAACTGTAGCTCCCCAGTGTTGGCAGCAGTTATGCAGCCCCAGACCATGACACTCCCACCACCATGCTTGACTGTAGGCAAGACACACTTGACTTTGTACTCCTCACCTGGTTGCCACCACACACACTTGACACCATCTGAACCAAATAAGTTTATCTTGGTCTCATCAGACCACAGGACATGGTTCCAGTAATCCATGTCTTTAGTCTGCTTTTTTTCAGCAAACTGTTTGCGGGCTTTCTTGTGCATCATCTTTTTTAATAACAAGGTTGGTCTTTATTGTAAAAAAGAAATCATGGCATGATACAGACACTTCACGTTGAAAAGTATAACAGTTACATCAATTACAGTAACATACAGTTGAAATTCCCAAGAAATAGATTCATGACCATACATTGGCAGGTGTCTCGCTTCTTTAGTATAAACAGTTATTAATATTCAGGGGGACCTTAAAGGGGGGGGGGGGGCCCACAAAAAGAGAGGAAAATACAGCAGGTTTAACTTGTCCACATGTAGCCAGTTACTAAGAACAACGGACTAAATGGGATCAGTCCATGGCTACCAAATCTTTTTTAAATTTCATGGGGCATCCTCTGCTCATATATGTCAATTTATATAATGGCAGTACCGCATTAACCGAGTTTTCCCATGCTCCCACCGTGGGTGACAACCGAGAAGTCCATTTTAACAGGATCTCCTTTTTTGCATAAAAAGTAGAAGCGAGATCAGTATCTTAGTATACCTAGGCCTTTGCTCATCGTCTTGCACACCTAGCAGTGCAAGCTCGGCCGTTAGGGGAGATTCCAGCTGAAGGCGAACCTTAAGCCACTCTCCCACCGCAGCCGAAAACCACAACAGCCTGGGACAGGTCTAGAACATATGGAGATAAGTGCCCTCAGGAGAGTGGCAACGCGGGAAATTTGGGGAGCGTGATGGATAGATTCTGTGCAGCCTCTGAGGCATATAGTACACCCTATGTAAAAATTTGGTTTGTATTAATTTATCCCTAGAGGATATCACTAGTTTAGAACTATTTTCAAAACACTCCTCCCAGGTCTCTCTATCAAAATCAGGCAGATCCGCCTTCCATTTCTCCCACAGAGCGTCCATTTTAGGCGAGTCTGTCTTAAGGAGAGCCAGGTATAAAACAGAAAGGGGCTTGCTGAGGGACTCCTGCGCCAGCAACTCCTCAATAGGGTCCTCCTCAAGGCTGGGAGGCACTGGGAATTGTGCCCTGGCTGCATGGCGCAATTGGTGGTATCTGAACGCCATCCATGCAGGAAGTCCATATTTGTTAACTAGGGCACTAAATGGAAGTAGGGAGGCGGCTTGTATTATATCCCGCAACACCTTGATACCATATTGGGCCCACAGCTGTGGGTCTGGGATTGTCCTGAAGTGGGGAAGAGAAGGGTTACCTCACAGCGGACAATAGGGGGACCACCTATTAGGACGCAGGAATCTACATCTAGCCATTCCCCACACCTGCAAGGTTGCCCAAGTCGATGTTGGGAGGGAGGGGTATGCCGCGGGGCCCCTGTACACCAAATTACTGAGTTCAGTGAGAGAACCCACTATGGTTGCTTCTAGGCAGGTTGCTGCATTGGCTCTTGACTGCTCAAGCCACCATCTTACCATGACAAGCATAGCTGCCCAGTAATACACTAATAAATTAGGCAAGGCAAGGCCTCCACAACTCACAGGAAGCCAAAGGATCTATCTAGCCAACCGGGGGGAGGCCCCTTGCCACAGAAAAGCGCCAATGCAGCTATCTATGTCCTTGAAAAAGGATGGGGGTATCCACACTGGGCAATTTCTGAAGATGTAGTTAAACTTTGGTAAATAGACCATCTTTAGTATGTTAATGCGCCCCAGAAGATTAAGGGGTAGCTTGGCCCATCTGGAGCAGTGATCTCTAAGTTGTGCCACTAACGGTTGGAGATTGAGGCGCTGAAAGGCCCGCAAGTCCTTTGCCACCCTGATACCCAAATAAACAAACTCCTCCACCCATGGCAAGGGAGTCTGCATCCCCGACATTCTGGCCTGGTCATCCAATGGGAACAGAGCGGATTTAGACCAGTTGATACGGATCCCCGAGTACTTCCCAAATTCATCAAAAGGTCTCAAGGGCTGCATTCAGCAAGGACTCGGCATCATGCAGATATAGCAAAGTGTCATCTGCATATAGGGATACCTTCTCCTCCAGAGGGCCAACTCAGAATCCCACAATACGGCTAGACTCTCTGACCGCTATCAACAGGGGCTCTAAAGCCAGGGCAAATAAGCTGGGGGATAGTGGGCACCCCTGGCGAGTTCCCCTCTGGAGGAGAAAAAAATCCGAGAGGGTATCATTCACACAAACTCTCGCCCTAGGGGCTTGATATAGTAGGCTTAGCCAGTGGAGGAATTTGGGACCGAACCCAAATCTACGGAGGACTTCCCATAGGTACCCCCACTCCACGGAGTCAAAAGCCTTCTCCGCGTCTAGAGAGGCTATGACTCTTGTACCCTCGTTGTCATGGGAGGCAGCCAGATTGAGGAACAGTCGGCGGATGTTGATGTCAGTGCCTTTTCCCGCCACGAACCCTGTCTGGTCAATGTGGACCAGATCGTCCATAACCTTACTTATAAGAATGGCCAGTATTTTTGGCAACAACTTGGCATCAGCATTAATTAATGAAATCGGGCCTATAAGAGGCACACTTTTCAGGGTTCTTGCCGGGTTTGGGCACCAAGGCCCCTATCGCATCGGACATCGACTCAGGGAGAGAACCTAGTTCTGAAAATTGTTTCAGCAATGAAGTGAGCCAGGGAGCCAGCAATTCCTGATAAGTGGAGTAAAAATCAATAGGGATCCCATCTGGCCTAGGGGCTTTTCCCGACTACATAACTCCCACCGCCTCCTGAACCTCTTCCAAGGAAATGTCCTCCTCCAGTGTCTCCCTTTTTGCTGGTTCTAAGGTAGGGAACGAAACTCGATCCAGATACCAAAGCAGCTCACAATTGTCATAGGAAACCCTAGAGGAGTACAGGGTTTGATAAAACTCTAGGAACCTAGCACTAATTTCAGTGGGTGACCTTAGTAAACGACCATCCAGACCCCTCAACCTACCAATGTGGGTCACTGCATGTTGCCCCTTGGTTAGCCAGGCCAGTAACCTACCATTTTTATCACCAAATTCAAACACCCTTTGAGCTCCATCTAGCATAGATTTCTTGGTGAGGTCTATTCTTAGTAGGGATAGTTCCCTCAGGGTGTCTTGCCAGGTTATATAGTTAGCTTGCAACGGAGATCATACATATTTGGCCTCTTTAAGTCTTGCCTGCTCCTCCATTTGTCTCAAAGACTGCACAGATTTCCTCTTCCGCTGAGCTATACGTTTAATATATTCCCCTCTGAGCCAGGCCTTAAAGGTATCCCATAGAACCATGGGTCCCACAGACTGCATTATTTACCCAAAAATTGCACAAGACTTCCGGCATCTCCTCCTGAATCTCAGGGTCCATGATCCAATATTTGGATAGTCGCCATACCTTCCCGCCCTCCACATGAGAGGTTCGAATGGTGACAGACAGGGGGGCGTGATCAGATATTCCCCTCGAGAGAATCTCAGTCGATACCACTCTCTGCAACATAGCCGAAGAGGCAAACGCCAGGTCAATACGTGACATAGTCCGGTATGTGGCAGAGAGACAAGTATACGCCCTGTCTGAGGGATGGAAATGACGCCAAACGTCTGTCATGTGGAAGGCGGGCGCCCAATGGGACAGGGCATGTTGCTGAGGACCCGAAGCAGACATTCTGTCTAAATCTCTAGAAGGCACCATATTAAAATCCCCTATAATTAGTACATTATCCACATTAAACATTGTAACCTGCTGCATCAACACATGGAGCACTTCTACATTAACAGGTGGGGGTAAATATATACCCACTATTACATAAGGGATTTCCGAGATTAATGCATGTAAAATAATACATCTGCCACCGGGGTCAAGCTTGACCTCAATGAGCTGAAAGGGCAAGGATCTATGCACCAGAATGCTAACTCCACTAGCCTAATTAGAGTAGGGTGCATGATGGTGAGCACCAACCCAAGCCCTCCTCAGACTCATGACTCTGGAACCCGTCAGATGCGTCTCCTGCAGGATACACACTTGCGGGTGGAGTTTCCGCAAATAATTTAGTACCAAGGAAAGTTTGATGGCTGAATTAAGCCCACGCACGTTCCAGGACACTATTAAGCACTTAGCCATGAGATGAACGTGTCCAACAGTGAAGGAGGTGCTCCACTAGCACCCTGCGGGTCCAGTGAACCAGAGGGGGCCCTTGCTCCCCCTCCGGTGCCATGGAGTCCAGCGGGGCGGCATCATGAAGTGTAACATCATACCAAGGCAGTTGCTCCCTAGGGTACATGGGAACATAAATAGACCAACACAACCATGAAAACTTACAAAACATTAAGGAAAAGCAACCATGAACGGCAACCGCCGAACCTCCCCTCCCCCCACCCCATGCACCTCGGAACAGAGAGATGCATTTGAAACCCACAACAGTCATTGTTCTTGAACTAATCCCTCAGGTTGGGAACGTGTAGCCAGATAGGGATCCAACACATCTAGCAAAGCATACAAAAAACAAAATTAAAAAATAAAATCCCAAGGTGGGGTCCTTCTCAGAGCCATTGGAGTGCAATATTTTGTAATACAGGGTTATTTTCACCTGACTGAGCAGGGGTACACACTTCAGAGTCCGTTACGATGAACATCCGGTAAACTAGGGGGTAATATAACTTGCAATCATTTGTGTAGAACAATAGATAGTACATGTCACAAAGACCCGGAGAGCCCACATTATCATGGAAGCTAAAAAACCTAATCTCCTCCGTCCCCCCATCCCATCAGCGCATAAAAAAAAAAAAAAGAGAAGAAAAAAAAAGGGAAAGGTTTTTTTCTTGTTATATATAGGAGATGGGGGGGGAGTGTGGGCACCGCTCCAATAAGGGGGAAAGATATGCTTACCAGCCGCAGCAACACGGAGCGTTCGAATAGAAAACAACCATACATCCCATAACAGATTGCTGGGACCAGTAGTGCTACGGGGGAGCGCCTCAAGCCATGCAGAGGCCTCCCTAGGATTAACAAAGAAGCGTACGGTCTCTCCATCCACTACCCTCAGTTTTGCTGGGGACAGGACGCTGTACTTGAATCCCTTGGATCTCAGGGCAGCTTTGATGCTGTCGAAGGAACGGCGCTGTCTCTGGGTCTCCATGGTGTAATCCGGAAACATCAGGATATTTACATTGCGGTAAGGAAGTTCCCCAGCCGCTCGGGCAGCCCGTAGTAGCTCATCACAGTCCCGGTAATTAAGCAGCCGGAGAATGAAGGTTCTGGGTGGAGCTCCCTCAGGTCCAGGCTTGGAGGGGACACGATGAGCCCGCTCTACTGTGAAGTGTGGGGAGAGTTTGGCTGCTGACAGCAGGGATCGCAGGAAATCTTCAGTGAATAGAGCGGGGGATTTTCCCTCAACCCCCTCCGGGAGTCCCACAATCCTCAGATTGTTACGGCAGTTCCTATTCTCGGCGTCCTCCGCTCTATATTTTAGTGCCTTAACCCTCGTTTGCAGGGCTCGGATGGATGCCGCATGATCAGTCGCCGTATCCTCCACCTCTCCCACACGAAAACAGATCTTATCCAGGTCCTGGCGAATCAAGCCCACGTCCATCTGTACCTCCTCTATCTTAGATGTTAAGGCAGTTTGACATGAGGTGATGGCCGCCATAACCTCCGGAATGCCTGGAGACCCTGGGATAGATCCCTCCTCGTGGTCCGTTTGCGATGCCATGTTGGAAAGGCGCGCTGGAGATCTCAGGGCACAGGCGGCCGGAGTGGTTTCTGCCGGGACACTCGGGGGGGAAATTTCAGCCGCTTACCCCTCTTCTGACTCCCAAAGTTTTTAGAAGGCTTCCAGGGATGATAGGATCTTCTCAATCCACTCAGATATTAGGTGCGGATACTTTATCGGATCTCACTCCAGGAGAGCTCAGAGAACACATCTGTTCAGTCCACCATCCCGGCCACCTTGTGCATCATCTTTAGAAGAGGCTTCCTTCTGGGATGACAGCCATGCAGACCAATTTGATGCAGTGCGCTGCATATGGTCTGAGCACTGACAGGCTGACTCCCCACCCCTTTAACCTCTGCACAAATGCTGGCAGCACTCATACATCTTTTTCCCAAAGACAATCTCTGGATATGACGCTGAGCGCATGCACTCAACTTCTTTGGCCGACCATGGTGAGGCCTGTTCTCAGTGGAACCTGTCCTGTTAAACCGCTGTATGGTCTTGGCCACTGTGCTGCAGCTCAGTTTCAGGGTCTTGGCAATCTTCTTATAACCTAGGCCATCTTTGTAGAGCAACAATTCTTTTTTCAGATCCTCAGAGAGTTCTTTGCCATGAGGTGCCATGTTGAACTTCCAGTGACCAGTATGAGAGAGTGAGAGCGATAACATTAATGGCTGTGTGGAGTTATTTTGAGGGGACAGAAAATTTACACTGTTATACAAGGTGTATACTCACTACATTACATTGTAGCAAAGTGTAGTTTCTTCAGTTTTGTCACATGAAAAGATATAATAAAATATTTACAAAAATGTGAGGGGTGTACTCACTTTTGTGAGATACTGTATATTTTCCCTTTGCCCCCCCCCCTTTCTTTTCTTTTTTTTTTCACATCTTTCTCCTTTACTTTTTTTATGTTTACTTTGTTTCTTGGCTTGCCTACCACAGAGGTGGCTATGTGTTGCTCTATATGCACAATGTACCCTCAACTCTGAGACTTACCATTCTTGCTGTGGCTTTCTTTTTGTGTACTATTTTTGGAAAAAGGCAATAAACCTATTTTTTTTTTTTTGCTATAAAAGTTTTTATTGAGCAAAATTAGACAACATGCGGAATGATGAAGCCATTAACAGAATAAAGAAAGCAACAGCAAGTAAGCTGGTTATATTTGACCTTAATACATTAACTGTGTAGCATAATATTAACATTGTTCAACAAACGTTTCACTTATGTTTAGGTATTATATATCTTTGTTAAGTAGAAGGAAGTCCGCTTCCTCTGCAAAGGTACGCAGAGAACAGAGGACTTCATTTGAGTACAAAGAAAATTGAGAGACAGACACTATGAGGTCTAAATAGGAAGTAATAAACAAATAAAGGGTCGAAGTTACCCCGTTGGGGTGTCACAGGTATGGATATGTTCTATAAATGGTAGGTCATAAACCAGAGATGTAGGTTGGTCGAGCTCCTTAGAGGTACAATAATTCAATAATTGCTCAGGGATGCATTCACCCTGTTGTCAGACTATAATAAAAAAATTTTAATTAGAACATGCTTAAAGTTATGAATCATTACAAAGAGTGAACCACACAGAAATAAAGATGACAAGGCAGAAAAACATTTAACCACTTCAGCCCCAGAAGGATTTACCCCCTTCCTGACCAGAGCACTTTTTGCGATACGGCACTGCGTCGCTTTAATTGACGATTGCGTGGTCGTGCGACGTTGCACCCAAACAAAATTTACGTCCTTTTTTCCCACAAATAGAGCTTTCTTTTGGTGGTATTTGATCACCTCTGCAGTTTTTTTTTGCGCTATAAACAAAAAGAGCGTCAATTTTGAAAAAAAAAGCAATATTTTTTACTTTTTGCTATAATAAATATCCCCAAAAAATATTAAAAAAAAAAATTTCTTTCTCAGTTTAGGCCGATATGTTCTCTTCTACATATTTTTGGTAAAAAAACAAAACAATAAGCGTATATTGATTGGTTTGCACAAAAGTTATAGCGTCTACAAAATAGGGGATAGATTTATGGCATTTTTATTATTACATTTTTTTTTTATTAGTAATGGCAGCGATCTGCAATTTTTATCATGACTGCGACATTATGGCGGACACATCGGACACTTTGGCACCATTTTGGGACCATTGTCATTTATACAGTGATCAGTGCTATAAAAATGCACTGATTACTGTGTAAATGACACTGGCAGGGAAGGGGTTAAACACTAGGGGGTGATCAAGGGGTTAAGTGTGTCCTAGAGAGGTGTTCCAACTGTGGGGGGATGGGCTACCACTGACATGACAGCGATCACTGCTCTCGATCACAGGGAGCAGTAGATCCCTGTTATGTCACTAGGCAGAACGGGGAATGCCTTGTTTACAAAGGTATCTCGAGTCCACGGGAGCCTCGTGCATGATCACGGAGTATGCGGCGGCGCACGCGCCCACAATGCCGCAATTTTAAAGGGGAAGTACCTGTACGCCCATTTGCCTGGCCATGCCATTGTGCCGACGTACATCGTCGTGCTCTGGTCAGCTAATGGTTAACTACATACAATTTCAAATGGAAACAAGTATATATAAAGCTATATCCATAAAATGCCCTAGATTACTCAGTTACAGGACTGCTGGAAGTATGCAAATAGATAAAGGTATAACAAGGTTTAACTATTTGTTTATTTAACAAAAAAATAAAATGTAAAACAAAACAAAACAATAAAAAAAAAAAACAGTTGTCTGAGATTTAAGAATGCAGTCTTAGGTTCAGAACGCTCAGATGCTCAGTTAAAAGTAAAATCTTCGCATCTTTAAACTGAACATGTTGCTTTCTTTTAACAATCTGCATAAAAGGTTTTGCATTCAAGACACACTTGGCAAACATCAAAAAAATAATAATAATGAAAGCGGTACAATTGTTTACATCACTGTTGCTATGGGTGTAGCAATGTTTTCTACTTTCCAGAAATATGTTTTTATGTCATATTCCACACTTTTTTGCTGCCAAAACAGCCCTAACCTGTGGAGGCATGGCATCAAATTGTCAGTAGCAGATCCCTTAAGTCCTGAAAGTTGCAAGGTGGGTCCTCCATGGATCAGACTTATTTTCCAGATTGGATTGAGATCTGGAGGATTTGGAGGTAAGTCAACACCTCAAACCATTCTTGAATCATTTTTACAGTGTGGCAGAGAACATTGTCCTGCTGAAAGAGCCCACTGCAATCAGGCAATACCATTTCCATGAAAAGGTGTATTTGGTCAACAACAGTGTTTAGGTAAGTGGAATTTAGTATCTGTCTAGGAACATCAACATGAATGGCAGAACCCAAAGTTTCCCAGCAGAATATTTCCCAAAGCATCACACTACCTCAACTGGCTTACCTTCTGAACATATTGCATCCTGGTGCTATCTCTTGGATTATATCTCCTCCTCAGGGATGTAAAAAAAAAAAAAACATGATTCATCAGACCGGGCCTCCATCTTCCATTGCTTTGCGGTCCAGTTCTGATGCTCAAGTGCCCATTGTAGGCGCTTTTGGCTGTGGAAACAGGTCAGCATAGGCACCTTGACAGGTTTGTGGCTATGCAGGCCCATACACAACAAACTGCAATGCCCGTTTCCACCCACATATTTAACAGTTTGCGTGGAGATTTTTTTATATTATGATGTTTATTTTATTCTCCAAATAAACCTTTAGTGATTGCAGCCAAAGTGTTACATTTTACACCATCACTTAGTAATCGAATAGTAGCCATGTGCTGGGCTATATGTTCTCCATGTGTACAGCTAACCATGTGGTGGGGAATATGTGCACTCTTTTTTTTTTTTTTTTTTTTATCCAGAAAAAATTCTTTATTGAAAATTAACAGCATACAGTCCAGAGATTCATAAGCCTTACAATTACGACATGGTATAGCACCCCCAGTTCCCTGGAAGCCAAGCCACTAATATGCAAAATAATATAACATTACATGCCATTTTCCCCTACACACTCCACATCCAAAATAGCCCGCTCAACTTCCAAAACATCTATATGTAAATGTCTGTACTGTCAGATTATTAGGGTGTGGGGTCTCTCAGCCCGCATTAAGTCTCAGGAGTCTGTCCATGACCAGGTCCTCCGGGGCCAGTCCCGGAGTTCCCAGCCACGGCTCCCACAGTTTTTCAAATTTGGCAGCACATCCCCTATGCTGGTATATGATTTTCTCCATCCTTAGCGTATTACCCACTGCTGTAATCCACTCCTTAACTGTAGGGGGAGACTCAGACTTCCAATGTCTCATAATCAAGTTACGGGCCATGAAAAGGGTCCGTGTGAGGGCTTCTCTAATATGTGTGTCCCATTCTAATTCGTCCAGTAAGTTCAGAATACACTGTCTAGGGTCCAGAGGAATCTGTACCCCAAACACTGCAGACAGAACCTCTATCACCCCCTTCCAATACACATGGAGTTTGGGACAGCGCCAAAGCATATGTATCAACTCACCATGATCCCTTTTGCACCTAGTACACAACGGGGAGGGCGTCAGTCCCAGAGCATGGAGTCTATGGGGCGTGTAATATACTCTCAGAAGTGTGTATAGTTGGGTCAACCTTTGTGTCACATTTAGGGAACAGATAGCCACTGATTGCAGGGCTTCCTCCCACTGGTCGTCATCTAGGGGCCCTATGTCCGTTTCCCACTTTCTTTTGACCGTAAGGGGGTGTTTGGAACGGTATTGAGTAGATAATGTGCCATAGCATTGGGAGATAAATCCCTTGGAGACCTCTGCATTCCTAAGTTGGGAAAGAATTGGATTAGGGTCCATATGCCAGTCAGTGGTCCTAGTTTGTGCTATAAAAGCGTGTCTGAGTTGCATATAGTAGAACTTCATATGTTGAGGTAACCCATATTTCTCTTTCAAAATTTCCCAGGACACCAATTTCCCATTACTTATAATTTGAGCCAGGTAGAAGATACCATGTCCCTTCCACTTGTCTGTGTGCTGCAGTTTGGCCAGCTCCGGGTAGGTCTCATTTGCCCAAATCAGGCTAAACTCAGTGAAACCCGTGACCCCCTGTAAATAATTGACCTTATTCCATACTTTTTGTATAAGATTGTATGTGGGGAAGGTTTTTTGAGGTTTGCCAAAGGCCAATGCCTCAAGAGCAGTCGGGACTGAATGCCCACCCACTGCATGGAGCATAATAGCCTCGGAAGCACTGGGGGATCTGTCACCCACTACACCCTCCATGGCCATAGTACCTATCAAGTGTTGCATCTGAGACGCCAGATAGTACAACCATGGATTCGGGAGAGCAAGGCCCCCTTCGTCTTTAGGGCGTTGTAAGTGTTCTAGTTTTATCCTAGGGGGCTTATTTTTCCAGATAAGTTCACGGAATATGTTGTTGACTATCCTAAAGATCTTCAGTGGGATCACTATTGGGGAATTATGTAGCATGTATAGCAGTTGGGGCATCAGAATCATTTTGATTAGATTCACTCTGCCCGCAACCGACATACACAGAGCATTCCATGCCTTAACCCGCTGCCGAAACCTGGCCAAAAGTGGGGAAATATTGAGCTGACCGTAATCCCTAAGTTGGGGTGTAATCCATATCCCCAGGTATTTAAAGGAGTGGGTAACGGGAATTTCTCCTGCTCTTTCACCGTCTTGGTCTGTGGTACCGTCTAGGGGCATCAAAGCAGATTTGGCCCAGTTTATCTTCAGACCTGAATATTCCCCAAACCGGATCACTGTGTCCATCGTGTTTCTCAGGGACTGCTCCATATCACCCAACAATATCATGGTGTCATCCGCATAGAGCATCACTTTCTCCTGTCTATCTCCATAGCAGAAGCCTGTGATACCCTTGTGACTTCTAATCTTAATTGCTAGGGGCTCTATCGCCAGAGCGAATAGCAGGGGGGATAAAGGGCACCCCTGCCGTGTGCCCCGGCCCAAAGCAAACGACAATGACATTCTACCTGCCTCCCTTATGGCAGCCCGAGGGCAGTGATACAGCAAACGTACCCAGGTGATATATGTGTCCCCAATGCCAAATCGCCTCAGGACCTCCCAAAGATAAGGCCATTCCACACTATCAAAGGCTTTCATAGTATCTAGTGACAAAAGAGCCCTTGATCCCATGTTGTCAGTCTGCGTCTGCATATTAAGAAATAGCCTTCTCAAGTTTATCGCCGTGGATTTATTAGGCATAAATCCCGCCTGATCTGGATGTATCACTGAAGTGATCACCTTATTTAGTCTAAGAGCTAGTACTTTGGCCAGGATTTTAATGTCTGACTGGAGTAACGATATCGGTCTATAGGATGCTGGATCTACGGGATCCTTACCTGGTTTCAAAATCAGCACAATATGGGCTTGCGACATAGATGGTGGAAGGGCAGACTGGTCCCTGGCCGCGTTAAACATTGCCAAGAGCTTGGGCAACAATATTTCAGAGTATTTTTTGTATATCTCCATGGGGATACCATCACCCCCTGGGGCTTTACAGTTGGGAAACGCAGCCACGGCCACCTGCAGTTCCTCCAGTGATATCGAGGAATCCAACTCCCGGCATTGTAATGCAGAGAGCTGTGGGAAAACAATGCCGTCCAAGTAATTACCCAACTCCCCCGGGTTTTTTAAAGAGGTTGGGCGATATAGTGTCTCATAGAACTCGGCTAGTGTGTTCAATATTAAATCAGGCGACCGTACCAACTGTCCCCCTTTAGTTTTTATGGCTCCGATTACTGGGGACTTCTGTTCTGAGTTAGCAATTCTTGCGAGAAGGCGGCCCGTTGTCTCCCCCTCCTCAAAAAAGGCAGTTTTAGAGAAGAATCTTTTCTTTTCCGCCGAGGAGGCCAGGAGGTGCCCATAAGCAGATTGAGCTGCCTGCCAGGCCTCCCTTGCGGAATCAGTGGGATCTTGCACATATTTCTCCTCCAGGGAATGGACCTGCATCTCCAGTGTTTCCCTGAGGGCTTCAGAGCGCTGTTTAACCTTAGTGACCTCATTGCTAAGCAGTCTACGCAGATATAATTTAAATCTCTCCCACTCTGCCACAACGGCCGCTGGAGTTGGCTGAATCTGAAAAAACCCACCAATGCTTCCCTCTAGTCTCTCAGGAGATGCGAACAGCTGAAGCCAAAAGGCATTAAATTTCCATGGTGCCTTTGGGAGCATGGACCCCTGTGTTGTGACTAGTTTTAGAACCATATAGGAATGGTCTGAAACGCATCTGGGTTTATATGAAACTTCAGAGACCGATGGGAGCATATCCGAGTTTCCCACAGCCAAGTCTATCCTGGATAAAGACCCGTGGGTTTTGGAAAAGCAAGAGAATTGCTTAGTTACTGGGTTTCTATGTCTCCATATGTCTAGCCATCCCAGCTCCTGCAGCAGTCTAGCCAATGGTGTTGCCCTGCATGGGGCTTGTATTCCCTGGGGTGGATGTTTATCTAGAGCGGGGTTTAGCCAACTATTGAAATCCCCTACAATGAGCATAGGGAGGTTCGGCTTATCCGTCAGAAACTCCAAGAAAAGCCGAAGCACCCGTGCATCAAATGGGGGGGGTATGTACACACAGGCAAGAATACAATGCAAAATTCCAATGCGACAATGCAGAAATACAAATCTCCCCTCCACATCTATCTTAGAAGCAAATTCCTGGAAATCCAGGGATCTGTGTATCACTACACTCACACCCCGAGAAAAAGAGGTGTGGGTGGAGTGATAGGCCCATCCTATCCATCTGTACTTCAAACAGCTCCTGGTTACTGTAGTGAGATGTGTCTCCTGTAGACATATAACAGCAGGAAAGAACTTCTTTAGACAAGTAAATATCATAGTACGCTTAAGGGGGGAGTTCATGCCCCTAACATTCCAGGAAATCAGCGAAGAACCCTCCATTGTGGAAGTGTCATCATCAGTTGGCATGGGTAGACAGTGGTCCTCTGTATGGTGAGTCTATGGAGACAATGATAGGCAGTCTCATACATGTGTGGCAAATTGAGGCTAGTAAGCAAATTCAAGTAAGTCTCTGGACTGTAAAATAGTGCAAACTGTAAACCATAACCTGGCACAACGGTGCCAACAAACTTCTTTTTTATGGTAGTATGGTGGAACCAAGGTAGGTATCCCTCACTGACGTCAATGACCGCCAATGCGGGGCAGGATAGTAGGATCAACCACAATAGCTTCATCGGCCAGGCCAAACATAGCCTGGCAGCACAGCCTAAAAGCTGGCTGACTGTAGGAGCTCGCATTGCCACCCGAACAAAACAAAGTCACGTGTATAAAGAGAAATTAGAAAAAAGCTCAGTTCTTTTATCTCCAGCGTTTCTATACATGAAATGTGTCCCCGGCATCTAAACAAGGAAAAGAACAAGTGGGTAGGTCAAGGGATGACCATACAAGGTGTAGGCATGGATATATGCTTAGTCCGTAGAAAAATAACAACATCAGTATACTCCGTGTTGAGAGGAAATCTTGGCAGCACATCAGGGTCAGTCTCCTTCCGCATCAGGCCGGCGGTGTCGCAGGGCTTGTTCATTATGATCTAACCACATCATTGCATCTCTGGGTGATTCAAAGAACTGTGCATGCCCATCCGCCGTCACTCGCAGTTTAGCTGGGTAAAGCATGGCGTATGGTAATTGCAGGGCTCTCAGACGTTTCTTTACTTCCCCAAATTTTGCTCTGCTTCTCTGTACCTCCGCTGAGAAATCAGGGTAGAATGAGATTCTGACGCCATTAAACTTAACATTTGCTTTCTCCCGTGCACATCATAGTATGGCTTCCCTGTCTCGATAGTGTAGTAGCTTTGCCAGCATGGACCTGGGAGGGGCTCCCTGTGGGGGGGGTCTGCCAGGGACTCTGTGTGCTCTCTCCACAGTGAAAAAAGGGGAAAATGCCTCCCGGCCAAAAATCTCAATGAGCCAGTTCTCCACAAAGGTAGTGGGGTCCTTACCCTCAGACTTCTCAGGGAGCCCCACTATGCGGACGTTGTTCCTCCGTAAACGGTTCTCTGTGTCTTCCGCCCTGTTGTATGTTTCTTGAGCCATGCGGTGTGCTGCTCTAGCTTCCTGTGCAATTGGGGGGATTTTGTCCTCCATATCGCTCACTCTGCTTTCCACCGCCGTGGCCCTTTCCCTGACCTTTTGCAGATCTTGTCTGAGAAAGGACATCTCCTCCCTGACACCCCCCAACTGGTCTTTCATGACATTGACTGCAGCAGTACACACATGAACTGCTTTCAGGATTTCAGCTAGTGTAGGTTGCTCCAGAGTCTCTGGTGTGTCTTCAGAAGGGGAGGGGGAGGGAGGGCGAGTGTCTTCCTCCATGAAGAGGTTAGGTGTGCTCACTGTGTCCATATCCCAGTCTGCTTGTAATGTCTTATCCACCTCTCCCCTTTTGTAAGCTGACCCCCCCTCGTCTGTTGTCCCGGGGCCCTGTAGCTTCTGGGCATAGTAGAGGATATCTCTATATTGTTCCTTACCCGCGGTCTTTGGGGCTTTCTTATTGCTGCCGTCTTTCATTCTGTCCACTGTCCGAGGAGCGCGCTGGTGCAAGGCTGCAGGCGCGACGGCGCCATCTTGGGATTCCGGTCCCGCCATCTCCCGCGGGCCACGGCGGGTTTTCCCCCTCGTGCAGAGGGCCGGGGGTGGGTCCGGGGGGTGCTGGGACTCGGTAGCCAGCTGGGGAGCTGGAAGAACCAGGATCAGCGATGCCGGGGAAGGATCAGTTCACGGATCAGGCAGGAGCTGTGAGAAGTGCGTCCTCTCACATGCCGGTCTTGGCCACGCCCCATGTGCACTCTTTAATCCATATACAGTACATCCTTCAGTCATCCCAGTGGTGACAGCACATTCCTAAAGTTTACAAAAGAAGAGAGAAAACTTAGGTTAAAGGGCAGCTGAGTAGAGGATGCCATACCTTTTAGGGGGATTTGCCGGCATCCAACATCTAATGCAAAGGAAATGCAAATAGTCCCAATTAGTCCTGCATCTTCCTCCCCTGCGTCCCCTCCAAGGGGAAACTCAGACAGATAGAGCTTCAAAGACCACATCTTTTCTGTGACTTGGTCCTCTAAACACTTTCCATAATGACCCCAGGAGGACTCCGGCCAAGAATATTTATGTCTGAGCCCTATATCCCAAGATACCCTCACATTGGCATGGACAGGTCTGGCACTGCCTAGGTTCACACCCCACTACTACCCTGGGGGCATCTAGTGGCTATCTAGGCAATCATGCTGCTTACACGCTTTAAGAGTTCCCTGAATCTACTCTCAAAGTTAATTATGGCAACAACTCAAAGCCAAAATGGGGAACTAAACCAGGCACTCCCAACAGTGTTTTGTATACTTCAAAAATTGACACAAAGCAGAGACCTTTACAGGTAAATACAATGCATTCATTGTGGTAAATTCACATATAATCGTTTGGGAAGATGTTTGTTTAAGTCAATGATCTGGGGACAGGGTCTCTTTAAGACCTAATGTGGTAATTAGGCTCAGGGACTTGCAAACCCTTTTTTTTTCACTAGACAAGCGACAAGGTTTCCAAATTTTTGCACATGCAACAATTACTATTTTTAATTTCCTGCTTGTCCTTAAAGGTATTAGCATTCATGGTGGGCACAACTTTATTCTGTTTCCATGATTCCTTACTGTGTTTTCTATGTCAAATGTTATTCTCTATGCCCTCTCCTGTAACCTGTGCTATTTTCTGTGGTGTTTGTGACTGACATTCGAAGTCAGATTTGGATGGAAAAATAAGCAAAGCCAGACATTTGCTCATTATTTTTTGTACCTTTGAATGTATACAATACAATTTCCAAGACAAAGAAAAGGTTAAGTGACACATTAATAGAATTATGTGTATAACTGAATGAATGATATTCAATAAAGACAGGTAATGTTATTATAAAAGAGGCTTTTATTTGTAATTTCTCCATTGTTGTTATCAATAAGAAGTTTAATAAAATGTTACTGTAAAATACCAGAGTGAATGTCTTTTATGAAACTAAAATCCAACTCTAGCAAAGGATGGTTTCCTGTTTTCCTGTCCAGTGTTTGTTGCTGCCTGTGTGCTCCAGAGGATGTTTTTCATTCATTCTCGTGCTTGTGTCACATATTCAGAAAGTAAACAAAATTTTTTTTCTGTGGGTACACAGATAATAATAAATAACTTATGTTGCTCTCTATGCACACTGAGAATTATTGTATTTGTGCCATCAGTGGTACAGACCATGAGGTGTAATCTTCTCAATGGGAACACAAGCAGTCATAAAAAGAGCACATTTTAGTAGAAGAGGAAGTGATAGGATAAGCTTAGAATCAGTCCAGTGGAAAAAGAACTCTGGATGCCAGTGGACTTTAAACCATAGCTCCCAACTGTGACTGATTTTGAGGGACTGTCCCTGATTTGCAACAAAGTCTCCCTGTCCCTCTTTCCTCCACATTTGTCCCTCATTTTGGTCTGACCCATATCTTTGTTGTGGATTCATGGAGAAATACAGTTTATATTTACTGTTAGAAATGTGTGATTCACTTAGCTCTCAGAGAATATGGACTGTGGCTCTGTAATAATTGAACTATTGCTCTTGAAAACCTTTCAGAGAAAAGCAGATGAGCTTATGTTTTCCAAGCTGTTACTACATCAGCTATTGAAAACTTTTACAAGCCTGCATTGAGACAGAGACTCGCTGGAACAATGGTAGCTCTCATCACAAAACAAGGAGATATTTACATGGTTTTAGTGGATAAACAAAAGCGACACATACAGCCATAGGTAAAAGGGTTATACAGAATGTTATCACATAGAATACACTTGTGTCCATCAAAACCTATTGTGTTTGAGTGAGGAACTGTTTAAATAGCTAACAAAACTCATTGTGTAAATTTTAAGAATTGTGGACACAGCTAAACTATCTAAACATCCTTTGAAACTAAGTTCATTTCAACACATGGTGGGAAAGATTTGAAGTTTGTGCAAGTCAAAAATATTTTAAAAGTACCTATATGGTTATTATAAGTCAATCGAACTATGTATGATATTTTAGGTCATGGATATGATTATATTTAGACTCTGCTGATCTAATAACTTTGGTATAAGGTAAAAATATAAAAGTTGTGATGTAGGACCAATTATAAGTAGAATTGTTTAAGATGCCAATCAATATTATGAAAAACATATAATTATGATTATAACTATATAAGACTGTAGCCTATGTTTAGATAAACAAATATTCATTGGATATACCAGAATTATACATGTATCCATGTAGATAATCATTTTATGTGATCTTGATTAATATATATAACAACATGTTTCTTTCATTGATAGACCAGTTGTTATAGATATACATTTATAGATATACATATATGTAACCATTTTATGTAATAGTGATTAACCAAAATTATAATGAGTGTATTTTACATTAGACCCATTACCAGAATATTTAAAGGTATATATTCTTGTCACCATTATACACATTATGAAAATAGAATGTATTAACTCAAAAAGATAAACTCAAAACACATGTGAGACACCTGGTGGTTGAAGGTGATATCATTTGAACTCACTAAATTTCCGGGAAAGGTTAATTATTATCTTTTTCTTAACCAATAGAAAAGAAGCCACACCTTTTGGGCAGAATTTAGTATAATTTTATGATCTCATTGTCTGAGATGGTATTTAGCAGCAAGAAAGAAAAAAGGAGGGAGCTGAGGGGACCCACCCTGAGGGATACACTCAGGGACACACCCTGAGGGGAGATATTGGGAGATACACACACTCCCAGACAAACTGACACACTCAGATACTGAGATATACATGCACCATGCATCAATACATATCTTTACATTCATCAAGATTCCTCAACACCTGATACTTGGAACTTGGAGGTCGCAAGAAGTAAATGCTCTATAAGAGTATCCACTTTTGAAAACTACGGCAGCCATCTTAACTCTGGTAACCAGCCAATAGGAACAGTAGCCATTTTGGAATGGGTAATTATCTCATGTCGATTTTATCTTGTATGTTCTCTCAAATATTGAATTATTTAATGTTATACAATTGATAATCATTCTCCCGAATCAATAACCGCCTTGTAGATTTTTCTCTAAAGATTCAAATTTTTCATTATAGTTTTCTTTTTGCATAGTTGCAACTTTTTTGACAAAACAAACCTCTAATTTATTTCACATTGTTAACCACTTACTTACCTGCAGTATAGTAATGGTTGGATGTGTGAAATACAGACATTCTGTTTAATTGATAATTTCACAAGGTTATTGATTCTACTGAGAAGTTATCATGGTGGTACTATGTCAAAGGGACTGTACGCCCATTTTGCAAGTGTTTTTATTGATTTTCAAGACGTTCATGTAACGCAATCAGTATTTTAATTTCATGTGAATATTTGTTTTTTGTCAACCAATAAATGCAACTGTTTTGTATGATCACATGTCTCCGTGAATACGTTTCATATGCATAGACTGTGTCATATAGATTGATTTTGTATCTTAAAAATATCCTCGTTAAAAATTACTCAATAATAATTAATGTGTGGGAAACCTGTACTTTAAAAAGCACAACATATTGTATATACAATGCACTTTTTATCTTTCAGAAAGTTTTTCCCAGTGCTAAAACTTTCTTCCAATTTCTAAATTGTTGTATTTGTAAATGTCAAAATCCAAAGCAATAGTAGTGGTAAAAAAAAAAAAGCACTTGTGGGTTTAACTAATCATACTTTTGTATAATTCTCTTTGAAGGGGGTGTGGCAGGCGGTGTTTCTTATGTCTACATACTTTTGCTAAAGGATGACCTTCATTCCCACCCTAAAAAGTTGGGAGGTAAACTATGAAGTACAAGTGCCATATATATATATATATATATATATATATATATATATATATATCGATCTATATATAGATAGATATATAATATACATACATACATACATACATTATATTGTCAGAAGTATTGGGACACCTGCCTTTACACGCACATGAACTTTAATGGCATCCCAGTCTTAATCTGTAGGTTTCAATATTGAGTTGGCCCACTCTTTGTAGCTATAACAGCTTCAACTCTTCTGGGAAGGCTGTCCACAAGGTTTAGAAGTGTGTCTATGGGAATGTTTGATCATTCTTCCAGAAGCACATTTGTGAGGTCAGGCACTGTATACAAGAAAGAGGTGGGGTTCCGGTGCTCCTATTATTATGATGCCTTAAATGGAATGGTGCAGTAATAATATAAATAACAAATTAAAAATAGCACATACAAAATAGCACATTAAAAATAGGGGGGGAGGAGAGAGGAGGCAGCCATCCTCAGAGGGTGTCCATAGCCTCTGTGAGCACACAATGAATAGGGAGAGAGGTTTTTGGAGGCGCCAACTCCGGTAACACTGTCACATGATGTTAGTGTAAAACATACACTTACTGGTTCGTAGGTTCAGATAGGGTGACAACGTCCTGTGGTGTGCTGGTGTTCAGGTGCAGGCTCCGGTCATGATCCTTCGGCTTAGAAGATGTAAATCCTGGTTGGAAAAAAGGTAGTACAGTGGTGTCCAGTGGAAGCTCCACGCTAACCACCCTGGAACGCAGAAGCGGAAGTGATGTCAGCGGTGCACGGAGAGCATCCAGACACAAATGGGGGATAGTACAGGCTACGCGCTCAGGGCTCACAGCTCCTTCTACTGGCCTGTTTGCTCTCTGGAGGAGAGCAACTAAATAAGGTACAAGACATCTGGCTAAAAGGAAGTGGGCGGGGCTTCCGCGGCTGTGGAACCATAACAGCCAGCGGACCCACATTGTACGAAAAAGTAAAAAATAAAAGTTGGAAATGGGGAAGAGGTTTGAGAGTCAATTATTTAATATAACAAAAGGTCATTAATTTAATATAAAAAAAACAATTTTTATATACAAAATCGATTGAAACTTGGAACTCGGAGGTCGCAAGAAGTATCTTAAGAGTATCCACTTTTGAAAACTACGGCAGCCATCTTAACTCTGGTAACCAGCCAGAAAAAGAAGGTGTAATAAAAAAGAATTAAAAATGCATGAAATGCACTGTTGGTTTGTGAACAATGGAACACATTGTGCGATAAAAACGGAAAGGGGAGGGGGACAGGGGAGGGGAAACTATATCCCCAAGTATTTGTATTATCCTGAAGATTGAACCCTGATGGGAATAATTTAACTCTAGGGCAGAAGGATAGGATGGAAGGCAAAAAAGCGGGGGTACAACTACAATAAAGAGTGTGTTGATAAGGAGATTTTTATACCTACCTCACTTATATGGAGTAATTCAACCTTTTCCTATATAAAAATTAAAAACGAACGATAACAGTGCGAAAAGATAAACAATTACATTTATTTATACAGAAAAGGAACATTAGAGATTACCAAATACAACGTGGAGGATACAACCGTAAAACAGAGACCAATGATACAAAATATTGCTATAATGGTCATACACATGCTAGCTAGAGATTAATAATATATTAAGGCAAAATCCTACAGTAGAAAAGGTTAAAGAAAAGAAAAGAGACAGAAGATAATAGAGATACATTGTATAGAGAAGTCTTACGTAACCATCCTTCATCTAGACCGTCAGCACAAGAGAATGGGCAGTGATCTGTGTTGCAATATATACACATTTGTAACCCCCCCTCCTTCCATATGCTAAGGCATTGCCACATTCTTTCAAGGGTGGGGGGTTGCACATAACACTTGGCCAACTGGAGGTCTTTACATGTCATAAACCCCTCTCTGCCCAACCCTATTTAAGTAAAACAAGTTTGGTAACACTACTACTCCCAGTCAGCCTCACAACCCCCAAGTGATTCCCTTCAGGCAAGGGACAGTACATCTATAAACCAGGTGGTAAACTGACAGTATAAACAGAGCTTAAACCAGAGCTGTTTTATTATGTCAGCTGTTCTCCGAATGTCCAGGCAATTTCCTGACACACTGCTTTAAGTCATATTGCATGTCCATTTATGAATGTTGATTATCATTGAAGGTAAAAATCATAGGTCTCACATTTCCACATCAGTGTCTCTATTTCTTCATTGAGTCCTCTTGGCTAGAGAGTGTTCAAAGAATATATCCAGTAAGTTTCCTGCTGACATAAGCATTTAAAATGCTCTGCAGCAGGAAGATCTCTGGGGATGACCTCTATAACCCAGACTTTGAGGCCAGTGGTGGATTTATGGTGTACCTTCAGAAAATGAAGAGGGACACTGTGTTTGTCACAGCCTTTTTCTATGAAGTGCCTATGTTCGCCAAAATGTTGGTGTAAGGTGCGTATGGTCCTGCCCACATAAAACAGGCCACATGGGCAGGTCAGGCAGTATACCACATACTCACTAGAGCAATTGTGAAATTCTTTTATGGTATATGTTTTTCCTTGAATGGTGAAGTTTTTTGGCCGTGATCCACAAATTTACAGGTGAGACATAATTTTTTCTTGCATTGGTACATTCCCACTAATGGAATGAGAGGAATGTATGAAACTGAAGTGGGTGTGACATTTTTATTTTGCTGGGTGCTATTTTACTCTTTATATTTTTGGCTCTGCGATGGGATACCTTAGGTTGTTGGGTGAGGGAAGAACCCAAAAAAGGGTCTCAGAGCAGGATGCACCAATGTTTGGTTATGATATTCTCCATTTTTTGTGACAATCATGAAATTGGGTTGTGAAAGTTTTTGCCTTTGGTGAAAGTTTATTTGCTTGTTGAATGAAGGCTTTTTGGACCAGATTTGATGGATATCCTTTGTCCTGAAATTTTTGCCCTGTGTATGGTAATCTTCGTCTTTGGTACAGTTTTGCTGAATTCTATGGAATTGACTTTTTTTTTTTTTTTTTTCCAAAAAAGATTTTATTAAAAGAAAAATAGTACAATATGACAGTATCACATTTTCATCATACAGCTGTACAAAAGATGGGGAATATACATAGATTCTTGCGAATGGGACAAAAGTAACCGTGAATTGACTAGTAACAGAGATTCTCTTGTTGATGGATTACGATATACTGTGTCTGCGCGGGAGGGGTTTTATATTAAATCTGGTAGCATATTGAAATGACTATCGAGAGGTTGAAGTTTAATATTGTGGCATAAGATGTTTCTTCTTCCTTTTCTCCTCTCCCTCTCTCTCCCCCCTCCTTCAAGTCGCTGTCATGTTTCTCAGAGGAGGATTCCTAATCAATGGGTGATGGCATAGGGAATTGTATGACAATTCAATCCACGTCTAAGGTAGAGGTGTTGGTTGGGAGCTCTGATAGGAGATCCAAACCGTGTAAGGTGCTAAAAGGGGTTGTAGGTGGACTATGATAAATATTTAAAAGAAGAAAAGAAAAGGGAGGAAAGGAAGAAAAAATAAAAAGAAGATGGGGGGGTGGGAGTAAAAGAGGTGAGAAGGGGGGGGAGGGAGGGGTGACTAAGAAACTTGAGGGGGGGGAAGGGAACAAAAAAGGGGGGGGGGGGAGGAGGGGGGGGATAAGGGGGTTAGAGGAGTGCCTGTCTCCCCGGTCTCCGCCACTTGTGGTATAGGTTCGGTTTGGTGTTGTTTTAAGGTGGAGCAGGTCAGGCTTGTTCGATCTCCACTCTTGGAAAGTGAAATTGGGCTAATTTTGACGTGTGGCCCCCCATGCTCGTCCCTTGTTTAGGGGTGGGGGGTCCATGTCAGCTGGGGGAGAAGAATAAGTATAGGAGTGGTGAGGTTAAGAGGGCTGTGCAATACATATTGAAGGTGGTGGGTGGTGAGTTTGAATGGGTGGGTCCAGGTCAACAATTACGTCATCAGTGTTAGGTATCTGTCGGTTGACCGAAAGTGGGTCCAGCATGCCCACGTCTTAGAGAATCTGTCTGGGGAGTCTCGTGAGATGGAAATAAGTTCTTCCATTTCTGCTATTTTATCAACTTGTGTGAGCCATTCTTGGATGGTCGGAGAATGAGGTGTACCCCAATGTCTAGGTATACACATTTTCGCTGCATTTAGAAGGGGTAAGATCAATGTTTTACGGTAGTACGACGTGGATAAATCTGAGTGATGAAACAGGCATTGTGCTGGCGTGTGGTCTAAGTTATAGGTTGAAATTGATTCCGTGAGTTCTCGGACTTGCGTCCAGAATGATTGAATAGCTGGGCATGACCACAGGATGTGTAACAGTGTGCCTGGTTCATCCCCACATCTCCAACATTTGTTGGGGAATGAGGGGTTAATTTTATTCAAGATAGCTGGGGTTCGGTACCATCGTGTCAGGGTCTTATAGTTATTTTCCTGAATGGATACGTTCAGGGAGCCTTTATGGGCAATCGTGAATATGTGTTCCCATTGGTCTTCTTCTAGTTCTGATTGTAATTCTCTTTCCCAGGATTTGCAGGCTTTCCCTTCTTTGGAGGATGTTTCAGTAAATAGTATAGCGTATATACTGGAGATTAAATGTTGTTGGGGATTGGATTGAGAGCATAAGTGCTCAAAAGGAGTAAGTGTTCTGGATATAGAAGAGTCGCGGTTGGCTCCTTTTAAAAAATGTCGAATTTGAAAGTAGGTCCAGAGCGGTAGAGGGTCTCTGGTGGTGGCGGGTGTCAGTGTGAGGCGATCTAGAAAAGATCCGTCTCGGAAGAACTGGTGTGCCAGCATGTCGGGGGATTGCCATTGATTCGCTAGGAATTGGATGGACATGCCCGGAGGAAAGGCAGGGTTCTGTCTTATAGGAGTCAAAGGGCCCGGGGAGGATGAAATATGTAGTTTACGGCATGTTTCCCTGAAACAATCTAGGGTCGGTCCAATGAGAGGGTGTTCTTTGAGAATGGAGGGGATATGTGTCGATGCCAGCCAGGGTGCGGATTTTAGTGGAAAGGGGGACAGTGATCCCTCCAGTCTGACCCAGTCTTTGAGTTGGGTGTGTAATGACCAGTCCACAATACGGGTAAGGTGGCAGGCCCAGTAATATTTTTTCAGATCTGGAAGTCCAATGCCCCCCTTTGTCTTGGGTTTTGTCAGAAGATCATGTGCGATTCTCGGAGATTTTTGTTTCCATAGAAATTCAGTACAAAGCCTTCTATAAGCTAAGAAAAATGACGGGGGGAGTTTGATGGGGATAGCTTGTAGGATATATAGTATGCGGGGGAGAATATTCATTTTAATAATCGCTGCCCGCCCGAACCAGGAAAATTGGGGTTTGTTCCAGTTTTTGAGATCAGCAGAGATCGTTCTGAGGATGGGAAGATAGTTTAGTGCAAAAAGGTCTGATAGGTTCGTTGTGAGGTAAATGCCAAGGTATTTAATTGCGTTTTGTCGCCATTGGAAAGGGAAGTTGGATTCACATTGCGCAACTGTTTCTTTTGGGATAGTGACATTTAGGGCGTGTGATTTGGTGAAGTTTATTTTAAAATTAGAGATGCGTTGGAAGAGGTGGAAATCTTTTAATAAGTTTGGAATAGAAATGTGGGGCTCGCTAAGGGAAAGGAGGATATCGTCGGCAAAGGCTGCTAACTTGTAAGTGCGGCCTGCTATGGGTATGCCTTTAATATCCTCATTTCTCCTGAGGCAGTTCAGGAAAGGTTCAAGGGTCAACACAAAGAGGATAGGGGAAAGTGGGCATCCTTGCCTCGTTCCGTTGGTTATGGAGAAGGCGCTTGACAGATGTCCGTTAATCCTAACTCTGGCCGTGGGAGTCGTGTATAGTGACATGATTGAGTTAAACATGCGATTATGGAGGCCTAAGTGTCGTAGCACTGCCCCCATGTAGTCCCATGCCAGTCTGTCAAACGCCTTCTCCGCATCCAATGATAGAAAGAAACCTTTATGTTTATTAGTTGTCATCCAGTGATGGAGATTTATGGCTTTAATGGTGTTATCCCTTGCCTCTCGACCCGGAATAAAACCGACTTGGTCTCCATCTATCAGTGATGGTAACAGGGGAAGCAGGCGGTTGGCTAGGATTTTTGCATACAATTTTATGTCGACATTTAGTAGGGAGATCGGCCTATAATTACTTACTAGGGTCGTGTCTTTTCCCTCCTTTGGTATAACTGTAATGTGGGCTTCAAGGAGTCTATGGAAGGGGAGTGTGGAGGAGGACAGGGAGTTGAAGGCTTTGAGAAAGGGGCCTGTGAGTGTCTCTATGAAGGTCTTAAAGTATACGGCTGTGAAGCCGTCTGGGCCCGGACTCTTTCCGGCTTTTAGCTGTTTGATTGCATTTTTGAGTTCAGCTTCTGAAATGGGGACTTCTAATTGGTGAGCATCTTCTCTGTCAATCGGTTTAGGGCAATGTTCCTTTAGAAAGCTTTTAATGAGGGATCGTCTATCTTTGTTATTGGATGCATCGTCGGTAGTTGTGCTGAGATTGTACAGTGTGGAGTAGTACGCTTCGAATTGGGAGGCTATGTCTGGGGCTGTGACTTTCGCTCTACCTTGGGCGTCGTTGATCGTGTGGATATTGGAACGAGCTTTGTTTTTTTGAATGGCTCGGGCCAGATACTTTCCGCTTTTATTTCCAAATTCATAGAACAATTTCTGTTGTAGGATGAATTTACGTTTTGTTTTTTGTGACAGTTCTGTGAGTAGAAGTTCTCTCGTTTGTGTAAGTTCTCGATAAGTTTGTTGGGCCTGAGTCTGTTTGTGAGCTAGTTCTAGGGTTTTAATCTTCTGGATCAGGTTTAGGATACTGGCTTGGTGGGCTTTTTTCCGCGACGTTTTGAGGGCAATAAGCTTGCCCCTTAAGACGCATTTATGGGCCTCCCACTGTGTTAGTGGAGATGTGTCTTCGTTGTCATTTTCGATAAAGAAGTTGTGTATGGTTTGTCTAATGTCTGTGATATCTCCTTCTGAGGTCAAAAGTGTAGAGTCTAAGCGCCAGATTTTTGAAACATTCTGATGTTCAGGGAAGGTCAGTGTCATCGTGATGGGGTGGTGATCGGATAGGACCATTGGTTCAATTGTCGCCTGGGAAAGGAATGGAAGGTCTGGTTGGGAGAGGAAAAGATAGTCAATTCTGGAATATCTGTCGTGAGGGGCGGAGAAGAATGTATAGTCCCTGACATTGGGGTGGAGAGTGCGCCAGGTGTCATGTAAGAGCAGGTCGTTCAGTTGCAGTTTGATTTGGCGCAGAGTTCGGTATGGCAGTGATGTGGATCCCGAAGAGGTATCTAGAATTGGGTATAGGGCTACATTAAAGTCTCCTCCGAGTATTGTTAGACCGGCAGAGAAGCCTGATAAAAGTTGGGAGATCTGTCTAAAGAAGCTGGATTGTGCAGAGTTGGGGCTGTAAATATTAGCTAGAGTTACAGGACGGCCCTGTATCTTGCCTTTTAAAACGATATATCTGCCTTCCTTGTCAATAAGTGAGTCATTGAGTTCCCATGTTAAGTTTTTGGAGATCAGGATTGAAACTCCCTTAGTCTTTGCTTGTGGGTTGGTAGAATGGTAGGAGTGAGGGAACCAGTGGTTTGTAAGCTTAGGAACCTTGTCTGCACGAAAATGGGTTTCCTGGAGGAAAACTATGTTGGATTTTAGTTTGTGCATCATAGACAGAACTTGGCTGCGTTTTTCTGGAATGTTGAGCCCTTTTACATTTAGGGATGTCACTTTTAGTGTGTCGTGTTTGGTGGTAGGTGGTGTGTGCGACATGCTTTAAAAGGATGTGCTCTAATGTCGGTTTAATCAGTCTACCTCTTCGGGTATGTTAGGGGTGGATCGTGGGAGTATTGATGGATCAGGAGGAGTTGCGGGGGCGAAGTGGAGGAGACGGAGACCGGGGAGGTAGTCAAGGGGTGTGTGGGAAATGAAAATGGACTTAGAAAGTTTGAGGGGGAAAGGGGGCTGTAAGGGTAGAGGAAGGGGAGGGGAGAGGGGGAACGGGAGAAGAAGGGAAGAGATGGGGTAGAGAAAAAAAAAAAAAAAAAGGGGGGGGGGGAGGGAGAGGAAGGAGAAGGGTTAGAAAAAGATCAAGAAGGATATGTGGGATTTGGGTGTACCGGAGGTAAAGAAGGGTTCAGAGACCCTTCTTATGGGATAATGTGTTATCCGGTGTAAGTCAACGGGAAAGATAGGTTCCCGTTGTGTGGGGAGGTGGAAGGAGCCGGTGGTGACGGGTTAGAGATAGAGTGTAGTCCTCTGGTCCTCAGAGGGGTGTGGGAGGTTAAGATAGAGGAGTGAGCCTGTAGGTTACAGTATTAGTCTTGGGGATTATAGATCAAATGAGATGGGGGGGGGTCATAGATTTAAATTATCGTCATTGCCTAAGATAAAGTGTCGTGTGAGGTCTTTTAGGGCAGGTAAGTGAGACCGCCTGAGTAGGGGAAGTCGGCCCTAGCTATTGCGGGGAAGTTGGAGCGGACGTCTAGTTATGAGTCGTTTAGATAATTCGAGAGACAAGTAAGGGGTCATCTGTACCATCAATCTTATAACATTAACCAGATTGTATATTTAGTAAACAATTCTAGCGTTATTTATGCTTGCCTTATTCTCCGGGAAGGCCTCCAGCCTGTGCGATCGAGTCCCACACTGTATAAGAACAGATAATCTGAGATTTCACCATACAGGTGGTCTGGCCCGATTTACTCATGTGTCTATACATCAGGATGCGGAAGTATCGAGACCCATGACCAGGCGGAGTGTGGGGTCTTTCACACATGCCGGAGGTCCCCCTCGGGTTCTTTCGCTTGGTTGCCAAGAGACAAACATGTCATGTTGCGTTGAACTATTAATAACGAAACGAGAGTATTAAAACAGGTAAAAAAGTAGAATGAGAAATCATAACAAGTTACGTGCCCTGGTCTTAGGCTTGCCCTATATTGGATCAATCATACATTTGGTGAGGTGTCTGTCAAGATTCACCATAAACCTTAGGACATTGTGTTGCAAACATTCAGATAAAGACAATAACAGTAATGAAACTAGTATCTCCTAGCTGGGACATTAGCTTCCATGGGTTTCAACTTAGCTGAAGATAACTTAATAACTCTTTCCGGCCATATATCAACCGGGTGAGCGGCTCCACACAGAGTAGTGTTGTTATTATGGGCATTGGGGAATGCCGGTTATATCTTAATCATCATCTTAGGGGATGCCTAGGTTTAGATACCCGTTAATCATTTGGGTGATCTCCTGGTTAGGTGGGGGGGGGGGGTACCCGAGCATATGAGATTCAGCTCTTAATGTTGGGGGTATAAGAGTAAGGGTAGGATATGTGGAGCTTGGGCGGAATTAATGGTGTTGATGAGGTTCTGTGTGGAACCGCCCCTCTAGGGAGGAATCAACATTACTGACAGACAACATCAACATCAAGCAAGTGTCAGCCTCGGTTCATTTTTCAGCAAGGGTGTCATTTAAGATAGGGGGGGGGGGGGTTCTAGCCTGGGAATGTGACATATGTCTGTCACCTTAGGGAATGGTACTCGCCTGGGGAGGTTCAAAGCGACCCATTTGGGGGATGGGTTATGGGGGTGACATATTGGCGAGGTGGAGATAGAATAAGGAAAGGAGCTATTGTAATTTGGGGGGTTATATAACTGTCACAAACAAAAGTTAACTTCGTGCAGGTTTCTGTTATACTTGCGTGTCCAATGTTCCCTTGCTTGAAGACTGTGTTAAATTAGCTAGGTGAGGATACTGGTACTAAGGAGGGGGGTAGAGGGGTGGGGGATGTTTTCGCAGGTAGGGCCAGTCTGTGGGGTTGAACAAAAAGCGTCCATTTTGGGCTAGATGCGGGGGAGGTGAGGGATTGTGGTGGTTCTTTGAGTCTAGTCTTCTTGCTTCTGGGTTGTAGGGGGATCAATTGTGGGAAATCGGATGGTTATACTGTGGAGTGACGTCTGTCTTGTGCAGGCCTTCATAGTGTAGGGGGAAAAATGAGTTCAGGCGATCAATCGAAGATAGGGGTGGGTCAACCCATTAGTCGGCACCGTCGTGGCGAGGTCTTCTGTGGGCAGGAGACGCTGTGGGGCTGTTGTCTGTTGGGTTCCTGGGTCCTGTGGAAGTGTTGGTCCTGGGAGAGTTGGCTCTGCGTCTTCTTATGTGGAACTCGTCACGAACAGGGATGGCATCCATGGAGCTGGACCTTCTGAGTTGTGGAGGTCTGAGAGAGCGGTACCAGTCGGGCAGTTCAATGCAAGGTATGTTCAGAGTCTCACAGAATGAAGTGAGATCTTCAGGCACTCTCAGGTTAGCCGTTCTCCCTTGTGTTGACGCTGAAAGGCAGAAAGGGAACTTCCAGCGGTATTGAATTCCGTTCGTGCGTAGTATATCAAGGAGAGGGCGTAAGTCTCTTCTATTTTGTAGGGTGATAGGTGATAAATCTTGAAAGATTTTTATTTCTGAGCCTTGGCATGAAAGATTGCGGCGGTCTCTGGCCCTACGAAGGATTTCTTCTTTCAGCTTAAAGTTAACTAGGCAGCATACCACATCTCTGGGAGGGTCAGTGTCTCTACCCCGTGGCCTGAGAGCCCTGTGTAAGCGTTCACAATCAATAGGGGTCTCGGGGGGTCTGCCTAGGAGATCGTTGAAGATAGCTACGGTTGCCTGGGTAAGTTGTGTGTGATCGATCGATTCTGGCATGCCTCTTACCCGTAAGTTGTGTCGTCTGCCGCGATTGTCCAGGTCTTCCATGTATCTGTGCAGGTCTCTGAGCTGGACGGAATGTGCCTGGGATGAAGCCTGGAGCCTGTGGATGGAGTTCTCGTTTTGAGCTGTTGCTTCTTCCACGGTGTCCATGCGGACCGTCATGGAGTGGATGTCTCTCCTCAGGTCTGAGATGACCGATGCAAAGGTGGCTTTGATGTCCTCTGCCACTATTCTCAGGTCCCCCATGTTCAGGGGGTGTGCTGTGTCCCCATGCTGAGCGGGCGATTGAGTCCTGTGCCTGCCAGAGGGGCTGAGGCTGGAGGAGCGCGCTGTGGCCGAGTAGGCCTGAGATGAAGCCGGGGCCTCGCGTGTCTGCGTCCGGAAGATCTCCGGAATGCTGCGGCCTGCCTGTGAGTCGGGTCTCCGCGGGGATCGGGAACGGGATGGGGACGGGTTCCCCTTAGATTTCCCCATGTTTTGGTTAACGGATGGCTCTTTGAGGCTGCTGTGAAACCCCCTGAGGACCGGAGCTCAGGGATTAGGCGTCCATTAAAGTCCGGCGCCAAGCCACGCCCCTCGGAATTGACTTTTAGGTATATTTTTAATCCATCTCGGATGATGGCAGCTCTCATAGTGGATGTAGGAATTTCCAGAGGTTGGTTTGACAAAGTTCGTGGCATGTATTTGGGATTCACTATGGAAGAGTTCTAAGTCCAGGAAGGCTAATTTGTTGGGATTTTTAACATGAGTGAAAGATAGCCCTAGGGAATTGTGGTTACAATGCTCAACAAAGGGCTCCACATGATCTGGAGTCCTATGTTATAACAAACCTATGTTATATAAAGCTAGCAGATAGCATTCTTTACTTTGCCCTGAAAAGAACCAAGTGTGTGTGTGTGTGTGTGTGTTTGTCTGTCTGTGTGTGTGTCAGTGTATGTGTGTCTGTCTGTGTGTGTCAGTGTGTGTGTGTGTGTGTGTGTCAGTATATGTGTGTGTGTGTCTGTCTGTCTGTCTGTCTCAGTCTCAGCAAGAGAGTACATTTGGGTGTCCTTATCGAGTTTCTAACACCTGCATTTTCTCTTTGTATTTTGCTTGTTATGTTGTTGCAAAACAGATGTGTTTTTAGGCAATTTATTTGTTACTTTGGTTTGTTGTATTTTTTTTGGGTGGTGGTTATTTTACCATGAAATCTTTTTTATGTTGGCAATGTTTGTTGTTTTTACGTTCACTTTGATTTAACTATCTGTGCTGCATTATTTTTAAAATTCTTTCTCAAGATGTTGTGCCTAATGTTGTTTTAATCCTTAATAGATGTCCATTTGTGGGTGCACTCCTTTTAACTCCTGTTAATTTACACTGCAAAAGGGTCAAACCTCAAACCTATTCTGTTAGTGTCTCAAATTAACATACATGTGTGTATTTTGCTTTCCTTGCTTCTTTTCCAAGTTCTGTTTTTTTTGGACCAATGAAATTGTTTCAAATCTTTTATGTTTTATGTGTGTTCTTTTCATGCAACAGATTTCCCAGCTGCAGCTTAACTAGACTGATTGGCATGTCTTAGACAAATCCCTTTTTTATTTATTTTTTTTTAGTTTTAAGTTACTTTCCTGGTGCCTTCATGGTAGCACATGCATGGATTGTGCGTATGCCGCCATGGATAGTGACCAGGATAGTAACATTTCAGGTGGTAAGTATTCAATTTTCTTTTTGAGCAGTGGTTTTCAGCCTCAGTCCTTAAGTACCCCCCCCCGACAGGACATGTTTAGGAAATTTATCTTATCTAAAATAGCTGTCCAAAATACAAAGCCATTGACTTTGATTTAAAGCACCTGTGCAAGATGAAGGAAAACCTGCAAACATGGCCTGTTGGGGGGTAATTGAGGACAGGGTTGAGAAGCACTGATCAAGCTCAAGACAATCTGATTCTAATTGTGGACATTTGAGGGAAATCAAGAATTTTTTTTTGTTTGTTTGTTTTTTTGGTTGGGCTTTGTGTCCCTTTTCTTAAAATTGGCTTTGCTTCCTGTCACATAGCCAAACAGAAAGTGAGGGTAAAACCCTAACAATATTTTTCCTTGGGGACAAACAGGTCAATCTAACTAGTGTCCACATTATGCAAATTGCACTCTAGCACTTTGTTGTGTACACCCCAAATTGTTAGGTATTTTGGGGTTTATTAAAGGCAAATCCTTTCTGCAATACAAGTGTAGTTGATGAAAATCAGAGGGGAAGCACTGGTGATTTTATCATCATGTAGAGGCAAAGATGCTGTTTTTTTCTTTTCCTTGCATGTCCCCCTCGGATCTCCAGCAACTGCACTTCTAAGTGCACTTGTAGTGCAAAGCGGATTTACCTTTTAGTAAATAAACCCCAAGACACATAATAATTTGGGATGTACATGGCAAAATGCTAGAATGCAATTTCCCAAATGGGGAAACTATTTAGATTGACCTGTGTGTCCCCAAGGACATACATTGGTAGGGTTTTACCCTCACTTCCTGTTTGGCTATGTGACAGGAAGTGAATAATTTTGAATGAGAAATTAGCAAAATTGGGGAGTTGTCTTCACCCTATCAAGGGTGTAGACATCTGACAAAATTTCTAATCCCTCTGCAGTCTATCCCCAAGCAAAAATAAGAAAAGATTTTAATTAGGAATGTGTCTTTGCAAAGTTAAACTATGTTCAATTGTGATGCATGTTAATGGCCCATTTAGACCTTTAATAGAAAGTCATCAGTTGCCTTTGATTCTAAACATTATTTTTGGCCAGTCCTAGAAATCTGCATCTGTTTTTCTATTAACCACTTGGTGTCTGTGCTATAGCCAAACAACGGCCACAGTGTGGACCTGAATTTCTGGGAGGCTGTCATAGGATGGGCTCCCCGTGTGCTCCCTGCAGGGCGCGCAGCGCGCACTAAGTCACTGAGACTCTGGTGATCATAGATCGAAGTAAGGGCCAATCCCGGCCCCTTACCATGCGATTGGCTGAAGGCTGATCACATGATGTAAACTAAAGCTTGGTAATTGTTTATTTTTTCTCCTCACGCTAACAGCATGAGGATAAAAATAAAAGCTGATCACTGGCTTAGGTGCAAGGGACATTGGTCCCGAAGAGGCAATTCTGCCTCATCTGTGCCCACCAGTATCACCTGCCAGTGCGACCTATCAATGCCCACAACTGGTCCCAAGCAGTGCTGCCTATCAGTGTAACCAAACAGTGCCGCCTCATCAGCGTACATCAATGAAGGAGAAAAATTACCTGTTTGCAAAATTTAATATCAAAATATCCAAAAATATACAAAATTATTTATAAAAATCTGTCTTCTTTTTTTTGAACAAAAGAAAAAAAACACAGAGGTGATCAAATACCACGAAAAGAATGCTCTATTTGTGGGAAAATGAAAAAAAAACAAAAAAACATTTGGCTAAGTATGACCGCGCAATTGTCATTCAAAGTGCATCAGCGCTGAAAATTGGTCTGGACAGCAGGAGGGTTTAGGTGCCCAGTAAGCTAGTGGTTAATTTCCATGCAAAATATGAATTTCTGTAATAAACATGTGTGCCCCGCTGTGTATACGGCATGTGCACATGGGCATAAGCAAGTCGCACACATATGAACGGTACTCATTGTAAATCATGGGGTACAACTTGTGATGCAACTTTTTAGTCCCAAGTGGCCTTAGGCTCTCTTTCCACTACTGCAAGTTGTTGTGCAACTTGACACATGTGAAGTCGCAGGACAAGTCAAAACACACGTATTTCAACGTTCCCCCGTTCTAATTGGTGCAACTCCAAAAAAAGTTCTTGCACTACTTTGTTCCAACTTCAGTGCGACTTTTTCTCTGATGTTTTGAACTAGTCGCATGACATGGCATTAAGGTTCGGTTTCCACTATTGCAAGCCCAAAGTCGCGTGTTTTTTGCTGCGAGGTTTCCGCAACTTTTTGCTGAAACTTGAAGCAATGCCTGTGTATTTTTGAGATCTATGGACCTCAAGTCGCATCAAAGTGGGACCAAAGTAGTGCAGGGACTACTTTGAAGTTGCTGCGACTTGAAGTTGCACACATATGAATGGTACTCATTGTAAATCATGAGGTAGAACTTGTGATGCAACTTTTCAGTCCCAAGTGGCATGACAAGTCGCAATAGTGGAAAACAATCCGAAAAAGCACATTGTAAATCACGCAACTTTGGGGTTGAAATAGTGGAAACAGAGCATTAGGCTAAAGCTGTAATAGGAAGATGCACTGTAAGAATTACTTTTAATTGTAGAAAATCAAACAGGCTCTTGCACTGAATCGAATTTATGGAAGATCTAACTGATTGTTTTAAAGATATGAAAAGGGGTGACCCCACCCCTTATTACGTCACATGCTGGGACTGTGACGTCATAAATGGCAGGGTCACCCGGTGACATCACAAGGGGACCACGCCCCAAGCCTGTATAAGTCGGCGCACACCTCGTAGACGGCATTACAACAGGAGAGAGTGTCATGTCAACATCGGAAGAAGAGAAGAGGGAAGAAAACGATGGAGAAGACTGGGCCACCGCTAGTAAAATAGCTGGAAGAAGATAGTGGGGGAGTCCGGCAGAAGATACCGGAAAGCAGAAAAGAACCAGACAGCGACAGAAGAACTGGACAGCGGGAGAAGAGAACAGAGAAGACCGGGCCACTGCTAGTAAAAGAGCGGCAGAAGATAGAGGAGGAGTCCAGCAGAAGATACTGGAGAGAGGGAGAAGAAGCCGGAGTTGGAAGAGACCCCCGAAGTCGGAAGAAGACCCCCGGAGTTGCCTAATAAATTACTTTAAAAACCTGCCTAGTGTGTTTTTTTTTTTTGACACTTTTTTCCCCCAGGTGAATGGGTAGGGGTACCATGTACCCCATACTCATTCACGTAGGGTGGGCGGCCAGGATCTGGGGGCTCCCTTATTAAAGGGGGCTCCCGGATTCTGATAAGCCCCCTGCCCGCAGACCCTGACAACCGACAGCCAGGGTTGTTGGGAAGAGGCCCTTGTCCTCATAAACATGGGGACAAGGTGCTTTGGAGTGGGGGGGCCACAGCGCACCCCTCCTCCCCACAGCACCCATCCCCATTGTTGAGGTCATGCGGCCAGGTACGGTTCAGGAGGGGGGGGGCGCTCGCTGGTCCCCATCCCCTTTCCTGACCAGCTGGGCTGCGTGCTCGGATAAGGCTCTGGTATAGATTTTGGGGGGACCCCCACTCCGTTTTTTTGGCATAGAGGGTTCCCCTTAAAATCCATACCAGACCTAAGGGCCTGGTATTCCCCTGGAGGGGGAACCCATGCCGTTTTTTCTCGCGCTGCTTTAATAGGAAGATGTGTTTTTCCTATTGCAGCGAGCACGAGATGTACCTCGCCGAGAACCACCACGATGGGATTGCACTGGAAACATTCTCGCGGGCAGGTACTGCTGTGCGTGCACTGGTTCACACGCTCAATTAAGGATTTATCCGGCGCACCAATTGAGGTACGAACCGGCGCAGCACATTCATCTTAGTAAATGACCCCCAATGTGCACTTTAGAAAGAATATAGAAAGGGAAAAACAGTAGATATACATGTGAAACTTATGTAGGGAGATTTGTTTCATCCCTGTGTATCATTTGAGGCTATTCACTTCAGTGGGTATATGGAAGATCTGCACAATATTTTGTTCATATCTTTGGAAAATGCATGCATTTATTGTAGCTTATTAGGCTGTAAAGCTGCATGTGTGCCATTTTCAAAATGTGGCCTAGTCCAGATGTTTGAAATTTGTATATGGAGTTTTTTTATCCTTTTCTCTGTGAAAATATATACATTCTATTTTACATTTTTTGTCTAAAAAGCTGCATGCAGTGTGTCATTTTCAACAGGTGGTCCACTCTAATGCCCTGTACACACGGTCGGATTTTCCAACGGAAAATGTGCCAACGGAGCGTGTTGTCGGAAATTCCGACCGTGTGTGGGCTCCATCAGACATTTTCCATTGGATTTTCCGACACACACAGTTTGAGAGCAGGCTATAAAATTTTCCGACAACAAAATCCGATCGCGTCACTTCCGACCGTGTGTGGACAATTTCGACGCACAAAGTGCCACGCATGCTCAGAAGAAATTCCGAGATGGAACAGCTCGATCTGGTAAAATTAGTGCTTGGAATGGATATAGCACTTTCGTCAGGCTGCAGTGTTTAAAATTGTTTAATACAGCGCACTCTCTTCTTCTTTATAATGCTAGAAGAATTAAGTCGTTTTGCTGCTGATATTCACATAGATTTCTCACAAACTTCTTTCTTTAATATTTATCTTGATTTCATCAATATATTTTGATTAGTCACATCTGACAAAAAAGATATATGTTTTTTTTTTTTGGTTTGTATTGTTTTCAAGCCTGATCGTGTTGTTAATTTTTTTTATTTTTTGATTTTACATTCTGAATATTTTTGGGTGTGTTTTGTGTGTCAAGTTACCACCACACCATTATTATCTTGTATTATTTAATCTCAAGGAGGTTGCTTGGTGTTGGTGTCTCTTGTTAATTTCACATTGTATTTTTGAAATGTACCCACCTACTCACAAACAAACTGTCCTTTTTGAAGGAAAACACACATAGGTGAGTTTAATTGAAACAAAAATTCCTTTATTAAGGGCTCGGAACCAAACAAAGAGGGAGGCAACGCTGGATAAACATCATAAATTGGCGAAGCCTTTGGCCCCCAGGGCACACATAAATTCTTTTACAGCAAAATTAGTGGCCTGAGGAGTCCATATACAAGGGAGTGCAGTCTGGTCCAGAAGTCCCAGAGATCATGAAAGCAGCAGATGACATGTATGTTCCCAGGCTGTGGTCATACAAGAGCCTGCATCTTTTGCCAGACCAGACTGAACCCAGGGCCATCACTCTCTGGTCTTCCTTAGATGCTTCCTTCCCAGCTGTGGCTCTGGTGTTGGACGTGTGGCAGGAGGAGGAGTAGGACCTGGTGGAGGAGGAGGAGGACCTGAAGGAGGAGGACCATGGGTGAGCTGACAAATGTGGGTTTCACATGTGAGTTGGCCCCTCAACCCCTTATTTAGAGCTTCCAAAATTAAAAACTCACATAAGAGTTGTTGGCCCTCCTCCATCTGCATCATTTTGCATGCAGTTAGCTCTGCAAAATCATCTTCCACAGTGTGAGGTGTTCTGAGGGCCTCAGTAGCCTTCCAAAATAGGCCTATTGCAGCCTCCTTCAGGTTACTCCTCTTCCTGCCACTTTTTCTTGGAAGGCGGAGGGGAGGGACCTGGGTATTGGGCAGCCTGCTTGGCCCGGCCACCTCCTGGCTGAGACTTCCCTGTGTATGAAAAAGGGACATGTTTTTAGTTTTTGGTTCATCAATCACAATCAGAAATTAGTACTCCAAACTAACATCTGTTTAACATCATTGATTGGACAACCAGAAATATTTAAAAGAATGCTATACCTGGCTCAAGCTGGGCTCCTCCACATGTTGCTGCCTGGAAGGCCCAGGTTGGGCGTCAGAAGCCTCAGCTGGGGGTGAAGGAAGCGTGGAAGGAAGAGTGGAGAGTGCTGGCCTGGGTTCAGTCTGACCTGACAGAAAATGCAGCCTGTCATAGTACCACAGCCTGGGTACATAAATGTCATCTGCAGCTCCTGATCTCTGGGAATCCTGGACCTTCTTGCGCTTCCTTTGATAAGTGCTCCTCATGCCACCAATTAGGATCTTCAAGTAGGTGATGTCTGCCATGGGGATCACTGGCTTCACAAATTGCAGCAAATTATCCAGCGCTGCCTTCCTCTTTGTTTGGTTCTTATACTCGGGGTGGTTTACCTGTCACAGACAAGGCAGCTCCCTGAACATATCTATTAAGATTGGCATAAAGTCCTGATCATTGACTAGATCCATTTTCTCTGCAAGACACAACACCAGACAAACCCTAATGTCAGCCTAAAGTCTTATAAAATTGTCTAAATACAGGCCTCAATCTAGAAGCAGTATAGGACAAAATTTAAATCTTACCTTCGTTATCACGATCGGCGCCTCTGATACTCCTTCCTCCGCTCACAGATCGTACGTACTACGCACGCGTGTTACGCTTTATATACACTGCGCATGCATGAAACTCCGCCCGCCCCTGACGTTCTTTCTAGTCTATTCCCCGCTTCTTCTCGTTCGGCGCAGTGGGGGAAGAGCACATGACGGAGACACAGCAGGTGTATGCTAATTACAGCAACGAGGAGGAGGAGGAGGAAACGTCCCAATCCCGGAAGAGACAATTTAAGGCATCAAATATGTCCTTTGGGGAGATGTTGGAGATGGTCGACATCCTGAAGAGGACTGACTATGACGGGAAGTATAGACCTTACCCAAACCCCAACGTCCGAAAGGCCAAGATCATGGTGAAAGTAGTCAAAACTCTGCAGAAGAATTTCGGGGTATGGCGATCCAAGGATCAACTCAGATAACGGTGGTTGGACCTCAAACTCAGGGAGCACGATCAGTACAGAAGGATCACGAGAGTGCTGCAAAAATGTAAGTAGTTGTGCTGTGTTCCTATTCTTTATTTTGATTACGTTTGTGCTGCTCCGTGTGCTTTTCTTTACTGTTGTACAGTTTAAAATGGCAACTTTCATGTTCATGGGCACATTGTTCGTTCGTATGAAACATTGTTCGTTCGGCCTAGAAAACACCATTGTTTTGGCCATATGCATTTGAATACATTTTTTCTAGCCTACTTCTCTTAAAATAATTTTGGAGCCTAGATGGGTTTGTAACTAGAATGTAATGCAAACTAGATTCTGTGTAAGGCGAGGACACTCAGCAGAAGTTTACACATCTGGACACAGGAGCACTAGTGTGGGACACCAGAACACCCTTTTTATTAGGGGGCCCACACAGGTGCTCCAGTGTATACTATAGGGGTGTCTCCATCTGTGAAGCTTGTACAAAACAGGTAAGTATTCAAGCTTGAGAAAGGAAAAAAAATTTCTTCATCTTGGAACTCTGCCATAACAGACAATTGTACCCCACTTTCTGTCATCAAATATCTGTGTGCTAAGTATACCTATTTTTTTTACATGGGGGAGAAAAGACTCGGAGGACACCACTCAGCAGAAGAGACAACAGACCCCCCACTTCATGAAGACGATGAAATTCCCCAAAGCCAACAGGAGGGAGACGTGGTGGAAATAGTCACCACAACAGGTGAGTGTCTGCGACCACAGGCTCAGGTAAGAGATGGATGTTGGCATATTTATAATACATGGTGTGTTTTTGTTTCTCTATTTTTAGGTGATCGTGATGTTGTGGATCCAGGTCATTTCACCAGTGAAAGTGCACAGATCCTGATCGGAGAGATCATGGGGTGTAATAGGGACTTGGAGAACATCCAGAAAAACATCGATGTTAAAAACAAAATGAAGAACATCTTTGATGTTTTAGGATGAGTTAAAAACGCCTCCAAATCCCTTCCTTTTTTGTGTTTGTAAAGTAAAAATTTTTAAATTTTTTTGCCATTTTATAGAAAAGCCAAATTTTGAAGATGCACACAGTGTGTCAACATGTGCTATCTGCCATCACGGGAGATCAATGTAGGTGTTTTGGGGGTGCAACCCCTTCCTCAATAATAAAGTAGCTGAGAGGAAGGGGTTGCACCTATAAAACATGTCCCTTGATCCCCCGTGATGGCAGCTAGCACATGTTGACATTCGGCAATTTGTGCGCATCTTCAAAATTTGGCTTTTCCAGGGGTGACTTCACCCCATCTGAATGCAATATCAAACACAGTTTCTAAATACTCATGTCTGATATTGCCTTCAATTTCTAAAAACGTTGAACTTTGTAAGTTCCATATTTGTGTATTTCTTGTTTGTTTGAAACATGCCTGTTTTACCTTAAATGGACATTTCAATATTTATTGATGTTACCGAAAAAAATGTTATACAACAAACATGGTGGTTTGTTTTAACCGCTTCAGCCCCGGAAGATTTTACCCCCTTCCTGACCAGAGCGTTTTTTGCGATTTGGCACTGTGTTGCTTTAACTGACAATTGCGCGGTCGTACAACGTGGCTCCCAAACAAAATGATGTCCTTTTTTTCCCACAAATAAAGCTTTCTTTTGGTGGTATTTGATCGCCTCTGCAATTTAAATTTTTTGCGCTATAAACAGTATAAGAGCGGCAATTTGAAAAAAACGCATTTTTTTTACATTTTGCTATAATAAATATCCCCCAAAAATATATAAAAAAATGTTTTTTTTTTCCTCAGTTTAGGCCGATCGTATTCTTCTACATATTTTTGGTAAAAAAAAATTGCAATAAGCGTTGATTGATTGGTTTGCGCAAAAGTTATAGCGTTTACTAAATAGGGGATAGTTTTATAGCATTTTTATAAAAAAAATTTTTTTTACTAGTAATGGCAGCGATCAGTGATTTTTATTGTGACTGCAATGTTATGGCGGACATGTCGGACATTTTTGACACATTTTTGGGACCATTGTCATTTATACAGCGATCAGTGCGATTAAAAATGCATTGATTACTGTGTAAATGACACTGGCAGTGAAGGGGTTAACCACTAGGGGGCGGGGAGGGGTTAAGTGTGTCCTAGGGGAGTGATTTCTAACTGTCAGGGGGATGGGCTGGTGTGTGACGTCACTGATCTCTGCTCCCAATAACAGGGAGCAGAGATCGAGTGACACTTGTCACTAGGCAGAACGGGGAGATGCTGTACATCAGCATCTCCCCATTCGTCCTCTCCGTGAGGCGATCGCGGGTATCCCCGCAGCGGTCGAGTCCGCGGGACCCATGACCCGACTCACAGAGCTCCCGGTCAGCACACGCAATGGCATGGCGGGGAATTCAAATGGACGTACAGGTACGCCCATTTGTCCAGCCGTGCCATTCTGCCGATGTACGTCGGCGTGCGCCGGTCGGGAACTGGTTAAAAACCTTTTAGAAATGCACATGTGATTGTGCTGGTATTAAAAAGATTGATAATCAAGAATGTGTGGATTAGTGTTTCAATGCTCCTAAAATTTTGTTAAGGTAAAATTGGTGTTTTCAGTGACAATGGGGGTTATTTCCTAAGGGCTAATCCACTTTGCACTACAAGTGCAGTTTCAGTGCAGGCTCAAGTGCACTTGTAGTGCAAAGTGTATTTTCCTTTAGTAAATAACACCCAACAGTGCTTTTTAAGGTTACACAATCACAACATGTTCAGGACTCCCCACATTTCTGTCAGGGTCAGCTAAAAGAAACACAAGCAGTAAATGTCACCGAAGATTTTAGTAGTTAAAATTATTTTTTTATGTTAAAAATGTATCAGACATTGTCTGGCATATTGATGCCCCCCCTACCCGCAAAGTAATCAATGTATCTAAGACAGACCTCGCGTGCACTCAGGGGGGCAAGCCAGGATGGCCACTTTCAAGCGCCGTCAGGGTTGGTTCATTTACTTGAATTCCGGCCTCAGGCCCAACTGAGGCAGCATAGTTGGCAGAATTTCGCCTTAAAAAGTTGTGGAGAACACAGCACGCCAGGATGATATGATTCAGTTTATACTCTGCCATGTGTATGGGTGTAAGAAATAGGCGGAACCGGCTGGTCATGATTCCAAATGTGTTCTCCACCACTCTTCTGGCTCTGGCCAGCCAGTAATTAAAACCCCACTGGTCCGGGGTGAGGGTCCTCATTGGAAATGGCCACATAAGATGGTCCCCCAGTGCAAACGCTTCATCAGCAACGAATATGAATGGGAGTCCTTCCACATTGTCTTCTGGAGGTGGCAAATCCAAGCTGCCATTCTGGAGACGCCTGTAGAATTCCGTCTGGGCGATGACTCCACCATGGGACATCCGGCCATTCTTCCCCACGTCCACATACAGGAACTCATAAGTAGCCGACACCACTGCCAACATCACAATACTATTGAACCCCTTATGATTATAATAGTATGACCCCGAGTTGGGTGGTGGGATGATGTGGATGTGTTTCCCATCAATTGCCCCTCCGCAGTTAGGAATGTCCCACCGCTGGGCAAAGTGGGAGGCCACAGTCTGCCATTCCTGTGGGTTGGAAGGAAACTGTGGAGTCAAACAAGAAAAATAAATTCATCATTTTGCGCATAAACAGGGAAAGCAGATTAGACACAAACATTCTTGGCCAACATCAGTATAACATTTATTTTAGGGAGTATTTAAAGAAAGAGGTATAAGGTACACCTATCAGATCCCCCCCCCCCCCCCATGGGCCATTTGTAAAATTTTATGGGGGGGAGATGTTTTGGACAGAAATCCATCTTCACTTCATTGAGAGATGAATGCCTAAATAATGTGTATTACTTTGGCCAGACCCTCCTTACTTTACACTATTGGCAGCCCACTGGACAGTTAAGAAATGTCATAATACAAAGAGATAAATACACACTGTACACATTTTAGCACATTTTTACATTCTGCTATTACCTATCAAGATAATAATAGGATTCCAAAACTTTAAACAGCACCATTTGAAAGTATTCAGGCAGGCCCTTGCACTACATGCTTTGGGGAATTAATCCATAAATCTGACCACTAAAGAGGTGGGTATAGTGTGTATGGGTTTGGCAAAGTCAGCAGACAGAGGATTGGTATCAGCTGAGTTAGCAGTTGGGGGGAGGTAGGGTTCCAAATGATTTTGGGACACCAAAAAAAGCCTCTGCCACTCTGCCTGAATTTAAAGCATAAATCACATTTTTACACATTTTAGGGAGTGTTTGGGGTAAAGCACTACTATGGAGCTGACAAAATACATTGTTAAGTGACTACACAAGGTGAATATAGGCCCAGGAGAGCATGCTGGGGAGGTAAGTGAAGGCAAATATGTATGAAGGACAACATTTTTTTTAAAACAAAACCAGCATGCATGAGGACAAAGGGGACATTCACAGCATATTACAATCATGGTAATTAGGGAATGAGGAAAGAAATACAATATATTAACAAACATTCTATACAATAAAATGTGATGTTAAAGGATAAAAATCTTACCTTAATATACTCCTTCTGCAGAACCTGGATGATGGCAGAACAGGTCTCTGGGATAATGATCCCCAGAGCCTGGGGGGAGATGCCTGTCGAGAACCTGAGGTCCTGCAGGCTTCTCCCCATCGCCAAGTACCGCAGGGTGGCGACTAGGGATCAGCTTCGAGTTTGAGTCGAACTCATGTTCGACTCAAACATCGGCTGTTCATCAGTTTGCCGAACAGCGAACAATTTGGGGTGTTCGCGGCAAATTCGAAAGCCGTGGAACACCCTTTAAAAGTCTATGGGAGAAATCAAAAGTGCTAATTTTAAAGGCTTATATGCATGGTATTGTCATAAAAAGTGTTTGGGAACCTGGGTCCTGCCCCAGGGGACATGTATCAATGTAAAAAAAAGTTTTAAAAACGGCCATTTTTTCGGGAGCAGTGATTTTAATAATGCTTAAAGTCAAAGAATAAAAGTGTAATATTCCTTTAAATTTCGTACCTGGGGGGTGTCTATAGTATGCCTGTAAAGGGGCGCATGTTTCCCGTGTTTAGAACAGTCTGACAGCAAAATGACATTTCAGAGGAAAAAAAGACATTTAAAACTACTTGCGTCTATTAATGAATTGCCGGTCCAACAATACACATAAAAGTTCATTGATAAAATCTCTGCACCAAAATAAAAAAAATGACGTGGGCCCCCCTCAAAATTCATACCAGACCTGAAGGGATTTTAAGGGAAACCCCGTGCCAAAATGTTTTTAAAAATTGGCGTGGGGTTCCCCCAAAAATCCATACCAGACCCTTATCCGTGCAAGCAACCTGGCAGGCCACAGGAAAAGAGGGGGGGACGAGAGAGCGCCCTCCCTCGTGAAACGTACCAGGCCACATGCCCTCAACATTGGGAGGGTGCTTTGGAGTAGCCCCCCAAAGCACCTTGTCCCCATGTTGATGAGGACAAGGGCCTCATCCCCACAACCCTTGGCCAGTGGTTGTGGGGGTCTGCGGGAGGGGGTCTTATTGGAATCTGGAAGCCCCCTTTAACAAGGGGAGCCCCAGATCCCGGCCCCCCCTGTGTGAAATGGTAAGGGGGTACAAAAGTACCCCTACCATTTCACAAAAAAACTGTCAAAAATGTTAAAAATGACAAGAGACAGTTTTTGACAATTCCTTTATTTAAAGTCTTCTTTTTTCCATCTTCTATCTTCTTTCTTCTTTCTTCTATTTTTCTTCGGTTTCTTCCTCCATCTTCTTCTTCCTCCGATCCTCTGCTTCTTTCTCCGGTGTTCTCGTCTGGCACCTCCCTCCATGGCATCTTCTTCTCTTCATCTTCTTCTCTTCATCTTCTTCTCTTCATCTTCTTTTCGGGCCGCTCCACATCCATGATTGGATGGAAGGCTCCCGCTGTGTGATGCTTCTCTCTTCATCTTTTTCTCTTCATCTTCTTGTCTTCATCTTCTTTTCGAGCCGCTCCGCATCCATGATGGCATGGAGGGAGGCTTCCGCTGTGTGACGCTTCTCGTCTTCTGACTGTTCTTAAATAGCGGAGGGCGGGGCCACCCGGTGACCGTGCCCCCCTCTGACGCACGGGGACTTGACGGGGACTTCCCTGTGGCATTCCCCGTGACGTCAGGGGCGGGTGAAGTGTTACAAAGTCATGGATGCGGAGCGGCCCAAAAAGAAGATGAAGGGAAAAAGATGAAGATAAGAAGATGCTGCGGAGGAAGATGCCGGACGAGAACACCGGAGAAAGAAGCAGAGGATCGGAGGAAGAAGAAGATGGAGGAAGAAACCGAAGGAAGATAGAAGAGAGAAGAAGCATTTAATAAACTGTCTCTTGTCATTTTTAACATTCTTACAGTTTTTTTGTGAAATGGCAGGGGTACTTTTGTACCCCCTTACCATTTCACATGGGGGGCCGGGATCTGGGGGTCCCCTTGTTAAAGGGGGCTTCCAGATTCCGATAAGCCCCCAGCCCGCAGACCCCCACAACCACCGGCCAAGGGTTGTGGGGATGAGGCCCTTGTCCTCATCAATATGGGGACAAGGTGTTTTGGGGCTACCCCAAAGCACCCTCCCAATGTTGAGGGCATGTGGCCTGGTGCGGTTTGGGGGGGCGCTCTCTCGTCCCCCCTTCTTTTCCTGCAGCCTGCCAGGTTGGGTGCTCGGATAAGGGTCTGGTATGAATTTTGAAGGGGACCCCTTCGTCATTTTTTTTTAAATTTTGGCACGGGTTTCCCCTTAATATCCATACCAGACCTAAAGGGCCTGGTATGGAATTTAGGGGGACCCCCACGCCAGTTTTTTTTTACATTTTGGTTCGGGGTTCCCCTGTGGGGAAATCCCATGCAGTTTTTATCAATGAACTTTTATGTGTATTGTCGGACCGACAATTCATTAATAGCCGCGAGTAGTTTTAAATGACTTTTTTTCCTTTGAAATGTAATTTTGCTGTCAGACTGTTCTAAACACGAGAAACATGCGCCCCTTTACAGGCATACTATAGACACCCCCCAGGTACGAAATTTAAAGGAATATTACATTTTTATTGTTTGACTTTAAGCATTATTAAAATCACTGCTCCCAAAAAAACGGCCGCTTTTAAAACTTTTTTTTGCATTGATACATGTGCCCTGGGGCAGGACCCGGGTCCCCAAACACTTTGTAGGACAATACCATGCAAATTAGCCTTTAAAATGAGCACTTTTGATTTTGAACGTTCGAGTCCCATAGACTTCAATGGGGTTCTAACGTTCGTGCAAAGATTTGGTCTGTTCGCAAGTTCTGGTGCGAACCGGGGGGTGTTCAGCTCATCCCTAGTGGCGACTAGCCTCTGCTCCGGAGTGATGGCTTACCTCATGCAGGTATCCTGCCTGCTGATATAAGGGTTCAGCAAAGCCAACAAATGGTGAAATATGGGGTCCGTCATCTGGAGAAAGTTCCTGAAATCATCAGGATTATTCTCACGGATCTCACGGAGCAAAGGCATGTGACAGAACTGGTCACGCTGGAGCAACCAATTCTTGGTCCATGAAATTCTCCCCACCCTGTTCATGGACTGGATTTGTGTCAAGGTAAGGACCCCAACACCAAGCCCCCGCACAGCATGAACTTTACGAGGAGTACGTATACGCAACATGGCTAGAAAATGGTCGGCTGCTCAGAACGAAGTAACAGAACGCACTGAAGAACAGCAAGGCCTGTGAAGAGTGACCTGAAAATCAGTAACGAATGAACACGAACACAACGACAAGTCAATTGTACTCGCTGCATGCACTGAAGCCCAGATACAAACCCACAAGCACAAACTGAACAGCAGAAAACGATCTGAAAACCACGAGTCTGAAAAAGCGTGAATTGTCTCTCACCAAACTTTTACTAACATGAGATTAGCAAAAGAAGCCCAAAGGGTGCCGCGCTTGGTTCAGAACTGCCCTTTTATAGACTCGTCGTACGTGGTGTACGTCACCGCATTCTTGGTGATCGGAAATTCCAACAACTTTGTGCGACCGTGTGTATGCAAAACAAGTTTGAGCCAACATTCGTTGGAAAAAATCCATGGATTTTGTTGTCGGAATGTCCGATCAATGTCCGATCGTGTGTACAGGGCATTACTGCTTTTATCTTGTCTATGGAGTCTGTTATCTTTTCCTTTTTTAATCAACACTCTAAAGTCGTGTTTTGAATTAAAAGCTGCAAGTTGTGTGCCATTTTCAAAACTCGGTCTACTATAACTGTGTTAATGTTGTCTATGGATCTGTACTATTTTTTTTCCTTTGTTCTTTGAAAGCAAACCTCTGGTGTTGATTTTTGAGGGAAAAGTTGCAAACTGATTGCCATTTTAATATAGTAGCCTAATCCAAGTGTTTATAAAACTGTATGTAGTCTGTACATTATTTCTCCCTTTTTTTTTTGAAATATCTATGCTCTCATGGTATTTTTTGAATAAAAAGCTAAAAGTGTGTCCTATTCAAAATACAGCCTACTCCAGCTACTTCAGTGCTGTCTATGGAACCAGTCAGGGGTGGACTGACCGGTCAGTCCATTCAGGCCATGGTCCGAGGGCTCGGCCGTGAAGGGGGCCCGCAAGCATAGGGTTGCCACCAGTCCTGTTTTAATTGTTTCACAGTGCCGTGATCACCAGCTCAGCGATGGGCGACGAGCACCCTGTGATTGGCCAAAAATGGGGTCATGTGCGGGCGGCCAACATGGGCATCTGCGATTGGCCTGGCAGGGCTGATCACGTGTGGAGGCAGGGCTGATCTGTGGGTGATCACGGCTGCTCCTGGAGTCCCGCCTCTCTGCCTGGCACGCTGTGTGTCTCCTGAGGTCTCTCTCTCATCTGTACCCTCGATCCCTCTCTGTCAAATGCTTCCCTTCTCTGTCAGCGCCTGCCCCTCTCTGTTAGTGCCCCTTTTTGTTAGTGCCCGCCCCTCTCTGTCAGCAACCCTCTTTGTCAGCGCCCCCCTCTCTATCAGTCCCCCTCTGTCAGCCCACCCCTCTCTGTCAGCCCACCCTCTCTGGCATCCCACCCTCTCTGTCAGTCTGTCCCTCTCCGTCAGCCCCTCCTCTCTGTCAGCCCCTTCTCTGTAAGCCTGCCCTCTCTGTCAGCCCTCCCCTCTTTGTCAGCCCCCCTCTCTGTCAGACCTCCCCACTCTGTCAGTCTCCCTCTCTGTCAACCCACCCCTCTCTGTCCGCCCCTCTGTCAGCCCCCCTCTCTGCCAGCCCATCCTTCTCTGTTCACCCCTCTCTGTCAGCCTGCCCTTCTCTGTCAGCCCCCCTCTCTGTTAGTCACCCACTCTGTCAGCCCCCTTCTCTATCAGCCCCCCTCTGTCAGCCACAGCAGGGTACACCATTCCAGACAGCCACTCACCCACTCACTGACCCACAGCAGGGAGCTAGGCCAGCCACCTGCATCAGAGTGCACCATGCCAGCCAGCCACCCACCCACTGGCCCACAGCAGGGAGCCAGGCCAGCCACCCGCAGCACAGTGCACAATGCCAGCCAGCCACCCACCCACTGACCCACAGCAGGGAGCCAGGCCAGCCACCCGCAGCAGAGTGCACCATGCCAGCCACCTACCCATTGACTCACAGCAGGGAGCCAGGCCAAACACCCACAGCAGAGTGCACCATGCCAGCCAGCCACTGACACACAGCAGGGAGCAAGACCAGCCACCTGCAGCAGAGTGCACAATGCCAACCAGCCATCCACCCACTGACCCACAGCAGGGAGCCAGGCCAGCCAACCGCCTCAGGGTGCACCATGCAAGTTAGCCACCTACCCACTGACCCACAGCAGGGAGCCAGGCCAGCCACCCACAGCAGGGTGCACCATGCCAGCCAACCACCCACCCACTAACCCACAGCAGGGAGCCAGGCCAGTCACCTATAGCAGGGTGCACCATGCCAGCCAGCCACCCACCCACTGACCCACAGCAGGGAGCCAGGCCAGCAACCCACAGCAGGGTGCACCGTGCTAGCCAGCCACCCACCCACTGACCCACAGTAGGGAGCCAGTTAAGACACCCACAGCAGGGTGCCAGCCAGCCACCCACAGAAGCCAGCCACCCATGGTGACCCACCCACAGCAGGGCCAGGGTGCCAGTCAGCCAGCCACCCACAGTAACCCACCCACAGCAGGAAACCAGCCAGCCACAACAAGGTGCCAGCCATCCACCCACAGGAGCCACAGCTACAGTACCCATAGTTAAGGTAAGAGGAGCGCTACACAGTGCCAATTTTATTTCTACTTCATGAGAGGTTGGGGCAGGGGTGGAAGTCATGGCACAAGAAAGGGGTCCCATGAGGACCAGAGTGAATGAAGGTGTTCACTGTACACTCTGTTAGAAAGAGGCCTCCTCCAGGTCCCATTATACTCCTTTTCAGTCTCTAATGGGATCTGGAGGAGACTCTTTCTAACAGACTCTATAATGGACACTGAATGGGCCTTTGTTAGAGAGACCCCCCTCCAGGTCCCATTATACCCATTTGAAGTCTTCAATGGGTCCTGGAGTGGGTCTCTCTCTAAAAGAGACTTTCTAATGGACACTATTAGAGAATAGTTTAGAATGATGGACTTTTTAGGCATAACACAAAAAATTAAAAGGAGTTTAAATATTTATTACAAAAAATGTGATTAAAAAACATGTACATAAACTTACATATATTCACAAATAATGCCTAGGAGCAAATTATACCAAAAGCTCTTGAGGAAGCGTTATTAAACGCTTAACATGTAGAGCAAGTCGAGCTATCTTTTACACTGTCTCCCCTGAAACCTGTTACAACTGAACAAGTTAAATGATTGAATACCTTGTTTTAACGTATATTTACTATGTAGATAGTGTATTGAATTTGCTCCTAGGTATTATTTGTGAGTATATGTAAGTTTATGTACATGTTTTTTAATCACTTTTTTGTAATAAATATTTAAACTCCTTTTAATTTTTTGTGTTATGCCTAAAAAGTCCATCATTCCAAACTATTCTCTAATGATTTCCAATATCGGGACCTGGCATTTACTATCTATGAACCGTATCCACAGTGCCACACTATGATGATACGAACCCTCTTAGAATTTCTAATGGACACTGTTATAGTGAGTACCCCCTCTAGGTCCCATTAGACTCTGTTGTAGTCTCTAATGGGGCCTGGAGGGTACGCTTTCTAACAGACTGTCCAATGGACACTGTTAGAGAAAGACCTCCCTCCAGGTCCGATTAGATTCTGTTGTAGTTTCTAATGGGGCCTGGAGGGAATGCTTTCTAACAGACTCTAATTGACACAGAGAGGGCCTCTGTTAGAGAGAGACCCCCCCTTCAGGTCCGATTATACTCCTTTGTAGTTGCTTGTATTGAAAGATTCTGTTATTAAACTGTGTTTTTTTTTAAAAAGGCAGAAGTTGTACTTTGTGTAAAATGAAAGGGCGAGGCCCAGGGGTGGGTCATGGGTAGGGCCAGGGGTTGGTCATGGGCAGGGCCTGACAAGGGGCCCTTGCTTTATTTGGTCCTGATTGTTGTCAGTCTGCCCCTGGAACCAGTACAATATTACCTCCAGTCATGCACTGATATGAGGTACCCAAGATGACAGGGATGGCCTTTTGCACAATTCACATCTGAGCACCCATGGAAGTTGAGACAGCAAGGGTGAAAGAAAGGCACAATTGCTTGAGAGCTGAAACAGGTAAATGGAACATGAGAGAGAATTAGATGTCCAAAAGTAAAGCTGGAAGTGCACAGAGGATGCACCAAATTCAGATAGGGACAGTGGTGAGCAGTGAAACACCAAACTGCATGCAGAATCAAGGTCAAGAGCAAAGGCTGGCAATGTGCTGGAAGTGAGATATCTAGCCAACTAGAATCTTGGTCAGAAGTTCAGGCCAGGGTTAGTAACAAAGATTAACAGCCATCATGAGTGGATAAAAATAATCCAAAAGAAGGTTAGGTTTAGGGGAGTTTAAGGAATCTTGGCTGTTCTGACAAATGCCTGACCATATACCCATTTAGTGGGAGCCTCATGTATAACAGTGGTATTTTTATTGCTATTATACATAGCAGCTCACCACTGGAAATAGCTGTATGGGATGCCAATGAGTGTAGGCTTCACTAAGTCCTTAAACAGTGATGTCACTGACCATAGCAATGTGGGGGTTCCACTGTGATGTGGCTCTGTAGGTCTGATATGAATTTTTAGGGGGACCCCATGCGAATAAAAAAAATAGTATGCTCTCCTCTAAACACTATACCAGTCCTGTCAGGCCTGGTATGGATTTTAATGGGGTACCCCAAGCAAAAAATAAGAAAATTGGTTAAGGACTCCCCCAAAAAAATCACACCAGACTATTATCTATAGCCTGGCAGGTCAAGGAAAGGAAGTGGGGGCAAGTGTGGGGCTATACCTCTCCTGAACTATACCAGACTTTATAACCTCAATGTGAAGGGGGTACCTTGCCAGGGGGGTTCACACTTACAAACCACCATGTCCCCATGTTGATAAGGGACCGTTTTTTGTGTATTTACAATTTACTTTTTTGTGAATGAGTAGGGGTAATACGTAAATGTTTTTCATTCACATAAGGACAAGGCCAGTGTCTAGGTTTCTCCTTATTGTTAGAATGATTCTGATAAGCCCCCTGCCAACAGACCCCCGCATCCACCAGGCTTAGGTTGTGGGTTAATGTACATCCATTGTTAATTAAGTCATCAAGCGATGCAGATCCACATGAATTATGATGCACTAAATGTGCCAACCCAATAAAAAAAAAAAGCTGCTGACCACTGACACATCAGTTCACTACTGCTGAATGACAGCTCCAACAGATGACAACTGGTATAAACAAAGCTCAGGTCTCCTGGGTGAAATCATTGACCATATATGGACATGACTATATATGGTCATGACATCATGTGGATTTGGGCTGTAAAGCTGTATGATATGTGTTATTTTTAAAATGCGGCCAACTTCAAGCCAGAATGTAAAAGTGTTGCACATAATAACTACCTAAACTATACGTAACATGCATCTGAAATAGCAAGAAAACTGTTGCACAGATTTCATTAATATGGATCTAGACTTTCTAACAGCCATAATGCCATAAAAAGCTGCATGCTTTATGTCATTTTCAAAACATGGCCTGCTCCAAGTGTTTAAAAAATATAAGTATTGAGTCTGTACAATATCTATTTTCTTTTCTATGTGAAATATATACACATAGCGGCTTATTTACGAAAGGCAAATACACTTTGCACTACAAGTGAAAACTACAAGTGCAAATTGCACTGAAAGTGCACTTGGAAGTGCACTTGGAAGTGCAGTCGGTGTAAATCTGAAGGGTAGAGCTGAAATGAGGGGAAGCTCTGCTGATTTTATTATCCAATCATGTGCAAGCTAAAATGCTGTCTTTTATTTTCCGTGCATGTCCCCTTCGGATCTACAGCGACTGCACTTCCAAGTGCACATTCAGTGCAATTTCAAGTGCACTTTGCACTTGTAGTGCAAAGTGGATTTGCTTTTCGTAAATAACCCCCATAATGTTGACTTTTGAAAGACAAAGCTGCGTGCTGTGTGTACTTTTCACAATGTGGCCTAATCCAAGTGTTTAAAATCTGTCAATGGAGTCTGTACAATATTTCTTTTTGCTGTGAAATATATAGACTGTAGTGTGAATTTGGGGCTGCAAAAACTGCATGCTGTATGACCTTTTCATAATGTCGCCAATGCCAGCTGATTCATTGTTGTCTATGCAGTCTGTGCAATATTTTCCTCTTTTTAAAGCGGAGTTCCACCCAAAAGTGGAACTTCCACTCATTTGTCTCCTCTCCCCCTCTGGTGTTACAATTGGCACCTTTTGTCTTTGACAGGTATCCTGTTTCCATTTTCACGAGTCCAAGACACGGCCTGTAATATCACCGTGGGGCTCCCTCCTCCCCCCCTGACGCCAGGCCAGTAGGAGAGAGGAGTGGGGCCTTGCACGTGCGCATTAGGGTTCCCGACATGAAGCCATAAGGCTACACTGCTGGGTACCCTCACCCATAATGGCGGCGGCAGCACCCGACAGCTGATGGAAACATCAGCTGCTCTGCCGACATCGCAGGACTCCAGAACAGGTAAGTGTCCTATTTTTAAAAGCCAGCAGCTGCAGTATGTGTAGCTGCTGGCTTTTAATTTGATTTCTTATTTGGCGGAACACCATTTAACTGTGAAATACAGTATATACACTCTCATGGGTTTTTTTTTTTTAAATGAATAGTTGCTTGCTATGTAGCCTTTCCAAAACATGGCCTGCTCCAAGTGTTTAAAAAATGTGTATACAGTCTGTACAATATCTCTGCGTAATATGTATACTCTTGTGTTGATTTTTGGATGAAAAGGTGAATGCTGAGTTTCAAGTTTTGGCCTACTCCAAGTGTTTAACAACTGTCTGTTGTCTCGGAACAATATTTCCTTCTTTTTCTGAAAAATATATAGACCCAATACTGGGAGTCCGGTATCAAGTCACTAGTCAGGTTGTTGGAACTTGCACGCTGTGATTTGTTCTTTCTCCACTGCACTGCAACTTGCATAGACTCTGAACCCACTTTCTGACTCTGAGATTGACTCAATGCTCTCATGCCAGACCTTTGCTATATATACTTGTACTATTTTTCTTTTCATCATTGATGTATCTTAAACTGAAAACCACCAAACATGTGTTTGTAAAATTCCCTTATCATACTCAATAAAATTATTGATACTGAAATATGCAGTATAGACTTTAATGTGGATTTATTGGCTAAAAAGCTGCATGCTGTGTGTCCGTTTCAAAATGCAACCTACTCTAATTGCTTAAATGCTGTATTTGGAATCTGTACAGTATTTCACTTTGTCTGTAAAATATATACTCTAATGTGGATTTTTAGAATGAAAAGGTGCATGATGTATAGCTTTTCCAGCAGTCTGCTCCTACTGCTTCACTGCCGTCTTTTGAGCATTTACAATGTTTTTCTTTTTTTCTCTGAAATATATCCACTCTTGTGTTGATTTTTTTTTAACAAAAAGCTGATTTGTTTCCTTTTAAAATGAGACCTACTCCAGCTACAACATTGAGAGCTGAAGTTAATTCTTTAGGAATCTGTCGCTTCCATAGCGACAGGTTCCTAAAGTGACGGTACCTGAATTTGACGCGTGTCAATTTATTGTGTATTTATTGAACACACCCATTAAACATTCACGGTGCTGGAGACAAAAGAAAGAGAACCCTTGGATTTAATAGCTGGTTTAACCCCCTTTGGCAACAAGTGGATGTAAACCCGAAAAAAAAAAAATTTAGTTAAGGCTTGAACCTTGTACAGTATAGGATTTCTTCAGTCTTGCCACGAAGAGTTAATCCAGCTCTGAGCAATCTTCTTTTTTCAGTGAGATAAAAACGGACAGACAGAGAAATAGGAGTCAGTTTCTCCCCCTTGCTGTGAGTGACAGGTGATTTACATATCTCATGCACGAGCCTGAGAGAGACATTCTGTGTACTCCAGATCCCCTCCTCCCTTCTTCTACAGCTCTCCCAGGATTGGCTGCTTCACACCTCAGCATGATTGGGCATGCTGAAGTCATGTGGTGACTTTTCTGGGTTTTGACTGGATGTTAGTGATCATAGCAGAAGTTCAGTGTAAGAAATACACAGGAGAAAATGCATGTTGACAAGGGGAGTGTAGAGATGGGTGGGGAGTCTACTGACATCACGACTCTACCCACCAAGCTCCAGACAACAGACCCACCCACAGAATCTGCAGTTTTTCAGGTCTCATAACAGACAGAGGGGAGAAATTTGACAGGTAAGGATACATGCAGAAGGCATGTATATCCCTATAGATAGCCACTATGGCAGTAGTTTAGAAAGGATGAGGATGGGTTTACATCAACTTTTAGCAAGCACTTTGGTAGCTATAGATCAGAACTGCACAATATCCAGAAGGAATTTTTGACCATTTCTCTTTACAAAACCGGTTCAGCTCTTACACATTCGTAGGATGTCTAATGTGAATGTCTCTCTTGAAGTCATTCCAGAGCATCTCTATGGGGTTAAGATATGGGCTGTGACTAGACCCCTCCAAGAGGCACATTTTCTTTTCCAGTCTGTGGTGGATTTACTTTGATGCTTATGGTCCTTGTCCTGCTGCATCACCCAACATCTACAGATGCTGGACAGCCACCCTGACATTATCCTGTAGGATACTTTGGGAAACTTGGGAATTCATTTTCCCCCCAATGATGTCAAGTGGTCCAAGACAGCAGAGCAAGCCCAAATCATAATGTTCCCTCCACCATACTACACTGCTGGGATTCAGATTACTCTATTAATCCCAAAGGGGAATTATTGGGATGATGCTTTGATGTTGCACATACATAGTGCTAAGTATTCTTAACAAACAATTGAAATTATGTTTCATCAGTCCACAAAACATTTTCCCAGTAGCATTATGGTTTTTCAAGGTGCTCTTTGGCAAACTTAAGGCACACAACAATATTTTTTTTGGAGAGCATCAGCTTCCTCTGTGGTGTTCTGCAATGGACATCCTGCCTGTTGTTTATGTATGGTAATGGTAGACTATAACCAGGGTATATTAGATATTAAAGTGATTGTAAACGATCACCCTGTAAAACAATCCTGAGAATCCTGAGACCTGTATGAAGCACTCAAACTTGAGCTCTTATATATTTCCCCCTTAAAAAATCTTGCTTGAATGATAACTACTTTAACTGTACAGCAGCTTCCATATAATGTAACTAATGCTTTAGTTGATAATATTCATTAGCTTTAGCTGCCCAAGGTTCACCTAAAATCCTAATCAGTTGTGCAATCTACCCATACTTGCAGTGTTGTACAATATATGAACAGTCATTCATGTCTTATGTAGTTGCCCAACACATGTGGTAGTATGACAAGCTTTTTCAAATTGTACAATGTATAGGGGGAAAGTAGAGGAATTTTCTGAAGATCTGTGAATTTAATACTTGTATAAATTGTTGTTTATTCCACATAACATTTCAGATATGCACAGTAGTGTAGCACTGCACTATAACAAAACATTGTTCAGTAACATAGAGAACATTCAAAACCTAAGTCCATCTGGGTCTTTCAGTCTTTTTCCTTGCCCCCCCCCCCCCATCTTGCAAGCTTTCAGGTTGACCGTAAATGCAGAGCAGACCCAGAGCAGGGTTTTATTACAAAAGTAAACCTGTACTTTAAAGTGAACCTGTAATCTTGTAAAATATGATTCACAAAGTCCCAGAATGGTGGGTACAGTACTTTTCCCAGATAATACCTTTTTTGTCTCTGTTCCAAAACTGCCATACTGTCATTTTGACCGGCTATTGACTTTCCTGAGCTGACATTGGTCACCGAACACTTACATAGCACAGGAGCTCTAGAGGCGGATTTGGGACACCCCTAAACCCTTTCCCAGACTACTCCACTGTACATCACAGTGTAGGTAGATGCTCCCTGGGGAATGATCCTTACATATAGCAACCCATAGCAACTAATTAAATCTCAGACAGATACTGTATAGTCCGATAAATTAAGATGATGCCAAAAACAACTTTTAGTGAGTGGATATCACTAAACCCAGCACTCATGAAAAAAGTGTTAAAAGTAATAAAGTTACATAATAACATCAGCTGCTGCTATAAACAATAAACGTCTTATCAAATCATATGCCTTAAAATTACATTGAATCAGTCCAGCATTAGCAGTGCTTCTCTAGTGTCTTAAACACCATGTGATTGCAAATAGTTCAGATATAAAACTTCTATTGATTACTGGTATCATAGAAATAGTTCACATGATGTAGATCACACTGTAGATGGTTAAGAAAAAACAAGATCTCTGATTGCCATTACCACACCACGTGAAGTCCACTCCTCTTTGGTCATGAACTCACCACATCTCCGAACATAATGAGCCTTTTGTTTATGGTTTTATGATGTTTGCGTGCGGTTTCACCAAACACAAACTCCTTCTTCAATCAGAACGTCTCTCAAATCATAAAAAAGGGAAAAAAGCTACAGTATCTCACAAAAGTGAGTACACCCCTTACATTTTTGTAAATATTTTATCGTTTCATCTGACAACAGTGAAGAAATGACACTTTGCTACAATGTAAAGTAGTCTGTGTACAGCTTATATAACAGTGTAAATTTGCTGTCCCCTCAAAATAACTCAACACACAGCCATTAATGTCTAAACCACTGGCAACACACGTGAGTACACCCCTAAGTGAAACTGTCCAAATTGGGCCCAAAGTGTCAATATTTTGTGTGGCCACCATTATTTTCCAGCACTGTCCTAACCCTCTGGGGCATGGAGTTCACCAGAGCTTCACAGGTTGCCACTGGAGTCATCTTCCACTCCTCCATGACAACATCATGGATCTGGTGGATGTTAGAGACCTCGCGCTCCTCCACCTTCCATTTGAGGATGCCCCACAGATGCTCAATAGGGTTTAGGTCTGGAGATATGCTTGGCCAGTCCATTACCTTTACCCTCAGCTTCTATAGCAAGGCAGTGGTTGTCTTGGAGGTGTATATGGGGTCGTCATCATGTTGGAATACTGCCCTGTGGCCCAGTCTCCAAGGGGAGGGTATCATGCTCTGCTTCACTATGTCACAATACATGTTGGCATTCATGGTTCCCTCAATGAACTGTAGCTCCCCCGTGTTGGCAGCACTCATGCAGCCTCAGACCATGACACTCCCAGCACCATGCTTGACTGTAGGCAAGACACACTTGTCTTTGTACTCCTCACCTGGTTGCCGCCACACACACTTGACACCATCTGAACCAAATAAGTTTATCTTGATCTCATCAGACCACAGAACATGGTTCCAGTAATCCATGTCCTTAGGCTGCTTGTCTTCAGCAAACTGTTGTCAGGCTTTCTTGTGCATCATCTTTAGAAGAGGCTTCCTTCTGGAACGACAGCCAAGCAGACCAATTTGATGCAGTGTGCAGCGTATGGTCTGAGTACTGACAGGCTGACCCCCCACCCCTTCAACCTCTGCAGTAATGCTGGCAGCACTCATACTTCTATTTCCCAAACACAACCTCAGGATATGACGCTGAGCACATGCACTGAACTTCTTTGGTCGACCATGGCGAGGCCTGTTCTGAGTGGAACATGTCCTGTTCAACCGCTGTATGTTCTTGGCCACCATGCTGCAGCTCAGTTTCAGGGTCTTGGCAATCTTCTTATAGCCCAGACCATCTTTATGTAGAGCAACAATTCTTTTTTTTAGATCCTCAGAGAGTTCTTTGCCATGAGGTGCCATGTTGAACTTCCAGTGACCATTATGAGAGAGTAAGAGCGATAACACCAAGATTAACACACCTGTTCCCCATTCACACCTGAAACCTTGTAACACTAACGAGTCACATGACAACGAGGAGAGAAAATGGCTAATTGGGCCCAATTTGGACATTTTTACTTAGGGGCGTACTCACTTTTTTTGCCAGTGGTTTAGACATTAATGTCTGTGTGTTGAGTTATTTTGAGGGGACAGCAAATTTAAACTGTTATACAAGCTGCACACTCACTACTTGTGTGTCATTTCTTCAGTGTTGTCACATGAAAAGATATAATAAAATATTTACAAAAATGTGAGGGGCGTACTCACTTTTGTGAGATACTGTACATAGCATAATCCTGTTTAGAAATGTATCCCCATAGCTCACCCCCTTAAAGTTGCACCTACAAGACAAAATAAAAAGCAAAGCATTGATCACAACTGGTGCTGCAGGTAAACATGTAGACTCACGCCACTTCCTGGCAAATCCTGATTGCGGCGATTCCCATATGGGGGTCGCAAGGTCGCCAAGTCACGTAGTCAAGCCCTAACGCATTTTGTAATCACATCTTTGTTAGATGCTCTCATGACCAAAAAGGGAGTTCACTTCACGTAGTGGGGTGATGGCAATCAAAGATCTTGTTTTTCCTTAACCATCTACAGCATGAGCTACGTTATGTGAACTATTTCTGCGATACCAGTAATCATAAGAAGTTTCATATCTGAACTACTTGCAATCACATGGTGTTTATGATACTAGATAAGCACTGCTAATGCTGGACTGATTCAATGTAATTTTAAGGCATATGATTTGAAAATTAGGATGATATTTTTCAAAAGTTTCTTGCTGCATTTCTTTTTTTTCTCAAGAAAGACTTTATTCAACAGATATAAAAACGGAAAATTCCTATCAAAATACTTACCGTAATTTTCCTTTCCTGATGGACTCCATGGCAGCCAACGTGTGGGTTTAGTCCCGCCTCTACTACCCTATAGGACACTACTCCCATAAATCTTTGCTCCTCACCAGCAGCCGTGTTCGATAACTAGCCTACTCCAGTCATTTGGGAGGGAACTCCTGCTGCCATGGAGTCCATCAGGAAAGGAAAATTACGGTAAGTATTTTGATAGGAATTTTCTGTTTTCCTGACAGACTCCATGGCAGCCAACGTGTGGGAAATAACTCGCCGTACACACCCGGGTGGGCAAAATGCTGAAGAAAACAAAGATTTATTTAATACCGTCCACCGACAGTACTTTAACACCAAAATCAACTGAGGATAGAGCAGCTGGCTCAACACAATAGTGGGACATGAAGGTATGGATCGATGACCAAGAAGCCGCCCTGCAAATCACTTCAGGCGAGACGTGACGAGAAGCTGCCCACGAGGTCGAAAGACTTCTAGTCGAGTGCGCTGTCACCGCTTCTGGAGGAGCCAAGCCCTTCTCTCTATATGCCCATTGGATCGCCTGTACAATCCATGCAGCAATGGATCTGACTGAGGCTCGGAGCCCCTTGTTCTTCCCGTAGAACGACACAAAAAGATAATCGGATTGACGGAAGGGAGCCGTTACTTCTAGATATTGCTTCAAGGAGACACCAACATCGAGTGGGTGTATTTCCAGACTTCCGGCAGTTCTAAAGGTAGGAAGTGAGATCTCTTGATTCTCGTGAAAGATAGAGGTGACCTTAGGGTTTGACCCTAGCATTGGAATTAGAGTCACTCTGTCTGGAAAGAAGGTTAAGAAAGGTTCTTTTGACCCTAATGCCTGGATCTCGGACACCCTCTTGGCTGAGGTGATGGCAATTAAAAAGGCAGTCTTGATAGTAAGATCTCTAACAGACAGTGGTTTAACGAGTTGAGAAAAGAACTCAAGAACTAGAGGTAGATCCCATTTAGGGAACCTGGGTTTCCTCTGAGGTCTCATTCTAATTGCTCCTTTGAAGAATTGTTGAATAAGGGCATGTCTGGCCCAGGACACCCCAGTAAAGGCTGAGATCGCTGAAACCTGTACTCGCAACGAGCTGACAGATAAGGGCAAATCCAAGCCTGATTGGAGGAAGCTCAAAATGTCCTGGACTGCAGGTGCGCCACATGACTTGGCCCTGGATGACATATGGATCGAGAACCTTGACCAAATACGCTCATACACCTTGTTAGTGCTTTGTCTTCTTGCATTCAGAAGTGTAGGAATAACCTCCTTAGGGCAACCTAGTGCTTCCAACCTACCCCTCTCAAGAACCAAGCCCTCAACTGTAGGTGAGCTGGGCATGGATGGAGAATCGTGCCTTGGAAGAGTAGATCCGTTCTGGCTGGAAGAGGAACTGGTTCCCGGAAGCTGAGGAGTGATAGGAGAGGAAACCAAGGCCTGTTGGGCCAGTAAGGAATGATGGCTATTATCTCCACCTCCTCCCACCTGAGCCTCCGCAGGAACTGGAAGATGATAGGTGTCGGAGGGAAGGCATAGGCTCTGTGGAACCACCAACGTTCTGTCAGTGCGTCTATCCCGTAGGCCTGTGGATCTCGAAACCTTGCATAGTACCTCGTTAGTTTTTTGTTGTACGGGGAGGTGAAGAGATCGACCTCTGGCGAGATCCCTAGTGTTAGAATCCATATGAACACATCCTCGTGGAGAGACCACTCGTTGTTGTCCAGGTGGACTCGTGAGAGAAAATCCGCTTGGACATTGAGAATCCCTGGAACATAGGTTGCCGTTAGGTTGACCAGATTCTTCTGGGCCCAGACCATTATTGGTTCCACTTCTTGAAGCAGAGACAGGCTCTTGGTACCCCCTTGTTTCCTTACATAGGCTACTGCCGTCGTATTGTCTAGTCTGAGTAACACGGAAGTCCCCGCTATCAGATGATGAAATGCCAGCAGTGCCTGGAAGGCCGCACGCAACTCCAGGATATTTGACACCAATCTCCGCGCTGGGAACTCCCAGGAACCTTGAGCCACTTCCGCTAGGCAATGAGCACCCCAGCCTCTCTCGCTGGCGTCTGATGTCACAGTGATCCAAGTGATGGGAAGGATGGAGTGACACCTGCGTAGATTCTCTTTCTGAAGCCACCAGAGGAGGGAACCCCTCATGGTCTGAGAGATGTAAACGCGCTGATTCTTGTCGCCCGACCATTGAAGAAGAAACCCCTTCTGGAAAGGACGCATCCTCCACTGAGCCCATTTCACCATTGGAATTGTGGATACCATGGTGCCTATGATTCTCAGACACTGGAGGGCCCGGAGATGAGAAGAGGAGAGAGCCAGGCGAATCCTGTCCCGAACTATTGTGATCTTCTCCTCGGGTAAGGAAATTGTGCCTTTCGCTGTATCGAAGAGGGCCCCGAGGAACACGAGAGACTGAGAAGGCTCTAGTTGGCTCTTCTCCCAGTTCAGGAGCCAACCGAATTCTTGGAGAGTTGAGATGACCGTATCTCTGTGTTTCAGGAGGCAATCTCTGTCTTGCGCCAGTAGGAGGAGATCGTCCAGATAGTGGTGAAGACGGATCCCTCTGGTTCTCAGTAGAGCCACAACGGCCAACAGGACCTTCGAGAAGACTCGTGGAGAGGTGGACAGACCGAAGGGAAGGCATGTGAACTGTAAGTGTAGTTGGCCTATGGAAAAACGGAGAAAGCGTTGAAAGTCTGCTGCTACTGGAACGTGGAAATAGGCGTCCTTGAGATCTATTGAAATGAGCCAGTCTCCTGGTTGAACTGACTGTCGAATTGTGGACAGGGTTTCCATTTTGAACCTTTCCTTTTTGATGAAGAGGTTCAGGTGCGTCAAATCTATAACAGGTCGCCATGCTCCACTCTTTTTCTGGACCATGAAAAGAGGAGAATACATCCCCAAGCCACGTTGGTCGTCTGGGACAGGAAAAGCCGCGCCTTGATCTAACAAAGATCTCACGTAAGCTAGAAGGATTTCTCTTTTTTCTTCTGCGGCTGGAAGACATGTGGGGACACATCTGAGCCTGGGAGCACTGCTGAAAACCCAGGTGTGACCTGAGGAAATCGTCCTTACGGTCCAAAAGTCCTGGATCGAGGCCGCCCAAACATGCCGAAAGCGGAGGAGGCGAGCCCCCACCTGGCCTGCCTGGGCGGGCCCCATCTCAAAAAGACTTGGTCGGTTCCTTCTCACCCGACATACTGGTCTTAGCCGTCTTCTTAAAAGAAGATTGTCTGGCCTTCCAGGATCTGGAGAACTCACGGCCTGGCCTGTATCCACGTGCTTCCCTGGCACGATCCTGGTTCTGTTTCCTTGGAAACGATCTTCTCTGACCTTGTAATCGCCTGTCCTGGGGGAGGAACCCCGACTTACCCCCGGTGGCACGGGTTATGGCGCTGTCTAATTTATTACCGAAAAGAGAGGACCCATCGTAGGGGATACGGCACCAAACCTGCTTTGATGCTGGGTCTGCCAGCCAGGGGCGAAGCCAAAGGGCACGCTTGGCAGTAACAGCAGACAACATAACTCTAGCCACCAAGCGGATAATGTCGATTGAAGCCTCCCCCAGAAAGGATGAGGCTAACCTTAATTCCTGGATGGGCGAATTCTTGGCCACTTCCTCCGAGACACCTCTAAGTGTCTCGTCCACGCTATCTGACCACGTCTCCATGGCCCTGGACATGGCGGCCAGAGCCAAGGCTGGTTTACATGCCATGCCCGCTGTGAGATAGACCCTCTTCAAATCTGAGTCTATCCGTCTGTCCAAGGCGTCTCTGAACGAGACCGTGTCTTCCAGAGGGAGGGTCACATGCCTGACCAATCTCATCACCGCTGCATCCACTAGCGGAGCAGACTCCAGTTGCTTAACATCTTCTTCCTTGAAGGGATAAAGCCTCTGAATTTTAGAGAGAAGGGAGTTCTTCTTCTCTACCTTTCCCCACTCATCCGTGATAACTTCACCTAATTCAGTGAAAAAGGGGAAGCTGACACGTTCCTTCTTCAGCTGCTTGAAGAACTTCCTCTGTTTTGCAGGGGCCGTCACTGGCTCTTCCCAGCTTAAAGTTTCCTTTATGGCTTTAATCAGAGGAGGGAGTAAGTCAAAACTAAATCCAGTATAAGGGTCTTCTCCTTCTGAATCACTATCTGAGGAGACAGCAGACAGGTGACTGGGTAAAGAGGACTCACAAGTGTCCTGAGCCTGGGTATCTCTGATTGGTGGGTCTGGAGGCTCTGTAGGAGAAACATGGGATTGGCTAGACCCCAATTCTCTTAGATTCTCTTTCACGATCTTCTCCACCAGAGACTTGAGTTGCTGATCTGATCCACCTCTTTCACCTGTTGCTTTTATATAGCAGGTATCACAGAGGGATTTGCCTAAAGGAACCTTTGCCCTACACCCCCAGCAAGCTCCTTCGGTTGCATGACTGGAGTGAGATTTGGAAGGGCGAGATGGTTCCCGGCTACGGTGTCTCGACTTCGAGGAGGAACCGTGATGTCCAGATCTGGAAGAGGAATGCCGGTGCTGTGATCTAGAGGAACCACTTCTGTGCGAGCTACGTTGTTGAGTAGACCTAGAAGGGCTGAAAAAGAAAAAACACAAGTCCATCTGTGTTAATGGAGACATCAGATAACTGATGTTCCATAACCCCCCCCCCCCCGCAACACCCAGGCAGGAACCCCCCCTACCAAGTACCTGTTGCGAGAGGGCTGGCCAGGGGCAGGCGGTGAAGCGCTAGGGTTCCCAGAGGGATCCATCGGGGCTGAAACAACAAGGCAACCAGATAGGAATTAAAAAGCAGTAAGGGCAGGCCACAAAACCTGTCCTCAGAAGCCTCCTCACCTGATATAGCAGACTCAGAGCAAGGGGATACACTGCCGACAGTCTGAAAGCATTCCCAAGCCTGCAGACCATTTTCCCAAATTTAAATCTGGCGCCCCTGTGACGTCACCGCCGTGCCGCTAGTGCGCACGCGCAGTTACCGCTATGCGCGTGCGCGAACCAAGCCTCGTTCTCGCGCCGTACCCGCGCATGCGCAGAGCGGCCGCGAAAACGAAACCAGGAAGTGAACGGCGGCTGGAACGCAGAGGGAACCAGCCGCCATGTCTGCCAGCTGCACTGTACCCGACAGTGCGGGGAAGAACACAGGCACAAGCAGAGACAAACACAGGGAAGGGATACACAAACTGCTGCCAAAACAGAGAAAACGGAACGGACTCACCACTCCTGCTGCGATCGAGACCTGGGTCAGGTAACACCGCACAAACCGGACTTATTCCTGGGCAACAAGGGTCACCTGCTAGTAGCTAGGCTGTATGACCAGTTGGGGTTCGCCTGCCAGTGGCTAGGACTACACCGTCTCCAGAGCCTCTTCCATATGCCCCTTCCATACCCTGCTAGTAGCTAGGGCTTATTGGAATACTGCGATCCCAACCTAGGAATCGCTCGCCAGATCTGATCGCAGGGAGAAAATAATCTTCGGGTAGAAAGACCATTTTACTAGGTCCTTGGAGGAGGACAAAAAAAGAACACGGCTGCTGGTGAGGAGCAAAGATTTATGGGAGTAGTGTCCTATAGGGTAGTAGAGGCGGGACTAAACCCACACGTTGGCTGCCATGGAGTCTGTCAGGAAATAAGCATTACAAAGTCCAGAGCAAGACAGTTTCTTTAAAGCGATTACAGAGAATAGCATCTTTAGTCAATGGACATCAGTACTAAACAGGATCACAGTCATCGAACATGGAAATCAAAATACCCAGACATCTGTGCAAATACAAAATCTCTCTCCCCTAAGGATCCTTAGTATAGAAGACATGACAACATTACCTCTTTTATCATAAAATTTGGTCCAGAATAAGATTTACTGGAGCTAAACATGGAACATCTAACCAGGGGGTCCAAAGTTTATCGAATTTCCCCAAACTACCACTGTGCTGGTAAATATATTTTTCTAGTCTTATAGTGTTTCCCATTTGGGCAATCCATTCCTTCACTGTGGGAGGCGCCATAGCTTTCCAGTGCCTCAGAATGAACCTATGGGCCTAAAAAGGAGCCCTAGCTATTGCTTGTTTGGGGGATTTCTCAACAGGGATGTCATCTATTATACCTAGCAGGCATTATTTGGGATCCTCTCTGATCTGAACCTTAAGGACCATGTTAATAGTGCTTATAACCTCTTTCCTATATAAATGCAATTTTAGGCACTGCCATGAGAGGTGTATCAGATCACCATGATCCCTACTACAGCAAGTACAAGTGACATCATCTCATACACCCATACGAACTAGTCTAGCTGGCGTAAAGTGGACTCACAGAAGCAAGTATAGATGGGAGAGGTGTTGATCGACATTCAGCGAGCATTGTATAACCACTAACATAACCTCCTCCCATTGTTCCTCTTCAAAGGCTAAAATGTCCTGTACCCATTGGGATACCACTTTATGAGTGCAGTCTTAAAGAAAGATGTTAAGTAACATTGCATAGCTACAAGAAATAAACCACTTGTAAGAGGTTACATATAATTAAAAATGGGAGTAGAACCTCATACCCACAAATCAACCCCCTGTTGGGCCCTAATCACATGTTGAAGTTGTAAATAATAAAACTGCATGGATGGGGGAGTGAAAAATCCAATTGGAGGTGGAAATAAATGTATGCAGTTTTCCATTTCTAAAAGTATGGTGTAAGTGAGTAATGCCGTACTGCTTCCATTTCAGGCTGTATTACAGTATTCCCAACTCACTGTAATGTTTATTATCTCATATAGGGCTAAACCTTGTAAACCCTTTAACCTGCTGCAACATCCTGACCTTATTCCAGATTTTGTGCATAAGATTGTAGGTAGGGTACAATTTATTTGATTTACTGAAATGCAAAGAACCCAGACCTTCGGCCACCCGCATACCAACTGTAAATCTAAGTAGCTTGTTAGCTGGGTCAGTAAGGTTCAACTCTAGTTCTGTTCCTGGGCATATGGCTCTTGCAATGTGTTGCATTTGGGAGGCTAAATAGTATAGCCAGGGGTTGGGTAATGCCACCCCCCAGCATCTTTAGGCTGCTTTAACTGCTTCAGTTTTACTCTGGCAATTGTGAAATGCCAAATAAGATACCAGAAAATAAAGTGGTTAGTTTCTTTCCGGATTGAAATTTGGACACATTTTTCGTTATTCGAGAATTCAAATGCATTCAAATATCAATAGTAACTAATTTAAACAAATCCCAAATAGCAAAAAAAAATTTGGATGAAATTCAAATTTAAATAGTTTTTAAATTGATTCAAATAGTTTTTGACTCAAATTTGAATAGTTTTCAAATTTGAATAGTTTTCAACTTGTTTTCGAATTTTTGAAGATAATAGAAGAGAAAATAATATAATAGAATAGAAAAGAATATAATAGAAAATAAAAGAATAGAATATAATAGAGTAAAAGTGAACATAATACAAAATAAAAGAAAACAATAGAATAGAAAATAAAGGGATAGAGTAGAAAATAAAAGAATATAGTAAAACAGAACAAAATAGAATAGAAAATAAAAGAACAGAATAAAAAAAAAATAGAAAATAAAGGAATAAAAAATAGAATATAATAAAATAGAAAGAATAGAAAGAATATGACAATCTTCTGAAATTCCTTTTTCACATAGAATAAATTTGAATTTGAACACAATTGAAAACAATAGAGTAGAAAAAAAAATAGAATTAAAAATCAACAGAATAGAATAGGAAGAATATAACCATTTCCAAAAATTCAAATAGAATCAATTCAAATTTGAATAGAACAGAAAAGAATAGATTAGAATTAAATAGAAAATAGAATAGGCTTGGCTAGAATAGGCTAGAATAGAAAAGAAAAGAATAGAATAGAAAAAAACAACAAAACAGAATTGAATAGAAAGAACATAACTATTTTCTGAAATTCAAATTTTGAATAGAATAAATTCAAATTTGAATAGAAAAGAATATAATAAAATTAGAACAGAAAAGAATAGAATAGAAGAGAAAATAAAAAAAAATAGAAAATAATAGAATAGTATAGAATAGAATAAACAAATAGAATAGAAAGTATAAAAAAAAAACTTTTCCCAAAAATTGAATTTCGAATAGAAAAGAATAGAATAGAAAAAACCAACAGAATAGAATAGAAAGAACATAACCATGTTCCAAAATTTTAATTTTGAATAGAATAAATTCAAATTTTAATATAAAAGAATATAATAGAATTAGAATAGAAAAGAATAGAAGAGAAAATAAAATAATAGAACAGAATAGAATAGACTAAATAGAATAGGATAGAAAGTATAAAACAATACAAACGTTTTCCGAAACTCTAATAGAATAAATTTGGATTTGAATAGAATAGAAAATAAAAAAAAAAATACAAAATAAAAGAATAGAATATAAAAAACAATAGACTAGAATGGAATATAACCCAAAATACGAATTTCGAATAGCATAAATTCAATTTTGAATGGAATTCAATTCAAATCAATTAGAATTTGGAAAGTTCAAATCAATTGGAATTCAGGAATCTGAATTGATTCAAAATCAGAAAATTCAAGTTGATTTGAATTAGAAAAAAATGAAACGAAAATGAACTAAACAAATTGAATGAATTTAAATGAATTGAAGTAAATAACAAATCAAAACAAACCAAAACAAATTTTTTCGTTCTGCACATGTCTACCGGAAAATGGAATTAATAATGCAGAATAATTTCAGTGGAATAACTATGGGTGAATTGTGGAGCACATAGAGTATTTGTAGCATTAGAATCATTTTTTGAGGTTAATCATGCCTACTGGGAATATTTTCAGTCTGGTCCACATTTTGACCTGATCACGGCAACGATTAAGCAAGGGCATTAAGTTAAGATTATTGATATTGATTGATATTCCAGCAGGCGTGGAGTAACCTTTATACCCAGATACCTAAATGATGTGGAGACAGGGATATTATATAAAGACGATGACTGCAGGTCTGGTGTCCTATCTAGCAACATGAGAGAGGACTTAGTCCAATTGATTACCAGTCCAGAATAGTGGCTGAATGTCTGAATGACCTAGGGAGGAGGTATCACCCAATAGCAGCATAGTATAATCAGCGTATAACATCAGTTTTTCGTGGAGTTCCCCATAATGACATCCCTGTATGGAATTGTTAGATTGGATAAGATTCACTAAAGGCTCAATGGTCAAGGAAAAGAGTGGGGACAGGGGGCATCATTGCCTGGTACCCCTATGTCGACTACAATCCGGTGACACCATTCCCGCATCTAGTATGGCCTTTTTAGGGGCACTATACAACAGTTGGACCCAGGAAATAAAGCCCTCTTTGAACCCATATTTATACAGAATGGCCCATAAGTACTGTATACCCATTCAATGCTGTCAAAAACCTTATGGGCATCAAAGGACAACAATGCTCTCCTGAGTTGTCTGCCTTTGATTGTATATTAAGTATATTATATGTATATCATTGGTCAGTCCTTGCTGCATTTCAGTTTTGCTCTTTTCACAGTCTTACAATGCCCATAGATTGAACAATTATAAGATGATTCAAAAAATATTTTTTTATAAAACATTTTCTAAGTAGGGATGAGCCGAACACCCCCTGGTTCGGTTCGCACCAGAACCTGCGAACGGACCGAAAGTTTGCGCAAACTTTAGAACCCCATTAAAGTCTATGGGACTCGAACGTTCGAAATCAAAAGTGCTAATTTTAAAGGCTAATATGCAAGTAAGGTCTCTAAAGATGTTTCATCCTCTGCTCCCTCTGCGACGGCAAGATAAGGTTCGCAACCTTACCCTTGTAACGTGGATCAAGGAGGGTTGCCAGCCAGTATTGATCCCTCTCCTTGATACCACGAATACGAGGATCCATCTGCAGGCTTTGCAGGATCAGGGAGGCCATGAAGCATAGGTTTGCTGAGGCATTCGGTCCGGAGTCCTCTGGGTCACAAAGGACGACATGATCCGCAGCCACCTCCTCCCAGCCACGTACAAGTCCATTGGTTTCTTGGTACTGTAAATGATCCCTTAAAGACTGCTGCTGTTGCTGAGTGCCAGGCTCCACCTCCATGCTGACACAATCCTCTTCTTCCTCCTGCTCCTCGTCCTCTTCCTGTGTGATCGGCGGGCACGCAGGAACACTGGATTAAGGGGGCCTTGAGAGGTAAGGAAGTACTCCTCTTCCTCCCTGTTTTCTGCCACAAGTGCCCTGTCCATTATTTCATGCATCGTGTGCTCCAACAGGTGGACAAGAGGGACAGTGACACTGATGCATGCACTGTCACTGCTCACCATCCTCGTGGCCTCCTCAAATGGTGACAGGACAGTGCATGCATCCCTGATCATAGCCTACTGGCGTGGGGAAAAACAAGCTCCTCTAACCCTATCCTGGTGCCATAGTCACATAGGTACTCATTGATGGCCCTCTGCTGCATATGCAGCCGCTGCAGCATGGCCAACATTGAGTTCCACCTGGTGGGCATGTCACAGATTAGGCGGTTCTTGGGCAGGTGAAATTCCTTTTGGAGGTCAGCCAGCTGAGCACTGGCATTATATGACCAGCGGAAATGCACACAGACTCTCCTGGCCTGCCTCAGGACATCCTGTAAGCCCAGGTACCCACCAAAGAACCACTGCACCACCAAGTTAAGGATGTGAGCCAAACAGGGCACATGGGTCAGTTGTCCCTGACGGAGGGCGGAGAGGAGGTTGGTGCCATTGTCACAAACCACCATACCTGGCTTAAGCTGGCGTGGAGTCAACCACCTCTGAACCTGCCCCTGCAGAACTGACAGAATCTCTGCCCCAGTGTGGCTCCTGTCCCCCAAGCACACCAGCTCAAGCACCACATGGCATCTTTTTGCCTGCGTGCTTGCGTAGCCCCTTGAATGCCTACAGAGCACCGCTGGTTCCGAGGACAAATCAGCACAGGAAGAGGCCATGGTGGAAGAAGAAGAGGAGGGGGTGGAGGAGAGAGGTGTGGCAGAATCACCACTAGTAGAATTTTGGAGGCGTGGTGGCGGAACAACCTCCAACACTACTGCACCCAGTCCTGGATCCTTCCAGGCTGCCAGAAGAGTCACCCAGTGTGCGGTGAAAGATAGGTAACATCCCTGTCCATGCCTGCTGGACCATGAGTCAGCAGTAATATGAACCTTACCACTGACCGCCCTGTCCAGCAAGGCCAAGATATTGCCTTCCACATGCCGGTAGAGAGCCGGAATCGCCTTCCGTGAGAAAAAGTGGCATTTGGGAACCTGCCACTGAGGAACAGCACATTTCACAAACTCACAGAAGGGGGCAGAGTCTACCAACTGAAAGGGCAGCAGTTGAAATGCTAGCAATTTAGCCAAGTTAGCATTCAACCGTTGGGCATGTGGATGGCTGGGAGTGAACTTCTTTCGGCAGTGCAACAGCTGGGGCAGGGAAATTTGCCTGGTACAATCTGACGTCGGTACACCAATAGCAGATTGCCTGCAAGTACTTTGCTGTGACACACCTAATTCTACACCTTCATTGCTCTCAGTGCATGTTTCAGAGAGGACTGAAGGTATAGTGGGGTTGGAGATCTCAGCTGATGAGCAGCAAGGAGAGGTCCTCTTTGTTCTTTGGTGTGGGTCTTTTAGGTACGCTTGCCAACGAACTGCATGGCAGGTCGACATATGTCTGGTCAAGCATGTGGTGCCCAACAGGGATGAGCCGAACACCCCCCCGGTTCGGTTCGAACACGCGAACACCATTAAAGTCTATGAGACTCGAACATGAATAATAAAAAGTGCTAATTTTAAAGGCTTATATGCAAGTTATTGTCATAAAAAGTGTTTGGGGACCTGGGTCCTGCCCCAGGTGACATGGATCAATGCACAAAAAAGTTTGAAAAATGGCAGTTTTTTCGGGAGCAGTAATTTTAATAATGCTTAAAGTGAAACAATAAAAGTGTAATATTCCTTTAAATTTCGTACCTGGGGGGGTGTCTATAGTATGCCTGTAAAGGGGAGCATGTTTCCCGTGTTTAGAACAGTCTGACAGCAAAATGACATTTCAAAGGAAAAAAGTTGTTTAAAAGTACTCGCGGCTATATGAATTGTCGGTCCGACAATACACATAAAAGTGTATTGACAATACTATGCATATAAGCCTTTAAAATTAGCACTTTTGATTTATCCCACAGACTTTTAAAGGGTGTTCCGCAGCTTTTGAATTTGCCGCAAACACCCCAAATTGTTCGCTGTTCGGCGAACTTGCGAACAGCCTATGTTCGAGTCGAACATGAGTTCGACTCGAACTCGAAGCTCATCCCTAGTGCCCAAGTGGCCTGCAGTGAGATGTAGTTGCACAAAGCTGGGATGTATATATATACTGATACTGCAGCTAGCAGAATCAACTGCCTTCCCGTAGTATTATAAGTATGAGAACACCAGTAATTGCCTTCGGGTAGCTTTAGGTGCACACTGTGCAGAGGACACAGTACACTAACTGTAAATACTGCAGCTGCCTGCCTGTGGTATTAATAGGATCAGAACACCAGCAATTGTCTTCAGGTAGCTTTAGGTGCACACTGTGCAGAGGACACAGTACACTAACTGTAAATACTACAGCTGCCTGCCTGTGGTATTAATAGGATCAGAACACCAGCAATTGGCTTTAGGTGTACACTGTGCAGAGGACACAGTACACTAACTGTAAATACTGCTGCTGCCTGCCTGTGGTATTAATAGGATCAGAACAACAGCAATTTTCTTCAGGTAGCTTTAGGTGCACACTGTGCAGAGGACACAGTACACTAACTGTAAATACTACAGCTGCCTGCCTGTGGTATTAATAGGATCAGAACACCAGCAATTGGCTTTAGGTGTACACTGTGCAGAGGACACAGTACACTAACTGTAAATACTGCTGCTGCCTGCCTGTGGTATTAATAGGATCAGAACAACAGCAATTTTCTTCAGGTAGCTTTAGGTGCACACTGTGCAGAGGACACAGTACACTAACTGTAAATACTGTAGCTGCCTGCCTGTGGTACTAATAGGATCAGAAGAACACCAGCAATTTTCTTCAGGTAGCTTTAGGTGCTCACTGTGCAGAGGACACAGTACACTAACTGCACTGGGCAAATACCGGGACCATGTCACCGCCGAAAAAACCCGCTGTAACAACCTTCAAGCTTGATCAGTACCGCCGTCAGGAGAAGAATTCCCTGGGACAAGATGGCAGTGCCACGAGGGGAAAGGGGACATTCATGAACACTGACACAGCAAAGGTACTGGAAGCTATTACCTTATGTCAGGAGGCTGTTGCTGTATGTCAGTCTACACTCACAGCCCGGATTGAGGAGGTGAAAGTTGACATCTCCCTGGTGAGACAGGATTTTCAGAAGTTGAGAGAAAGAGTCACTGAAGCTGAAACCCGACTGAGCATAGTGGAGGACTCCCTCCCCCCTCTCCAGCATTCCACTGAGGCTATGCAGCTGCAGGTTAATCAAATCCTGCAAAAGCAAGATGATTTAGAGAATAGAATCCGAAGGTGCAACCTCAGATTCATAGGTCTCCCAGAGGTGGCATAAGGGGGGACCCCCCTACATTCCTGGAGACACTGCTCTGCGATACCTATGGCAGAGTGGCCTTCTCCCCCACATTCGTTGTGGAGCGGGCACTCCGCATGTCGGGCAGACCACCACCAGCTGGAGCACCCCCTCCCGCATTTATCGCAAAATTTCTCAATTTTAAAGACAGGGATGCCATACTTCGCCTCAGCAGAAAAAAGGCAACATCCCCTTCGGTAACAAGATGGTTGCTGTCTTCCTAGACTTCTCGGCAGAAGTGCAATGCAAGCGAAAAACCTTCATGGAAGCTAAACAACGTCTCCGTATCAAGCATGTGAAATATGCAATGCTTTTTCCAGCTCGTCTGCGCGTGGAGGGAGAGGATCGGGCTTACTTTGTTGAGCATCCCGAGGCAGTGATCACATGGCTGGAGCAGAGGGAAGAACGCAGATAAGTAACCTTGTACTTCTACCTTTACCTCAATTTTTTTTTGTCTCCCATGCACATTTAGCTTTGACTTCTGATGACCTCTCTGTAAAGAGATGGGGCAACGGTCTGCATTTAGACATTGCTCTCTGATACTGTTACCCCTGAGTCGAAAAGTGCTGCATTTTACATGTGACCATGCCCGGAACAGCATACACATCTGCCTGGACACAGTACTCCCTCGACGGCCGATGAAATCGCAGGCACACTGCACCACTTACCGGCTCCACTCCTCAGGGCTCTCTGAGGGACAAATCTACTGACATGTATGTTCACTTTAGGGTCCGAATACGTTGAATAATTGTTCTCTTAAAAAATACTTATTCAATGATTTCCCTCGGTGGAGGGAGGCCCTCTGCCTGTAAGCTCACTATTGAAGTGAGCACAGTCCTACAATGTGTTACGTTATGCAGCGAAAACTCGCCCCACTCACCACAGCTTGCAACCTGGGATGGAATGCACTGACCACTGCTGTAATGACTGTACTTATGGCTACTGCTGAAGTGTTGGACGCACTGATCTTAGTGGCCTTTTCATATGTTTTCCTAATCTTTTACATTTTCTTCTCAGGTTGGACAATGTTTATTCCGTGTTGGCAGTTAGGGATAAAAGCCCGCACCAGTTGGGGACAGTGCAGGGCGAGGAGGGGGGCTTTTTGGTTGACACTGTTGCAAGGCAGAATTTTTTATTGTATACAGACCTGTTCTTTCTGGTATCATGACAATATAGTTGTGTTGCTGCTGATCATCTCCTATTGGAGATTGTCTGTACCACCGTTCCATCTTATGGGTGATCTGAACTCTGGAGCCTCATATTATAAACATCTCGCCCCATGGCCACATTTAAACTACTTACATGGAATGTACGTGGGGTCAGAGATCCAATAAAAAGGTCAGCTGTTTTTGCTCTGCTTAAAAAACAAAGAGCAGATGTGGTGGTACTGGTGGAGACCCATGCAGAGGGTTTGGTGCAGAGGGCACTTAAACGCTCATGGATGGGGTGGGCGTACCACTCTATACACACCACACACTCTAGAGGGGTCTCGATATTTGTTGCTAAGACCACACACTTTGAGCTCCAGGGTTCGGAGATAGACCCAATGGGAAGGTACGTCTTTTTGAAAGCTAAAATACACGGGGACCCGATACTATTATTGGCATTTTATGTACCACCACCATTTCAATTCTCTATCCTGTCTGAAGGTTTTAATTTTATGGCTATGCATCCTAATGTGCCAGCAATATGGCTAGGCGACTTTAATAATGTACTAGACCCAACATTAGATAGAATGACTGTATCCCTCTCCTCTATCGCACCCCACTACCCAACAAGATTTGCGAGGCTCCTTACCGACTTTAATCTAGTGGACACGTGGAGGTAAAGGAGGTAAAGGAACCCTGCGTTACGGGCCTACTCCTGTTTCTCCACCTCCCACCACTCAATGTCCCGCATAGACCTTATACTCCTGTCCAAAACATTACTCCCTAGGCTGATGGATTTGGGATTTTCCCCTAGATCGCTCTGATTACTGCCCCTATTGGGCCACGCTCTCTTTGCCACATACCCGACCTTCAACCTCGTGGAGCTTGAACCCCTTCTGGTTAACTTTGTTTCCAGAAGATGACTACTGAATGGGAACAATATTTTGAGATTAACGAGGGTAGGAAACGTTTAAAAAACATGCGTGACACTTACCACGCGTATTAATAAACTAAAACGCACCTCTGAAATAGCTATGGACGTAGCCACTGAGAACCTACTCTTGGCAGAGAGGGCTTTTTTAGAAGATCCCACCGCAGGTAAAGCTGATAACCTTAAACTATGTTCTAGGGCACTGGATCAGCTACATTATGAAAAATACAGATGCAAACTTTTTTTCCATAGACAAAAGTCATTTGAATATGGAGAAAGAGCCGGGAAGTTGCTGGCGTATATGGTGCATTGCGAGGAGAGACCTCCGGTGGTGATATCACTCCGCTCCCCTGGTGATGTTCTGGTAACAGAGCCTACTCAGGTAACGTCCTTATTCAGGGACTTCTTTGCTGCCCTGTATACCACCGCAGCTCCGAGCGACACCACAAAAAATCAAAAAATTAGCACTTATGCGGACGACACCTTACTGTATCTGGACAACTCAGGTGATTCCCTGCCTCTAGCTTTAGCCCTGATAGAGCACTTTGGCGCATTCTACGGACTCCGGATTAATTGGGATAAATCCCAGATACTCCCTCTCAATAGCTTTCCACCACCCAGAGATAGGGCCCTGCTTCCCTTACAGAGGGTAGATACCATAAAATACCTAGGAATACGAACCACCAGAGACCCAGCAGATTACACTTCACTCAATATAACGCCACTGAATGAAATGCTTAAGCGTAAGACACAGGTATGGGCCCATCTCCCACTGGGAGTGATGGGCTGCATAAATCTTATAAAAATGGTCTTGCTACCAAAAATTCTATACATGATCTGGCATTCACTGGTGTACTTGGTCCTCAGGCATTTCAAAATACTGGAGACTTTCCTTAGACTGTTTGTCTGGGGCAACAACAGGCATAAACTCCCTTAGCATAAGTTAAAACACCCAATGGACCTTGCTGGAATGGCACTGCCTGGTTTTAATGCATACTACCTTGCAGCCCAACTTTCACAAATCTTTCACATCGATAAAGTAGACAGGGAAAGATTTCTTTACTTTCTATGTCCAAAGTGGATACAGCCGACCCTAGACCCCTTGGTGGCGCTAACGGGCAAAGGAGGAGATGAGGGCCAAAAGAACTGACCGACGGTCTCTCTTGTACCAGTATAGAAAGGTGTGGGGGATAGCCTCTGATAGGCTACACATCATATCACCACATAGCTGCACTCACCTGTGGCACAATGCGTCCTTACCAGAATTTAGACTCATCCAAGACAGTTTAGGGGCATAGTCTATCTATCCCATATCACCCATAATGGAAAATTGAAGTATTTTGATAGTTTAAAGTCTGAATTCGCACTACCGAATCAAATGTTTTATAGATATATACAATTACGTCATGCCTTAACTGCACAGTTCCCCTTGGATGATCTTGTCTTGAATGATAACCCTTTACTGGCGGCCGTAAAATGTCCTGACCCTAAGAAACTGATCTCTCAATTTTACACCATGTTAACACTCCCACAGGCAACTAAATCGGCATATGCCTTGAAGGCCAGGTGGGAGGGAGAGGTAGGCCATATGGAAGATGCTGAATGGAGTGATGCTCTGGATACATGTAAATTAGTGTCTCCTAAACTGTCGGATCGTTTAACTCAAACCTTTATAACACACAGAGCATATCTCACACCCCTCAGAATCTCTAGATACAGGAGCAGCCAATCTACCAATTGCCCGATGTGCAGTCAAGCCGTGGGTACTTATTTTCATTTATTGTGGCAATGCCCTAAAATCCAGGCATTCTGGATACAGGTGCTACGGTTCTTACATGACAAAATGGGCTCCCCTATCACACTTCAGCCAAAGCCATGTCTCCTTGGAATTTTCCCAGACCCAGAGCTCAACAAATTCACTAAACTCTTCTTACATGAAACACTCTTTTCTGCTCGCAAGGTCATAGCTAGAGCCTGGATGAGACCTAATACACCAGAATTTCTACAATGGTTGATAGAAGTCAACAATGTTCTGCCATACAAGAAATTAATGTACTCTCATAGGGGATGTTCCTCTAAGTACGATAAGATCTGGGACAGGTGGCTCAAAGTACCCGAAACATGTATTGACAAAGCATAGGCATATTGTGCTCATCGCCCCCCCCCCCCCCCCATTTATTTAATTTAGTATATTTGATTTACGAATTTTATTTTATATTTCCCCTTTTCAGTCTCCCCATAGAGTGAGAATACCGGATGGGGGTGAAGCTGAGCACACCACAATTTGAATATTGTATAGATACGACCTGTTGTATATGGTACCGGCATTACTATCTTGTATCAATATCTATACTAATAAGGGATGTCGCTGTTTATCTATTTTAGGTAATTCCATTTATTAAGCTTGATGATTGTCATGATGACCTATTGTATGTACTTCTTTCTTTTTGTTCAGTAAAAAAAAAAACACCTGCCTGCCTGTCAGTAGGAAGAGAATAACAGGAACTAATCTAGCTAAACTGAATACAATATGTATGTATATGTATATATATATTTATATATATATATATATGTATGTGTATGTGTATGTGTATGTGTGTGTGTATATATATATATATATATATATATATATATATATATATATAAAACACCTAGGATCCATATATATACACAATACACTGAAAGTGCAGCTAACCGACTCGCCTGCCTACTCTATCTAACTTACATCAAATGACACTGTCTCTCTGTCTATCTCTCTCTGCCGCCGCAATACACTACACAAGGCCGCCACGCAGGCGGCCTTTTATAGTGTGGGGCGTGTACTAAATCCCCTGAGCCATAATTGGCCAAAGCCACCCTGGCCAATTACGGCTCTCTGTACAGACGGCGCTGTGATTGGCCAAGCATGCGGGTCATAGTGCATGCTTGGCCAATCATCAGCCAGCAATGCACTGAGATGCCGCAGTGAATTATGGGCCATGACGCACCACTCAAATTTGGCGCAAATGGCCCATAACGTTCGCAATCTGACGAATGGTCAAACAGGCGATGTTCGAGTCGAACACGAAGCCCATCCCTATTTCTAAGTAAATGCATAACAGGAAAAAAATTGGCAATCATGTCTGTATAACTTTTATTATTGTAAATTGGTTTGGTTGTCCTTCTGAGCACTGTAGCTTTAAATGGTAGCAGATATCTTTAGTGATACGTATACCAGCCTTGTATGATAGGCCAGCAAGTGGCATACCATGCTTTGCCCATGCATCGTTCATTTACTGTTCCTTTCCCGTTACTTAACTTTCATTTGCTCCCCATTACAATATTTGATTGTGGAGAAAAAAAGCCCTGAGTTAAACTGGTTGTTGCTTACACGGGGCTGGGCACCAGTGGCGGCTGGTGCTAAACTTTTTTGGGGAGCGGCAAACAAACCCCCCCTCAGGTCCGCACTCACCCCTCCACTGCCGCGGCTTCCCTGGCTTCTACTCCTGGCCAACCCGGTCTTTTTCAGATCCACCTTCTGCCCGTATTGGCCGAGAGGAGAAGCTGGAAAACAATAGTGAATATTGATTTGTTAGTGTCACAAGTAGATGGGTTCAGGGCACATTGCTCTGCTCCCCGAGCCCAACCTTTCTAAAAAAAAAATCTCATAGAAAGCTATGAGTCAGGCACCCCACATGCAAACCGCATTCAAACTAGGGGGGCGGCACCCCTGTACCCCTTATGGACCGTCCGCTGCTGCTGGACACTATAACTGAACCACCATGTGATAGCACTCATTCCTATTGATTAGCCTTTGAGGCACTCATCATGCATTATTGGAGGAAGAAGAAAAAAATCACATTCACCAGGTGGGAAAATGAAGTGGCAGGGTAGCAAATGAAAGGTGCAAAGCACAAGGTACAAAAGCAAGCAAATAACTTGTTTTTGTGCCCCAATTGGGCATAGGTGCATTTTATGTTTTGGCAGGTACCTTCCTTAATGCTATGTTGAAAAGTAGTTTCTTTGCTTATTTCCCTTTTATCACTTTCCGACACTGCATTCTCCAAAATATAATTTTCTTTGCTTACTATTCAAGTTTGTTTGCCAATGATTTCACCATTTCTTTGTAAAGCCTGTAGACAAGAATAGTGTGCAGCAATCTCCAGAGAAACACTGAGTAAAGATGTCTTTTGGGTGCTTGAGAAACCACTATATTAAAGTAAAAAGTAGAAGCTGACTTCTCAATGACAACTTGAGCTGGCAAAGCGTAAGTAAGTTGCAGTGAGTGAGCACTGATGTCACATAGCTCCTATCGTATACAAAAGAAAGACAGAGCTTCATGAACCGCAGTAATTATCTTGACAAGTTCAATTAGCAAGGAGGAAAAATGATACAGTGACTAGGATTTTCATTTTCCTTCTACCGCAGCTATTTTTTTTTAGCAAAATGCTGCTGGCACTGAGTATCATAAAATCTGCATTGCACCAGAGGGAGAAATTATGTTATGTTTCAGTATTCCAATGACAGGGGAAAGTACCAGTGCCAACAAAGGTTTCTGGTGTTGTACAGGTGTTGCAGGCAGAAACAGGAAGCATCATTATGGAGTTAGAACAAATCCTCCTTTCCACTGTTGTACCCATCGATCATGAGTGGAGGGGGAACTCATAAACTACACTGGCATTCATACAATCTCTGTTAATGAACTGAGGTACCTGTGGGATATGATTAGTTTCCAAGCTGTGAAAAGTTATTGCAATCAAAATTAATAACGAAACTCAGGGTAGTGCAAACAATTAAGAAAAAAAGCATGCTTCCCAGCCGCATGTGCTTTGAATAATAAGGACAATATTAATTTGAGATCATAAATCATTTGACATGCAGACAGAATGTAAATACACAGTGTAATACAACTCAAACCGACAATTTTTAAAGTTGCAAAGCTATGGAGGACTGGTGAAGAGAAGGAAATAATCTGCTAAACTTGCCATTATCTGTATCAAGATTTGGGGTTTCAATGCTCAATCAAACCAAAATCTATCATACAGAAACTATATGCATTTCCTGTTTGGAAAAATAGTCCAAATCATATTTTTGCACAAGACAATTAAATTATATAGATCATGATTACTTAGATACAAAGATGGTACTAATGAGTGCCATACAAAATGAAGTTGGAGGTGGTCAGACTGGTTATCAGTTAAAAAAATGTGCTTATTTGGGAGTACAAAATTAGGCGTCCTCAAGCTGTGAATTGGAGTAAATAGCTTTAGCCGACATGACAGTCCTGTTGCAAGCATTCTGTTTGCTTCAGAGATAGAGCTAAGGTTTTGTTGATGTAGCCAGGTGCTGGCTAGTCTGCCTGTGTCATTGTGGGACATTCTTTAACAAAGACTGCCTTGACTTCCTTTCCCCAAAGATCACCCTCTAGTTTTCAGCCTGGTCATTAATAATATTAACATCATTTCCTAAAGGAGAGAGAGAGAGAGAGAGAGAGAGAAAGAGAGAGAGACAGAGAGAGAGAGAACACTACTGAAAGAGGGGGGGTCGTGGGACATGTGGTCTGGAGAGCTGGGTTTTACATGGAGCCAGTGCTGCTGCAAACTACAAGTTCCAGCCAGCTAGAGAAAGAAGAATACTGGGAGAGGACATAAATAGCCTAGCCTGGGGAGGAGTTCCTTGGGACCACAGCCTTTAGCTAAGAGCAGGGACCTAGCCACCCTGGGTGAATGCAAACAGGCTCCATATCCTGGGTGGCGTGGGGAGTCTTCAGCAAGTGAGCTATACACCTGCAGGCAGATCCATCATTACCAGCTCCCTGTTGGCCAAGTGACTGTCAGGGGTCAATCTTGTCGTCACCGCTACAGACCCAGCTGAATCCCAGCATCGCTAGGTGCACACCGAAGCACCCTTTACTGGTTGCAGATTCTTCAAGAGCATGTTTGGGACATCCTATTCCCTTGAGCCTTGGTATCATCAGGATTGGTGAGCGGGCAGAAGTCCACCCTGAATACATGCTACATAAGATGCTGCATGCAAACACCTTTACCCTATCTCGTTACACAAAAGCTTCTAATAGGAAATACATTGCAAAAGCTAGCCACTATTGCTGGTTACCATTACACAGCAGTCTCCCTGGGCCCTTGTTGGAACACCTACATTACAATGACTTCTTTCCTCTCTCCCCCCTACTTAAGAATGTAGTTCATAACATCTGTGCGTATTAAGGGGAACTCTTACTCAGAATTTACTTATTGAATTGTTCACATGTTGTGTTCTTATGCATTGTGCTGTTTGCTTTCTGGGCTCATGGCATCAGGCCTTTAAGGGAGCAGTTTGACACAGAAAGGTCTTTCTTTTCCCTTTCATACCTGGTGTCATAGGTTCTTTCAGGGCTTATTGGTTCCCAGATAGCAAGCAAGTGTGCGTTAAGTTTGAAAATGATTTGCTAAGCTATTGCTAGGCTTCACAAGTTTGTTGCACAATTGCAAAAAGTCCGCATTGCATGACTCCAGATCAAATTTCTTTGAAAACATTCTGCAAGTCTGCTGCAAGTTCTGGCTCAGTTATGTTGTGCTTTAGTCATCCCACCACAGGGGTCACTATGGCTGAATTTTCAACTTGTAAACTTGCAGAGATCTGGCTGTAGATTCAACACTGCAACGTTGCTCTTGCTAGAGACTTGCCATGCAAATGCAAATGTGCCACAAATTGGAAAAGTGTAAACTAGAACTTGTGCTTCAAGTGCTCTGCAATAGGGATGAGCTGAACACTCCCCTGTTCGGTTCGCACCAGAACATGCGAACACTGTTAAAGTCTATGGGACACGAACATGAATAATCAAAAGTGCTAATTTTTATAGGCTTATATGCAAGTTATTGTCATAAAAAGTGTTTGGGGACCTGGGTCCTGCCCCAGGGGACATGGATCAATGCAAAAAAAAGTTTTAAAAACGGCTGTTTTTTCGGGAGCAGTGATTTTAATAATGCTTAAAGTGAAACAATAAAAGTGTAATATTCCTTTAAATTTCGTACCTGGGGGTGTCTATAGTATGCCTATAAAGAGGTGCATGTTTCCCGTGTTTAGAACAGTCTGACAGCAAAATGACATTTCAAAGGAACAAAAGTCATTTAAAACTACTCGTGGCTATTAATGAATTGACGGTCCGACAATACACATAAAAGTTAATTGATAAAAACGGCATGGGAATTCCCCACAGGGGAACCCCGAACCAATATTAAAAACAAACAAAAATGACGTGGGGAGTCCCCCTAAATTCCATACCCGGCCAAAATTAAAAAAAAAAATGGCGTGGGGTCCCCCTCAAAATCTATAACAGACCCTTGTCCGAGCATGCAACCTGGCAGGCAGCAGGAAAAGATGGGGGACAAGAGAGCGCCCCCCCTCCTGAACCATAACAGGCCACATGCCCTTAACATTGGGAGGGTGCTTTGGGGTAGCCCCCCAAAACACCTTGTCCCCATGTTGATGGGGACAAGGGCCTCATCCCCACAACCCTTCCCCGGTAGTTGTGGAGGTCTGCGGGTGGGGGCTTATCAGAATCTGGAAGCCCCCTTTAACAAGGGGACGCCCAGGTCCTGGCCCTCCCCCCTGTGTGAAATGGTAAGGGGGTACAAAAGTACCCCTACCATTTCACAAAAAAAACTGTCAAAAATGTTAAAAATGACAAGAGACAGTTGTTGACAATTCCTTTATTTAAATGCTTCTTCTATCTTCTTTCTTCTATCTTCCTTCGGTTTCTTCCTCAATCTTCTTCTTCTGGTTCTTCTGGTTCTTCCTCCGGTGTTCTCGTCCGGCATCTTCCTCTGCAGCGTCTTCTTCCCTTCTTCTTCTCGGGCCGCTCCGTATCCACCATTATGGGAGGCTCCCCCTGTGTGATGCTTCTCCTCTTCTGACGGTTCTTAAATAATGGAGGGTGGGGCCACACGGTGACCCCGCCCCCCTCTGATGCACTAGGACTTGACGGGGACTTCCCTGTGGCATTCCCCGTGATGTCAGAGGGGGGCAAGGTCACCCGAAAAAACGTCTGTTTTTAAAACTTTTTTTTGCATTGATCCATGTCCCCAGGGGCAGGACCCAGGTCCCCAAACACTTTTTATGACAATACCATGCATATAAGCCTTTAAAATTAGCACTTTTGATTTCTCCCATAGACTTTTAAAGGGTGTTCCGCGGCTTTCGAATTTGCTGCGAACACCCCAAGTTGTTAGCTGTTCGGCAAACTGGCGAACAGCCAATGTTCAAGTCGAACATGAGTTTGACTCGAACTCGAAGCTCATCCCTACTCTGCAAGTGTACAACTTGCCAGTGAAAATGTGCAGCAAGTTAGCAGACTTACAATTCAACACTGCCACAAAGTTGTGGCAAGTATCCTTGCTATCTGGGTTATTACCGTTTGATTTACTGTGACATCCTTTACATTCTATATTCGTTTTCTATACTTGCTAAGACTAAAAGTTTTATATTGAAAGATATCTGCATTAACATTCCTTTCTGTCTGTTGACTTAAGAATCATTTGTAAAAAATACTCATTTGCTTTGTTATAGTCTGGTGTCTTTGCAATTGGGTCCTTTTGTGAACTATGTCTGAACCCAGGGTGTCAGAGATGTCGGGAGGCTTGCGATGTCAGGGCAACCTTTTGGGATTCATCCAGCGGCCCCTATGGGGTAGACACTACATTTAGGGGTTCATCCGGGATATGCCTCATGGTTGGCCCTAGCAAGCCGCATGATGAGCCAATAGATAAAGAGTGGATGGACCCAGCCGCAGCAGCAGGTCAAGAGCAAGGTAGCTGACTGGAATTGTGTACAGTGGTGGAGATACCTGGAAACCAATGGACTGAAAGTGAAGTACGGCAGCTGGTGAGGAAGGCTGTGCCAGAGCAAAGTGCCTATCTCATTGACATGAGAACCGAGTTAGACCTAGATTGCACCCGTGCTATAGTGGAGAGAGGCTATACTGGCCTGCTTTCAGAAGGACATTGTGAGTTTGGCAGAAGGGGTTGAGGCCCAAATAAAACCATTGCTGCCGGTTGGGGACCTGGTGGAGGATCGGTTGCAGGTCGGGTCAATCAATTTTCCTCCTGCCTCTTTCTTTTTTTTCATCAATCATTTTTTATTGATTTAAGAATATGCAAAGGAGATACAATGTGTATATTGCATGACGTTGTACATGTTGTCATACAATTGACATTCATGAAATACCGACTTAAATAGTAGTCGCACATAGAAACATGAGAAACAATATAACTAGTAAGAAGTTGCACTAAAATGCTCCTCCTGCCTCTTTCTATACTGACATGAGCAAACTGGTTGAGAACTTAGTGAAGAATAATACAGCTTCGGTGAATCAGGGATACAGGAACATTTGGTTCTTCTCAGGGTGGATTCCAACCTCTGCTGGAGAGGAAAAGTTTGAAAGTTGGATGGATCAGATAATGCAAGCGGTGGAAGAATGGAGTGTTCCAGAAGTGGTGAAAAGACAGAGACTGAGTGTCAGGAAGATCCTGCCAGTAACGGGCAATCCAGACCTATTGGTGCGCGATTGGGTTTGGCGGGCTATTTAAACCTGGCTGTCACAGGTAAACATTGCTGTTTGCTCTGCAGGTTTCCATGTGTTCCCTGATAATCTGAAACCTGTTTCTACTTTGATCCGGCTTGTCTGAAGACTATTCCTGCTATCCTCCTGCACCTGACCCCCGGCTTGTCTGATGATTCTTCTGCCTGCTCCTCTTGTTCTTCTGCTGCCCGCCTGATACCGACCTGGCTTGCCTGACCTTCCAAGACTACCTACCAGTCTACTATACCTACCTGCTGCAGCCATCCAGCTTCAGCCCCAGTCTACTGCTCCTACTTGCAGAGCCATCCAGTCTGCTATACCTGTCTGCTGAGCCATCCAGTCTGCTGTGCCTGCTACCTGATCCATCTGCTGTTGGTTCCGGTCTGCTGATCCAGTTCCAGTTCTTGGTGCCTATCTGCTGATCCAGTTGTTCTGATTCCTGTCCTCGGAGTTCGGTTCCAGCCTGTACTTACAACTCCTACCTGAATCTCCTGAACCACTGGACTGATCTTCTGCTGTTGATCCTGCCAGGCACTCATACCACTCCTTACGCCTGCGCTCCTGTCTTCACTACCAGGGGTCTTGAGTCAGAGGCGTAAGAGAGGTTATCCTCTGCAATTCTGGATCACCTACTAGGTACGTAACACTGAGTGAGAGTCTTAGGGGCCTAGCAGCTGAAGGGATCTTTAGCCTGCAGATGGAGAAACAAGACTGTGTGGCTATGAACTATATTGAAGCTCTGTATGCTGTGTTTGTCAGAGTGGAAAACCTCCCAGATCTAATTACAGCCAAGTAAAAATTGGCTTACATCATAAGGTCTAAAAATCCAAATGGTTAGAATCATTTGAGGTACAGATTGGCATCCCACCTGTGCTTCCAACCCCTGGGGATGCGAGTCTGCAACTCAAAGATATCCAGAATATTTCCTGCTTAAGGAGCCTTCTATATCTATCACCCCCCCTCCCCTTTCACCTGGGCATCCACTCTTTTTAGACCATAGTAGGTAAATGATGCCATGTTAATACGATGTACCTCACAGGAATTTTTAGAAACTTGTTATATGCATTCAAATTAATAATGTTGCAATAATGCTCCCTAATATGTGTATGCAAGGTACACATGGTACTGCCTATATACTTAAAGCTACAAGCTGTACACTGTACAAGATATTCCACATGCATTGCCCCACAGGTAATATACTGTGAGATTCTATAATCTTTCCCTGGGGCAAAAGTTGTAAAATTCATGCCCACTTTGTGTATCCTACAATACCGACATGTGGTGACACCACATTGATAGGAACCCGTTACAGATAGCCAGGACTTCTCCTCTGTTTCTCACCAAAGAGACTGCGTAAAAGAAGAGAACGTAGGGTGGGTGCATACCTGCTGTAAAAACTGCCGCCCCCTGATAACACCTTATGCAGACTACTGTCTACATACAAAATAGGCAAGTTTTTTCAAATCACATCCACTCTTCTGTTGTATTCAACAGAATGTGACGTGACAAAAGTGACACCTGCTGTTCACTTACTTCCACTCTTCGCCCCTTCCCTATCCAGTAAGAGGTTATGTCTGCATTGCAGGAGGCTGTCCTAAAACCTCTTTCAATGCACCAGGTGGGGGGGTAACCTCTCTCCTGCAATCTTTTACAGATAATGTGCTGCTGAGGATGACAACTTGTTGCCAGAAGAATGGCATTTTCGCCACAACGCTTTCTAAATGTCATAGTAAGAACAACTCCTGTGTCAGGATCGCTCTCTAGTGACACATCAAGGAAATTGACAAACTTACTATTGGAGGCATGGGGGAAATTCAAATTTAAATCATTATTATTAATATATACAACATAATTATGTGGACCAGTTGTGTTGGTGGTATCCACCCAGATCACCAACAGATCATAAATGAATTTCCCATACCAATATAGGCTGTCAAAAAAAGGATTCTGATGTGTAAAGATGACTTTCTCCTCCTACCACCCCATATATATGTAGATTTGTCAGAGATGGGGAGAAATTCACGTCCATAGACACCCAGCAAGGATGCAAATAATAAATACCATTGAATTTAAAGAAATTATGGGTAAGTAAAAACTCTATGCAGCGTGAGAAGAAAGTCCAGAATTCTCTGGAGTAGGCACTGTACCTAAATAGATGGAATCGAAATGCCTGCGAACTGCTGAGCATAGAAGTCATACTCCATGACGGTGACCTTGGAACGGTGTCAATCAGCCATGGGACCTCTAGTCCATTAACAAGGGCAGTCACCACTGGACTAGGTGCAACCATGGACTCTGGTTTGCTGGGACCTTTTGCTGACCGTCCGGGGGGTTGTCCTTGTGCCCCACGAGCCACTAGTTCCACTACTTCCACGATGACCTGGGTGTATTTTTGGATTCAGGCCAGCCACAGTCAGGGGCTGACTGGGAACTTTTGGCTTAGGAGGAAAGTACAACCCAGAGGCCCATGGTGCAGTGGCTCAGCCCCCCTCCACTCTCCCTCTTCCCTGCCTCCTCCCAACCCCCATGCCAGGCTGAACCACCGCTCCAGGTACTCTCTGCTCACCAGGCGGGTCGGGCTGGACAGCGCCTGCTCCCGGTTCTCAAACTGGCCGGCAGGGGGCATCCAGGGGACACAGCGTACACCATCCATGCTGGGGGGCCGCCTGCACTATGTCCTCATCCTCACCCCATACTCGCTAGGACACCGGTGGGGACTTTGTACTCCTCTTCACCAGGAAGCCTTAAGGCATGTCTGCGGCGGAAGTGGTGCGCATACCTCCCAACTTGTAAACTTCAGAACACCAAAGGGAGGAAACGACCTACGGCTCAAGCAGAAGGCAAAATGTGAGTGTGGCCACACTCTTAACAGTGGAAGGGACTTAAGGTACGAGGTTAAACAAAGTCCGTGCTTGCTTGCACCTATAAAATATGCCTTGATTGCTTTGTCTGAGCCTACCTTAAAGAAGAACCTCATTGAAGAGGAGTTCCAGTCTGGAAAAAAAAAAGTCAGCCGCTACAAATACTGTAGCGGCTGACTTTTAATATAAGGGCACTTACCTGTCCAGGGATCCCACGATGTCGGTACCCAGAACCGATTTGTCAATCGGCTTCAGTTGCAGGCGCCGGCATTGTAAGTAAGGGAAACACGAGTCACGCTGCGCATTCTGCATAAAGCCTCCTTCCTCCCAGTACCCACTCAGAAAAAATCCTCTTCCCCCTTAAATCCTTCCTCCCAGCACAACCCCCCTATTCCAGTACAAATTCTCTCCTGCCCAATTCCCCTCTCCAAATTCCCCAGCACAAATCCCCCCCCCCCAAACCCCCTTCTCAGGAAAAGAAATCCCCCAAAACGTCTTCTCCCAGCAAAAATGATTCCCCCCAAGCACAAATCCTCCCTCCCCCCCAATCCCTTTTTTAGCGCAGATCCTTCTCCTCCCAGCGTAAATCCCTTTCCCTCTTCCTTCTTACACCCCCCTCCAAATCCTCCTCCCAGCACAACTCTCCATCCTGGCACAAATACTCCACCCCCAAATCCCCTCCAAGCACAAATCCTCTCCCCACCACCGGCACAAAGCCACCCTACCCCTCCATCCCAACACAAACCCTTCTTCCCCCTCTTCAAAACCCTCCAGGACAAATCCCCATCCCAGCAAAATTTCTCTCTCCACTTCTAATACAGATCTTCTCCCCCAAGTCCTCCCTTCCAGCACAACCTCTCCCCAATCCTGGGTCAAGTCCTCTCCCCAGTTCTATCACAACCCCTCCCCCACACACACAACTCCCTCCCCCTAGTACAAACCATAAAACCACAAATCCCTCTCTCCTTCTAATATAAATCCATACTTACCAACTGTCCAAGTTTTGGTGGAACCTTCCCGAGATATAAACAAAATCGGGCACAAACGGACTAAGAGACAAATCACACCAAAACGAGGTGGGGGAACCTGGGTTGCATGCTCATTTCAAGCACCAAATTCAAAATGCACTGCAGTTGCAGTCTGCAGTGGGTGTCAATGATAACTTGACATTAAAAGAAAAAATATCTTGTGTTAAAGTGTTTCTACAAAAATCAATGTGCAAAGTATATAATAATGACAGCAGCAATCACTGTATCCACACACCAAAATATAGAAATGAACCAAAAAAATATATGTATTGTGCTGCCAAAAGGTAAATAATAATACAGAATCACACATAACTCATTGAAGTGCATATGTAAATGGAACAACCTTCAACCATAGATATTGAATCTAATAAATAATGTATCACTTTAAACCAGACCTTCAGTAATTTTTTTATCTTTCCATCTATTAAATCTTCTGCCCCTGTTGTTTTAACTTTGGATAGGAAAACATTTTCTTTTCTGACAGTAAATACCTTATACAGCCCACTTCCTGTTTCTTGTCTTGTCATTAGCCTAGGCTTATGACATCATGCACAGCTCTCTCTGTCACTCTCGTGAGAGTTTGCCAGGAAAGTGGGGGGAGTCATAAGAGGGCCATTGAAAGCTGCAGAGCTGGATGTGTGCCCCTGTGTGTCTGTAAATCCAGGAAGTGAACAGGCAGCAGCTTCAGCTGCCCACAGTTAAAATAGATGCAGCCAGACTTAGCGGAGGGAGATTTCTGCAGCATATTTGGCAATTACAGAATCACAGTAAATATAAAATAATATGCAAAGTGGTTGGAGGGAAGCTTCAGAATAGAAAATATGTTTTCATTGCAAATTATGTGAGCAGACTGCAGTTCCTCTTTAATAAGGTATAATGTCAACTTAATGACACACCAAACACCACGTGCAAACGGAATGCATTTGCCTGCAACAGATCACATGGTACAGTAATAACATGCGATCCGGTTGCTGGGCATTTTTTTAAGTAGTGCATGCACTACTTTCAGTGTGGTCTGGTGTGATTGGGCTGAAATCGCACTGCACCCGGGTCAAATGTGAATCGCACAGGAAAGCACTAGGTGATTCATGGTGTTATCCAGCCCTGTGTCCTGGAGCCCAGAACAAGTTCCAGCACCTGGCTCCACTAACTTGCCTGGCAGGGGGACACTCGCTTGGGCACCTGGGGCAATTGCCCACATCTCCTGCGAGGTGCCTGGGGTCATCCCCTCTGTGACAGTCAGCATCTCTTTGATTTGAAAGAAAATGTGCTAAGAAGAGTTTTGGGAGAGGAGAGGACCCTGATTTGGGGGTGGGGGGGGTTGACAGATTTCATATACAAGCTGCAAGGAGGTTTTACTGATGCCTGCAATAGTGCACCCTGATGGGCAAGTCACTGGAGCCAGCACTGAGCTCCACTCTGGGACGCAGCACTAATTTGTGCCGGCGCGGCTTTTTAAAGGGCATGAGAGTGCCTTGGGTGGCCCAGTCCACCCCCTGGCCACAGTTCTTGGCTATATGTCCAAAGTGTCCTCACCGTCAGCACTTCCGGTCCTCCTTTGTTCCTCTTTAATGGATGCTCACTCTTTGTGGGAGGGACAAATCCTGTTTGATTGAGGCCATTTCTTGTTTCAGGGTGGCCACCTCTAGAGCTAGTTCTCGCAACACTGTGTGTATGGCTGACAGAGGTGAAGGAGCCAAGGCATCCTCTTTCCAATGCAATAGGTCTGGGTCATATGTTTTTGTCACTTCCACTGCACCACTGCGTCCACCACTGTATCATGAATAGAGATGGCCTGTTGAGCTCTAATTCACTCCTATAAGGCCCTCCTGACTGGGCCAGCCTTCATTCCCACCATAAACTGGTCCCTTTGAGATGATTTGAGGTGGTAATATTGGCACAGCCATGCACATCCTTCTTCTTCAGGCGTCTTCAGAGGTTCTGGAGTGCTACCGCAAAGTGAGTGAGCCTCTCATCCTGCTGCCTCTGGACAAAGAATCTCCACCTCAACTCCGGGACCATCACGTTTTCTCTGATCTAACCCTCTGGCCACACCGCAATTTGTTCCAGGGGGCCCAATCTTTTTCAGGGAGCATCATCACCACTGGGTGGGTGTCATCCTACAAGGAGTTAATAGCCAGCTCTGCAATCAGCAAGGCGGGAACCTGATACAGACACACAGCACTTTCTAGTCCAAATGGGGAGGTTACCGGGAAGGGGACATGTCCTTATCCTTTCCCTACTCATCTGGAACCTTTTAGAACAAAATTAGAGAGAGCACCACTCTCCCATAAGGTGATGGGACTTTCCCGGATATGTCACTGTCTCTGAGTTAAGAACATGCACAGTGGATAATAATAAAATATAGATTTATTACAAAATATACAAAACATAAAACTTTTTGGTGATAACATTAGGCCATATAGAGAATTGACCAAAAATGATACTCAATCCATATAAAAGCTTGAAAGATGCTTGTGTGTGCAGTAAGCTGATGCATTTTGCAGACTCCTTATCTGCTTCTTCTGGGCAGCTCAACATGCATCTAAATCGTTATTCAAGTTTAGAGATGAGCTGAACACCCTCCTGTTCGGTTCGCAGCAGAACACGCGAACAGGCAAAAAATTCGTACGAACACCGTTAAAGTCTATGGGACACGTACATGAATAATCAAAAGTGCTAATTTTAAAAGCATGACTAATCAAAAGTGCTAATTTTAAAGGCTTATATGCAAGTTATTGTCGTAAAAAGTGTTTGGGGACCCGGGTCCTGCCCCAGGGGACATGTATCAATGCAAAATTTTTTTTTAAAATGCACGTTTTCTAGGGAACAGTGATTTTTTTAATGCTTAAAGTGAAACAATAAAAAAGGAAATATTCCTTTAAATATTGTGCCTGGGGGTGTCTATAGTATGCCTGCAAAGTGGCAAATTTTTCCCATATTTAGAACAGTACCACAGCAAAATGACATTTCTAAAGGAAAAATTGTCATTTAAAACTGATTGCGGCTGTGATGAGTTGTCGGGTCTCGGCAATATAGATAAAACTCATTGACAGAAAGAGCATAGGATCCCCCCCCCCCCAGTCAATTACCAGGCCCTTGGGGTCTGTTATGAATATTAAGGGGAACCCCGAACCAAAATTAAAAAAAAAAAATGCGTGGGGGTCCCCCTAAAATCATACCAGGCCCTTGTAAGTTCACGCTGCCCGACGGACCTAAAAATAAAAAAAAAAATAAAAATGCAACTGACTGTTTGTCGGATGTTGCTCGATGTTTTCATGCTGTTATGCCTATGGTCCTGAGATTTTTATATATATTCTTTGGGTAGCTACTTTTAGCCATTAACTAGGGTAGTCTGAGGTAGATCTAATGGGGATACACTGCTTTGTATATATGGATATATGCATTGGTTGGTATCGGCCTGCCCCCAGTCTATCTCTTCCTCCCTTCCCCTTCTCCTCCTCCTCTGTTTTCTTTTTCCTCTTTCCCTTTTTCTTCCCACTTTTCTTTTTCCCCCTTTCTTTGTTTTTCCCCTTTCCTTTCTTTCCTTTTTCTTTTTTTGTTTATTTTTTCCTCCTTCCCCCCTCTTGTCACTCAGTATTTAGTGTAGATGTAGTCTATTTTGTATGTGCCTACATATATGATGATGTAAATGATTTTGCATCTGAATATATATGTTTGGTTCTGTAGATAATTATTGGTTTAAAACCATCTAGCCTTGGATATGATCCGATGCCCACCAGACCAGTTCTGTGACTCTGAAATCACTGTTCAATTACCGGATGAGGGTCCATTCATTCTTCTTTGTTGATGCTACAGTCGGTACAGAGTTAATGTCACATACACTACCCACATACAAAATGCATGCTAAGCCCAGGAACAAAACTTAAATAGACTCGGCCTAACCCAAGATGGCCACCAAAGTCACATGGGGCAGCATCCAGTTGAATATCTTGCCCAGTGAGCCAGCAAACCAATGGAGGAACCATGTTCCTCTTGACTTCCTTTCCCTCTGCAATTCCGCTGATGTTGAGCGCCACCTCCAGTAGAGAAAATAGATTGCACCTGCCTACAGACTGTAAGTTGGCCAGTTTCTGCTGAACCAGACAGTGTGTAAAAAGCTTTACTCTACATGCCTCATGCTTTTTCTATATCGTAACAGTTATGCATCTTCAATTTTTACTTACCTCATAAAGAATTAAGTAAGTCATTCCTTTGCACCAGTGGCGCGTGAAACAGTAGGGCAATAGGTACATCTTTAGGATAATTAAAGCAGAGAAAAAGACTGACATATCACAGCACTGCAGCAGACATCCAAATTTCCTCTAGCCTAGGAGCATGACAGGAGGTCACTGGGAAATGTGATTAGATGACAAGGGCATATCTTTCAAAGTACAAATATCTTCCTTGAAGTCCTTTATTTAAATGCTGCACCTTGTCGTTTTTATGGTAATCTTCCCTAAAAATCTTTAATCCCTCTTTAGCCTCCGACGAGTAGAAATCTTAGAAGTAAATTCAATTAAGGTGATATTAATAATCAGACTTATGTGAGCACTATATGTCCAATCTTAAAATCTAAATTGACCACATAAAAATAATACCAATGCAACTTCACATGGCAACATCCCTTTCTTTGAAACAAAATTATATTTAGGATCTTTACACTAGGGGTGAGTTATTTTAGACATATAGTGGTTGATTTATAAAGAATTTGCACTGCCGTTCACCCTTTGAAAGTGTGTGCACATGTGATCTTTGCGACTGGGGCTATAGCCTGTGCTTTTTGATTGCAAATCATTGATTTTTAAACTAAATAGAGCATTTGTCCACTAGATGGAGCTAAGTATCATAGGAAATTCCTATAATACTTCGCTCCATCTTGTGGCCAAATGTATTTTCCCCAAAAATGTAATTTATTTGCAGAATCTAGGTATGATGGGCTGATGGCTGCATTAGTGGCATATCATCAAGTGTGTGTTGGGCACAGTGGGCTCCGAGGGAAGAGAGGTCCACTGTGCCCTATCACACATTGCACACAGGGAGTAATCTAGCTCAGTGGTCATCAACCCTGTCCTCAGGGCCCACTAACAAGCCAGGTTTTATGTATTACCTTGAGGAGATGCAGACTAGAATACTGCAATCACTGAGCAGCAAATGATATCACCTGTGATGTATTTTAGTTATCTTGCAAACCTGGCCTGTTAGTGGGCCCTGAGGACAGGGTTGATGACCACTGATCTAGCTGACCTTGCAACACTGATCCACTGCAGCTGGTGGCTTCTCCCTCTCTCCCCTCCCACTGGCTTTGGGTGCTGCAGGGGAGCCAGGGAGGGATTTCACTTTGCAAATAGATCCCCTTCTCTTTCTTCTGTACAGAGCGCTTTCCGTTCATTCTCTGTCCAGTGCATCTGGGGCTGCAGAGTAAGGTATAATTTATGTTCTTAGTCCATTTCTCTGTCTCAAAAAAGAGACATCTGTTTAGACCCTTGAGATTTCACCAGTTTTCATCTCGCAGTAGGGCACCCAGGTCTGCCTCCTATTTCTGTACATATTTTGGTGGTGGTGCTTATGAGGATGTCGGTAATGATTGATAGGTAAATGAGATCTGGGTTATGTGGGTCATTTTGATATTTCTTGTGGAATTTTGTGAAATTGTCACAGGTGTGTTGTATGTTAGCAGCGTTTTGAATAACGTACCTAATCTAACGATACTGGGCTCCATTCACAGAATGAACTCACATGAGATATTTAGGTGTCGGGACACATTTTGCCTAAATATCTCATGTGATCCTGAAGCAGTCAAGTCACTAGAGCGTTTGTGCGGTATTTACTGAAAAACTCTGAAAACACTCGGTAAACACTGCATGAACAGGCATTAAAATCCATTCACAGAAGGCAATAAATAATGAATGAATATTAAGTAGTGGTCCATGACATCATCAGCCAGGGGCATGCTGGGTCAATGACGTCAGATTGTGGATCGTTGTGGAGTATAAGCTTCTGGGGTCAGTGTCGGGGGACTGTGCGGATTATAGGAGCCTCCGGGCTGGGATTTGACCTCCTCCTATCCTGTCAACATGGGAGTTACACTCAGATTGCCTTTATGCCGCGTACAGACGATCGGAATTTCTGACAACATATGTTCGATGTGAGCTTGTTGTCGGAAATTCCAACCATGTGTAGGCTCCTTCGGACATTTTCTATCGGAATTTCTGACAACAAAAATTTGAGAGCTGGATCTCAAATTTTCCGACAACAAAATCCGTTGTCGGAAATTCCGATCGTGTGTACACAATTCTGATGCACAAAATTCCACGCATGCTCGGAATCAAGCAGAAGAACAGCACTGGCTATTGAACTCCCTTTTTCTAGTCTCGTCATATGTGTTGTACGTCACCGCGTTCTTGACGTTCGGAATTTCCGACAACATTTGTGTGACCGTGTGTATGCAAAACAAGTTTGAGCCAACATCTGAAGGAAAAAAATTTGTTGTCGGAATGTCTGATCGTCTGTACGCGCATTACTGTGGCCCAAAGGAATTTCGTAGGAACATCTTCTAAAGAACCTGGCAGGGTATTCAGCCAAAAGCGCTACTGGCCTATTTTAAAGGTCCAGTACTGCTGGTAAGCAGGCAATTTTTCCATCTAAGGTGGCGGTGTCTCTTGTGGTATGTGGACATAAAGATGGATGCTGATCTTTTAATTGGGAATCACATATGGAGAAGATGTTATCGTAACAACCTCCTTTGACTTTATACCCTGAATCACTTATTGAGAACGCTCACCTTTTTAACATTTCTTTGGACTTTACACTTGGAACTATACGCTGTGAACTACCTTATTGTGTTTATTATAATCCTAAGTGTTAGTGCGACTCCTATACAGTGAGGGAAATCCTGCTGATTTTGTACATTTGCCCACTGACAAAGAAATGATCAGTCTATAATTTTAATGGTAGGTTTATTTTAACAGAGACAGAATAACAACACAAAAATACAGAAAAACACATTAAAAAAAGTTATAAATTGATTTGCATTTTAATAAGTGAAATAAGTATTTGACCCCTTCGCAAAACATGACTTAGTACTTGGTGGCAAAACCCTTGTTGGCAATCACAGAGGTCAGACGATTCTTGTAGTTGGCCACCAGGTTTGAAGTTCCTCTCCAAGTCATTAATGTTTTGAGGCTGCCGCTTAGTAACTCGAACCTTTAGCTCCCTCCATATATTTTCTATAGGATTAAGGTTTGGACACTGGCTAGTAAGGATGAGCCGAACACCCCCGGTTCGGTTCGCACCAGAACATGCGAACAGGCAAAAAACTTGGAGGAACACATGAACACCGTTAAAGTCTATGGGACCCGAACATGAAAAATCAAAAGTGCTAATTTTAAAGACTTATATGCAAGTTATTGCCATAAAAAGTGTTTGGGGACCCGGGTCCTGCCCCAGGGGACATGTATCAATGCAAAAATTTTTAAAAAAATGTCCGTTTTTTGGGAGCAGTGATTTTTTTAATGCTTAAAGTGAAACAATAAAAATGAAATATTTCTTTAAATATTGTGCCTGGGGGGTGTCTATAGTATGCCTGTAAAGTTGCGCATTTTTCCCCGTGTTTAGAACAGTACCACAGCAAAATGACATTTCTAAAGGAAAAATTGTCATTTAAAACTGATCGCGGCTGTAATGAATTGTCTGGTCTCAGCAATAATATAGATACAACTCATTGAAAAAACGGTATGGGTTCCCCCCAGACCATTACCAGGCCCTTCGTGACTGCTATGAATATTAAGGGGAACCCCAAACAAAATTTTAAAAAAAAATTGGGGTCTGACCCCAAAGCACCTTGTCCCCATGTTGATGGGGACAAGGCCCTCATCCCCACAACCCTTGCCCGGTGGTTGTGGGGGTCTGTGGGCGGGGGGCTTATCGGAATCTGCTAGCCCCCTTTAACAAGGGGACCCAAAAATCCCGGCCCCCCATGTGAATTGGTAATGGGGTACATTGTACCCCTACCAATTCAGAAAAAAAGTGTCAAAACTGGTAAAAAAGACAAGAGACAGCTTGGGACAAGTCCTTTATTAAAAAATAAAAATGTCCATGTAAAGCAATGTAAATCCACGCTGCCCAACGGACCGGAAAAAAAGGCGCAACAGTTCCGCCTCCATGGGAGGCTCCCGCCAAATGATGCTTCTTCTTGGTGACAGCTGTGATATAGCTGAGGGCAGGGCCACCCGGTGGCGCAAACGGTAACCCCGCCCCCCTCTGAAGCCACAGGGTAGCCACAATTCACATAGAGGGGGCCGAGATCTGGGGGTCCCCTTGTTAAAGGGGGCTTCCAGATTCTGCTAAGCCCCCCTCCCGCAGACCCCCACAACCACTGGGCAAGGGTTGTGGGGATGAGGCCCTTGTTCCCATCAACATGGGGACAAGGTTCTTTGGGGGACTCCTGTCACGGTTCAGGAGGGGGGCACTCTCTTGTTCCCCTCTTTTCCTGTGGCCTGCCAGGTTGCGTGCTCGAATAAGGGTCTGGTATGGATTTTGGGGGGATCCCTAGGCCATTTTTTTAATTCTGATGGAGGGTTCCCCTGAAAATCCATACCAGACCTGAAGGGGGACCCCTATGCCACTTTTTTAAATTTGACACAGGGTTCCCCTTAATTTCCATACCAGACCTGAAGGGCCTGGTATGGATTTTGGGGGGACCCCCACGCATTTTATTTTAATTTTTGGTTCGGGGTTACCCTTAATTTTCATAGCAGACCCAAAGGGCTTGGTAATGGACTGGGGGAACTCATGCTGTTTTTTTCTAATAGTTTTATCCATGTTGCCGAGACCCGATAATTCATTACAGCTGCGATCAGTTTTAAATGACTTTTTTTCTTTAGAAATGTAATTTTGCTGCAGTACTGTGCTAAACACTGGAAAACTGTTCAATTTTACAGGCATACTATAGACACCCCTCAGGCACGAAATTTAAAGGAATATTTCATTTTTATTGTTTCACTTTAAGCATTTTTAAAATCACTGCTCCCGAAAAAACGGCTGTTTTTAAAAAAAAAAAAATTGCATTGATACATGTTCCTCTGGGGCAGGACCCAGGTCAACAAACACTTTTTATGACAATAACTTGCATATAAGCCTTTAAAATTAGCTCTTTTGGGCTTTTTTATGTTAGTGTTCCATAGACCTTAACGGTGTTCCGCGGCTTTCGAATTTGCCACGAACACCGCATAATGTTCGTTGTTTGCCAAACGGCCGAACAACCAAAGTTCGTCCCGAACTTATGCTCGGGCTGAACCGTTCGCCCATCCCTACTGGCTAGGCCTCTCCAGGACCTGAACGTGCTTCCTCTTGAGCCATCATGTGCTTCTTCTTGCTTCTTCTTGGGTCATTGTCATGCTGGAATACCCATCCATGACCCATTTTCAATGCCCTGGTTAAGGGAAAGAGGTTCTCACCCAAGATTTAATGGTACATAGCCCCGTCCATCGTCCCTTTTGATGTGGTGAAGTTGTCCTATCCCCTAAGCAGAAAAACATCCCCAAAGCATAATGTTTCCACCTCCATTTTTGAAGGTGGGAATGGTGTCCTTGGGGTCATAGGCAGCATTTCTCCTCCTCCAAACATGGCAAGTTGAGTTGATGCCAAAGAGCTCGATTTTGGTCTCATCTGACCACATCACTTTCACCCAGTTCTCCTATGAAATTATTTAGATGTTCATTAGCAAACTTCAGGAGGGCCTGTACATGTACGTGTAGTGTGTTACCAAATGTTTTCTTGGTGACTATGGTCCCAGCTGCCTTGAGATCATTGACAAGATTCTCCTGCGTAGTTCTGGGCTGATTCCTCACTATTCTCATGATCATTGAAACTCCACAAGATGGGATCTTGCTTGGAACTCCAGATCAAGGGAGATTGTGAAAAAAATGTGCTAAATACCACACTGTCCAAAAAAAAGGGGGGGGGGGGGGAGCTGCCAGCACCGCAAATGACAATTGCAAAGAGTAAAAGTGGAAAAGTGACATTTTATATATCTTGGAGCTTCCTTTCTTGTTGACGGGTGGTCCTTGAGAAGATTATTTTATCCAATTGTATCAACGCCTATATCCATCCGGGCTGTACTATTTTTGGTGAGGAATCACCGACAAGTCTGTTTGATTCATAGGGCATATGTCCTACTGAATCCATACTTTCCTGCAAGCCTCAGTGTTATTGGTGGCGGTGCTCCATCTCCCCTTTTCATGCACGTTCAGGGTGGCTTGAAAATTACCATTTGGGGTGTCAAGATACATACGTTTTGGACATTTCCATTTCATCAAACACTCTTTCTCATTCAGTGGACTTTTTCCTTTATTCATTTTTTTTCTATTATTGCTTTTGATTTTATAATAAGTTGTTCGTTGTATTTTATGTGTATGGTATACATTGGTTTAATCACCTGATATCACTGCATTTTATATGTATGGTATACATTGGTTTAATCACCTGATGATATTGCATTTATATGTATGGTATACATTGGTTTAATCACCTGATATCATTATTTCAATACTGCACATGTATATTGTTAGTTTGATATCTTCACAATTATTCTAACTTTGATACATTTAGATGTGTATGAGGTTAGCTATGCACTTTAGATCACCCATTTATATTTCAAATAGTTATTAGCGCTGCACCATCACTTTTCCAGATCGAGGGAGATTGACAGTTATTTTGTATTTCTTCCATTTGCGAATAATCGTACCAACTGTTGTCACCCTCTCACCAAGCTGCTTGGCGATGGTCTTGTAGCCCATTTCAGCACTGTGTAGGTCTACAATCTTGACCTTGACATCCTTGGACAGCTCTTTGGTCTTGGCCATGGTGGAGAGATTGGAATCTAAAGGATTGCTTCTGCGGACAGGTGCCTTTTATACAGGTAACAAGCTGAGATTAGGAGCACTCCCTTTAAGAGCGTTCTCCTAATCTCTGTCCGTTACCTGTATAGAGCACACCTGGGAGCCAGAAATCTTGCTGATTAATAGGGGATCAATTACTTATTTCACTCATTAAAATGCAAATCAATTTATAACTTTTTTTAAATGCATTTTTCTGTATATTTTTGTTGTTATTCTGTCTCTCACTGTTATGCCCCGTACACACGGTCGGATTTTCCGATGGAAAATGTCCGATCGGAGCGTGTTGTCGGAAATTCCGACCGTGTGTAGGCTCCATCGGACATTTTCCATCGGATTTTCCGACACACAAAGTTGGAGAGCAGGAGATAAAATTTTCCGACAACAAAATCCGTTGTCGGAAATTCCGATCGTGTGTACACAAATCCGACGGACAAAGTGCCACGCATGCTCAGATTAAATAAAGAGATGAAAGCTATTGGCCACTGCCCCGTTTATAGTCCCGACGTACGTGTTTTACGTCACCGCGTTCAGAACGATCGGATTTTCCGACAACTTTGTGTGACCGTGTGTATGCAAGACAAGTTTGAGCCAACATCCGTCGGAAAAAATCCTAGGATTTTGTTGTCGGAATGTCCGAACAAAGTCCGACCGTGTGTACGCCCTATAAAAATTAACATACCTATAAAATTATAGACTGATCATTTCAGTGGGCAAAATGTACACAATCAGCAGGGGATCAAATATTTTTTTCCCTCACTGTATGTGTTTACATTTACTGTGCCTATATCACACAATTCAGTTGCAGCTTGTACCATTGAGTTATGTTTTACTAATTTATTAGATAAATATTTTAGGCACATTTTGTACTTGTATAGAGATGGCCATACAGTATGCAATCTGATTGTATAATTTCTGTGCAATTTCCTTTAGTTTTACCAGAACTATGGAATAGGATGACCCACGTAAACAATCCACTAAATTTGTATCAAATCAGACAGGCTCTTGCACTACATAGCTGATGATAGATCTAAAGAGGATTGTACAATCAGATTGTATAGAAAGTGGGTAGAAATAAAACAAGAGGTGGTATAGTATTGAGGGAGGTGTGGTCTAGAGTGGTGAACATGCCCTGTAACGCCCTCTTCCGTGATGCAGCAAGGCATTGCATGGTGGCATATGATCTACAGGAAGTGATGGAACCAGAAAGAATTTTAGAAAATCCAAATAGATGAAAATTTAAAGCTTCTCTAGATGAGGTAAGTGAGAGTCATACAAGTTGCGACAGCTGGGGCAGAAATGACATTACAAAACACTTATGCATGAAGCTTTTTCACAGCGTAGATATAAAGAGGGGCCAAAATCCAAGGAGCATCTTTGGGCTTTTTAGGGGCATAGATTATGCATCTAATTTCTTGGCTACCCATAACATTTTTGGAAGCCCTAGAGCACCAGGACAGTGGAAACACTCACAAAATGATCACATTTTGGAAATCAAGCATCACAAGGTATTTTCTAGGTGGCATAGTGAGTCTTTTGGAAATTACATTTTTTGCCACAAGGTTTTGGAAAATGTGAAAAGAAAATGAAAATGTATTTTTTTCATACAAATTTTTCAATCAATAAGATGTTTCTAACGTATGTGTATTTTACAATAAAGGAGAGGAATTAGGAATTGGGATTTTAAATAAGGACATGGCCTGGTAAGGTTGAGAACCTCCATCCCTGTCAATGTTGAAAAAGGGTGAAAAAAGGGAAAATTGGGACTTTAAATGGACCATACGGGTGCAAGTTAATAGATGAATGGATTGGTAAACTTGATATTTAGTTATTCATAAGCAGGGTATATTATGGTAACAATATATTGAAGTCCAATTCGATTCATACCTGGTAATAATATAACATCGAATAGAGTTCATAATGTAAAACAAATATAATACATAGCCAATATAATCTGGGGCCTCTCTAATCCCCAACATTTAGAGTAAACCAGGTTACTCAGGAAAGGAGAGACTCAGAAGGTCATGTGATTGCGGATATCGGCTCTTGAGGTATTTACGGCATTTATTTTTATAAATCACACACAGAGGGGGACACTGCATAAGGAGACAGCGCAGATGGTGAATACTTGTTAGAGTGGCTTAACAACCACTTTAATTATACTGTATCTACTCTAAGTTACAGTGCCCTTGTTGCTAGCCCTGCTCTTCAGATATGCCATGCAATACAGCACTTAAGAAGAAACTTCAGACCAGGCATTAAACAGTTAATGATAACTTGAGGACTACTGCTTCTCGCATCAATTCCTGTACTAGGTACTTTAGTGCCTATTAGGGAAGGTCCAGATGTTCGAGTCAAACGTGAGTTCGACTCGAACATCGGGTGTTCGTCCCTTCGGCGAATACGAACATTATGGGGAGTTAGCGGGAAATTCAATCTCAGCGGAATGCCTCATAATGCATTGCGAGATCGCAGTGCATTGATGTCTTATGATTGGCCAAAGCATGCACCTGACCTGCATGCTTTGGCCAATCACAGCGAGCTGTGCTGTGAGAGCCATGATTGGCCAAAGGCAGGGCGCCTTTAGCCAATCATGGCTCAGAGGGCTAAGTCCACACTATATAAGGCTGCTTACACGGCGGCTGTATATAGTGTTATGAATGAGAGAAGTTGGCTAGAGACAGGTTAGTTAGTGGCGTGCAGGCAGTTTAGTGTGTGTGTGTGTGTATATATATATATATATATATATATATATATATATATATATATATATATATAGTGCAGTCTGTGCACAGTATATAATGCAGTGTATTGAAGTGGTTAAGGGGAACACTATGACAGAATTAAGAAAAAAATGGCATGGGGTCCCCCCCAGTCCATACCAGGCCCTTTGGGGGTCTGGTATAGATTTTAAGGGGAGCTCCACACCAAAATGTAAAAAACAATTGGCGTGGGGTCCCCCCAAATTCCATACCAGACCCTTATCCAATCAAGCAGCCTGGCAGACCAGGAAAGGGGGGGACGAGCGAGCTCCCCCCTCCTGAACCATACCAGGCCGCTTGCCCTCAACATGGGGAGGGTGCTTTGGGGTCCACCCCAAAGCACATTGTCTCCATGTTGATGGTAAAAAGGGCCCCCACAACCCTAGCCTCCAGATCCCAGACCCCCCCTATGTGAATGGGTACAGGGTACATTGTATCCCTACCTAGTCACCAAAAAAGTGTCAAAAAGTAAAAATCACAATACACAGCTTTTGACAATTCCTTTATATAAAAAAAAAAAGAGTCCCGTGATGTTCATCCATCTTCAATCCCTCTGCCCGATGGACCCGAAATAAAAAAAGCCCCATCTCAATGGGGGCCGTCCCGCCGACTGCTGTCTATTGGCTGTGACAGCTGTTATATAGGCAAGGGTGGGGCCATCCGGTGAGGAAACCGAATGACCACGCCCCTTTTGACATCATGAGCCATCAGAGTATTACTGGCACGGCTGTGCAAATCACCACAGCTGTACATCACTCCTTTAAGACATCACAGCAGGTGCGCGCACACGCCCGTCACGCGTCCCCCTCGTGACAGAGCAAGAATCGGGATCTGTGTGTGGAAACACACAAATCCCGGTTCTCTCAGGGGAGGGGAGACCTATCGTGTGTTCATACCAAGTATGAACACCGATCGGTCTCCTCCTCTAGTCCATCCCATTCCCCCTACAGTTAGAACACACCTAGGGAAAACAGTTAAGCCCTTGATCGCCCCCTACTGTATAAATGTCTCTGTCCCAACCAGGGACATTTATACAGTAATCAGTGGCTATTTGTAGCTCTGATCGCTGTATAAATATCAATGGTCCCAAAATAGTGTCCGATCTGTCCGCCGCAATGTCGCAGTCCTGATAAAAATCGCAGATTGCCGACATTACTAGTAAAAAAAAAAGATAATAAAAATTACATAAATCTATCCCCTATTTTGCGCAAACCAATCAATAAATGCTTATTGCGATTTTTTTTTTACCAAAAATATGTAGAAAAATATATATCGGCCTAAACTGATGAAGAAATTTGTGTTTTTGTTTTTTTGGGGGATATTTATTATGGCAAAAAGTACAAAATATTGTGTTTTTTTCAAAATTGACGGTCTTTTTTTGTTTAAAGCGCAAAGAATAAAAACCGCAGAGGTGATCAAATACCACCAAAAGAAAGCTATATTTGTGGGGAAAAAAGTATATAAATTTTGCTTGGGTACAACGTCACACAACGTGCAGTTGTCATTTAAATTGACGCAGTGACATATCACAAAAAATGGCTTGGTCAGGAAGGGGGCAAACCTTCCGGGGCTGAAGTGGTTAATAAAAGAAAAGTCAAAAACTGTGTTTTGTGGTTTTTATTTTTTGACACTTTTTTGGGTGAATGGGTAGGGGTACAGTGTACCCGTTACCCATTCACATAGGGGGGCGGGATTTGGGGGCCAAAGGGGGCTTCCATATTCTGATAAGCCCCCCGCAGACCCCCACAACCAATGGCCAGGGTTGTGGGGACAAGGTGCTTTGCGGGGGACCCCAAAGCATCCTTCCCAAGTTAAGGTCAATCGGCCTGGTATGGTTCAGGCTGCTTGCTCGGATAAGGGTCTGGTATGGGTTTTGGGGGAGACCCACGCCATTTTTTTTTTTTAATTTTGGCATGGAGTTCCCCTTAAAATATATACCAGACCCAAAGGGCCTGGTATGGACTGGGTGGGGGGGACCCACGACAATTTTTTCATTGATTTTTATCTATATTGCCAGGACCCGGCAATACATTCCAGCCTCAAGCAATTTTAAATGACATTTTTTCCTGTCATTTTCTGTCCTGCGGCACAGTAAAACACATGAGACAGATGCGCCACTTTACAGGCAGACTAAGGAGACCCTCAGACACGATATTTAAAGGTATATTTCATTTTTATTGTTTCACTTTAAGCATTAATAAAATCACTGCTCCTGAAAAAACATCAGTTTTAAAAACTTTTTTTTGCATTGATACATGTCCCCTGGGGCAGTACCCGGGTCCCCATACACTTTTTTTGGCAATAACTTGCATATAAGCCTTTAAAATGAGCACTTTTGATCATTCATGTTTGTGTCTCATAGACTTTAAAAGGGATCGCATATTCGCACAAATTTTTTGCCTGTTCGCATGTTCTGGTGCAAACCGAACCGGGGGGTGCCAATCCCTAGTGCCCATAAGTCTCTAATGTCCATTACAGGCCATGGTTGGTAAATAATTTACCAGAGGTAGCACAGACTCCATATAGTCCATTTTTGGCAATGATCTTTAAAAAGCTATCAGTCCATCCTTGGTAGTTAAGAGTCCTCAGGCTCCCAAAACCTCAGGAAACCCCAGACGGAGGCACCATCCGGCAGCATAATAGCTTACATCTTGTCAGTATTTCCAGCTGCTCCCTCTTGAGGAACTGAAGGACACTTTTTACATGGATCTGTGAAAGATTAGCGGGAAAAACTAACCAATCAGTCCCTCAGATCTATCATATAAATAAAAATTAGGTGAACACAATAAAAAATTAATAATAAAAAAAATTCCATATATAATAATATAAAAATATAAATGTGAAATAAGTTCAGTAAATTCAGGGTTTTTTTAGGTTGCAGCTCTTATTTCACGACATTTTTAATATGCAAGGTATTTCGTTTCATCATTTAGGCTATTTTCATTTGTGTGGGTGTAGCACGGATTATTCCTGGTTTACAGTCCCTCAGATCTGCCACACATCTACATTGTAAAAGTTTCACAAGAAAGACAGCAGACTTGACCCAGATAACTGCAGGACATGAGCCAGCAGGAAAAAAACATTAACCCTTCTCTAGGCATCTGTCTACACATGGCATAGGCATTCTTAGTATTACACATCACTATAATTATTTATATGTCAGCACACACCCCTAGGGATTGCTACAATTGCTGCACCGCTCTCTCAATGCTTTACTCCCATGTGCACATACACATTACCAGTGGCGTATCATTCATGTGTGCAGTGGGTGCAGTGCACACTGGCCCAGAGGAAAGGGGGGCCCACTGTGCCCTGACACACACTGCCCACACTGATTACAAAAAAAATCCACAGCCAACATTTCCCTGAGCCCAAAGTGGGTTAAGTAGTGTTTCTAGGCATCAGAAGATTTGGAACTTTTTTTCATCTTAATTGCGGTTGGCAGAAGCCTATGCTATGATTATAGTTCTGGCTGCTGCTGCCCACAGCCACTGTGTGTAAGCCCTGGCTGACAGGCGGAGTGATATTTTGACTTCCCTGACAGAAAGTGAAAGCTTGTAAGAATGAAGCAGCATCAGGTGGTGGCAGCCAGGGCCATGATAAGGGTGTCCGGATGGCATGCTGGGAGAATGGGGGGGTGCGCTGGCAATGTGGCCACTCATCTTGCTCCTCACTGACAGGAGTGGCTGCAGTGTAACTCCTGTCAGAAGAAGCAGCGGCCGAAAGCTGCAGCTGGAGAGAGGATTTTACTTTCTCCTCACTCCAGCCTGCAGGTGGCAAAAGAGAGCAGGTGCTGAGACTGAGAACTCTCCCCAGTCTCAGCACGGCACTTCTGTGCCGTGAGGGTAGACTGCTATTCTTCCTCTCTACCCTTGTCATGACTGGAAAGAGGAAGAAGCAGCTGCATTACAGTGTGATCTGTAAGTACAAGGGGGAAGAGGAGCGGACAACTCAGCTCTTGACCTCCCCTCTCTAATCCCCCCTCTCCTCCTCAGACCCCCCCAGACCTCACCCTTCTCTTCTTTAGACCCCCCTCTCCTCCTCAGACCCCCCTTCTCCCCCTCAGACCCCCCTTCTCCCCCTCAGACTCCCCAGATCTCTAATCTCTCTTCTTCAGACCTCCAGAGCTCCCCTCTCTCCTACTCAGACCCCCAAAATCTCCCCTATCCTCTTTAGACCTCCAAGATCCCTTCTTTACTCCTCAAATCCCCCCAGACCCTCACAAAGTGACCACCATCTTTGCAAATAATAGTAATACAATCCATAGCTTTAGCAATCACGTCTCTTATTTTGCACACAGCATTGTGTATTCTGATTTTTCAGATATTCAAAGTAATTACTGATTCTGTTGCCACAAAAGCATGTAAGCTTAGCAATCATTCCTTCTGCTTTTTACACAGCACTGTGCACTCTGATTTATATGTTCAGATACAAAAACAGCCCTTGTTTGGATGCAAAAAGTAACCACGTTTTTCTTGTCCTTATGTATGCAGTTTTTTTTTTCAATATGAGTGACTGCTGTCTGTCTGCTGCAGAAATATAACATGGAATCTTGCAAAAAAACTGTTTAAGTCTGTAGTATGCAGCTCTCTGCTCCCATGTCTTTCCGCTCAGTCTCTCTCCCAGTTCCTTCCAGGTTGTTTCTCAGTGCAAGTAAATGCACCCTTTCCTGTCCAACTGTCTTTTCTGTCTACTTGAGGTTCTCAACACTTGTCTAGGCTCTGTAAGTTCAGAAGGAAAGAAAAAAGGCACTTCTCCTTGTGTAATATATAAAAACACCATCAAGCGTTGCCTAAAACTGCTCTCACAGGATGTTTTTTTCATTCATTCACATTTGCCTTCAGTGCAGGTCCATCCACCCTTTCCTTTCCAGATCCCTTTTCTGTCTACTTCTGTATATCCTGGTCCCCACACTACTCCAGGCAGGACTGCTGATAAGGCAGTTAAACCGGTCCTGTTGTACTGGGCCCGGGCCTCATCAGCTCAGCAGGGGGGGGCCTGGGCAGCTTTATAGTTCATTTTTGCCAAATACAAAAAATGGTACTAGTCCTTATTACTAAATGACACCCCTGGTTCTACTTGCTTAGGGGCGGTGTATAAACACATTTCCCCAGGCCCCATCAGATCAACAGAGGGGCACAGGAGTTGGGAGCAGTGCAGGGACTTTTTCTTCTGTATCAGGTGTATGTACAATATCAGCGCTGTGCTGCATGCTCAGTAGTTCTGGCTGTCTCTCTCTCTTCCTTCCCTGGCGGTGGAGTGTTCTGACTGTAATGCACTGCTCTGTACCTGCTCCGCTTTGCTCAGGCTATATGAGGCGGCTGGCAGAGAGCAGGACTGGTAAAACTAATCCCAGCAGTGGCAGGTAGCGTGGCACTGGCAGCATACAATTAGTGGAGCCTGGAATTGCACATTCTAATATCTTAAGTACTGCAGAATCCTCACTATGCCTTTTGATCTTTCTCATCAGGATAATCATTCACACAGCACAGCAGGTGCTCTATAGCTCTATCACAGTGTGCCACATGGCCGTTGGGTGCTGACTTTGTTAGTTTAGGGCTGTACTGTGTGTGACAGACTGTAACACAGTACAGCCATAACAAAGTCAGTACCCAACAGCCATGTGCCACACTGTGATAGAGCCATAGAGCACCTGGTGTGCTGTGTGAATGATTATCCTAATGCTAAAGGTCATAAAGCACAGTGAGATGCTACTTTATACTTGCATTTGGAGGGCAGTAAAAATGTGTAGCTGAGCTGAGACCCGCTGCCCATTTGTCGCTTTACGTGTTTCTGTCCCGAGGGCCTCGTATCGATTTGGGTCATTGGTGAGAGGGCAAGCTGCTCGATCTTTTATCTATTCACTGCCACCATTACAGAACACTATGCACACACATTCTTACCCAAGCACACTTTACTGCATTGCTGGAACACTGTGCTCAGAAGCCTTAGGCCTTCACCACTAGGAACCTATTGTTTCATCTACAACCAAACGGATTAAAGTTACTGAGCTCCGAGCACCAAGTAGCTAGCGAAGAACAACAGATCTGCAACGTGGAACTCTATTGCCATTACTCATAGGGGGAAGTATATATATATATATATATATATATATATATATATATATATGTGTGTGTGTGTATGTGTATATATATATATATATATATATATATATATATATATATATATATATATATATATATATATATATATATATATACAGTGGGGACGGAAAGTATTCAGACCCCCTTAAATGTTTCACTCTTTGTTATATTGCAGCCATTTGCTAAAATCACTTAAGTTCATTTTTTTTCCTCATTAATGTACACACAGCACCCTATATTGACAGAAAAACAGAGAATTGTTGAAATTTTTGCAGATTTATTAAAAAAGAAAAACTGAAATATCACATGGTCCTAAGTATTCAGACCCTGAATACCTGGATTTGAGGATCCTCTGCCATTCCTCCTTGCAGATCCTCTCCAGTTCTGTCAGGTTGGATGGTAAACGTTGGTGGACAGCCATTTTTAGGTCTCTCCAGAGATGCTCAATTGGGTTTAAGTTAGGGGTGCAATGGATCAAAAAACTCACGGTTCGGATTGTTCCTCGGATCAGGTGTCACGGTTCGGATCATTTTCAGATCAACAACAAAAAAAAAAAAAAGACAAGACAAATAAACGTAAGTTTTGTCTTTTTGTTTATTAACACTTTTAAATTACTTGAAAATATATAAAATCAAGTTAAAGTGCACAAGGCATATCTCCTTCCTTTAAACATGGACCAATGGGCAATCAGCCAAAAACAACTTAAAGTGCAACATAAAAACGGCATATCTCCTTCCTTTAAACATGGACCGATGGGCAATGAGCCAAAAACAACTTAAAGTGCAACATAAGGCATATCTCCTTCCTTTAAACATGGATAGTGAAATCCTAGTATGTCCACATCAAAGAAGAATAAAAGAAAGAAAGCAAAGCATTTCAGAGCTTATAATTTCTAATTCTTTTTAAAAAAAAACAAGGATGTCTACCTTGTCTGGGGAGAGTGTGGACCTCGTTGCAGTCACTATGTCCCCTGCTGTTGAGAACACTCTCTCGGAAGCAACTGAAGACCCTGGCACAGCGAGATAGCATCTTGCCATCGTGGCAATATGAGGGTATTTACATTCATTGCTTTTCCACCATGTCAGCGGATCACCATCCACTGTAATGCCGCTTGCTGCCATGTAGGATGCCACCTCCTCTTTGATGATGTCAGCAGGAGTCTTGTTGTCTTTGCTGGCAAAGGTCTCTCTAAAAAGCTCTGCCATCGCCGACTTCTTTTGTGGAGGAGAAGAGGAGTCCAAGTTTGCTCCTGTTGGCTCTGTAGCTTGACCCTGCAGAAAAAAAATTGTTGATTAATTAAACCTATTATTTATTTTTATGTTTCATAGACATGAAAAATGTGGAAATATTATTGCCACATTTTTCATGTCTATGAAACATAAAAATAATAACATTTATTAAAAGCCATTATTACGAAAATAAAAATTGTATTTAGATTTAAATGTATCATTTTTAAAAAATATTCTTTTTGTTTACCTCATCACAGTCTTCAGTGCCCAGACTGCTCACAATCTCACTGGTGAGGTCACTGTATGTCCTCTGGTGTAGGGCAGGGTCCATGTGAGACAGGGACTTGAACCTCAGATCCAGGGCAGTAGATCTGTGAAGGTAGTCCTGTAGAGTAGGGGGTGAAGTGTATCTGTGCTGCAGGTCCTCTCTAATGGCAGTCTTGACATCTCGAGTGATGGTGCTGTCTTCGTCACTTGGAGCCATGGATTGTAGAATCCTTGTTTTCAGCGGCAGGATCATTGACACAGATGGTGAACTTTCAGTGTTCAACAGAAATGTAACAGTTTTGAGGGGTTTAAGCGCCTGGAGGACCTCCTCTGCTACTCTCACATCTTCATCAGACAGGGTAATGATGTCTTTGACAATTTTCTTCAGGGTCTTATCAGTCAATGCTGAGTATATAGCTGCCTGCTGCTCCAAATAACGCTCCAGCATATCATAAGTGGAGTTCCACCTTGTTGGGACATCATGTATGAGCTTATGAGTAGGCAGCTTTAGCATTTCTTGCTTTGTCTTAAGCACATGAGCGGCTGTTGTGCTTCGGTGGAAGTAAGAAACCACCTTCCTGATCCTCCCAAGGAGGCGGTCAATCCTATTGACTGAGATTCTCTTCTGTGAAGCCAAATTCACTACATGTGCAAAGCACCCTATCTGTGGGCCCAGTCCTGCCTCATTCACTGCATTTATTTGATTTTTGGCATTATCAGTTGTGACTGGGATATTAGTACTGGGCCTCTTCATCTTCCATTCCTCCACTGCTTGTGTCAGTACCTGGGCTGCTTAAATGCTGTGGTGATCAGCTGCTGTTGAGCAGCTTTCGTTTTCAGTCCTGTCAGTGAAACACCGGGGTGATGTCGCTTCAAATGCGTGGCCATGTTTGATGTGTTTCCAGTGTCATATGGCTTTCTTGTGCCACAGTGCCTACACACCATCACAGTTTTATCCACTAACCTCTCTCCTTCATCATCATATTTGACAGGGAAGGCAAAATGCTCCCATACAGGGGATTTAAATGACGCGGGGCGTTCAAGCTCCTCTGTTCCTCTGCTCACCATGACCACACTGTGTGTGTGGAGTCCTGTGGACTAATTCCTTCCCCAAAGTAAAGGCAGGATGTGGAGGTGCTTTGGTAGCCTGGAGGACGTTCCAGGGGAGGACGGAACACTGGGCACAGTGGGCAGTTGGTCGCCCGACTCGCCAGTCAGGGAAGGCAGGGGAGCTCACCTGGAAAAAAGGAAAGAAACTGCGCTAAGACCTAGAAGGGATCTTGTGCGGCCGACCACAAAAATCACCTAAAACTCAGTGGAAGCAGCAATCCTTCTGCAAAAAACCAATACAGTGAATAAAATATAGAAAAAATAGGATCGCGCTAAACGTAATATTACAATACAGTGAACGACGTAAGCGTAAACACATGAATTGACAAGAACACCAAAAATATTTAAAATAATTAGAAAAATATATGGCTAAGCTAAAAGTCAATTTGGATAAATGTGCAAAATGCAATTCATTGAATTTACAAAAACCTGTGAAAATTCCACCACCATATAGTCCCCACTGTAATATCCACAATGAATCTCCCCACTGTAATATCCACAGTCTCCACCACTGTAATATCCATGTCATCTCCCCCACTGCTGTAATATCCACGTCATCTCTCCCACTGTAATATCCACCTCATCTCCCCCACTGTAATATCCACAATCTCCCCCACTGGAATATCCACATCTCCCCCACTGGAATATCCACATCTTCCCCACTGTAATAATTTCCACATCTCCCCCACTGTAATAATTTCCACATCTCCCCCACTGTACCACTGTAATAATATCCACATCTCCCCACTATAACAATATCCACATCTCCCCACTGTAATAATATCCACAATCTCCCCCACTGTAATAATATCCACAATCTCCCCCATGTAATATCCACATCTCCCCCACTGTAATATCCACATCTCCCCCCACTGTAATATCCACATCTCCCCCCACTGTAATATCCACATCCTCCCCCACTGCTGTAATATCCACATCCTCCCCCACTGCTGTAATATCCACGTCATCTCCCCCACTGTAATATCCACGTCATCTCCCCCACTGTAATATCCACGTCATCTCCCCGCTGTAATATCCACATCTCCCCCACTGTAATAATATCCACATCTCCCCCACTGTAATATCCACAATCTCCCCCACTGTAATATCCACAATCTCCCCCACTGTAATGTCCACATCCTCCCCCCGCTGTTGTAATATCCACAGACTCCCCCACTGTATATACAATAACAGTATAGTATAGAAATTAGGAAGAAAGACTATTAGATGACTACTAGTGTTGTAGTGTTTTAGTGTTGTTTACCGGCTCATACAGAATAGAAGCCGGCCGCCCAAGCCAGCCAGATCAGATCCACGATGAGGGGTTAAGGGGTGAACTAATGATGTCAGCGCACACCGCCGCTGCCGGCTGTACCAGGATGGCCTTCGCTCCAGAGCTAGGCTGAAGCCGCGGCCTTTCCTAAGTCCGAGGCAGCGGCGCGCTCCGTGGAGCGCATGCATGCCGATCCGAACAGGTTGAATCATTCGGATCACGGAACGCTGAAGATCCGTTGCACCCCTAGTTTAAGTCAGGGCTCTGGCTGGGCCATTCAAGAACAGTCACGGAGTTGTTGTGAAGCCACTCCTTCATTATTTTAGCTGTGTGCTTAGGGTCATTGTCTTGTTGGAAGGTAAACTTTCAGCCCAGTCTGAGGTCCTGAGCACTCTGGAGAAGGTTTTCATCCAGGATATCCCTGTATTTGGCCGCATTCATCTTTCCCTCAATTGCAACCAGTCGTCCTGTCCCTGCAGCTGAAAAACACCCCCACAGCATGATGCTGCCACCACCATGCTTCACTGTTGGGACTGTATTGGACAGGTAAAGAGCAGTGCCTGGTTAGCAAACTCCATGCGGGCTCTCATGTGTCTTGCACTGAGGAGAGGCTTCCGTCGGGCCACTCTGCCATAAAACCCCGTGGAGGGCTGCAGTGATAGTTGACTTTCTAAAACTTTCTCCCATCTCCCGTCTGCACCTCTGGAGCTCAGCCACAGTGATCTTTGGGTTCTTCTTTACCTCTCTCACCAAGGCTCTTCTCCCCCAATAGCTCAGTTTGGCCGGAAGGCCAGCTCTAGGAAGGGTTGTGGTTGTCCCAAACGTCTTCCATTTAAGGATTATGGAGGCCACTGTGCTCTTAGGAACCTTAAGTGCAGCAGAATTTTTTTTGTAACCTTGGCCAGATCTGTGCCTTGCCACAATTCTGTCTCTAAACTCTTCAGGCAGTTCCTTCGACCTTATGATTCGCATTTGCTCTGACATGCACTGTGAGCTGTAAAGTCTTATATAGACAGGTGTGTGGCTTTCCTAATCAAGTCCAATCAGTATAATCAACACAGCTGGACTCAAATGAAGGTGCAGAACCATCTCAAGGATGATCAGAAGAAATGGACAGCACCTGAGTTAAATGTATGAGTGTCACTGCAAAGGGTCTGAATACTTAGGATCATGTGATATTTCAGTTTTTCTTTTTTAATAAATCTGCAAAAATGTCAACAATTCTGTGTTTTCCTGTCAATATGGGGTGCTGTGTGTACATTAATGAGGGGAAAAAATAAACTTAAATGATTTTAGCAAATGGCTGCAATATATATAGTAGTATATATAGTCAGGTCCATAAATATTGGGACATCAACACAATGGTATGGTTCAGGGTGGAACACTAGTCCTCCCACTTTCCTGGCCTGCTGAGCTGCATGCTTGGACAAGCGTATAGTATGAATTTTTGGGGAGCCACATGCTATTTTTTAAAAATATTTGGCTTGAGGTCCCCCCAAAATCAAAATCAGCCCTGAAGGGCCTAGTATGGATTGGGGCAGGGGGGTCTCATGCCTTTTTTGAACTCTGGACCTTTCATCTGCTCCTTGTAAATGGGATAATCAGGCAATAACACACACCTGGAACAGCTGAGCAGCCAATTGTCCCATTACTTTTGGTCCCTTAACCACTTGCCGACCGCTGTCAGCACATATACATCAGCAGAATGGCACGGTTGGGCAAAGTAACATACCTGTACGTTACTTTGAATTTCCTGCCGTGCACGTGCACGCCGCCGGCGGTGCACCTGCGCGCCTGCCGCGAGCTCCCTGACCATGCCCGCGGGACCTGTGGACTCGATCGCCGCTGAGCTAAAGAACGGGGAGATGCCGATGTAAACATCATCTCCCCGTTCTGCATAGTGACAGGACACCGATCGTCTGCTCCCTGTCATCGGGAGCAGCGATCAGTGTCATGTCACTGCTAGCCCATCCCCCCCACAGTTACAATCACTGCTCAGAACACACTTAACCCCTCCCTGCCCCCTAGTGGTTAACCCCTTCACTGCCAGTGACATTTTTACAGTAATCAATGCAATTTTATAGCATTGATCGCTGTATTAATGCCAATGGTCCCAAAAATGCGTCAAAATTGTCCGATGTGTCCGCAATAATGTTGCAATCACGATAAAAATAGCTGCTCACCGCCATTACTAGTAACAAAAAAATATTAATAAAAATGCTATAAAACTATCCCCTATTTTGCAAACGCTATAACTTTTGCGCAAACCAATCAATAAACGCTTATTGCGATTTTTTCTTACCAAAAATATGTTGAAGAACACGTATCGGCCTAAACTAAGGAAAAACATGTTTTTTTATGTATTTTTGGGGGATATTTATTATAGTAAAAAGTAAAAAATAATGCATTTTTTTCTAAATTGTCGCTAATTTTGGTTTATAGCGCAAAAAATAAAAACCACAGAGGTGATCAAATACCACCAAAAGAAAGCTCTATTTGTGGACAAAAAAGAACGTCAATATTGTTTGGGAGCCATGTCGCACGACCGCACAATTGTCAGTTAAAGCGACGCAGTGCCGAATCGCAAAAAGTGCTCTGGTCAGGAAGGGGGTAAAATCTTCTGGGGCTAAAGTGGTTAAAAAGTGGGAGGCACATATACAAACTGTTGTAATTCCTACACCGTTCACCTGATTTGGATGTAAATACCCTCAGATTAAAGCTGAAAGTCTGCAGTTAAAGCACATCTTGTTCATTTCATTTCAAATCCATTGTGGTGGTGTATAGAGCCAAAAAGATTAGAATTGTGTCAATGTCCCAATATTTATGGACCTGAATGTGTGTATATATATATATATATATATATATATATATATATATATATATATATATATATACATATATATATATATATCAACATCAGGAGATTTACTATTTCGTTAGAATAGCATAGGCTGTCTATATTACCTGTATCTCAGTGTGGCCACATAAGTAGTTACCTGAAACATCCACTAGGAGGTGACTTCGGATCTGAATATAGTGTATACTTACGTATAAAGTATTATTCATTGTTTAACCATTGTTGTATCTTTGAGAGGAATCTGTTTGCTGAGTTGGCGCTGTTATTCTGGCTCAGCAGATTTATTCCCTCCCTTTGTGAAATAACTTTTCCATTTTGGTTCAAGTAAAATATTTCAGATCCTTATATTACTGAGTTGTTTGATTCTGCTCACAGGATGTCATAACCCAGAGTGTCTGGTGGGTTGGAAGGTTCACTTGGTCATGGCCGTGCAGATGAGCAGGTAATTCTCAGCAGTCCTCAAGGGGGCCATGCTACACATCTACAGAAAAAAAAGAGAGCAATTAGACAACAGGTTGTAAAAAGTTATGTCAAGATGAATACATTCCAAGAAATTGGCTTGGGGAATATAAAAGGGTTTTTTTTATTGTGGAAGATGTCAAGAATGCAGGAGTCATTATAGAATGGGAAGATCTATAATGAGTTTCCAATCCATCAACACTGGGATAGAATACTAGATAGAACAATGTATTACATGCAGCACAAAAATGGTAGTGTATGTGCTATAATGCAGCTGCCCAATGCAATATATTGAGAGAACAAAAAAGAGCTGCGTCTAGGAATAGATGAACACATAGCAAACATTAGGAAATCATACTGTATGCACCCATTTTGCTGCAAAACATGCTTACAATCCTAAATATTTGAAATTTTATGCAATAGAACAAATTAAGAGACACTGGAGAGGGGCTAATACAGTACAGACACTATCACTAAAAGAAGGTCAGTGGATCAATAAAATGCAAATTTTGAAACCGAAAGGGTTAAATGTGGATTTTGATCGGAACTGCTTTTTATGAAAAAAAGAGGGTGGTTCTACTGTGTAATAAAAAGAGGAAGACAGTAGTTGTAAAGCACAGATTACTTCTTTTCTGAGGAAAGACACAGGAGGTGTCAGAAACATGTCAAATTAAGCATCTGTTTTTTGTTTTACACAATAGAACTTGCTTTTACTAGGCCCCTTTCACATGGGTGTTCTGTCTGTCCGTTATTTATCCTTCCACCGGCAGATGAAAAATGGACAGCCGTGCATTTCTATGGGCAAACAAATGTTAATGGATAATCATCCGTTTACATCACTTTGCATCCACATCCCTTCAGGTCCATTTTTTTAAAGCAGAACTGATCTCGAGTTTTATTCCGTTTAAAAAAACGGAAGCAGACCTAAATGGATGTAAAAGGACAACAGTCCATTTTTGCATCCATTTTTTTTTTTTGAAAAAAAAAAAGGCATGAGCCCTCCCTGCCCCAATCCATACTAGGCCCTTCAGGGCTGATTTTGATTTTGGGGGGACCTCAAGCCAAATACTTTTAAAAAACAGCATGTTTCTCCCCACAAATTCATACTATACGCTTGTCCGAGCATGCAGCTCAGCAGGCCAGGAAAGTGGGAGGACTAGTGTACCACCCTGAACCATACCAGGCCACATGCTCTCAACATTGGGGGTAATTTGCTGGGGGGTACCCCCTGACAAAGCACCTTGTTCCCATGTTGATGAGGACAAGGTCTCTTCCTCATAAACCTTGCCCAGTGGTTGTGGGGGTGCGGGGGGTGACCTTTTGGAATCTGGAAGCCCCATTTAACAAGAGGGCCCCCAGATCCTGGCGTGCCAAAGTGAAAGAATATGCTACCAGGTGACCCTGCCCCTGTGTTTACTTCAGCAGTGGGGGAAGCGGAGCTGTTATTCTACCCTGCTGCTGAAGTAAACAAAGGGGTGGGGTTATCAGATGATGTCACTGTGTGACCCCACCCACTTATGACATCATTGGCCATTTATGACATCATAAGGGGTGAGGGTTACCCTGTGACATTACAGATGACCCCCGCCCCATTGTTTGCTTGAATGGTACGGCTAAATGACAGCTTTGCAGCCAGCAAGCGATGGAAGCAGATGGGTTGGGCGGCTGGCTTTTTTGTTTTTGTGGGGCTCATTAGCAGTCATTGTGATTGACGTAGACTTACTGTACATCGCTGGATGACGTGATTGATGATGGATCTCCCTCGGGGGCCGTATTTTTTTTAAATAATTTTTTTTTTTTTTACACTGTGTTTTATTGTGAATGAGTGCAGGTACTATGTATGGGCTAGGATTTGGGGCCCCCTTGTTAATGGGGGCTTCCAGATTTCAGTAAGTCACCCCCTGCATCCTCACAATCACTAGGCCAGGGTTGTGGGGAAGAGGCCCTTGTTCTCATTAACATGGGGGTATGGTGCTTTGCCAGGGGGTCCCTGCTGCCAAAGTACCCCCTCATGTTGAGGGCATGTGGCCTTGTATGGTTCAGGATGGGGGATGTACACTAGCCCCCCCTTTCCTGGCCTTCTGGGCTGTATGCTCAGATAAGGACCTGATATGGATGGGGGAACCTCACACTATTTATGTTTATTTTTTTGCTGAGGTCCCCCAAAAATCCAAACCAGTCCCAAAGGGCCTGGTATGAAATAGGGGGACCTGCATGCTGTTTATTTTTACATGTTTTTCTCACACTGAAAAAAGGCTGCATATATAAGGACAAAGTGGTAACTTTTTGCATCCAAACATAAAGCCAGGGGCTGTTTTTGTATCTGAACATATAAATCAGAGTGCACGGTGCTGTGAAAGCAGCAGGCAGAATGATTGCTAAGCCAACATTTTTGTGGCAATAGAATCAGTGATTACTTTGAATATCAATCAAAAGAATAAGAATATGCGTGAACAGTGCTGTGTAAAGGATAGGAGGGATGACAACTACAATTGTTCTGTGAATGTGCATACTTAGGATTACACCCCAAAGCACATTCTACTACACCTCCAATACTCCTCCAAGAATCATAACATAAAAGGTGTAAGATTTTTTTTTTACAGCCTAGCCACATAGAGATGCCCAAAATCCTATGAGCGCCTCAGGCTTTCGAGGGGTATAAATTATACATCTAATTTCATGACTATCTTTTGCATTTTGGAGGTCCTGGAGCACCTGGACAGTGGAAACACCCATATAATAATCACATTTTGGAAAGGAAAAAACACTCCAAGGTATTTTCTAAAAAGCCCAGTGAGTCTTTTGGAAATTATTTTTTTTGGAAAATGTGGAAAGAAAATGAAAATTTACTTTTTTAATACAAAGTTGTCAATTAATTCTAAGTATGTGTTTTGAGGTGTAGTTCTAAGTATGCCCAGGTTGTGTGTTATTTCTAAAACACAGCATGGACATACATAGAATTACACCCCAAGAAACATTCTGCTACCTGTCCCGAGTATAGCAATACAGCATGTGACCTGTGTACAGTGTCAATGTTTGAACTGATTATGTACCTGACATTGCATCTTGTTTATCATAAAAATCAACCAACACTGTAGAGAAAACGATGAACTGTAATGTTCACCTGTCACGTACCTGATTGAAGACTGAAATTACGAGACTGGCCTCTCTTGTATTTCCAGCCCAGGTCCCGCTAAATATGGAACAGGGGGTAGCGAGGGACAGAAGGAACACGAGTGACAGCAGGTGTCGATAGGAGCAGCAGACGATGAAGTCCCAGGCAAGCTGGTAGAACATCAGGTCAGGAACAGTATCCGTGCACAGAGATCCAGGTAAAGGGGCACTCAAAATGGACTGCAGGTTCCAGATGCAAGGCTTGTCAGAGCTCCCAGCAGACTTGAGACAGGAACTCACTGTGGTGAACAGAGTTGGTACTGATGAAAGCCAGGTAGGCACTCAGACCAGATATGGAAGCAGAACCAGGAACATGGTCACAGGAGTAGCCACGGTCAGCATCAGGTGGGCAGCGAGGTACAAAATCATAAGGCAGAGACGAAGTCTGGAATAGAGCCAGGGTCAGTAACTGGTAATAAGGCAGAAGCAGGATCCAAGCTCAGGTCAGAGGCAAGCTGGGTCAGCAACAAGAGAAGAAGCAGAGTAGTAGCAAGACACAGGCAATAGCTGAAAGACCAGTCAGCACTTAAGCATGAGCAAATATAGCATAATATAGCTGTACAGCAGTCCCTGTTCCTTAAAGCTAAGCAGGCCTGATCTACTGGTATGTGACTGCCCCCATAGCACAATGCTTAATTCACTGGCTAGGGAGTACAGGAGGCTGAACAAGGGCAGAACAAAAGGGTACCTCTGGTTCCAGTAGTGCAGTTGTCTGCAGAGGAGTTGTGGGACTGGTGTCTCACAGGAATGCAGTCAAGGGGATGTGCAGATGGGTCAGTATCTGGTGCCAGGCAGAGATGTTGTCAGCAAATAGCCAAAAGATGATTCCAGGCTGCAGGCAAAAAACATGGGCAATTAACAGGCTAGGGCCTGTGCAGGTGGCAGGCAGAGACATGGTCAGTATACAAACAAAGTATTAGTCCCGGTAGCAAGCAGAAAGGTTGTCAATAAACAAGCTGGGGTCAGTTCGGGTGGAAGGCAGAAATGTAATCAGTATGCAGGTTAAGGTCAAGTCCAGGCAGCAGGCAAAAACATGGTAAATTAACAAGCTAGGGTCAGTTCAGACAGCAGACATTGATGTTATCAATATGCAGGAAAAAGATCAGTTCAGGTGGCAAGCAGAAACATGCCGAAATAACAAGCCAGGGTCGGTTCAGGTGGCAGGCAAAGGCATTCTCAGTATGCAGGCAAATGTATGTGTTTGACAATAGGCAAATGGTCAGTACACAGGACATCCCATACAGGGAAAATGTAGGTAGTCATATATGGGAAAAACCCCTTCACCATACTTTTATTAATAGTGTAGTGAGGTATGGTAGTGACAGAAGCAGTCCTTTATGCAGGGGCCAGGTTGTGAGGAATATTCCATCTTTGGCACATACACAACATTTTTTTAGGGTCTTTGGCCTGTTCCATTAGGAGGGATAATGTCTGGCAAGTGTCTCTCATGCAGCCTTCAGACTGCATCAGATCAAAGATTTTCGAGTTCAGGGCCTTGCTGGTAAATACGGGCTGTAACAACCTCTTCCTGGTAGTTTAGGAAGGAGTCATGTCTTCCTGTGGCCTTGTAGATGATGAAAGAGTTGTAAATCTCCAATTGGAACAGTTAGATGGATACTTTTTATACCACTGCATGCATCTTCTGGCTGCCAGGTAGGGCTTTGTTATTTGGTCATTGAAATCTACACCTCCCATGAATTGATTGTGTTTGTGTATGGAAAGGAGCTTTTGGACCAGACCGTGCCTTTGCTGGATTTCTACTGAGGTGTCTTGGTGGATAGAAGGAAGGACATACTGTAGTTTATCCTTCCAATAAAGGGCCAAAATTTCCTAATTGTGCAGACTTACTGACTCCCCCCTTTTCAGCTTTGTAGTGACAAGTCTATGGGAAGCCCTTTAAATTTGCTTGCACTGTAGCACAAGCTACAGTTTGCTTCAGAAAAAGGTGTTGGAAAAGTGGTATAGAAAATGTCCACCTAAAAATGTTATCCACGATGGAACAAGTGCGAAATAAGGTCCCACGCTATTTTTACACTGCTACCCATAAAAGCTGGGCATCTAGGGCACTCCAGGTGGCTATCTTTACCTTTATAAACGCAGAAGTTATAAGTGTACCCCGTGGCCCTCTCACAAAGTTTAAATAACTTCACCCCGTATCTGGCACATTTACTGGGGAGATATTGTTTGATTCTCAGTCTGCTTGTAATATGTATGAGAGACTCATCAACACAGATAAGCTTGCTGGGAATATAAATATCAGAAAATTTCAGGGACAAAATTTGATAAGTGGCCTTATTTTGTAGGGCCTGTCATATTCGGGGTGATTTCAGTAGGGCGCTGGGAATTGCCATTAAAATGCAGAAGTCTCATAGATCATTGTATAGTGTGTTCTGTGCATTATTGCAGAATACAATGACATATGGTGAATGGGGTGTGTGGCCCAATATGAGTGCAGTTCATTTTCTGTGAGCCCCATGTTTAGGGAAAGGCCAAGAAAGGTTTTAAATTCTTCAGCTCTGAATGCTTTTCACTGAAATGGAGGGGTATAAATAGAAAATTCAAAAAATGTGAAAATCTGAAATCCGAAAATTAGAAAATGTGTATATTCTAAAATTTTTAAATTCATAAATTCGAAAATCCAGAAATTCGAAAATTTGAAATCAGGAAATTCAAAATAATTAACAAATAATCTAACTAAAAAAACTAACTATTAAATTATTGGTATTGGAATTTCCTTTCAAATGTGGCTATTAGTGAACATAACGAACACAAATTCGAAGTTATGAATTATCCGAAATAACGAATTTCGCATCTAAACAAATGGAACGGAACAAGTTAATAATTAATAATATTAATAATAATAAAAAGTTTTTATTTTTGTTATTTTAGTATTATTCATTACGTTCCATTCGTTTAGATATGGCATTTGTTATTTTGGAAAATTCGTAACTTCGGATAAATTCATATTTGTTAAGTTCACTAACAGCCAAATTTGAAAGGAAATTCCAATACCTATAATTTAATAGTTAGAGTTAAGTTATTATTAGTTCGTTTTTTCAGATTTTCAAATTTTTGTTCTTATTTTGAATCTTCATTTATTTTCGGATTTTTTGATTTTCACATTTTCGAATTTCTGAATTTTCGGATTTTCACGTTTCCGAATTTCTGGATTTTTGAATTTTCTGATTTTAGAATTTACGAATTTTCAAATTTTCAAATTTTCGGATTTTCAGATTTTTGAATTTCCGAATTTTCAAATTATCAAATTTTCAAATTTATGGATTTTCAAATTTCGTAAATTCATATATTCAAAAATTTTGAAATCCAGAAATTCGTAAATTCTGCATTTTCGAATATTCGAATTTACAAATATTCTGAAAAATTTGTTAAACGGTTTTCATTAATTCAGATATTTCCAAATTTCTGAATTTGTTGAAATTAGTTAAAAAAACTAATTCGGAAGGAAACAAATTGCACATGTCTAATGGGTGTAAAATTTTCTGTTTCTACCTAAATGCCTGGTTGAGCTGTAAATAGGGGAAGGGGGACAGGGTCATAGGTGTTGCTGAATTAGGGCAAAGCCGTAAAGGATTTGAAAGTGCCTCTGGGACACTAGTATCGGCCCTACATAATCCTTCATGGCTGATGTAACATCCCACTACTTGTCCCTGCCATTTCATTGGGATGTACTGAACTAGGATGTACTGAACTTCTGGTGCTTGCCACTTCACCAGGATATACTGCACTACTGGTGCTTGCCTGCTGAGGTTCCATAGGATGTTGTGCCCTTCATACTTTTAGTAGGGACCCTTTCATTCTCTGAATCATAGCCTGTTATGGAACCACCACTCTCCACAGGTTCATATTCTAAATCTGAATCTGACAGTGAGAGCTCCTCCTGCTACTTTCATCTTTTTTTGCCCAGAATCTGAAAGGCCTATGCACTTGTAAACCTTTTTTGAACATGTTTGATAGTGGCTGGTGTTCAGGACACAGGTTCTGACTGGCGGCCAGGGTACACTGGCTTGGTGACACCGTAGTGGTGTGATGCTCAGAAACACTGTTGCTGGCTGCACTGGTCCGTCGTCACTTACACAGGTATGACAGCAATTGGGGACACTGCCTGTCTGCAATGGTCTGGTGAACCTGTTACTGATGTAGCTAGCGATCAGGTACACTGTTGCTAGCTATGCTGGTGACAATGGGAGTGGCTAGCAGTAAAGGAAACTGTGGCTGACTGCACTGGCGTTGTGACAATTCACACTGGTGTGTCCAGCGATCAGGTAGTGATCAGGGACACTGTAGCAATCAGGGACACTGTAGTGATCAGGTACACTGTAGCAATCTGTGGCACTATAGCTATCAGGAACACTGGTAAATGGTGTTTTGACTGTAAAATGGTGTTTTTTCATAACAATTCACAGATCCATTCTGCTTCCTCCCACATGTACTCTGTGTGAGAGGAAACAGAATCAGTGGCTGCATCATTCAGCCCTTGTTTACCCTAGTGGCTTCCGTGATTGGGCATAGCAATCATATGGTACAGGGCCAAATTCTTTGGCCCTGTACCCTACTCTGTGATCCTGTATGTCCAAAGGACACATCGATCACAAGACACTACGCTGCACACCCTAGAGAGTCCAGGTGAGGTGCAGGAGTGGGTGGGCATATATATAAGCTCTCTGAATCCAGAAAGCCATCGTGTACAGTGATCGGGAAGGAAGGTAAAGCATCCAAGCCTTTCCTGAATATGCTTTAGTCTCCTTTTACACTTATACGACTTTTCCCACGATTTTGTACTGCAAAATCGCATGACAAGTCATTCTCCATGATTTTCAATGACTACCATTCATATTGGCACGACTTTTAGTCATGCCGACTTCAAAGTAGTCCCTGCACTACTTTGGTCTAACTTCCATGAGAGTTGATGTCTATAGACCTCAATGTTAAACCCTCAAGTAGCATGCAAATCGTACCTGAATAATATAGACATGATTTCAGTACGACTTTGTAAGCACAAGCAGCTTTTTGACCCTTGTCCCACCCAATCCTTTCAGCATAGTAGCCCCACCGAAGCACATTTTCTACCATATATTAATTTCCAGGTTATTCCCTCAGCAACAATGTGCTCCAAACAGCCCCAAAAGAGATGTCCTTGACAATGAGCAAATCATTCGAGTTATCCGTGAGCGCCCAGCTATTTATGATTTGTGTGACCCAAACTACAAAGACAAGATAAAGAGAGAAAGAGCATGGGTGGAAGTAGCAAGGCTATATTTTGAAAACTGGGATTCGTTTTCATGCAGAGAGCAGTTATCACACAGTAAGTATGCCTATTGTGTTGTATTTACTTCATATGTCACTCATAGTGTGAGGTTCAAAGCATTTGTAAACCCCAATCCTGTAAAGTCATACAAAGTAGTACTGATCCCAAATTGCTGCAAAATTGCGGCCGCGAAATTGTGGTAAAATCGCGCTACTTTGAAGTCGCACAAGTGTGAAAGGGGCCTTAGACTACATTCAAGTGGCCACATAGGTGTGGATAGTTTGCTGCATTCAATGATAAATGCACTAAATGCTTTCTCTGGATGTAACAATACTCTGTGCTATGACCACATACAAACTGGCTGATTAGCTGTGCCCAGTTTGTGTACTGCCAAAACTCCACAGAAATGCTGACCCTAGGCACACACTGGCTGTGGCCAGGGTCATCAGGAAACTCTATTACAATGTAACTATGCAGGTGAGCTGTTACATGCAAACACATACAGAATACAAATCTGACCACCACCATTAACAGCTGCTTCTGTTTGCCCACAGTTGGGTTCAGTGATGCTTTCTGTTTCTGGGAACATACATGCTAATATCTGTTTTATGCTATAGTTATACCCTGCTTGGGCTCTGAAGGCTGCCAGGAGTATGGCTTACTAATAGCAATGCATGGGGATGCGGCATGTATGCTCACAGATAGGAAGGCCTGGGGATGCTTCTGCAGAAATGGCCATGCGGCACCATGTATGACTGTACAACAAAGATCATTGGTAGGTAAGTATTTGTCCAGGAGGGCAAAATTTGGGGGGGGGGGGAGTTTATTAATTAAGGGAAATTGTACAAAGGTACAGCTGTCCTTTGAAGAAACAACTTTTGATATTTTGAGTGCTTTTAAAGAAAAATTTTCATGACAGTAATCTTTTAATTGTATATTTCTTACAAGGATTGTAGTTTATATTGACTTATAATTGTATTGCCATATATAAATTGTCATGCGGCTTCACTTACACATATTTTTGTTTGTTTCAGAAAAGGGGTATGTCTTTATATAATTCTTGGCTCTTTCTGGTTTAATGTAGAAGTTAATGAGCTTCAGGCTATAGTTTACCCCCATTAACCAGAAAGAGAAATTCTTTCCTGAAGAACCTCTGCAAAGATTTATTGGTCACTTAATTTATAAGACCTATTTCTGTATTTTACAACATTTGATTAAGCTTTCTACTTTTTCATTCTACTTCATTTCAGAAGTGTTAGGTGTAATGTTGGTTTCACCAACCATTCTAGACCTAATGTCTATGGTAATAACCTGAAACTTTCAATTTAGTAGCAATCCATCATCCCTAAACTATTATTTGGAGTAAGGAGTTTGGAGTAAGGAAAGCTAATTTACACACATCGACTCCCACTTACTATGGCTGCCACGAGGAACACAGAGAAATCAATTATTCTGAAGTGTGTAACACATAAAAGAAAGAATTCATCAATACTTCTATATTAACATTGCCCTGTGATGTATTGGTGTTAGACAGAACAGTCATAAAACACACTATTTTACAAGATTCCTTTTACTCTCCTAAAAATGTTCCAGTATGATGTTTTATTACCAACAGAATTATATGGTTAGTGGTCTGAAGCAATTCTCAAATATGCCATCAAAGAGACACCCAAGTCTTTCATTTATTCAGAGTGGACATACTGTATAGAGGATGCAAAGCATTCCAGTATTACTTTATGATTGATAGTACCAGTCTGCAAGTTGTTGTAAAGCTTGTTCTTTCTATGTCTCTCTAGAGCTTAGTAGAAACAAATATAATGTACTTGAAGGGTGTCTTTTAGATTCCCATCATAACCAAGCTGTTCATATACAGCTGCTGGCTGAAATATTAAAACTGTTGTCTAACTGGAGCTGTAACAAATAGACACCTGGTGCTAATTGAACGGGTATTGATTTCCTATGTTTGTAACTGTGGAAGTAATCTGAGTGCATTCCTTCACCAACATGATGTAAAGTCTTATTGCAGTCTGGCACATTGAGAAATAGGCTTATAGCTTAATTCCAGTCATACCCTAACTAAGCCTAAATCTACTCTCTCCCCCATCCTAAGACTATTCTATCTTCCCTCTAAAAGATGTCTATACTTTATATATTTTGAAGCCGCTCTGGTCCCATCAAATGACCATCTTTTCTAGGGAGAAAAAAAACCCCATAGATATTTTAGAAAGATCTGCAACTTGCTGGAACTGCAACTGATTGCTGCTCAGCGGTGCATAGAGGAAGGAGGCAGATGATAAAAAGGACAGAGAAGGGCAGATTACTATGAAGCACTGGGAGAGATGGAAGAACAAGGAGCGACAGGGGAAGAAATAAAATGGAAGCAGAACATGAGCTGAAAGTAGACAGAATGGGATGATTGGTAGAATGGGTATAGTGAAGCTCATAGTGGGCACCTGGCATAGGGAACTTGATTGTTTCTTAAGGTTTGAGGGGAGAGAGAAGTGGCAACTGATTGTGTTTTACTGAGAGAAGATGCAAAGCAAGGACAACCATGTGTATATCAGGAGTTGGAATACCTTTATGTACATACTTATTATGGGTCTGTGACTCAGTGGGGGAATTCAATAAAGCTTTTTCACATTACTGACAATAGCTTACTTTAGAAATGCCTACTCCTAATTCAGGCAAGCATTTGCACCAGTTTTAGGGCTATTGATGAAATCTGTAAATGATGAAAGACGCTGAGCATTTCCAAATTTGTATTTGAAATTTTAAAAATGGTTTTAAACATTCCTGTGTGAAAACATATACAGTATAAAATATCACATAAATTTCATCTGTGAACTGCTCCACATACACCGCGTGAATGCCTGTCTTTAATGTTGGCAACATAGGGGCTATTTAAACTGGTCAGCTGCACATGGTCAAAGCTGTCTTATCTATAGTGATCATGTGATATCTGCTATCTGTGACCCTGTATCTGATTACCCACTATGACCCAGTTTGCCTAGACCTACTCCTGATATTTGGCTGTACCGACCCCAGGTTGCACTTCTACACATAATGCAGTACATTGACGGCTGCTGTTTGGCCAAAGCATGCACCTGACCTGCATGCTTTAGCCAATCACAGCGCAATGTGCTGTGAGAGCCATGATTGGCCAAAGGCAGGGTGCCTTTGGTCAATCATGGCTCAGGGACTAAGTCCACGCCCCACACTATATAAGGCTGCTGCTTAAACAGCGGCCGTATATAGTGAATGAATGGAGATTAGGCAGGTAGTTAGTGTAGTGTGCAGTCAGTCAGTGTAGTATATATATAATACAGTTCAGAGTATATAGTGCAGTTAGTGTAGTATATATTATACAGTTCACAGTATGAAGTCTGCCCGTATAGTATATATAATACAGTTCAGAGTATATAGTGCAGTCCGTATAGTATATATAATACGGTTGAGAGTATATAGTGCAGTCCGTATAGTATATACTGTATAATACAGTTCAGTCCGTATAGTATATAAAATACAGTTCATAGTATATAGTGAAGTCCCTTTAGTATATATAATACAGTTCAGAGTATATAGTGCCGTTAGTGAAGTATATATATAATACAGTTCAGAGTATACAGTGCAGTTCGTGTAGTGTATATATAATACAGTTCAGAGTATATAGTGCAGTCCGTGTAGTTTATATAATACAGTTTAGCGTATATAGTGCAGTCCGTGTAGTATATATAATACAGTTCAGAGTATATAGTGCAGTCCGTGTAGTATAAACAATACAGTTCAGAGTATATAGTGCATTTCATGTAGTATATAAAATACAGCACAGAGTATATAGTGCAGTCCGTGTAGTATATATAATAAAGCTCATAGTATATAGTGCAGTCCGTGTAGTATATATAATACAGCTCAGAGTATATAGTGCAGTCCGTATAGTATATATAATACAGTTGAGGGTATATAGTGCAGTGCAGAGTATATAATACAGTGTATTGAAGTGGTTAAGGGGAACCCTATGACAGAATTAAGAAAAAAACAGCATGGGGTCCCCCCAAAATCCATACCAAGCCCTTTGGGTTTAGTGTAGATTTTAAGGGGAACTCAACACCAAAGTAAAAAAAAAAACAGCGTGGGGTTCCCCCAAAATCCATTACAGTCCCTTTGGGTCTGGCAGTGATTTAAAGGGGAACTCCATGCCAAAATTTTTTAAAAATTGGCATGGTGTCCCCCCCAAAATCCATACCAGACCCTTGTCCGAGCATGCAGCCTGGAGGTCAGGATAGGGGGGGATGAGTGGGTGGCCCTCTGAACCATACCAGGCCACATGCCCTCAACATGGACAACATGTTGATGGGGACAAGAGCCTCTTCCCGAAAACCCTGGCCAGTGATTTCAGGGTCTGCGTGCGGGGGGCTTATCGGAATATGGAAGCCCCCTTTAATAAGGGGGCCTCCAGATCCTGCCCCTCTCCCACTATGTGAATGGGTATCGGGTACATTGTACCCCTACCCATTCACCAAAAAAGTGTAAAAAAAGTAAAAAACACAACAGACAGTTTTTGACAATTCTTTTAATAATAATGAAAAATATCCAGCAATGTCCATCCATCTTCAATCATGCTGCCCGATGGACCCGAAAATTGAAAAAATTTTAAAAAGATTAAAATGATGGGAGACCTTTCAGTGACTGATGTCTCTTGGCCAGTGGTCCTGCCCCCTTCTGATGTGATGTAATGTGACATCAGAGGGGGATGGGGTCATCCAGTTACGTCAATGGGTGGCCCCGCTTTCCTATATAAGAGCTGTCAATGCGAAAAGATAGCAGTCGCCAGGAGGCCTCCAATGGAGGCGGAGTGGTTTTTTTTGTTTATTTTTCGGGTCCATCAGGCGGCGCAATTGAAGATGGATGGACATCGCGGGGCACTTTTTTTTTTCTTTTTTAATAAAGGAATTGTCAAAAACTGTATGTTGTGATTTTTATTTTTTTACACATTTTTTGGTGAATGGGAAGGGGTACAATGTACCCAATACCTATTCACATAGGGGGGTTCTGGGGTCCCCCTTGTTAAAGGGGTCTTCCAGATCCCAATAAGGGTTGACGGGAAGAGGCTCTTGTCCCCATCAACATGGGGCTCTTGTCCCCATGTTGAGGGCATGTGGCCTGGTATGGTTCAGGAGGGAGGGATGCTCACTCGCCCCCCCCATCCTGACCTCCAGGCTGCATGCACAGACAAGGATCTGGTATGGATTTGGGGGGGGGCATGACAATTTTTTAAAATAAATTGCCGTGGAGTTCCCCTTAATAACCATACCAGACGGAAGGGCCTGGTTTGGACTGAGGGGGGACCCTATGCCGTTTTTTCCTTGATTTTTCATCTATATTGCCATCAATGCATTACAGCCACAAGCAAGTTTCAATTAATTTTTTTCCTTTAGAAATGTCATTATTGCTGCAGCACTGTTCTACACATCGTACAGATGCGCCACTTTCCAGGCAGACTAAGGGGACCCCCCAGGCATGATTTTTTAAGGAATATTTCATTTTTATTGGTTCAGTTTAAGCATTAATAAAATCACTGCTCCTGAAAAAATAATCATTTTAAAAACTTTTTTTTTCCCATTAATACATGTCCCCTAGGTCCCCATACACTTTTATGGCAATAACTCGCATATAAGATAATATTATATAGGCAAGGGAGGGGCCAGTGGTCCTGCCCCCTTCTGATGTGATGTAATGTGACATCAGAGGGGGATGGGGTCATCCAGTTATGTTAATGGGTGGCCCCACTTGCCTATATATGAGCTGTCAATGCGAAAAGATAGCAGCTGTTCCAGCTCCACTTCCATAGCTGATAGAATTGGGTGAGCGGTTCAGGCCAAACAAAACCTCAGCCCGAACATTTCCTGTTCCCTTATTTGGCAAACACCCGAATTTTCAGGGCGCTTGGCGCTGCACAGTGCATTTTAAGCTCTGATTCTGCAAAGCTTCACCCAATCAGAGCACAGTGAATAGTTGGTTGTTAAGGAGCGGGCCACTGCATCCTTAACAACGGATGAGTCATTAGCTGTCAACTGGCTTATCCGCTGACAGCTGAATAAAAAAAAACATTGCCGGCAATAGTAAAATGTTAAAAAAACGGCGTGCGGGTCCACCCCAATCCATACAAGGCCTTTTTGTCTAGTATGGATTTTTAAGGGGAACACCGTCACAAGGTTAAAAAAAATGGCGTGGGTCCCCCCCTCAAAATCTATACCAGACCCTTATCTGAGTATGCAGCCTGAGGCCAGGAAAGGGGGGGTCAAGTGAGTACCACCCCCCTCCTGAAGCATACCAGGCCACATGCCCTCAATATGGGGGGTGTTTTGGGGCGCCTTGTCCCCATGTTGATGGTGACAAGGGCCTCTTCCCCACAACCCTGGGCTGTGGTTGTGGGGGTCTGTGGGCAGGGGGCTTATCAGAATCTGGAAACCCCCTTTAACAAAGGGACCCCCAGATCCCGCCACCCCCATGTTAACGAGGTTGGGTTACATTGTACCCTTACTCATTCACCAAAATAAGTGTCAAAAAGAAATAAAAACACACACACAGTTTTTGACAATTCCTTTAATAAAAATAACAAACAACGTCCCCCGATGTAGATCCATCGTCAATCATGGCGCCTGCTGCCACCGCTGGACCCGAAAAAAAAGAAAAATACACAAAAGTACACATTCCTGAAAGATTTTCTAGTGAATTAGGAAAATTCAGAGCTTTATGCCATAGTCATGGGCTCATTGCTTGTTGGAACAGAAAAGTGCAACTTTGTCAATGATGTCTACCTTCTTTGAAGCTATGACACAGATGTATGATGATCTACAGTAATCTGCCACTGCATAAACTGCCCTCCATGTGCTCCAACAAGTCCGCGGATCAGTTGAATACTATGTTACAGAACCTAGTTGTTGAAGGTGTGACACCAGTTGGAATTATGCAGCTTTCTGTTACCAGTTTAGTCTGGGCCTCTCAGAACCACTGAAAGGTGTGTAGCAATATTGACTACAACCGTAAATTACAGTGATCCTCTGGTATTTCCATACATCGACTGTCCCTCTAGTGCTCAGTGTTATTAAGTGACCTCATATTTGTGAGCCAAACAAAAGGGATTGTGGGGCGAGTAGTTCCTCAGACTGATAATTGCTTCACATGATCATGCGCCTGGACTACATATTTCAGGGATCTTTGCTACCATCAGGGAGATTGCTGGGAGTAGCTATAAAAGAAGCAAAAGCCCGCGCAGAGCTCTCTTCGACTCGAACATCAGGTGTTCGTTTGTTCTAAAACAAACCGAACATATGGGGCGTTTGCGGAAAATTCGAGTGACGTGGAACGCCCCATAATGCACTGCGAGATCGCAGTGCATTGCTGTATGATGATTGGCCAAAGCATGCATCTGAGCTGCATGCTTTGGCCAATCACAGCGTGCTCTGCTGAGGGAGCCATAATTGGCCAAAGGCAGTGTGCCTTTCACGCCCTACACTATATAAGGCTGCTTACACAGGGGCGTGTGTAGTGTTGTTGTCATGGATAGAGAGATAGCTTGAGTTAGAGTAAGCAGGCAGGTTATTCAGTTAGTTGCAGTGTATTTGATATAGTATGTATATATATATATATATATGTACATTTAGCAAAGACTACATATGTATGTATGTACATTTAGCAAAGACTACATATTCAGTGTTTACTCAATATTCAGTCAGTGCAGGCAGTGTATTAAGTGTGCTTCAGTGTGTCACAGTGCATGTTGGCATTCATGGTTCCCTCAATGAACTGTAGTTCCCCAGTGCTGGCAGCACTCATGCAACCCCAGACCTTGAAACTCCCACTACCATGCTTGACTGTAGGCAAGACACACTTGTCTTTGTACTCCTCACCTGGTTTCCACACATGCTTAAAACCATCTGAACCAAATAAGTTTATCTTGGTCTCATCAGACCATAGGACAATAATCCATGTCCTTAGTCTGCTTGTCTTCAGCAAACTGTTTGCAGACTCTCTTGTGCATCATCTTTAAAAGAGGCTTGCTTTTGGGACGACAGCCATGCAGACCAATTTGATGCAGTGTTGATGCAATATGGTCTGAGCATTGACAGGCTGAACCCCCCCACCCCTTAAACCTCTGAAGCAATTCTGGCAGCACATATACGTCTACTTCCCAAAGACAGTCTACTGACTGGAATGATACCAGCTGATTGTAGAAAATCTAATGTAGCACCAATATTTAAAAAGGGCCCAAAATACATCCCTGGGAATTACAGACCAGTTAGCCTAACATCAATAGTATGTAAACTCTTGGAGGGGATGATAAGGGACTATATACAAGATTTTAGTAATGAGAACGGTATCATTAGCAGTAATCAGCATGGATTCATGAAGAATCGTTCTTGCCAAACCAATCTACTAACCTTCTATGAGGAGGTGAGTTGCCAGCTAGATAAAGGAAGGCCCGTAGATGTGGTGTATCTGGATTTTGCAAAAGCATTTGACATAGTTTCCCATAAATGTTTACTGTACAAAATAAGTTCAGTTGGCATGGACCATAGGGTGAGTACATGGATTGAAAACTGGCTACAAGGGCGAGTTCAGAGGGTGGTGATAAATGGGGAGTACTCGGAATGGTCAGGGGTGGGTAGTGGGGTCCCCCAGGGATCTGTGCTGGGACCAATCCTGTTTAATTTGTTCATAAACGACCTGGAGGATGGGGTAAACAGTTCAATCTCTGTATTTGCAGACTATACTAAGCAAGCAGGGCAATAACTTCTCCACAGGATGTGGAAACCTTGCAAAAAGATCTGAACAAATTAATGGGGTGGGCAACTACATGGCAAATGAGGTTCAATGTAGAAAAATTTAAAATAATGCATTTGGGTGGCAAAAATATGAATGCAATCTATACACTGGGGGGAGAACCTCTGGGGGAATCTAGGATGGAAAAGGACCTGGGGGTCCTAGTAGATGATAGGCTCAGCAATGGCATGTAATGCCAAGCTGCTGCTAATAGAGCAAACAGAATATTGGCATGCATTAAAAAGGGGATCAACTCCAGAGATAAAACGATAATTCTCCCGCTCTACAAGACTCTGGTCCGGCCGCACCTAGAGTATGCTGTCCAGTTCTGGGCACCAGTCCTCAGGAAGGATGTACTGGAATTGGAGCTAGTACAAGAAGGGCAACAAAGCTAATAAAAGGTCTGGAGGATATTAGTTATGAGGAAAGGTTGCGAGCACTGAATTTATTCTCTCTGGAGAAGAGACGCTTGAGAGGGGATATGATTTCAATATACAAATACCGTACTGGTGACCCCACAATAGGAATAAAACTTTTTCGCAGAAGAGAGTTTAACAAGACTCGTGGCCACTCATTAAAATTAGAAGAAAAGAGGTTTAACCTTAAACTACGTAGAGGGTTCTTTACTGTAAGAGCGACAAGGATGTGGAATTCCCTTCTACAGGCTGTGGTCTCAGCAGGAGGCATCGATACTTTCAAGAAACTATTAGATAAGCACCTGAATGACCACAACATACAGGGATATACAATATAATACTGACAAATAATCACACACATAGGTAGGACTTGATTCACTTGTGTCTTTTTTCAACCTCACCTACTATGTAACTATGTAACAACCTCTGGATATGATGCTGAGCACGTGCAATCAACTTCTTTGGTCGACCATGGCGAGGCCTGTTCTGAGTGGAACCTATCCTGTAAAACTGCTGTATGGTCTTGGCCACCATGCTGCAGCTCAGTTTCAGGGTCTTGGCAATCTTCTTATAGCCTAGTCCATCTTTATGTAGAACAACAATTCTTTTCTTCAGATCCTCAGAGAGTTCTTTGTCATGAGGTGCCATGTTGAACTTCCAGTGACCAGTATGAGAGAGTGAGAGTAATAACATCAAATTTTACACATCTGCTCCTCATTCACACCTGAGACCTTGTAACACTAACGAGTCACATGATCCCGGGGAGGGAAAAGTGGCTAATTGGCCCGATTTAGACATTTTTACTTTGGGCTGTACTCACTTTTGTTGCCAGCGGTTTAGACATTAATGACTGTGTGTTGAGTTATTTTGAGGGGACAGCAAATTTACACTGTTATACAAGCTGTACACTCACTACTTTACATTGTAGCAAAGTGTCATTTATTTAGTGTTGTCACATGAAAAGAAATAATAAAATATTTACAAAAATATGAGGGTATACTCACTTTTGTGAGCTACTGTATATACTCTGCTTCCAGTGTAGCCTATGTTTACAGTGCATTCCATGGTGTACTGTTTCTAATACACTTCAGGCAGTGTACACAGTATCTAATACAGTGTGTACAGTTTCTACTACACTTCTGGTGGTCTACACAGTATACAATCCAGTGCTTCCATTGTACACTTTCTAATACACTTCATGCGGTGTACGCAGTATCTAATACAGTGTAGTGTGGTGTTGCAAAACAAAAAACATATCAAGTACGGAAGGCCACCAAGGAGAGGCAGACACTCACAGGCCACTAAAAGCAACCTTTGTGTCTACAGTCAACAGTGGTGGTCGTGGACATGGTGCATCCTCTGCAGGTGGCCGTGGGGCATGCTTGTCCTTTTTTGCTGCTGCTGACCATGTTATTGAGCCGCAACATGCAGAAGAGTTGGTGGAGTGGATAATGAAGTCGCCCTCATCCTCCTCATTCTCTGTCACCCAGGCTCAGAGTAGTTTGCCTTCCAACGCAGCTGCTAAATCTCTCTATTCCACCGTTTCCTTGTCCACAGTTACTCCTTTCGTAGCCCCACCATCATGCACAGAGGAGTCCCCAGAATTATTCAACCACAGTGTTGGTTATATGCTGCTGGAGGATGTGCAGCGATTGGTTCCCAGGTTGAAGAAGGAAAGAAAGTGAGCCTAGAGAGAGGGGGTGCCACAGAAGGACAAGAAACTGGCAGTCATTTTTCACAGCAGGGCCCATTCCTGCGCTCAACAAGAGTATCTATGAGGGGTTACAGTGTTGTGGTACCACCACCACCCAAGGCCCAATTTTCTGTCCATGTTTAACAGGGGCATGTAATTACAACTTTTGATATAATGTTTGACAGCAGGGCCCATTCCAGCACCCAACACAAGTATCTGTGAGGGGTTAAGGTGTTGTGGCTCCACCACCACCCAAGGCCCAATTTTTCTGCCCCAGTTTAACAGGGGCATGTAATTACAACTTTTGATATAATATTTCACAGCAGGGCCTGTTCCACCACCCAACACGAGTATCTGTGAGGGGTTACAGTGTTGTGGCACCACCACCACCACCCAAGGTCCAATTTTTCTGCCCCTGTTTACCAGGGGCATGTAATTACAATTCTTGATATAATATTTCACAGCAGGGTCAGTTCCTGCGCCCAACAAGAGTAACTTTGAGGGGTTACAGTGTTCTGGTACCACCAACACCTAAGGCCCAATTTACTGCAAAGTATATAGGGCAGGCCGTATAGTATATATACTGCTGTTCAGAGTATATAGTACCTGGGGGACCCCCACTCTATTTTTTTTTTAAAAATTGAGTGCGGGGTTCCCCTTAATATTCATACTAGACTGAATGGCCTGGTATGCATTTTGGGGGGGACATCCACGCCAATTTTTGTTGGTGTTTTTGGTAATTTTATCTATATTGCCAGGATCCGGCAATACATTACAGCCGCAAGCGGTTTTAAATAAAATTTTTTCCTTTAGAAATTTAGTAATTTTGCTGTGGCACTGTTATAAACATTGGAAAGATGTGATACTTTACAGGCATACTAAGGACACCCCCCAGGCACAATATTTAAAGGAATATTTCATTTTTATTGTTTCACTTTAAGCATTATTAAAATCACTGCTCCCGAAAAAACATTTGTTTTTAAAACTTTTTTTTGCGTTGATACATGTCCCCTGGGGCAGGACCCAGGTCCCCAAACACTTTTTATGGCAATACCTTGCATATAAGTTTTTAAAATGAGCACTTTTGATTTTTCACGTTCGTATACCATAGACTTTAATGGTTTTCTCATGTTCAAACAATTTTTTTGCCTGTTCGCATTTTCTGCTGCAAACTGAACCGGGGCGGTGTTCGGCTCATCCCTATGTAACACATTCCAACCTGGATGAGAGGGGCCTAGCTCTGTTGCTTGTTGCTCTGACATCCCTCCAGCACCACCCTCCTGCCTACCAATCATCCTATTGCTAGCAGTACTACCTTCAAAAATCATCTACTCAATCCTCATTTTTGCTATATATGGACACTGATACCGATTTATACCAATCCATTCTGGTGCCAGACTGTGATTTTTTTGGATGTGTTTAACAAGCATGGAGCAGAGGCTCGTCCACTGCACCAAACCCATGATTGCCCAATTGAACTGTTTCCTAGGGCTGAAATTCTGCATGGATGATTTTCCTCTCTCCAAACCTAAACTTGATGGAATACATAGATGATAATCTCAGAAAAGCATTCTTCCATCCTTCCACTTTCCCGGCCGGAGCAGAAATCTTTTTGCAGAAAAAAGGACCATTCCCTTTAGCCATGTGTAGATTACTGGGAGTTTAAAAAAAGGTTATCCTCTTCCATTGATGGCTGAACTGTTTTGAAGACTCAGGTCTGCTAAAGTTTTCACCAAATTGAAATTGTGAGGTGCATACAATCTGTTACGCATATAGTAAGTAAGGTAAATGAAGGAGCAGAAGACTGTATTCCACAACTAGTTAAAACACTTTTCCTGGTGATGGCCTTCAGATTATGCAACATACCTACTCCTTGCCAACACTTCTTTAACAACAATTTCTTAGAGCTCTTTGTCATTAACTATACGCTAAGCCTGAAAAAAGTGGATTAGATCAACAAAGTATTTAATTCCTGGGACTTTTAATCTCTAATGAGGGTAGCAAGATGGATCCCCAGAAGGTAGCAGCCATTCTGGATTGGCCAGCACCAACTGATAAGAAAATAGTTCAACCTTTTGTGGGGTTTTAAAACTTTTATTAAAAGTTTAGCAAAGGATTTTATGCAATCATCACGTAGCTGATCAAGCAAAACAATTGTTTTTGTTGGACCCCTGAGGCCCAGTCTGTTTTGACAAACAAAAAGCCCTGTTCACATTAGTACCCATTCTGAATCATCCAGATATTGCTCTGCCTTAGTTTTTGGAAGTGGATGCATCTGAAATTGCTGTGGGTGCAGGTCTGTCTTAATGTTAAGGGCCTAAAACTTTGGTGCACCCAGTAGACTTTTTTCAAACTCATCCTGGCAGAGGTAAATTATGATGTGGAGCACAGAAAGCTTCTGCTAATCAAATCTGTGCTATAAGAATTGAGATATCTTCTGGAAGGAGCAGCTCACTTGGTATTGATTTTTACTGATCACATAAACTTAGAGTAGTGGTCTCCAAACTGTGGCCCGGGGGCTGAATGCAGCCCTTTGCTTGCCTTTATCCGGCCCTTGGGGCATTATTTCATCCACTGACACAACAACATTGGGGAAAAATTTCTGTCATTGATACCAATAGTGGGGCATTATTCATACTAGTGACAGCAGCAAAAAGACACAATTCCTCCCACTGACACCAATCATGGGGCACTATACCTATGAGCCTCACCGGCCGGAAATGACATCACCACCCGCGGTCACTGATGCATTTTGCCCATCCCACAGGGCATTATCAAAGGATACCCTCGGGTGATGTGTTGTGTGTTTTTATAGCATGATACTCCTCCTTCCACACCTAATCCCCAATACATTGTGGGAGGGCGAAATGCATCAGTAACAGTAGTTAGTGACGTAATTTCCAGGCAGTGAGACGCAGGTCATTGGGGACTTCGGGTTCCTGTGTCATGCTTATTTTTTCCCATACCATGTAAGTGGATATGTTTTAACCACTTCCATACTGGACCATAGTGAAATGACGCCGGCAGGAATACTCTATCACTCTGGGTGGACCTCATATGATGTCCGCCTGATCTCGCCGATCTCACGTGGGTGCGCAGCGTGACGATCGGGGATGAGGCGTATCCCTCGGGACACAGCCCATCCCCGATCAGTGTAAAGAGCTAATTAAAATGACTCTTTACCACATGACCGTCTGTGTCCAATCACAGCCAGTCACAAGCACTGTCCTTGTGCATCCTGCTCGTGCGCGCCCCTGATGATCGGAGATGCGGCGTGTCACTCTGACACAGCCCATCCCTGATCGGGGTAAAGAACCAATGAAATTGGCTCTTCATCACGTGACCGGCTGTGTCCAATCACAGCCAGTCACAGAATGTAAACAAACCGCGGTAACTAGCTGTTACCGTGTTCTCCTCCCCACACACCGATCATGTGTGAGGAGTAGGGATGAGCTTCGTGTTCAAGTCGAACCCATGTTCGACTCGAATATTGTATGTTCGGCCGTTCGCCGAATTACGAACGATATGGACCCTTCACGCCAAATTTGAGTGGCGCGTCATAGCCCATAATTCACTGCGGCATCACAGTGCATTGCTGGCTGATGATTGGCCAAGCATGCACTATGACCCGCATGCTTGGCCAATCACAGCGCCGTCTGTACAGAGAGCCATAATTAGCTAAAGCCAGGGTGGCTTTGGCCAATTATGGCTCAGGGAATTTAGTACACGCCCCACACTATATAAAGCCGCCTGCACGGTGGCCCTGTGTAGTGTGTTCTGGTGTTAAGAAAGAGATAGATAGACAGAGAGACAGTGTTATTTGATTTAAGTTAGATAGAGTAGGCAGGCGAGTCAGTTAGCTGCACTTACAGTGTATTGTGTGTATATATATATATATATATATATATATATATATATATATATATATATATATCTACATCCTAGGTGTTGTGTGTGTGTGTATATATATATATATATATATATATATATATATATATATATATACACTGTATTCCGTTTAGCTAGATCCGTTCCTGTTATTCTCTTTCTACTGACAGACAGGCAGGTGTTTTTACAGTATTTACAGCTACCTGAAGAAAATTGCTGTGTTCTTCTGATCCTATTATTCCTATTAGTACAGTATTTACAGTTAGTGTAGTGCATCCTCTACACAGTTATGCACCTAAAGCTACCTGAAGAAAATTAATGATGTTCTTCTGATCCTATTAGTACAGTACCGCAGACAGCTGCAGTATTTACAAGATAGTGTAGTGCGTCCTCTGCACAGTGTGCACCTAAAGCTACCTGAAAAAAATTAGTGGTGTTCTTCTGATCCTATTAGTACAGTACCGCAGGCAGCTGCAGTATTTACAAGTAAGTGTAGTGCATCCTCTGCACAGTGTGCACCAAAAGCAACCTGAAGAAAATTAGTGGTGTTCTTCTGATCCTATTAGTACAGTATCACAGGCAGCTGCAGTATTTACAAGTTAGTGTAGTGCGTCCTCTGCACAGTGTGCACCTAAAGCTACCTTAAGAAAATTAGTGGTGTTCTTCTGATCCTATTAGTACAGTACCGCAGGCAGGTGCAGTATTTACAAGTTAGTGTAGTGCGTCCTCTGCGCAGTGTGCACCTAAAGCTAACCGAATTAAATTGGTGGTGTTCTTCTGATCCTATATTAATACCACAGGCAGGCAGCTACAGTATTTACAGTTAGTGTAGTGCGTCCTCTGCACAGTGTGCACCTAAAGCTACCTGAAGAAAATTGCTGTTGTTCTGCTCCTATTAATACCACAGGCAGGCAGCTACAGTATTTACAGTTAGTGTACTGTGTCCTCTGCACTAGGGATGAGCCGAACACCCCCCCGGTTCAGTTCGCACCAGAACCTGCGAACGGACCGAAAATTCACACGAACTTTAGAACCCCATTGAAGTCTATGGGACTCGAACGTTCAAAATCAAAAGTGCTAATTTTAAAGGCTAATTTGCATGGTATTGTCCTAAAAAAGGACCCGGGTCCTGGCCCAGGGGACATGTATCAAAGCAAAAAAAGTTTTAAAAGCTGCCGTTTTTTCGGGAGCAGTGATTTTAATGATGCTTAAAGTGGGAAAAAAATGAAGTGTTCCTTTAAATATCGTACCTGGGGGGGTGTCTATAGTATGCCTGTAAAGTGGCGCGTGTTTCCCATGCTTAGAACAGTCCCTGCACAAAGTGACATTTTTTAAAGTAATAAAAGTCATTTAAAACTGCTTACGGCTTTAATGTAATGTAATGTAATATGGATGAAAATCAGTGAGACAAACGGCATGGGTACCCCCCCCCCAGTCCATTACCAGGCCCTTTGGGTCCTGTATGGATATTAAGGGGAACCCCGCACCCAAATTTAAAAAAGGAAAGGCGTGGGGCCCCAGGCCCTCTAAACAGCAGTATACAGGCGGGGCAAACAAGACAGGGACTGTAGGTTTGTTGTTAAGTAGAATCTGTTTGTAATTTTGAACTGGTACATTTTTAAAGTGTAGCTCCAGCCAAAAAATCTATTTTTAAGCTTTTTGGAAAACATTGGGAAACATTGGGAAGGGTTATCACCCCTGTGACATTTTTTTTGCTGTCTGTGCACCTCTTACAAAGATTTTACCTCACTTTCTGTCACAATGACAAATGTTTTTTGACAATTAGGGGTTTTTAGTGAAACAAGGATTGGTGATAAAGCATTAGTGGAGAGGAGACACGTTTTTCCCATATTAACTCATACAGGAGAGAATTTCCCTTCCTATGGATAGATTTCATCTCACTTCCTGTTGTCTCCTTCCGTTTGCAAGTAGGAGTCGTTTGTAAGTTGGATGCTTGAAAGTAGGGGCCTGCCCTATATACTCAGCAGAAATTGGGGCCTTAGGTGTTGGTGTTGCCACAACACTGTAAGCCCTCACAGTTACTCTTGGTGGGCGCAGGAACGGGCTCTGCTGTGAAATATTAGATCAAAAATTGTAATTACATGCCCCTGTTGAACAGGGTCAGAAAAACTGGGCCTTTGGTGGTGGTGGTGCTGGTGGTGGTGGTGCTGGTGGTGTTGCCACAACACTGTAAGTCCTCACAGTTACTCTTGGGGGGAGCTGGAATGGGCCCTGCTGTGAAATATTAGATCAAGAATTGTAATTACATGCACCTGTTGAACAGGGGCAGAAAAATTGGGCCTTTGGTGGTGGTGGTGCTGGTGCCACAACACTGTAATGCCCCGTACACACGGTCGGACTTTGTTTGGACATTCCGACAACAAAATCCTAGGATTTTTTCCGACGGATGTTGGCTCAAACTTGTTTTGCCTACACACGGTCGCACAAAGTTGTCGGAATTTCCGATCGACAACAACGCGGTGACGTACACCACGTACGACGAGACTAGAAAAGGCTGGTTCAGAACCAAGCGCGGCACCCTTTGGGCTCCTTTTGCTAATCTCGTGTTAGTAAAAGTTTGGTGAGAGACGATTCACGCTTTTTCAGACTCGTGGCTTTCAGATCGTTTTCTGCCATTCAGTTTGTGCTTGTGGGTTTGTATCTACTCTTCAGTGCGTGCAGTCAGTTCGTATCGGAGTTCCTGTGCGATCTTGCCCGCTCGTTGCTGTTTTTCAGGTCGCTCTTCACAGGCCTTGCTGTTCTTCAGTGCGTTCTGTTACTTCGTTCTGAGCAGCCGACCGTTTTGTAGCCATGTTTCGTATGCGTACTCATCGTAGAGTTCGTGCTGTGCGGGGGCTTGGTGTTGGGGTCCTGACCTTGACACAAGTCCAGTCCATGAACAGGGTGGGGAGGAGTTCATGGACCAAGAATTGGTTGCTTCAGCGTGACCAGTTCTCTCATATGCCTTTGCTCCGTGAGATCCGTGAGAATAATCCTGATGATTTCAGGAACTTTCTCAGGATGACGGACCCCGTATTTCACCGTTTGTTGGCTTCGCTGACCCCCTATATCAGCAGGCAGGATACCTCCATGAGGCAAGCCATCACTCCGGAGCAGAGGTTGGTCGCTACCTTGCGGTATTTGGCCACAGGGAGAAGTCTGCAGGACTTAAAGTTCTCAACAGGCATCTCCCCCCAGGCTCTGGGTATCATTATCCCAGAGACCTGTTCTGCCATCATCCAGGTCCTGCAGAAGGAGTATATGAAGGTAAGATTTTTTTCCTTTTATATCACATTTTATTGTATTGAATGTTTGATAATATCTTGTATTTCTTTCCTCATTCCCTAATTACCATGATTGTAATATGCTGTGAATGTCCCCTTTGTCCTCATGCATGCTTGATTTTTAGGTAATTATTATTTTATGTCCTTCATACATATTTGCCCTTGCATGGTGTCTCCTGCCCTATATTCACCTCATGTAGTCACTTAACAATGTATTTTATCAGCTCCATGGTAGTGCTTTACCCCAAACACCCCCTAAAATGTTTGTTAATGTTATTTTAGCTTTAAATTCAGGCAGAGTGCCAGAGGCTTTTTTTGTGGTGTCCACAAATTTTGGGTAACCCTCCCTCCCCCCAACTGCTAAGTCAGCTGATCCCAATTCTCTATCCTCAATCATCTATCTGCTGACTTTGCCAAACCCATACACACTATACCCATCTCTTTACTGGTCATATTTATGGATGAATTCCCCAAAGCATGTAGTGCAAGGGCCTGCCTGTATACTTTCCAATGGAACTGTTTAAAGTTTTTGTATCCTATTATTATCTTGATAGGTAATAGCAGAATGTCCAAATGTCCTCAAATGTGTACAATGTGTATTTATATCTTTGTATTCAGACACTTCTTACCTGTCCAGTGGTCTGCTAATAGTGTAACTAAGGAGGGGCTGTTCCAAGTAATACCCTGTATTTAGGCATTCATCTCTCAATGAAGTGAAGAGGGTTACCTGTCCAAGAGTTCCCCCCCCCCTATAATGTTAGAAATGGCCCATGAGAGGGGGGGAGGGGGAATATGATAGGTGTACCTTATACTTTGGCCTTGTTAAATTCCCCTTATTAAATGCTATCTGGAGGTTGCCCCATAATGTTTGTGTATAATCTGCTTGCCATGTTTCTGTGAAAAAATAGTAATGTTTATTGTTTTTTCCTCAACAGTTTCCTTCCACGCCACAGGAATGGCAGACTGTGGCCTCCCACTTTGCCCAGCGGTGGGACTTTCCTAACTGCGGAGGGGCAATTGATGGGAAACACGTCCACATCGTTCCACCACCCAACTCGGGGTCGTACTATTATAATTACAAGGGGTTTAATAGTATAGTGATGTTGGCGGTGGTGTTGGCTAATTACGACTTCTTGTATGTGGACGTGGGGAAGAATGGCCGGATGTCCGATGGTGGAGTGATCGCCCAGACGGAGTTCTACAGGCGTCTCCAGAATGGCAGCTTGGACTTGCCACCTCCAGAGGACAATGTTGAAGGTCTCCCATTTGTGTTCGTTGCTGATGAAGCATTTGCGCTGGGGGACCACCTGATGCGGCCATTCCCGATGAGGACCCTCACCCCGGAACAGAGGCTTTTTCATTACCGGCTGGCCAGAGCCCGAAGAGTGGTGGAGAACACATTTGGAATCCTGGCCAGCCGGTTCCGATTATTTCTGACACCCATCCATATGGCGGAGTATAAACTGAACCATATAATACTTGCCTGCTGTGTTCTCCATAATTTTTTAAGAAAACATTCAGCCAACTATGCTGGCTCAGTTGGGCCTGAGGCCGGAATCCCAAATCCATCAACACTGACGGCGCTTGAAAGTGGCCGTCCTGGCTTGCCCTCCCTGAATGCCTGTGATGTCCGGTTACGCTACCTGGAGTTCTTTGCGGGTAGGGGGGCTATCAATATGCCAGAGAATCTGTGACACCTTTTTCAAATAAAAAACAAACAAAAGAAATTCTTGGTGGACATTTACTGCTTGTGTTTGTTTTAGCTGACCCTGACAGAAATGTTTTGAGTGCAGAAAATGTTGTGATTGGGTAACCTTATAAAAAACAGTGTTGGCTGGTACTTCCTAAATGCCAAAACACATTTCACTACAAGTGCACTTGCAACTGCACTGAACCTGCACTTGTAGTGCAAAGTGTAATTGCCCTTAGGAAATAACCCCCATTTGTGCATAAAACAGCAATTACATCACCCCAAAAGTGTTGTAGTGTTGAGACAATAATAAACACATTCTTGAGTAAGGCACTTTTTTATAGCTGCACAATCACATGTGCATTTACGCAAGGTTTTTAAAACAAACCAACATGTTTGTTGTATAACAATGTTTGCAGTAGCATTATCAAAAATCGAAATATCCATTTCAGATAAAACAGGCCTGTGTAAAACCAACAAGAAAGCCAAAAAACTTGAACTTACAAAGTTCACAAAGTAAAACCTGAAGGCTATATCAGACATGAGTATTTAGGAACTGTGTTTGATATAGCGTTCAGATGGGGGGAAATCACCCCTGGAAAAGCCAAATTTGGAAGATGCACACCAATTTACGAATGTCAACATGTGCTATCTGCCATCAGGGGGGATCAAGGGACGTGTTTTGGGGGAGCAAGCCCTTCCTCAATGCGACTTTATAATTGAGGAAGGGGTTGCACCCCCAAAACGCGTCCATTGATCTCCCGTGATGGCAGATAGCACATGTTGGCACACTGTGTGCATCCTCCAAATTTGGCTTTTCTAAACATTGTAAAAATTTTAGTAACATAAAACAGGTGATTTTGTGGGGTTTAAATTCGCCCCAAAACATCAATGATGTTATTATTTTTTTTAATAACATCAGTGATTTGTTGCTGGATGTTTTGCAATTGGAAATTACACCCCATGTTCTCCCCGATGAGTATCTGGGCACTTTCAGATGTAAAGCGTTCTGGATCACGATCACCTAAAAAGAGATAAAGAACAAAAAAAAAGGTCTCAAAAATATGCCACCATCCATCTCTTTTACCTGAGTCTGTGGTCGCAGACACTCATCTGTTGTGGTGCCAATCTCCACCACGTCTTCTTCTTCCTCCTGCTCAGCTTCTTGGCTTGGTATTTCCCCTTCTTCCAGAGGGGGGGGGTCTCTGGTCTCCTGGGATGAGGGGTGTCCTCCGAGTCTTTTCTCCCCTATGTAAAACAAAAATGGTATAATTAGCACACAGATATTTGATGGCAGAACTAGAACTAGGAAACATTGCTTGGAAGTGGGGTACAATTGTCTATTTTAGCCGAGTTCCAAGATGTATATTTTTTATTGCCCTTTGTCAAGCTGCAATACTTTACCTGTTTGGTACAAGCTTCACAGATGTAGCCCCCCCTATAGTATACACTGGAGCACCTGTGTGGTCCCCCTAATAAAAAGGGTGTTCTGGGGTCCCACACTAGTGCTCCAGTGTCCAGATGTGAAAACAGCTGCTCAGTGTCCTCTCCTTACACACAATCTAGTTAGCATTTCATTCTAGTAACAAACCCATCTACACAAACAAATATTTGGCATCCAAGTAGGCCCCCAAAAATGTGTGAAAATGCAATGGTGTTCTAGAGGCCGAAAGAAAAATGTTTGATACGAACGAATAATGGGCCCATGAACATTAAAGTTGACCTTTTGAAACGTTACAATTACTAAAAGCATATGGAGCAGAACGAACGGAATAAAGACAGAAAGAATAGGAACACAGCACAACTACTTACTTTTTTGCAGCACTCTCCGGATCTTTCGGTACTGCTCTGGCTCTCTTAACTTCAGGTCCGACCACCGCTTCCTGAGCTGATCTTTCGATCGTCGTACCCCGAAATTCCTCTCAAGACTCCTGACCACTTTCGCCATGATCTTGGCCTTTCGGATGTTAGGGTTGGGGTAAGGCCCATATTTTCCGTCATAGTCGGACTTCTTCATGATGTCGACCATCTCCAACATCTCCCCAAACGACATATTTGTGGCCTTAAAACGCCTCCTTCTGGATCGGGACGTGCCTGGATCCGGGCTTTCCTCCTCCTCGTTGTTAGAATTATTATCACGCACCTGTTGTAACTCCGCCATCATGCTCTTCCCCCACTGCGCCGAACGAAAAGGGGCGGGGAATACACTAGAAAGAACGTCAGGGGCGGGCGGAGTTACACGCATGCGCAGTGTGTATAAAGCGTAACACGCGTGCGTATTACGTACGATCTGTGAGCGGAGGTAGGAGCATTGGACGCGCCGATCGTAAGAACGAAGGTAAGAGACAAACTTGTGCCTATACTGCTTCTAGATTGAGGCCTATATTGTAACAAGATTGGGAGAGTTTTGTCTGACATTAGGCTTTGTCTTGTGTTGTGTCTTGCAGTGAACATGGATATCTTAATGAAAGACAATGACTTCATGTCAGTATTCATAGATATGCTAAGTGAGCTGCCATGTCTGTGGGAGACTACCCACCCCCATTTCAAGAACCAAGCAAAGAGGAAGGCAGCACTGGAGCAATTGTGTGAAATTGTGAAGCAGGTGATCCCCACGGCAGACATCACCTATTTAAAGATATTAATTGGTGGCCTGAAGAGCACATATCTAAGGGAGCGCAAGAAGGTCCTGGATTCACAGAGATCCGGAGCAGCAGATGACATCTATGTCCCCAGGATGTTGTACTACGACAGGCTGCACTTTCTGGCAGGCCAGACTGAACCCAGGCCATCCCTCTCCAGTCTTCCTTCCACGCTTCCTTCCCCCCCGGCTGAGGCTTCTGACGCCCAACCTGGGCCTTCCAGGCAACAACACATGGAGGAGCCCAGATTGAGCCAGGTATAGCATTCCTCCAAATATTTCTGCTTGTCCAATCAATGATGTTAACTAGATGTTAGTTGGGAGTACTAATTTAGGATTGTGATTGATGAAGCAACAACTAAAACCATGTCCCTTTTTCATACACAGGGAAGTCTCAGCCAGGAGGTGGCCGGGCCGAGCCGGCTGGCTGATATCAAGGTCCCTCCACCACACCTGAAAACAGAAAATGGCAGTAGGACGAGTACCCTAGAGGAGGCTGCTATAGCATTCTTTTGGAGGGCTACAGAGGTCCTGGGAGCACCCCACACCATGCAGGAGAACATTGCTGCATTCATAGTATATAAAATGCAGAGGATGGAGGAGGGCCAAAAAGCCATGTGTGAGGCCCTCATATCAGAGGCTCTGGAGAAAGGTATGAGGGGCCAAATTACACCTCACACACAGCTTTGGGATGGTCCTCCTCCTCCTCCTCCTGCAGGTCCTCCTCCTCCTCCTCCCTCTCCTCCAGGTCCTCCCAGTCCTCCTCCAGGTCCCCCCAGTCCTCCTCCAGGTCCTACTCCTCCTCCTGCCACATCTCCAACTGCACAGCCACAGCCCGGAAGGAAGTGTGGAAGGAAGACCAGACAGTGATTGCCCTGGGTTCAGTCTGGTCGGCCAAAAGATGCAGCCTCTTGTGGTACCACAGCCTGGGGACACAGATGTCATCTGCTACTATCTGGATCTCTGTGAATTCTGGACCAGATTGCCCTCCCTTACATATGGACTCCTCAGGCCACCAATTTTGATGTTGAAGAATTGATGTCTGCCGTGGGGGTCCCAGGCTTCACTAATTTCTCATGTTGATCCAGTGTTGCCTTCCTCTTTGTTTGGTTCTGATCCCTTAATAAAGGATTTTTGTTTTGAATTATACTCTCCTATGTGTTTTACTTCAAAAAGGACAGTTTGTGAGGATTCAGGTATATTTCAAATATACAATGTGAAATGAACAAGGGACACCAACACCAAACAATCTCCTTGAGATTAAATAATAAAAGATATCAATGGTGTTGGGGTAACTTGACACACAAAACACACCCAAAAATATTCTGGAGTAAAAATAAAAATAACATTGAACAAAGATCAGCCTTGGAAAAAATCCAAACATTAAAGAAAAAAAAAGGCTGAAAATCCCAAAAAAAAAAATAAAAAAAAAATAAAAAACTGTCAGATGTGACAACTAATAACAATATATTGAGGGAATCCCACTAAAAAAACACAAATAAAACTTTGTGAGAAGTGTGTGTGAATATGAGCAGCAAAACGACTTAATTCTTGTCACATTATAAAGAAGAAGAGAATGCGCTGTATTAAACCATTTTTAACATTGCAGCGTGACGAAAGTGCTGTATCCATTACGAACGCTAAGTTTACCAGAACGAGCTGTCCCGTGTCGGAATTTCTTCTGAGAATGCGTGGCACTTTGTGCGTCGGAACAGGCCACACACGGTCGGAATTGACGCGATCGGATTTTGTTGTCGGAAAATTTTATCTCCTGCTGTCCAACTTTGTGTGTCGGAAAATCCGATGGAAAATGTCCGATGGCGCCCACACACGGTCGGAATTTCTGACAACACGCTCCGATCGGACATTGTCCATCGGAAAATCCGACCGTGTGTACGGGGCATAAGTCCTCACAGTTACTCTTGGTGGGGGCAGAAACGGGCCCTGCTGTGAAATATTAGATCAAGAATTGTAATTACATGTCCCTGTTGAACAGGGGCAGAAAAATTGGGCCTTAGGCACTGGTGCCACAACACTGCAACCCCTCACAGATACTCTAGTTGGAGCGCAGGAATGAGCCCTCCTGCAAAGTATTGCATCCAACATTGTAATTACAAGCCCCTGTTAAACAGGGGCTGAAAAATTGGGCCTTAGGCACTGGTGCTGGTGCCACAACACTGCAACCCCTCACAGATACTCTAGTTGAAGAGCAGGAGCAAGCCTTGCTGCAAAGTATTGCATCAAAAATTGTAATTACACGCCCCTGTTAAACAGGGGCTGAAAAATTGGGCCTTAGGCACTGGTGCTGGTGCCACAACACTGCAACCCCTCACAAATACTTTAGTTGAGTGCAGCAACGAACCCTCCTTGCAAAATATTGCATCAAAAATTGTAATTACACGCCCCTGTTAAACAGGGGCTGAAAAGTTGGGCCTTAGCCACTGGTGGCGGCGCCCAGAACCAAAAATATTCTTACAAGCTATCAGCATGATCATTGAGGAGGAAGAGGATAGTCACTCAGCATAACAGGACAGTCACTCAGCATCAGCATAAGCAGTCTGGAAGGGATCTGACATTTAAAAAAAAATAATTTGGTTACCTCAGCATCAGGTGCTTGGTAGCTGGTGGTGATCCAAGACTGATTCATTTTTATGAAGCACAGTCGATCGACCGAGTCGGTGGACAGGCGAACCCTGTGATCGGTTACAAAACCACCAGCAGCACTGAATGTGCGTTCCGAAAGAATGCTGGATGCAGGACAGGCCAGTAGCTCAATTGCATACTGTGCAAACTCTGGCCAGTGATCCATCCTCAAGACTCAGTAACCCAGAAGATTTTCGGTGGGAAAGGTATCCAAGTCAGATCTTGCCCCTAGGTATTCCTGCACCATGTAAAACAGACGCTGGCGATAGTTGTTGGAACCGATCATACCTTGGGGCTGCGGACTAAAAAATTGTCTGAACGTATCGGTCAGACGGCCAACTTCTCCACCGCTCCTTCTTTGACTGACCGATGCCTCAGCAACACGTTGTCCAGGAACAGGAGTTTGTAACCTACCAGTCTCTGGGAACGCGTTGCACAGACCTTTCTGCAAGGTCTCTAAAGATGTTTCATCCTCTGCTCCCTCTGCGACGGCAAGATAAGGTTCGCAACCTTACCCTTGTAACGTGGATCAAGGAGGGTTGCCAGCCAGTATTGATCCCTCTCCTTGATACCACGAATACGAGGATCCATCTGCAGGCTTTGCAGGATCAGGGAGGCCATGAAGCATAGTCCGGAGTCCTCTGGGTCACAAAGGACGACATGATCCGCAGCCACCTCCTCCCAGCCACGTACAAGTCCATGGGTTTCTTGGTACTGTAAATGATCCCTTAAAGACTGCTGCTGTTGCTGAGTGCCAGGCTCAACCTCCATGCTGACACAATCCTCTTCTACCTCCTCCTCCTCGTCCTCTTCCTGTGTGATCGGCGGGCATGCAGGAACACTGTCTGGATAAAGGGGGCCTTGAGAGCTAAGGAATCCTCCTCTTCCTGCCTCTGTTCTGCCTCAAGTGCCCTGTCCATTATTCCATGCAGCGTGTGCTCCAACAGGTGGACAGTGTCACTGATGCATGCACTGTCACTGCTCACCATCCTCGTGGCCTCCTCAGATGGTGACAGGACAGTGCATGCATCCCTGATCATGGCCCACTGGCATGAGGAAAAAATCCAAGCTCCCCTGACCCTGTCCTGTTGCCATAGTCGCATAGGTACTCATTGATGGCCCTCTGCTGCGTGTGCAGCTGCTGCAGCATGGCTAACGTTGAGTTCCACCTGGTGGGCATGTCACAGATTAGGCAGTTCTTGGGGAGGTTAAATTCCTTTTGGAGGTCAGCCAGCCGAACACTGGCATTGTATGACCTGCGGAAATGCACACAGACTTTCCTGGCCTGCCTCAGGACATCCTGTAAGCCCGGGTACCTGCCCAAGAACCGCTGCACCACCAAGTTAAGGACGTGACCCAAACAGGGCACATGGGTCAGTTGTCCCTGTCGGAGGGCAGAGAGGAGGTTGGTGCCATTGTTTCAAACCATCACACCTGGCTTAAGCTGGCGTGGCATCAACCACCTCTGAACCTGCCCCTGCAGAGCTGACAGAATCTCTGCCCCAGTGTGGCTCCTGTCCCCCAAGCACACCAGCTCAAGCACCGCATGGCATCTATTGGCCTGCGTGCTTGCGTAGCCCCTTGAATTCCTACAGAGCACCACTGGTTTCCGAAGACAGATCAGCACAGGAAGAGGCCATGGAGATAGAAGAAGAGGAGGGGGTGGAGGAGAGAGGTGTGGCAGAATCACCACAAGTGGTATTTTGGAGGCGTGGTGGCGGAACAACCTCCAACACTACTGCACCCTGTCCTGCATCCTTCTGTCATGGAATTTAGTAGACCAGACTGTGTGGACTACACAGAGGAAACCAGAAACACATGTAAGTGAAAAATAAAGGTGTTTATTAAATAGGTGACAAATAAGTGAAATATAAACAGTGCAGAACCAACCACAGACCCACAAACTACAAATAATATATACAAATAACTGGAGATACCAGAATCGTAACCAAGCCAGGCCGAGGTCATACACAAGGAGGTCAGCAAATGGGTAAGGATGGGAGACCAACAGGACAGGGAGAGGATAAATGGATAGGCTGCAGGGCAGGGATACAAGGAGAACAGGGCACAGGAGGGACAGGTCCAGGATGGGTTCGGGATAGGGATCGGATCAGATCAGATCAGGAACAGGCTCAAGGTCAGGATACAAGCAGCGAGGTCAGGGCACAGGGAGAAAGATACCAAGGCAAGCATGTGGGGGCTTGCCGGGTATTTATAAGTCTGCAGTAATTGACCTCATGTTACACCTGAGCGCAGAGGGTGCTGTCTGCTCCACACTGCCAGAGTACACCCGCTGGTGGACACAGGTACTACGGCCCAAGGATGCAACAGTGCCACCAGCAGGTGAGTCCTCTTACTACAGGTCCTAGGTGTTGCAAAACACCCGCTGGTGGACACTGGTACTGCGATCCAAGAGACCGATAGCGCCACCAATGGGTAAACCTTTTCATGACACCTTCCCAGCTGCCAGGAGAGTCACCCAGTGTGTGGTGAAAGATAGGTAACATCCCTGTCCATGCCTGATGGACCATGAATCAGTGGTAATATGCACCTTAGCCGGAATCGCCTTCCGTGAGAAAAAGTGGCATTTGGGAACCTGCCACTGAGGAACCACACATTCCACAAACTCACGGAAGGGGGCAGAGTCTACCAACTGAAAAGGCAGCTGTTGAAGTGCTAGCTATTTAGCCAAGCTAGCATTCAACCGCTGGGCATGTGGATGGCTGGGAGCAAACTTCTTTCGGCAGTGCAGCAGCTGGGGCAGGGAAATTTGCCTGGTACAATCTGACATTGGTGTACTGATAGCAGATTGCCCCCAAGTACTTGGCTGTGACACAACTAATTCTACACCTTCATTCCTCTCAGTGCAGGTCTCAGAGAGGACTGAAGGTATAGTGGGGTTGGGGATCCCAGCTGATGAGGAACAAGGAGAGGTCCTCTTTGTTCTTTGATGTGGGTCTTTTAGGTACGCTTGCCAACGAACTGCATGGCAGGTCAACATATGTCTGGTCAAGCATGTGGTGCCCAAGTGGGAGATGTTTTGGCCACACGAGATACGCTTGAGACATATGTTGCAAATAGCAATGGTGGGATCTGATACATCATATCTCAAAAAAGGCCCACACCAAAGAACTTTTGGAATAACGCACAGAGATAGCAGCACCCTGCACATGCGGAGCTCTGCGGTGTGATGCAGTTGGTGTACTGCCCTTAAGCTGCCTTATTGGTGATGTGCCTCTTCCTCCTCCACCTCCTCTCTCCTATCAGGCACCCAAGTGGAGTCAGTGACCTCATCATCCCCTCCCTTCTCATCACTGGAGCAAAGCTGGCAGTATGCTGCAGCTGGGGGAACATGACTGCCAGATTACTGTCCTTCTTGGGCACCCCCTCTCTCTGGGCTCATGTTACTGCCTTCATCTAGCTGGGTACCATCATCGGAGCCTTCAAAATGCTGGGCATCCTCCTGGAGCATGTACCCAACACTGTGGTCAAACAGTTCGGGGGACTCCTCGGGAGGACATGGTGGGGCTAGGGAAGGAGTGACTGATGCCATTGAGCCGAGGGAAGAGGTCGCATTGGCAGCTGCTTTGCCAGACAAAGTACCCTGAGACTGGGTGAGAGAGGATGAGGAGGATGAGGACGGCTTGGTCATCCACTCTACCAAGTCTTCCGCATGTTGTGGCTCAACACGGCCAGCTGCCGAAAACAGGACAAGCGTGTCCCATGGCCAAGTGCTGATGAGGATGCACCGTCTCCACGACCAGCACTGTTGCCTCTAGACACAGAGCCTGCTTGCCCTTTTTTATTGGCTTGTGAATGTCTGCCTCTCCTTGTTGGCCTTCCAGACATACTAATGGCCTGCAGTGAGATGTAGCTGCACAAAGCTGGGATGTATATATATATTGATACTGCAGCTAGCAGAATCAACTGCCTGCCTGTAGTATTATTAGTGTGAGAACACCAGCAATTGTCTTCAGGTAGCTGTAGGTGCACACTGTGCAGAGGACGCAGTACACTAACTGTAAATACTGTAACTGCCTGCCTGTGGTATTAATAAGAGCAGAACAACAGCGATTGCCTTCAGGTAGCTTTAGGTGCACACTGTGCAGAGGACGCAGTACACTAACTGTAAATACTGTAGCTGCCTGCCTGTGGTATTAATATAGGATCAGAAGAACACCACCAATTTTTTTCAGGTAGCTTTAGGTGCACACTGTGCAGCGGACACATTACACTAACTGTAAATACTGTAGCTACCTGCCTGTGGTATTAATAGGAGCAGAACAACAGCAATTGTCTCCAGGTAGCTTTAGGTGCACACTGTGCAGAGGACGCACTACAATAACTGTAAATACTGTAGCTGCCTGCCTGTGGTATTAATAGGATCAGAAGAACAGCAATTGTCTCCAGGTAGCTTTAGGTGCACACTGTGCAAAGGACGCACTACACTAACTGTAAATACTGTAGCTGCCTGCCTGTGGTATGAATAGGATCAGAAGAACACCACTAATTTTCTTCAGGTAGCTTTAGATGCACACTGTGCAGAGAACACACTACACTAACTTGTGAATACTGTAGCTGCCTGCGGTACAGTACTAATAGGATCAGAAGAACACCACTAATTTTCTTCAGGCAGCATTAGGTGCACACTGTGCAGAGTACGCACTACACTAACTTGTAAATACTGCAGCTGCCTGCGGTACTGTACTAATAGGATCAGAAGAACACCATTAATTTTCTTCAGGTAGCTTTAGGTGCACACTGTGCAGAGGATGCACTACACTAACTGTAAATACTGTAGCTGCCTGCTTGAGGTATTAATAGGATCAGAAGAACACCACTAATTTTCTTCAGGTAATTTTAGGTGCACACTGTGCAGAGGACACAGTACACTAACTGTAAATACTATAGCTGCCTGCCTGTGGTATTAATAGGAGCAGAACAACAGCAATAATCTCCAGGTAGCTTTAGGTGCACACTGTGCAGAGGATGCACTACACCAACTGTAAATACAGTAGCTGCCTGCCTGTGGTAATAATAGGATCAGAAGAACACCACTAATTTTCTTCAGGTAGCTTTAGGTGCACACTGTGCAGAGGACACAGTACACTAATGCCCCGTACACACAGTCGGACATTGATCAGACATTCCGACAAAAAAATCCTAGGATTTTTTCCGACGGATGTTGGCTCAAACTTGTCTTGCATACACATGGTCACACAAAGTTGTCAGAAAATCCAATCATTCTGAACGCTGTGACGTAAAACACGTACGTCGGGACTATAAACGGGGCAGTAGCCAATAGCTTTTATCTCTTTATTTATTCTGAGCAAGCGTGGCACTTTGTGCGTCGGATTTGTGTACACACGATCGGAAAGTCCGACAACAGATTTTGTTGTCGGAAAATTTTATAGCCTGCTCTCAAACTTTGTGTGTCGGAAAATCCGATGGAAAATGTGTGATGGAGCCTACACATGGTCGGAATTTCCGACAACAAGGTCCTATCACACATTTTCCCTCGGAAAATCCGACCGTGTGTACGGGGCATTACTGTAAATACTGTAGCTGCCTGCCTGTGGTATTAATAGGAGCAGAACAACAGCAATTGTCTCCAGGTAGCTTTAGGTGCACACTGTGCAGAGGATGCATTACACTAACTGTAAAAACTGTAGCCACCTGCCTGTGGTATTAATAGGATCAGAAGAACACCACTAATTTTCTTCAGGTAGCTTTAGGTGCACACTATGCAAAGAACGCACTACACTAACTTGTAAATATTGCAGCTGCCTGCGGTACTGTACTAATAGGATCAGAAGAACACCACTAATTTTCTTCAGGTAGCTTTAGGTGCACACTGTGCAAAGAACGCACTACACTAACTTGTAAATATTGCAGCTGCCTGCGGTACTGTACTAATAGAATCAGAAGAACACCACTAATTTTCTTTAGCTAGCTTTAGGTGCACACTGTGCAGAGGACACAGTACACTAACTGTAAATACTGTAGCTGCCTACCTTTGGTATTAATAGGATCAGAAGAACACCACTAATTTTCTTCAGGTAACTTTAGGTGCACACTGTGCAAAGGACACAGTACACTAACTGTAAATACTGTAGCTGCCTGCCTGTGGCATTAATAGGATCAGAAGAACACCACTAATTTTCTTCAGGTAGCTTTAGGTGCACACTGTGCAAAGAACGCACTAAATTAACTTGTAAATATTGCAGTTGCCTGTGGTACTGTACTAATAGGATCAGAAGAACACCACTAATTTTCTTCAGGTAGCTTTAGGTGCACACTGTGCAGAGGACGTACTACACTAACTTGTAAATACTACAGCTGCCTGCGGTATTGTACTAATAGGATCAGAAGAACACCACTAATTTTCTTCAGGTAGCTTTAGGTGCACACTGGGCAAAGGACACAGTACACTATCTGTAAATACTGTAGCTGCCTGCCTGTGGTATTAATAGGAGCAGAACAACAGCAATTGTCTACAGGTAGCTTTAGGTGCACACTGTGCAGAGGACACACTACACTAACTGTAAATACAGTAGTTTCCTGCCTGTGGTATTAATAGGATCAGAAGAACACCACTAATTTTTTTCAGATGGTTTTAGGTGTACACTGTGCAGAGGGCACAGTACACTAACTGTAAATACTGTAGCTGCCTGCCTGTGGTTTTAATAGGAGCAGAACAACAGCAATTGTCTCCAGGTAGCTTTAGGTGCACACTGTGCAGAGGACGCAGTACACTAACTGTAAATACTGTAGCTGCCTGCCTGTGGTATTAATAGGATCAGAAGAACACCAGTAATTTTCTTCAGGTAGCTTTAGGTGCACACTGTGCAGGGGACACACTACACTAAATTGAAAATACTGCAGCTGCCTGCTGTACTGTACTAATAGGATCAGAAGAACACCACTCATTTTCTTCAGGTAGCTTTAGGTGCACACAGTGCAGAGGACACACTACACTAACTTGTAAATACTGCAGCTGCCTGCTGTACTGTACTAATAGGATCAAAAGAACACCACTAATTTTCTTCAGGTAGCTTTAGGTGCATACTGTGCAGAGGATGCACTACACTAACTTGTAAATACTGCAGCTGCCTGCGGTACTGTACTAATAGGATCAGAAGAACACCACTCATTTTCTTCAGGTAGCTTTAGGTGCACATTGTGCAGAGGACGCACTAAGCTAACTTGTAAATACTGCAGCTGCCTGCGGTATTGTACTAATAGGATCAGAAGAACACCACTAATTTTCTTCAGGTAGCTTTAGGTGCGTGCTGTGCAGAGGACGCACTACACTAACTTGTAAATACTACAGCTGCCTGCGGTACTGTACTAATAGGATCAGAAGAACGCCACTAATTTTCTTCAGGTAGCTTTAGGTGCACACTGTGCAGAGAATGCACTACACTAACTTGTAAATACTGCAGCTGCCTGCGGTACTGTACTAATAGGATCAGAAGAACACCACTAATTTTGTTTAGGTAGCTTTAGGTGCACATTGTGCAGAGGATGCACTAAGCTAACTTGTAAATACTGCAGCTGCCTGCGGTATTGTACTAATAGGATCAGAAGAACACCACTAATTTTCTTCAGGTAGCTTTAGGTGCACACTGTGCAGAGGATGCACTACACTAACTTGTAAATACTACAGCTGCCTGCGGTACTGTACTAATAGGATCAGAAGAACACCACTAATTTTCTTCAGGTAGCTTTAGGTGCACACTGTGCAGAGGATGCTCTAAACTAACTTGTAAATACTGCAGCTGCCTGCAGTACTGTACTAATAGGATCAGAAGAACACCACTAATTTTGTTCAGGTAGCTTTATGTGCACACTGTGCAGAGGACGCACTAAGCTAACTTGTAAATACTACAGCTGCCTGTGGTACTGTACTAATAGGATCAGAAGAACACCACTAATTTTCTTCAGGTAGCATTAGGTGCACACTGTGCAGAGGACGCACCACACTAACTGTAAATACTGTAGCTAATAGGACTAATAGGATCAGAAAAACACCAGCAATTTTCTTCAGGTAGCTGTAAATACTGTAAAAACACCTGCCTGCCTGTCAGTAGTAGGAAGAGAATAACATGAATGGATCTAGCTAAACTGAATATAGTGTATAAATATATATACAACACCTAGGATGTGTATATATATATATATACACAATACACTGTAAGTGCAGCTAACTGACTCGCCTGCCTACTCTATCTAACTTAAATCAAATGACACTGTCTCTTTGTCTATCTATCTCTCTCTCAACACCGGAACACACTACACAGGGCTGCCGTGCAGGTGGCCTTATATAGTGTGGGGCATGTACTAAACCCCCTGAGCCATAATTGGCCAAAGCCACCCTGGCTCTCTGTACAGATGGCGCTGTGATTGGCCAAGCATGCGGGTCATAGTGTATGCTTGGCCAGTCATCAGCCAGCAATGCACTGCAATGCCGCAGTGAATTATGGGCTGTGACACGCCACTTGAATTTGGTGCGAACGGCCCATATAATTAGTAATTCGGCAAACGACCGAAGCTCATCCCTACTCTGCACGGCATGCACCTAAAGCTACCTGAATAAAATTGGTGGTGTTCCTCTGATCCTATATTAATACCACAGGCAGGCAGCTACAGTATTTACAGTTAGTGTACTGCGTCCTCTGCAGAGTGTGCACCTAAAGCTACCTGAAGAAAATTGCTGTTGTTTTGCTCCTATTAATACCACAAGCAGGCAGCTACAGTATTTACCTTTAGTGTACTGTTTCCTCTGCACAGTGTGCACCTAAAGCTACCTGAATAAAATTGGTGGTGTTCTTCTGATCCTATATTAATACCACAGGCAGGCAGCTACAGTATTTACAGTTATTGTACTGCGTCCTCTGCACAGTGTGCACCTAAAGCTACCTGAAGAAAATTGCTGTTGTTCTGCTCCTATTAATACCAAAGGCAGGCAGCTACAGTATTTACAGTTAGTGTACTGTGTCTTCTGCACAGTGTGCACCTACATCTACCTGAAGAAAATTGCTGTTGTTCTGCTCCTATTAATACCACAGGCAGGCAGCTACAGTATTTACAGTTAGTGTACTGTGTCCTCTGCACAGTGTGCACCTAAAGCTACCTGAATAAAATTGGTGATGTTCTTCTGATCCTATATTAATACCACAGGCAGGCAGTTACAGTATTTACAGTTAGTGTACTGTGTACTCTGCACAGTGTGCACCTAAAGCTACCTGAATAAAATTGGGGGTGTTCTGATCCTATATTAATACCACAGGCAGGCAGCTACAGTATTTACAGTTAGTGTAGTGCGTCCTCTGCACAGTGTGCACCTAAACTACCTGGAGACAATTGCTGTTGTTCTGCTCCTATCAATACCACAGGCAGGCAGCTACATTATTTACAGTTAGTGTACTGTGTCCTCTGCACTGTGCGCACCTAAAGCTACCTGAAGAAAATTAGTGGTGTTCTTCTGATCCTATTATTACCACAGGCAGGCAGCTACAGTATTTGAGGTTAGTATACTGTGTCCTCTGCACAGTGTGCACCTAAAGCTACCTGAATTAAATTGGTGGTGTTCTTCTGATCCTATATTAATACCACAGGCAGGCAGCTACAGTATTTACAGTTAGTGTACTCCGTCCTCTGCACTTTGTGCACCTAAAGCTACCTGAATAAAATTGGTGGTGTTCTTCTGATCCTATTAATACCACAGGCAGGCAGCTAAGTATTTACAGTTAGTGTACTGCATCCTCTGCACAGTGTGCACCTAAAGCTACCTGAAGAAAATTGGTGGTGTTCTTATGATACTATTAATACCACAGGCAGGCAGCTAGAGTATTTACAGTTAGTGTAGTGCCTCCTCTGCACAGTGTGCACCTAAAGCTACCTGGAGACAATTGCTGTTGTTCTGCTCCTATCAATACCACAGGCAGGCAGCTACCGTATTTACAGTAAGTGTGCTGTGTCCTCTGCACAGTGTGCACCTAAAGCAACCTGAATAAAATTGGTGGTGTTCTTCTGATCCTATATTAATACCACAGGCAGGCAGCTACAGTATTTACAGTTAGTGTACTGTGTCCTCTGCACAGTGTGCACCTAAAGCTACCTGAAGACAATTGCTGTTGTTCTGCTCCTATTAATACCGCAGGCAGGCAGCTACAGAATTTACAGTTAGTGTACTGCGTCCTCTGCACAGTGTGCACCTAAAGCTATCTGAAGACAATTGCTGGTGTTCTCATACTAATTATTCTACAAGCAGACAGTTGATTCTGCTAGCTGCAGTATCAGTATATATATACATCCCAGCTTTGTGCAGCTACATCTCATTGCAGGCCATTAGTATGTCTGGAAGGCCAACAAGGAGAGGCAGACAGTAACAAGCCAATAAAAGAGGGCAAGCAGGCTCTGTGTCTAGAGGCAACAGTGCTGGTCGTGGAGATGGTGCATCCTCATCAGCACGTGGCCGTGGGACGCGCTTGTCCTTTTATTCGGCAGCTGGTCGTGTTGAGCCGCAACATGCGGAAGACTTGGTAGAGTGGATGACCAAGCCATGCTCATCCTCCTCATCCTCTCTCACCCAGGCTCAGGGTACTTTGTCTGGCAAAGCAGCTGCCAACGTAGCCTCTTCCCTTGGCTCAATGGCATCAGTCACTCCTTCCCTAGCCCTACCATGTCCTCCTGAGGAGTCCCCTGAACTGTTTGACCACAGTGTTGGGTACATTCTCCAGGAGGATGCCCAGCCTTTCTGAAAGGTCAGATGATGGTAACCAGCTAGAGGAAGGCAGTAACGTGAGCCCAGAGAGAGGGGGTGCCCAAGAAGGACAGCAATCTGGCAGTCATGTTCCCCCAGCTGCAGCATACTGCCAGCTTTGCTCCAGTGATGAGGAGGGAGGGGATGATGAGGTCACTGACTCCATGTGGGTGCCTGATAGGAGAGAAGAGGTGGAGGAGGAGGAGGCACATCACCAACAAGGCAGGATGCCCTCCAGGGGCCAGCTTAAGGGCAGCACACCGACTGCATCACACCGCAGAGCTCTGCATGTGCAGAGCCCTGCCGTTCTTTGCGCGTTATTTCAACATTTCTTTGGTGTGGGCCTTTTTTGAGACGAGTGCATCAGATCCCACCGCTGCTATCTGCAACATATGTCTCAAGCGTATCTCGTGTGGCCAAAACATCTCCCGCTTGGGCACCACATGCTTGACCAGACATATGTTGACCTGCCATGCAGTTCATTGGCAAGCGTACCTAAAAGACCCACACCAAAGAACAAAGAGGACCTCTCCTTGCTCCTCATCAGCTGGGATCTCCAACCCCACTATACCTTTAGTCCTCTCTGAGACCTGCACTGAGAGGAATGAAGGTGTAGAATTAGGTGTGTCACAGCCAAGTACTTGGGGGCAATCTGCTATCAGTACACCGACGTCAGATTGTACCAGGCAAATTTCCCTGCCCCAGCTGCTGCACCGCCGAAAGAGGTTCGCTCCCAGCCATCCACATGCCCAGTGGTTGAATGCTAGCTTGGCTAAATTGCTAGCACTTCAACTGCATGCCTTTTCAGTTGGTAGACTCTGCCCCCTTCCGTGAGTTTGTGGAATGTGCAGTTCCTCAGTGGCAGGTTCCCAAACGCCACTTTTTCTCACGGAAGGCAATTCTGGCTCTCTACCGGCATGTGGAAGGCAATGTCTTGGCCTCACTGGACAGGGCAGTCAGCGGTAAGGTGCATATTACCGCTGACTCATGGTCCATCAGGCATGGACAGGGACGTTACCTATCTTTCACCGTAGACTGGGTGACTCTTCTGGCAACTTGGAAGGATGCAGGACAGGGTGCAGTAGTGATGGAGGTTGTTCCACCACCACGCTTTCAAAATACTATTAGTGGTGATTCTGCCACACCTCTCTCCTCCACCCCCTCCACTTCTTCTTCCTCCATGGCCTCTTCCTGTGCTGATTTGTCTTCGGAACCAGCGGTGCTCCGTAGGCGTTCAAGGGGCTACGCAAGCACGCAGGCAAAAAGATGCCATGCGGTGCTTGAGCTGGTGTGCTTGGGGGATAGGAGCCACACAGGGGCAGATATTCTGTCAGCTCTGCAGGGACAGGATCAGAGGTGGTTGACGCCACGCCAGCTTAAGCCAGGTATGGTGGTTTGTGACAATGGCACCAACCTCCTCTCCGCCCTCCGACAGGGACAACTGACCCATGTGCCCTGTTTGGCTCACGTCCTTAACTCGGTGGTGCAGCGGTTCTTGGGCAGGTACCCGGGCTTATAGGATGTCCTGAGGCAGGCCAGGAAAGTCTGTGTGCATTTCCGCAGGTCATATAATGCCTGTGCTTGGCTGGCTGACCTCCAAAAGGAATTTAACCTGTTCAAGAACCACCTAATCTGTGACATGCCCACCAACATGCCCACTCAACGTTGGCCATGCTGCAGCAGCTGCACATGCAGCAGAGGGCCATCAATGAGTACCTGTGCGACTATGGCACCAGGACATGGTCAGGGGAGCTTGTTTTTTTTCCCCACGCAAGTGGGCCATGATCAGGGATGCATGCACTGTCCTGTCACCATTTGAGAAGGTCGCAAGGATGGTGAGCAGTGACAGTGCATGCATCAGTGACACTGTCCCCCTTGTCCACCTGTTAAAGCACACACTGCGAGGAATTATGGACAGGGCACTTGAGGCAGAACAGAGGCAGGAAGAGGAGCACTTCCTTAGCTCTCAAGGCCCCCTTTATCCAGACAGTGTTCCTGCATGCCCGCCGATCACACAGGAAGAAGACGAGGAGGAGGAGGAAGAGGAGGATTGTGTCAGCATGGAGGTGGAGCCTGGCACTCAGCATCAATAGCAGTCTTTAAGGGATCATTTACAGTCCCAAGAAACCCATGGACTTGTACGTGGCTGGGAGGAGGTGGCTGCGGGTCACGTCGTCCTTAGTGACCCAGAGGACTCCGGACCGAATGCCTCAGCAAACCTACGCTGCATGGCCTCCCTGATCCTGCAAAGCCTGCGGAAGGATCCTCATATTAGTGGTATCAAGGAGAGGGATCAATACTGGCTAGCAACCCTCCTTGATCCACATTACAAGGGTAAGGTTGCGGACCTTATCTTGCCATCACAGAGGGAGCAGAGGATGAAACATCTTCGGGAGGCCTTGCAGAAAGGTCTGTGCAACGCGTTCCCAGAGACTGGGAGGTTACAAACTTCTGTTCCTGGACAACATGTTGCTGATACTTCACTCAGTCAAAGAAGGGGTGGTGGAGAAGGTGGCCGTCTGACCGATGTGTTCAGACAATTTTTTAGTCCGCAGCCCCAAGGTATGATCGGTTCCAGCAACCATCGCCAGCGTCTGTTTTACATGGTGCAGGAATACCTAGGGGCAAGATCTGACTTGGACACCTTTCCCACCGAAAATCCTCTGGGTTACTGGGTCTCGAGGATGGATCACTAGCCAGAGCTTGCACAGTATGTAATTGAGCTACTGGCCTGTCTTGCATCCAGTGTTCTTTCGGAATGCACATTCAGTGCTGCCGGAGGCTTTGTAACCGATCACAGGGTGCACCTGTCCACCGACTCGGTCGATCGACTGACCTTCATAAAAATGAATCAGTCTTGGATCACCACCAGCTACCAAGCACCTGATGCTGATGTAACCGAATAATCTTTTTTGAAATGTTAGATCACTTCAAGACTGCCTATGCTGATGCTGAGTGACTATCCTGTTATGCTGAGTGACTATCCTCTTCCTCCTCAATGATCATGCTGATAGCTTGTAAGAATATTTTTGGTTCTGGGCGCCGCCACCAGTGGCTAAGGCCCAATTTTTCAGCCCCTGTTTAACAGGGGTATGTAATTACAATTTTTGATGCAATATTTTGCAAGGAGGGTTCGTTGCTGCACTCAACTAAAGTATTTGTGAGGGGTTGCAGTGTTGTGGCACCAGCACCAGTGCCTAAGGCCCAATTTTTCAGCCCCTGTTTAACAGGGGTGTGTAATTACAATTTTTGATGCAATACTTTGCAACAGGGCTCATTCCTGCACTCCAACTAGAGTATCTGTGAGGGGTTGCAGTGTTGTGGCACCAGCACCAGTGCTTAAGGCCCAATTTTTTAGCCTCTGTTTAACAGGGGCGTGTAATTACAATTTTTGATGCAATAGTTTGCAGCAGGGCTCGTTCCTGCGCTCCAACTAGAGTGTCTGTGAGGGGTTGCAGTGTTGTGGTACCAGCACCAGTGCCTAAGGCCAAATTTTTCAGCCCCTGTTCAACAGGGGCGTGTAATTACAATTTTTGATGCAATAGTTTGCAGCAGGGCTCGTTCCTGCGCTCCAACTAGAGTATCTGTGAGGGGTTGCAGTGTTGTGGTACCAGTGCCTAAGGCCCAATTTTTCTGCCCCTGTTCAACATACATGTCCCCTGGGGCAGGACCCGGGTCCCTAAACCCTTTTTAGGACAATACCATGCAAATTAGCCTTTAAATTTAGCACTTTTGATTTCAAACGTTCCAGTCCCATAGACTTCAATGGGGTTCTAACGTTCGTGTGAAGTTTCGGTCCGTTCACAGGTTCTGGTGCGAACTGAACCGGGGTGTGTTTGGCTCATCCCCATTCACATGTTTTAAAGTTTTTACTTTTCAAAATTGAGTAATTTCCTTTAAAAAAATACCACTGAATATTTTTTTATTATTCAAAGTATTGTCATAAAGAATCTGTTTTTTTTTATTTTTTTTTTCCATAAAACGCTTGTAGAGAATACAGGTTTCAGAAAAAGTATTTAATTAGGGATGCATTTTGTTCCAATTAATTTTTTAGGGGTCTGTGTACCCAGATGTAGTTGGTGGGGGGGGGGGTTCTGCATTTTAGCACTCCTCAGATCACAGTATGGGACCAGTATGCTATCCAGGGGTCATTGTCTCCTCAAAAATCAAAATGAGGTCCATCACTTTAGGCCTATACACTGGCAGGGAATAATACATACATGAATGGTATGACTCAAGACAGAAGATGTGGCTTAAAGCGTTAGTAAACTCTGTGAGGAAAAATTTCCATCTGCAAGGCAATGTTATAATGTGCTAATATGCGTTGCATACTAGCACATTACGTGAAACTTACCTTAAAACAAAGCCCTCCAGCTTCACCCGGTCTTCCTTTCGGGTTGGTGGGCTCCGGTTCTTTGATCGGAGGAGTGTCACTCCCAGGCATAAGCACGGGAGCCGCTGTTCAAAGCACAGGGCTCTGAAGAAATGGCACGGGTCAGTCAATCACCTGACCTGAATCCGATTGAGCATGCATTTCACTTGCTGAAGACAAAACTGAAGGGAAAATGCCCCAAGAACAAACAGGAACTGAAGACAGTTGCAGTAGAGGCCTGGCAGAGCATCACCAGGGATGAAACCCAGCGTCTGGTGATGTCTATGCATTCCAGACTTCAGGCTCTAATTGACGGCAAAGGATTTGCAACAAAGTATTAAAAAGTGAAAATTTGATGGATGATTATTAACCACTTCAGCCCCGGAAGGATTTACCCCCTTCCTGACCAGAGCACTTTTTACAATTTGGCACTGCATCGCTTTAACTGCTAATTGCGTGGTCATGCAATGCTGTACCCAAACGAAATTTGTGTCCTTTTCTTCCCACAAATAGAGCTTTCTTTTGATGGTATTTTATCACCTCTGCGGTTTTTATTTTTTGCGCTATAAACGGAAAAAGACCGAAAATTTTGAAAAAAAATGATATTTTCTACTTTTTGTTATAAAAAAAAATCTAATAAACTCAATTTTAGTCATACATTTAGGTCAAAATGTATTTGGCCACATGTCTTTGGTAAAAAAAATGTCAATAAGCGTATATTTATTGGTTTGCGCAAAAGTTATAGCGTCTACAAACTAGGGTACATTTTCTGGAATTTACACAGCTTTTAGTTTAAGACTGCCTATGTCATTTCTTGAGGTGCTAAAATGGCAGGGCAGTACAAAACCCCCCCAAATGACCCCATTTTGGAAAGTAGACACCCCAAGGAAATTGCTGAGAGGCATGTTGAGCCCATTGAATATTTTTTTTTGTCCCAAGTGATTGAATTATGACAAAAAAAAAAAAAATTACAAAAAGTTGTCACTAAATGATATATTGCTCACACAGGCCATGGGCGTATGTGGAATTGCACCCCAAAATACATTCAGCTGCTTCTTCTGAGTACGGGGATACCACATGTGTGGGACTTTTTGGGAGCCTAGCGGCGTACGGGGCCCCGAAAACCAATCACTGCCTTCAGGATTTCTAAGGGCGTAAATTTTTGATTTCACTCCTCACTACCTATCACAGTTTTGAAGGCCATAAAATGCGCAGATGGCACAAACCCCCCCAAATGACCCCATTTTGGAAAGTAGACACCCCAAACTATTTGCTGAGAGGTATGTTGTGTTGCCTTATAAGTTTATGTGAAATCTCCATTAATAACTGTAAAATATTATAATAATGAATATATTTCAAAAAGGGTTTCATTTAAGCTTTTGCTAAGAGCAGAGAATGTGGGCCAAGGCTTGCATATGCAAACAAGGGAGAGCCAATTCCATTGTTCTACACCTACTCCTTTGAAAGGGTGCCATGCTGGGATATGCAATGGACCTAACTTCCTGGGGAAATACAATTAACACACTTGGCCAACATAGTCACAAGGATTTGCATGAAAGGGGGCCGACTTTTGGAGTAAGCCCTCCAATCATGATCCAAGCTAGGCCAACCAATGAGATATCAGCTTGGTTTGATATACTCAGAGCCAAGGGGGAGGTAACCCTTCTCTTTCTGATAGACCAGCGAGCTGAAAGGAGCTTTGGTAAGGATGGGTAATTATGGGAAAGGAATGCCCTTTTACTTGTAACTAAATATGTGAGTAGATTACTGTATGGAGGAATATACCCTGTATTCCTTCATGTAAATACTTTATTTCAACCTAATATTTTCTTCCTTGGTGTAAGACGATAGATAGACGATTGTGTATTAGCTAGACTTTCAACTGTGTCCTAATAAATGTTATTATATTTTAAGCTTTCACTCTTGATCGAAAAGAACTCTTATTTAACCCACATCATATCTATAAGATATGAAAAATCTTAAATATAGATTTTTCAGGGTAACAGAATGGCGACCACTGAAGTAGATTACAAGACTGAAAGTATTTAATATAATACCGAGATTTGTGTAAGGCAGATTAAGGTTATTGGGGGGAATTTAAACTGAGTCAGTTTGTCCCGGAAATTGGAGGTCAGAACAATTTTATCTAGGGAAAAATATAGGTAAATGTTTGTTTTATTAGTGGGTATTAGATGAACTCTAAAAAGGAGGGAGGATACACCACATATTTTGTTTTGCTTAATATCCCGTAATTATACTTGAAAAAAAGTACTTTGGATGTACCATTATAATCCGGATAAATGTAATGGGGAGGAAGTACAGAGCGGGAACATTTTTTTTTTTGTTTCTTTTGTGCTCACCAAGCTTCATCGCTCTCTATCTAACCAGGGTTTGAGTGTGCTGCATGGTGAGTACATGTGTTTCATTGGAAAGACACCGATTGAGGGTGGTCTTAGTTTTGTTGAAAAGGTTCAACAGATTTTTGTTTTTAATTTAAATGGTGTGTCCACTAAAAGCATAGTATTGTGTGTAGGACATTGGAAATTAGCTACAAGAGAGTAGTTTGGTTCATTTGTTTGTTTTTTTTAGCTGTGGGAATTTACAAGCAGTAATATTTTCATTGGCGTGAGTTAAAGTACAAAACGGTGGACGTCTTGTTACTGAAGCTAATATTTGATAAAGATTATTATTATAGGGTATAAGGTGCCTCTAGCATACTGTATTATACCTTGAATAGATATGATGTGGGTTAAATAAGAGTTCTTTTCGATCAAGAGTGAAAGCTTAAAATATAATAACATTTATTAGGACACAGTTGAAAGTCTAGCTAATACACAATCGTCTATCTATCGCCTTACACCAAGGAAGAAAATATTAGGTTGAAATAAAGTATTTACATGAAGGAATACAGGGTATATTCCTCCATACAGTAATCTACTCACATATTTAGTTACAAGTAAAAGGGCATTCCTTTCCCATAATTACCCATCCTTACCAAAGCTCCTTTCAGCTCGCTGGTCTATCAGAAAAAGAAGGGTTACCTCCCCCTTGGCTCTGAGTATATCAAACCAAGCTGATGTCTCATTGGTTGGCCTAGCTTGGATCATGATTGGAGGGCTTACTCCATAAGTCGGCCCCCTTTCATGCAAATCCTTGTGACTATGTTGGCCAAGTGTGTTAATTGTATTTCCCCAGGAAGTTAGGTCCATTGCATATCCCAGCATGGCACCCTTTCAAAGGAGTAGGTGTAGAACAATGGAATTGGCTCTCCCTTGTTTGCATATGCAAGCCTTGGCCCACATTCTCTGCTCTTAGCAAAAGCTTAAATGAAACCCTTTTTGAAATATATTCATTATTATAATATTTTACAGTTATTAATGGAGATTTCACATAAACTTATAAGGCAACAGTTGAGTCCATGGAATATTTTATATTTTGACACAAGTTGCAGGAAAGTGACAATTTTTTTTTTTTTTTTTGCACAAAGTTGTCACTAAATGATATATTGCTCAAACATGCCATGGGCATATGTGGAATTACACCCCAAAATACATTCTGCTGCTTCTGCTGAGTACGGGGATACCACATGTTTAGGACTTTTTGGAAGCCTAGCTGCGTACGGGGCCCCGAAAACCAAGCACCGCCTTCAGGATTTCTAAGGGCGTAAATTTTTTATTTCACTCCTCACTACTTATCACAGTTTTGAAGGCCATAAAATGCCAAGATGGCACAAACCCCCCCCCAAATGACCCCATTTTGGAAAGTAGACACCCCAAGCTATTTGCTGAGAGGCATGTTGAGTCCATGGAATATTTTATTTTTTGACACAAGTTGCGGGAAAGTGACAATTTTTTTTTTTTGCACAAAGTTGTCACTAAATGATATATTGTTCACACAGGCCATGGGCATATGTGGAATTGCACCCCAAAATACATTCTGCTGCTTCTCCTGAGTACGGGGATACCACATGTGTGGCACTTTTTGGGAGCCTAGCTTCATACGGGGCCCCGAAATCCAATCACCGCCTTCAGGATTTCTAAGGGCGTAAATTTTTGATTTCACTCCTCACTACCTATCACAGTTTCGAAGGCCATAAAATGCCAAGATAGCACAAACCCCCCAAATGACCCCATTTTGGAAAGTAGACACCCCAAGCTATTTGCTGAGAGGCATGGTGAGTATTTTGCAGCTCTCATTTGTTTTTGAAAATGAAGAAAGACAAGAAAAATGTATTTTTTTTTCTTTTTTCAATTTTCAAAAGTTTGTGACAAAAAGGGAGGTCTGCAAAATACTCACTATACCTCTCAGCAAATAGCTTTGGGTGTCTATTTTCCAAAATGGGGTCATTTGGGGGGGTTTGTGCCATCTGGGCATTCCATGGCCTCCGAAACTGTGATAGGCAGTGAAGAGTGAAATCAAAAATTTACGCCCTTAGAAAGCCTGAAGGCGGTGCTTGGTTTTCAGGGTCCCGTACGCGGCTAGGCTCCCAAAAAGTCTCACACATGTGGTATCCCCGTACTCAGGAGAAGCAGCAGAATTTATTTTGGGGTGTAATTTCACATATTCCCATGGCATGTTTGAGCAATATATCATTTAGTGACAACTTTGTGCAAAAAAAAAAAAAATGTGTCTTTTTCCCGCAACTTGTGTCACAATATAAAATATTCCATGGACTCGACATGCCTCTCAGCAAATAGCTTGGGGTGTCTACTTTCCAAAATGGGGTCATTTGGGGGGGGGGTTTGAACTGTCCTGGCATTTTATGCACAACATTTAGAAGCTTATGTCACACATCACCCACTCTTCTAACCACTTGAAGACAAAGCCCTTTCTGACACTTTTTGTTTACATGAAAAAATTATTTTTTTTTGCAAGAAAATTACTTTGAACCCCCAAACATTATATATATATTTTTTTATTTCAATATATTTTTATTGAATATTTCAGTAAATAGATACAGAAAAGAGAAAAGTGGGAAATAAAAGTAAATGAATTGTATAACATAAAGTAGGTTGTTTAACAACAAGTATGATAATAAGTGATATACAGCTTATGGTGATATATATTCAGAAGTTACAATCTTATGTAAGTTAAATAGGTATAGTGATAGACCTACTGGTACTGTTAATACCTTACAGTCACCTCATGTAGCAAGTAAGTCATAGCTTATATGGCAATATAGACCAGGATTTATCAAACTTCGCACATTTCGATGAGTTTAATGCTATGAGACGTTCAAAGGTGCAGTTCCTGTTGACAGCTTTAACTATATCTGTCATATTCAAGGCTGTCGCGGATTTCCAGTTACAAAGAATCATTGATCTCGTCTCTAGCAGTATGTGTGTCACTACGGGTCTGAAGTCCGTATGGAATTTGTCTATGTTTATGTGTAGTATTGCTAATGCAGGGTCTGGAGGTGTGAGCATTCCTGTAATAGAGGATATTAGTCGGAATATTTGATTCCATGTGCTTTTGACAGTGGGGCAATACCATAGCATGTGAAGTAAAGAACCCGTGTGGCCGCAAGCTCTCCAACATAGCGGCGAAGTGCCAGGAAAATAGTTCGCTAATCGGTATGGTGTGTAGTGCCATCTATTAGCTAGTTTGATCGCTAGCTCCCAGTGCTTAATGCAATGAGAGGCTTTGTGTATTTCTGTGAATGCCTGACGCCATTGTTCTGGTGAGAATATTTTTCCCAGTTCAACCTCCCATTTTTTCATTGCTGTAGTTTTGAGGAATGTGTTTTTATCCCTTAATTTATGGTAGAAGAAGGATATGCCTTTTGTGTTGCTATTAGCGGTCGAGTAAAATTCCTATATTGCTTTCAGTATGTGGATAGACGGTCTAGAGTGGGATTTGAGATAATGTGTGATCCTCATGTGTAGAAATTTCCCGTTATTGGTGAGGTTATATTGGGTCATGGCCTGTTCAGTTGTTTTTAATCGTGTACCGTCATAGAGGTCCTGGATATTATGTACCCCTTTGCTCGTCAAGTAATTAACTTTCAGTAAGGGAATCTTTGTTTCTAGTAGAGTCACTGGTATTGTGTATGGTATTTCTTGGGTGTCTTTATGTTTTTGTTCTAGAAGGAATCTCCATGCTCTCAACGAGATCTGCATAGGAGGGGTAAAAGTGGATATATTCCATGGTAACCACCCATCACTCAGCAGTAGTAAGGTTAAATCCCTTGTTGGGGCTAATGCCTTTTCAATGTCTACCCATAGTGGTGTATCCTCAGTTTTGAACCATAGTTTTGTTTGATCTAGCCTGACAGCCCAGTAGTAGTCATATAAGTCCGCTAGGCCTGCCCCTCCTATTCTTTTATGGAACGTGAGGTTGTTTCTGGAGCACCTAGCTTTTTTACCATTCCATATGTATTTCCAACCTGCTTTGGACAATTTGTGGATATAATGTATAGGTATGTGGATTGGTAAAGAACGAAACAAATAAATTATTTGTGGTAACGACATCATCTTATATGCATTAATTCTTCCAAACCATGACACCTCCTTGTTGGACATATGCCTGATTTGGGCTTCCATTGTGGCCAACAGTGTTAGCATGTTGGCTTTAACAAGTGTGGAAGTTTTGTTGGTAAGTGTGATACCCAGATACTTTATGCCACTTAGGCTCCACGTGTAAGGCAGTTGTGTTTGAAGCATTTTACATTCGTGGGGGGGAATACCCAGATCCAATATTAAGGATTTATTAAAATTGACTTTGTAATATGAGATTTCGCCAAATGTGTTAAGGATGGCATGGGCTTGCTGTAATGATGTGACAGGATTGGTCAGGATTAAGATTACATCATCAGCAAAAAGGTTTATGGTGTGCGAGCTGGAGCCAAACTGGAAGCCTTTAATCAAGGGGTGAGATCTTATGGCTTCAGCTAGGGGTTCAATCATTAGGTTGAAGACTGTTGGGGATAGGGGACACCCCTGTCTTGTTCCGTTATTAATGTTGAATGGTTTGGATAAGAACCCGGAGGAATACACCTGTGCCGACGGGTGTGAATACAGAGCCAGAATGGCTTGCAGTATGGGGCCTTGGAACCCAAATTTGGTAAGAGTCATTTTCATATATGTCCAGTGGACTCTATCGAACGCCTTCTCTGCGTCAATTGATAACAGCAGAGAAGGCGTTCGAGTTTTCTCAGCAAAATTCATCACATTAATAATTCTTCTAGTTGCGTCAGAAGTTTGTCTCCCCTTCACAAACCCCATCTGGTCGCGCTTTATAATATGTGGTATTATGTCTGTTAATCGTTTGGCTAATAATTTGGCGTAGATTTTAATATCAGAGTTTAGAAGAGATATAGGTTTGAAGTTTGCTGGTGTGGTAGGATCTTTGCCTGATTTTGGCAATGTTACTATGTAAGCTTTCAACATGTCTTGTGGAAGGTTTGCGGACTCAGCAGCTTTGTTGTATATGGTTGACATGTGTGGTGATAGAATGTTTGCAAAAGATTTTAAGTATTCGTTGGAAAAACCATCCGGCCCCGGAGACTTTCCATTGGGAAGAGAGTTGATTGTCAGTTCTATTTCCCGTGCCGTGATAGGTGCGTTCAATGTTTCTAATTGGTGTATAGAAAGAGTAGGAAGATTGATATTTTTTAGGAATGTCTCAATCTGTTTTACTGTAGGTTGGTGTGTGTTGGGATCTGTTTGTAGATTGTAAAGTGAGCCGTAGTAATCCGCAAATTGATCAGCTATGGCTTGAGGATTTACAATTTTGTGTGGTCGTGTAGGATGTTGTAGGTAGGCTATTCTCGTTTTAGTTCGAGCCGCCTTTAATCTGTTTGCTAGATATTTCCCTGCTCTGTTAGCGTTGGCGTAATAGTTTAGTTGAAGGCGGCGGAGATGTATGTCATATTGTTGTGAGAGCAGATTTCTAAGTTTTTCTCTGAGGGAGTTTAATTTGTCAGTAAGTGGTAATGTAGGGGATTGTTTGTGTTGTGTGGTGATATCGTGGATTGCTACCAGGATATTGTGAAGCTGCTGAGTCTGTTTCCTCTTTTCTCTGGCTCCTATTTGAATCAAAACGCCTCTCATAAAGGCCTTGTGTGTGTTCCATAATATGTATGGGTCCTTGACTGAACCAACATTGTCTGAGAAGAAATGGTGTAGGTTCTGAGATAGTAGTGTTTGGAGTTGTGGGTCATGGAGTATGCGTGTGTTGCAGCGCCAGATGGGGGGTGAGGAGGAGATTCCCCTCTCAGCAATAGATAAAGAAACAGCAGAGTGGTCTGACCACGTAATATCATGTATTGTGGCATTTTCAATATGTTGCAGAAGCCATTTATGCGTTAGGAATAGGTCTATACGGGAGTATGAGCAGTGTCTGCTGGAAAAAAAGGTATAGTCCTTTTCATTGCCGTGTAGACATCTCCATGTGTCGAATAGCTCTTCTTTGTGTAGTAATGATTGGAGGGACAAAGTTCCTTTGCCGGACGAGGTGTCTATGAGTGGGTCAGGTGTCACATTAAAGTCCCCACAGATCAGAAGGTTACCATATTGTAAGACTTTTGCTTTGTGGAGTACTTTGTTTATGAATCGTATTTGGTGCGTATTCGGAGCGTATAAAGTTACGATGGTGTAGGGATTGGAGTTAATGTCCCCTGTGGCAATGATGTATCTTCCTGCGTCATCAGTGATGATTTCTTTGGGCTTGAAGGATATGGAATTTTTGAAGGCCAGGAGAACTCCCCCTGATTTGCGGTGTGGCGTACAGGCCATCCTTGTGGGTGCATTGGGGGTTGTTGTGTAGTTGGAAGTGCGTTTCTTGGACGCTGAGAATATCCGCCTTATGCTTGTGAGCTTCTTTCCATAAGCTAAAGCGTTTAGCCGGGTGATTTAAACCCCTGGCATTGATGGAAAGGCAGGTAATCGTCATTTAATAGATGTGTGACAGGTTATGAGGCTGTGTTGTGGGAGTACTCACTGCGACCATAGAAAGCTTCCTGTGCTGCATGGTTGTTGGTGGAGAAGATATGTTGTGGTGAATCCTTTTCTGGTCCTGAGGTGTATTTAGTGCTATGAAGCGGTGTATATCACTTAAAAAAGGAGATAAAAAAAAACTGTAAACCAAACGAAAAGTTAACATGAGTAACATAAGAAATGGATCTCAGGGGGCGTGGCTACCGCCGAGCAAGATGGACGCTTAACTCCTCAGCTCCTGCACCGATCGGACCATCTAGCTAAATAACCGCCACCCAGGCACCTATCAGCGGCAGTAAAAGGCACAATAAGACTGCTAAAGGACACAGCAATGTCACATCAATCCCGCAAACGAAAAGAATACCGGCCGCCGAAGAAACTGACTGATTTCTTCTCACAGCCGTCAGACACAGGAATCCAAGATGGCGCCCACGGCCCTGTACACAGCAAAGCCTCGGCCTATACTGACCTCCCTGACGCCGAAGATGCAGAAATTTCTCCACAATAATGTTCCTCTGACTCCAATCAGCCTTATTCCTCCACATCAGCCGGCAACAGTCCCGCAAAATCGAGGATGCGACTGGATTCTGCAGATACCAATACGGAGGTGAGTCCTGCATATCCCCTCACCTCAGCACAACAATCTGCCATAGCAGCATTCCCCACTACTAATCAGCCAGTATTAGATACCACAATGAAAGAGATGCTCATCACCCTGCAGAATTCACTACACAATGACATAGCATCCATGTTCACAAAATTCTCCTCTCATATGCAGCTTGTGGGTCAGAAAGTACATCAGATTGAAAACCGTATGGGGGATGTGGCTGAAACGGTAAACGATCTAGTAGAAGCACAGGACCATACACATGAAGAGCAACAATGGATGAAAGCCAAAATGGCGGACCTCGAGGACAGGTCCCGCCGAAATAACGTAAAAATTAGAGGCATACCAGAAAATATCATGCCACAAGATTTAAATACATACGCCAGAAAATTAATTTCTACCGTCCTACCCGACCTGGCTCCTATGGAAACCATTATTGACCGCATACATCGCATACCCAAACCTCCGCACCTCCCCGCGGACGTACCCAGAGATGTCCTCATGAGGGTCCATTTTTTCCATGCCAAGGATCAACTCTTGTTTAAGGCCAGACATCTAGGGAAACTCCCAGCACCCTACAGTCACCTGCAACTGTTTGCTGACATCTCACAATATACCAGACAACTGCGCAGACAGCTGAATACCATCACAAAGTCGCTCAACAACCACAAAATCCCATATCAATGGGGTTTCCCCACAAAAATTATGATTACTAAAAATGGAGTCAAACACAACATCTCCACGGTTCAGGAAGGAATCAAACTTCTTCAACTCTGGGGAATCGTCCCTGAGTCGCCTGCAACAACCATCTCCAATCAAAAAGGAACTGCCCGCAACACACCTGACAATCCCCCAATTGGGAAATCCTAACTAGCCCATACATGGCGGTTAACACATTAAACCCCATATAATACCCAGTCCGATCGGATGCCTTGCTTGATGCATATTGTACCACAAACTTTCACCCTACCGATTCTTATTGCAGCCTTGTTGTGATTGGCTGTTCACAGTTACTGATCTACAACCAATCGTTTGTATTATACTGCAACCTATTAACTTCTCTCTTGTTTCAATTTTTTTTTTTTTTTTTCTCTTCGTATTTTCTTCATCCCCCCTGAGAGCACCTAACTACAGCGAAACCAGAAGATACGCATATTGAATATTACTGATCAACGTATCGGATTCACCAGATTGTGAGTACCACCACTTTTTTTTCATTTTTTTTTTCCTATCACACACTACCACAAACCAAGCAGAATGCCTAAGTTCCTGACCCTCAACGTTAAGGGACTTAACCACCCTTCTAAAAGAGCATCTATGTGGCGCACAGCCAAAGAATCCCACTGTGATGTCCTCTGTCTACAGGAAACACACTTTCAAAAACTAGCTGAACCAAAATGCACAAACCCTCTATTCACCCACATTTTCCAAGCCTCAGGCCCCGCTAAACGAAACGGAGTTATGATCGCAATCAAAAACTCCCTTAATTTCACGTTACACGATAGCATATCTGATAAGGAAGGTCGCTACCTGATCCTAGACTGCACTCTAAACAAAACCAGATATACCATTGCCAATGTCTATACTCCCAACACGAAACAACTAGGATTCCTAAACAAATTAATGAAGAAAATTATCCAATTCCGTCAAGGCAACCTTATCATCTGTGGTGACTTCAACATAGTACCAGACAACGAAATTGACGCGTCATCCCGCAAATCTAGAATACCATCACCCATGGGCTCCTTCATAAGAAACAATGATCTCTACGACGTATGGAGATGCCACCATACCACCGAACGGGATTACTCTTTTTTCTCGCACAGACACAATTCCTATACCCGAATAGACTATTTCCTCGTGGACAAATGGACTCTGACAAAAATATAAAAATCCTCCATAGGAACAATCACTTGGTCGGACCACGCTCCAGTATCAATGGAGGTGGTAGACGGTCCTCAGCATACCCGCACTAGGATTTGGAGAGCCAACTCAGAGATTATTCACTCCCCTGAACACTCTGATTTCATCCGCAAACGCCTTGAAGAATTTTTTGCTATTAACGCCAGATCCGTATCCGACAATATTACCCTCTGGAATGCCCACAAAGCATTCATAAGAGGAATTATCATCCAACTAACTGCTAGAGAAAAGAGGAGGAGATCACAACGCCTAGATAACATCACATCCACTATTAAGAAACTAGATGAACAAAATCAGACCAATCCTGATCCTAAATTGAAAGACAAACTGACTCTTCTTAGACAAGACCTAAGAAACATACTTTTAGACTCTTACAACAACATTCAAACTAGATACAAAGCTCACCACTACACCACAGGAAATAAAGCAGGGAAAACACTAGCACTTAAAATCAAAGGTCAACGTATTAAATCAAAAATCTATTTCACCCTGCCACAAACCAAAAACTCATGGACCCTCAATCCATTGCAGATGCTTTTAGCCACTACTATCAATCACTATACAACCTGAAAGATGATATTACTACCGCCCAACCATCTAAAGAAGAGATTGATTCCTTCCTAAAAGAAATTAATCTACCTACCTTATCTCAACAACATCTCACAGAACTCAACAAACCATTCACTCATCTAGAAATCCTAAATATTACCTCAACACTGCCACCCAACAAATCACCTGGTCCAGATGGCCTCACTGGAGAATATTACAAGCAATTCCGCACTACCCTAGCACCATATTTAACACTGATGTGCAATGGCGTTGCCTCCTCCTCTTCTCTCCCCAATAAAAAGCTTAATGCTTTGATAATAACGCTACCGAAGCCAGGGAAGGAACCCACGGTACCCCAAAACTTTAGACCGATCTCGCTCCTAAACATAGACACCAAGATCTATGCAAAACTAATAGCATCCAGATTGGTAAACATTATGCCCACATTAATCAATATAGACCAATCTGGGTTTACAAAAGGAAGACAAGCTTACGACGCAACACGCAGACTCATCAATATCATTCATCATGCCGAAACTCGCCGAACGCCTTCTCTGCTCCTTTCACTAGACGCAGAGAAGGCGTTTGATAGAGTCCATTGGGCCTACTTGGAAGCAACACTTCATAAATTTGGTTTCCAAGGTCATATTCTCTCAGCGATCACGGCCCTATACTCCTCTCCCTCAGCCCAAGTCTATACAGACGAAATGGTTTCTAAACCTTTTCCAATTACCAATGGGACCCGCCAAGGATGCCCCTTATCACCACTAATTTTCAATCTTTTAATGGAACCACTGGCAGAACATATCAGAATGAACAAATACATTGAAGGATTCAAAATAGGAAAAATTGAACACAAAATTAGCCTATTTGCCGACGACGTCATTATGATGATTACCAACCCTGTGTCTTCCCTGGCTTCAATACAAAAAGTATTACACAGATTCAGCTACATCTCTTATTACAAAGTCAACGAAAGTAAATCTTACATTCTCGATCTAGGATTAGATGCAATTTCTAGTAATCTATTACGCAACACCTATTCCTATCCGTGGGCAGAAAAAGGCATATCATACCTAGGCATCACACTCACAAAATCAGTCAAAAATCTTTTCCACCACAACTATATAGAAACCAAACAAATGTTAATCACAGAAACGTCCAAACTATCCAAACACGAACTCTCGTGGTCAGGCAGATTAGCTGCCTTCAAAATGCTAATATTCCCTAAAATATTATACACATTTAGAACTCTGCCCATACCACTAAGCAATACATATCTCCAATCCCTACAAACCACAGTCCAACAATATATCTGGCAGGGTAAAAAACCAAGAAGCAGTCATAACAAGCTCATCAAACACAAATCCACAGGGGGAATGGGACTCACTGACATTAAAGATTACTATCTAGCCACCGTTCTATCTCAACTGAAAGAATGGATGTGGGATCAACCTACCACACTATGGGGGAACATTGAAAACAATGCTATTCCAGGATCAAACCTGAAAAATTGGTTATTTAGTACTCCCAGCAAAATCTCCCATCCTCACCTATACTCTCCGACAGTGCGAGCTGCGGTTAAAGCTTGGAAAATATTACTGAACACTAAGTGGTCATCGTTATCTACTTCACACATACAGATACCCCTACACACTCTCCAGATTCTATCACCAGATCTAACCATCCCAAACTGGGTAACACAAATGGCACACACTACTGGGAAACTCAGGAATGAAATAATCCACAAACCCTTCCATACTATCCAAACAACCCACAATGCGCCAACATCGGACTTTCTCACCTATCACCGCATTCAAATGTGCCTAAAAGCTCACAAACAAATAGAGGGATCACTACCCACCAAAATATGGAACTTCTATTTCACACAAGAGACAGACAAAAAAGGAGTTTCTATTATCTACAATACATTACAAGAAAAACTAGTGTTCTATAAATCTAAATCATTTACAGATTGGGAGATGGACATTGAAACACAACTCTCTGACCGACACTGGCAACAGGCACTCAGATCAATATATAAAGCCACCAGCTGCACCTCTTTATGGGAATTGACAAATAAACTAACACTTAGATGGTACCTGACACCCCAAAGGCTAGCTAAATTCCACCCCGCCACTTCCTCCCTCTGCTGGAGAAACTGTAACCATACAGGGTCTCTAATCCACATTATGTGGTCATGTCCAATGCTAACCAAATTGTGGAAAGACGTAGAACTCCTCATCCAAGAAATAGGACAATGCAACATTCCTCTCACACCACAACTAGCTATCCTTAATATGATACCAGAAAATGTACCACCATCTTACAAAACGGTTCTCACACATATACTTCTCGCCACTAGATTGCTCATCACCAGATCATGGAAATCACCAAACATACCATCCTTAATGGAGGTGATCACCTTGGTTCACACACACTACACATATGAAACCATACACTCAAGGAAAAACAACTCACAGGCAAAATCACAAAAACTCTGGCAACCTTGGAAGACTTGGTATGCACAAAACATAGAGAAATACTGAGAAAACTACATAAACACAGATAACATAATTCCGACAATACAATACATACTAAAATGCTCTCTTCCCCTTCCCTTCTTTCTTGCCTTACCTCTACTATCACCACACTGGGTTGCTCACCCTTATTACTGTTCTAGACTAATGCACACATTCTAAATATATACTTGATGCATTCAGCAATTGTTTCATTGCTACTATATATTTTTTATTTTCTTTCTGTTATTACGCGTTCTCAATATGAGTCATTTACATTACTTACCTAGTAAGTATACATTCTATTTTGTACTGTTCTTAACACATGATATCTTAGCTATGTACCTTACTGTAAATTGAAAAATTTTCAATAAAAATTTACTTGGAAAAAAAAAAAAAAAAGAAATGGATCTCACAATTGATCCTCGTGCAGTCGTAGCTGCTATTGGTGTTGTAGGGGTACGGGAGAGGTTCTAGATCAGAAACTCAGCCCTGGAGATAAACCGGTATGAACTTGGGTTTCTTTTATGAGCTTCCACCTGTGGGCTTCTTGTTAGATCTCTTGTAGGACACTACCTGCCAATCACTTTGGAGGAAAGATGGCTCTGCTGGGTATGCCTGATGATTAGGCTGATCCACAATGATGTTCCATCTCTTTAGGGCAGTGAGCACTTCTTCCAAAGTAGATATTGAGATGGTGACCCCGTTGTGGGTAATAGATAGAGTGGCAGGGTACTTCCACTTATGGAGGATCTTGTGGTTCCTCAAAGCTTTTGTGACCGTTAACAGATTGCGGCGGCGCTGCAGAGTGTGTCTGGAGAGGTCTGGGAGCAGTCTGATGTTCACATACTGCTGGGGTATGTTCTCCTGTTTGCGTGAGGCTTGGAGTACTCTGTCCTTAACGTGGTAGAAGTGCATTCTAAGCAGGACATCCCTGGGTATATCAGCAGGGAGAAAGGACGGCTTAGGGACTCTATGTATCCTGTCGACAAGTAGGTCATGTGCTGAGGCATCGGGCACCAGAGTGGAGAATAGGGTCTGGGCATATTGTAGGAGCTGGTTGGGGGGATATCTTCCGGAATTCCTCTCAGTTTGAAGTTGTTCCTCCTGGACCTGTCTTCTAGGTCGGCCATTTTGTCTTTTAACCACGTGATGTCTTCCCCCTGGGCTGTGTGGGCCTCCACCATCACATTATATGCTGAGGTGTATTCCTCCATCTTGTTTTCCACCTGATGTACCCTCTGGCCTATGGCCTGTACTTCCCTCTGGCACTCTGTAATCCCCCTGACCATGTCTGCTTGTAATGAGGAACGTAGTGACAGGAGCATATCTTTTAGTAATGTATCTGAGACCGGCCTGTCTGCTGTGGGGAATTCTCTGATAGGATCCCCTTCAGTGCTGCTCTGGTGTGAGGGATTACTGTGAGGCCCGTTTACCTCCATACCCTGCGCGCCTCCCTGTCTGATTGGGGAGTCCCTCCACGGCTTTGATTTGGCCGGGCTTCTTGTGGAAGGGCTGGATGGGCTGGAGGAGGAAACACTGGGTGGGTTTGGGGATCGGATAGGAACAGATACTGGACCTTGTTTGCCGCCGTTCGTTTCAAGCCTAAGCTCAGTCCTGTCATCTGCCGTACCGCCGCCATTTTGAGGGCCGCGAGCCGCGTAGTAACTCATAATTTTTTGCGGCTGTTGTGGATTCTTGCGGCGTCTGGTCATCCCCGATGAGTGCTGCGGGCCCCCACCTATTGGAAGGTAGTTCCGCTTGTCGTTAGGAGTGTTGGAGAGCTCTGATGGCTGTGGATTATCTCTGAGGCGAGCGGAGCCCGTTCGGCCACGCCCCATTATATATTTTTTATATTTTTTTAAAGCAAATGCCCTACAGATTAAAATGGTGGGTGTTTCATTTTTTTTTCACACAATATTTGCGCAGCGATTTTTCAAACGCATTTTTTGGGGAAAAAACACACTTTTTAAAATTTTAATGCACTAAAACACACTATATTGCCCAAATGTTTGATGAAATAAAAAAGATGATCTTAGGCCGAGTACATGGATACCAAACATGACATGCTTTAAAATTGCACACAAACGTGCAGTGGCGACAAACTAAATACATTTTTAAAAGCCTTTAAAAGCCTTTACAGGTTACCACTTTAGATTTACAGAGGAGGTCTACTGCTAAAATTACTGCCCTCGATCTGACCTTCACGGTGATACCTCAAATGCATGGTGCAATTGCTGTTTACATTTGACGCCAGACCGACGCTTGCGTTTGCCTTTGAGCAGGGGGGGCAGGGGTGCTTTTTTTTTTTTCTTTATTTTTTTTTGCTTTTTTATCTTATTTTTAAACTGTTCCTTTCATTTTTATTTTTTTTTAATCATTTTATTGTTATCTCAGGAATGTAAATATCCCCTATGATAGCAATAGGTAGTGACAGGTACTCTTTTTTGAAAAAATTGGGGTCTATTAGACCCTAGATCTCTCCTCTGCCCTCAAAGCATCTGACCACACCAAGATCGGTGTGATAAAATGCTTTCCCAATTTCCCAATGGCGCTGTTTACATCCGGCGAAATCTAAGTCATGAAATGCTCGTAGCTTCTGGTTTCTTAGTCCATAGAGATGTTTGGAGCCATTCTGGTCTCTGATCAGCTCTATGGTCAGCTGGCTGAATCACCGGCTTCATTTTCAGGTTCCCTGTTGGGACAGGAGAGCCAGAGAAAAACATAGAAGACGGTGGGGGGCATTCCTTCCCACTGCTTGTAAAAGCAGTCTAGAGGCTTATTAACCACTAGGATTGCTTTTACATGAAAGCCGACCACTGGCTGAAAAGAATGATACCAAGATGATACCTAAACCTGCAGGCATCATTCTGGTATAACCACTCAAAGTCCAGCAACATACCAGTACGTTGCTGGTCCTTGTTGGGTATATATTGTAAACTTTTTTTTCATGCAGCCTGTGGGCTGAACGAAAAAAAGATATTGATTGGTGGGTATGCCCATCATTAGAATACCTCCCTTCATCCACCCACTTCTAATGATGGGCATACATGCACCGTATATATATGCCGAAGCATGGGGGCATCCTCCCGCAAAAGTTAGGAGCAAATCGCTCCTCCGCCCTCTGCTGCCCCCACGCTTCGGCATATATGCTGAAGTATGTAACTATGGTGGTGAAATCACCTCCGACAGCGCTGGAGTCATGGCTTTATGTATCGTGGGAGCAAACGCTTTTGCTGTCAAGATAAATAAATCCGCGCTGCAACTGAATAGCGTACCTGCTAAGCAAATGATGGTTAACAAAAAAACAAAGTAACATTACAGTATAACAGTAATACTTACCATATCTGCAAAGCAAATACAAAAAAAAACATAGTAAAAAATAAAACATTTAACGCAACCTGTGCCTACCTAAAATATATATATGCCGAAGCATGGGGGCATCCTCCCGCAAAAGGCAGGAGCAAATCGCTCCTCCACCCACTGCTGCCCCCACGCTTCGGCATATATGCTGAAGTATGTAACTGTGGTGGTGAAATCACCTCCGATAGCGCTGGAGTCATGGCTTTATGTATCGTGGGAGCAAACGCTGTTGCTGTCAAGATAAATAAATCCGCTCTGCAGCTGAATGGCGTACCTGAAAACAAAAAAGTGGTTAACAATAAAAAAACAAAGTATAAAAAAATTGCATACCTATAAAGCAAACATGATAAAAACATAACAATAAAACATTGCAGTATAGAATACAATAAAAAAGAGCAGAACAATAGAGAGAGAATAGAGAAAGAACAATAAAACAACAACTATTTTTGGTTTTTTTATTTTATATATTTTTTTGTGTTTTTCTCTTTTTTTTCCTTTTTTTTTTTTTTTTTTACCCTTTTTTTTGTAACTTTAACTTTTTTAACTGCTACGAGGTTTGGGTCTCTCAAAATGCGATGGCATCTTGGGAGACCCTGTGAAAGTGTGTCCTAGTCTGTGCAGTGTTGTACCCTATGCTAATACTCAGCTAGTGTATGGTAGCGTTCAAAACATTCACCAATGCAAAGACCAGGATTGTCAGGACAGAAGGGACAATAATACCGGGTGTCATGCCTAAATCCGCGCTTGCTGCAGACACAACATCTTTTTTGGGGGGCTCGTTGGGTAGGGGTACTCGGGAGGACATATAGAAAATGCCTCTCATGCAGCCGGCTTACTGCATTTGGTTGGGGATGGTGAGGTGGAGCACCGTCTGGAAACAGAAGGGCTCTGATGATCTCTTCCTGGAATTTAAGGAAGGATCCAGTCTGTCCTGAAGCTCTGTATAGCACATAAGCATTAAGCAAAGCCAATTGAAATAAATAAACAGACACTTTTTTGTACCAGCGTCTGGCCTTACGGGCAACTAGGTACGGCACCAACAACTGGTCGTTGAGGTCCACCCCTCCCATATTTTGGTTATATTCATGGACACAGAGGGGTTTCTCCACAACGCCAGTCGCCGTAGTAATATGGACCATCGTGTCTGCATGAAGGGAGGTAAGAACGAAAACATTCTTATTGTCCCTCCACTTCATAGCGAGCAAGTTATTACACTGCAAGCAGATATTGATCCGTTCAGATACTATAGCACTAAGGGAGGTATATGCTGCGTGCCTGGGTGTTAGCGGTACTGGCGCTAACCAGATGCTGCCTGGGGCGAAGCAGACATTATCTGATCCTAAAAATGTAACTTATACCACCACCGGGCAATTAGGGGGTTAAACCTTTATAAGGTAATAAACGGCGGGTGCCCTAAAACTATAATAAACTATAAAAAACAAACTAACTAACCAGCGTCACCCGTAACACTTATACGGTGATCGCTGGTGAAAGGGTTAACTAGGGGGCAATCAGGGGGTTAAAACCTTTAGTAGGTAGTATATGGGGGTCCCTGTCGCTATAAAACACTGACAGCGAACCTATATACTTACCTCCCTAACTAGCGTCACCTGTGTCACTAATACAGTGATCAGAAAAATGATTGCTTAGCAACACTGGTGACGGGGGGTGATCAAGGGGTTAACCTTTATTAGGGGGGGTTAGGGGGGTACCCTAGACCTAAAGGGGTGTACCCCAGACCTAAAGGGGGCTAACCCTAACTGCCCTAACACTTATAACTCTCACAAACTGACACCAATGCAAACAAAAAACTGCTATTGGTGTCACTGTGACAAGGGGTACAGGGGGGTGATCGGGGGGTGATCGGGGGGTGACCGGGGGGTGACTGGGGGGTGAAAAGTGTGCCTAGTGTGTTCTACTGAAAGTGTAGTGTTGGTGCACTTACTTGATGTCTTCTCTCCTCTGCGCCGGAACGAAAAACCGGCTCGAGGAGAGATGACATCACTTCCTCTCCCTCTGTTTACATTACAGAGGCAAAGGAAGGATTTTCATTCGCCGGGAGCGATCGGGAGGGGGTGGCCACGAATGGATGGCCTCCCACTCACCTCTCATCGCCCATGAACAAATGCCGACCGCCTCTGGCACTGGGGGGGGTCCGATCGGACCCCTCACCCACGGGAAGGCAATCACGTACCAGGTATGTGATTTTGCCTGCCCGTGCCATTCTGCCGCAGTATATCTGCGTGAGGCGGTCGGCAAGTGGTTAATCTGTCCCATTACTTTTGGTCCCTTAAAAATTGAGAGGCACATATACAAACTGTTGTAATTCCTACACCGTTCACCTGATTTGGATGTAAATACCCTCAAATTAAAGCTGAAAGTTTGCAGTTAAAGCACATATTGTTCGTTTCATTTTAAATCCATTGTGGTGGTGTATAGAGCCAAAAAGATTAGAATTGTGTCAATGTCCCAATATTTATGGACCTGACTGTATCTTTTAAAGTGCTGGTGCTGTAAACAACATCACCACTCCATATTTAGTGTTCATATACTATGAGAACTGTAAACCACAAATTCCTCTTTAAGGTAATATAATTAGTAAACCTAATGCCGCGTACACACGAGCGGATTTTCCGGCAGACTTGGTCCGGCGGACCGGACTCCGTCGGACAATTTGATCATGTGTGGGCTTCAGCTGAGATTTTTTCCCCAAAAGTCTAATTGACCTAGAAATAAATCATGTTTCAAATCTGTCCGACGGACTCGGCTTTCTAACGTGCAAACCGTTCGTCTGTGTGCTAGTCTGACGGACCAAAAATGACGCATGCTCTGAAGCAATTACAAGACGGAAGCGCTTGGTCTGGTAAAACTAGCCTTTGTATTGAAGCTAGTACATTCCTCACGCTGCTAATTCTGTGATCTTTTAATACAGCGCATTCTTTTTTTCTTTATAATGTTAGAAGAATGAAGTTGCTTTGCTACTTATATTCACACACAGTTCTCACAAACTTCTTTCTTGATTATTTATCCTCATGTCATCACTAATATTCTAGTTTTTAAAAGCCAGATCTCCATAAATAATGTTTACAGTTCTTTTTTAGACTCATCTTTTATAATTTTATATTTCAACAATATATATTTTCCAATTTGGTAAAAATTAAAAAAAATTCTAGTGATTTCAATTTTATTTCTTTTTGGATCTTCAAGTTACCACAATAATATTATTATCTTGTATTTTTTATGAACCTTAATGAGGTTGGTGTCCCTTGTTAATTTGACATAGGGGGGTTATTTACAAAAGGCAAATTCATTTAGCACTACAAGTGCAAAGTGCACTTGAAATTGCACTGAAAGAGCACTTGGAAGTGCAGTCCCTGTGGATCCGAGGGGCAGATGCAAGGAAACTAAAAAAACAGCATTTTAGCTTGCACATGATTGGATGATAAAATCAGCAGAGCTTCCCCTCATTTCAGATCTTCCCCTCAGATTTACAGCAACTGCACTTCCAACAAGTGCACTCGCAGTGCAATTTCAAGTGCACTTTGCACTTGTAGTTTGCACTTGTATTGCAAAATGAATTTGCCTTTTATAAATAACCCCCATAGTCTTGTAGACATGTACCTGCCTACTCACAAACAAACTGACCTTTTTGAATAAAAACACATAGTAAATAATTTTTTGTAAAGAAAATAGCCATTTATTCTGGTTAACATTTAAAGAGGAAGGCAACACTGGAGACACTTTTGGAATTTGTGAAGCCTTTTGTCCCCCAGGGCACACATCAAGTCATTGGAAAACAAAATTGGGATCTTGCGGAGTCCATATAATAGGGAGCACAATCTGCGTCTTCTGTCAGACCAGAATCACTTTCGACTCTTCCGTAGAGCCTTCCCTCCACGCTGCCCTGCAGCCTTCCCTCCACGCTTCTCTGCAGCCTTCCTTGCAGGCTGTGCCTCTGGTGGTGTACTTGTGGCAGGAGGAGGAGGAGGAGTAGTAGAGGCTTCATCATAAATATGTCTGGTTTGAGTAAGCTGGCCCCTCAACCCCTTCTGAAGGGCCTCTGAAAAAAGCCCCTCACAGAGGAGGCGTTGGTCCTTCTCCAGTTCCATCAACCTGGTGGCCAAATATGTACCATAGACCTCTTCTGCATTGGGGGGGTTACTGAGGATTTGAGTGGCTTCCCGAATGAGGGCAAGTGATTGCTCCTCTGTTCTGGTCATCTTCCTAGGCCTATTGGTGGGAAGGCAGGGGGGAAGCACTTCTGTGAGAGCAGTGGCATTCTGTGAGGCTCTTACTGGGCCCAGCCACCTCCTGCCTGCCACTGGGCACAGCCTCCTCCTCTCTACCACTGGGCACGGCCACCTCCTGGCTGAGCTCATCCTGTGTATAAAAAAAGGGACATCATTTTATTTTTTGCTTCATCAATCACACACAATTTTCAGCTCATGACTTGCAAATTGAATTTTAAACAAATAGAAAAGGCTATCATTTTGACCCCACCATTTTTCTAGCTGTTTACCAATATTTGAACAACATTTTTGGCCACTACTGTCTAGTGATATGTATACATAATAATTTTTGTGAGGAAATAATTGATTTGTAAGCAATTCAAACATTTTAGTTTCCATCATTAATATTCGGACAATCAATAATTCCAAAAAAAAGTATACCTGGCTCCCACTGGGCGCATCCACTTCTTTAAGGATTAAAGGGCCCGGTTCTTCCTGGGACGCCTCAGCTGGGGTGGAGGGAAGGGTGGAGGGAAGAGTCGAAAGTGATTGCCTCACTTCTGTCTGGACATCCAGAAAACGCAGTTTTGGGTAGTACCACAGCTTGGGGACATAAACCTTATCTGCTGCTGCTCCTGATTTGAGGGACTCCTGTATCTTCTTGTGCTCCCGCCTGTACATATTCCGCAAGATCCCAATTTTATTGTCCACTAACCTAATGTCTGCCTGGGGGACTCGAGTCTTTACAAACTCCATAAGTATCCCCAGTCAGGGGTGGACTGATAACTCATGGGGCCCCCGGGCAATAGGAGATTATGGGGCCCCCAGGCAATCAGAGATTATGGGGCCACACAGTATACACACACAGTATACAATCACACAGTATACACATACATGTACACACAGTATACACAGACAGATGTAAAAAAACACAGATTTATACATACTGTCCCTGGTTTTACTGAGGCTGGCAACCCTGATGGGGCCCCCTAGTGGCCCAAGGCCCTCGGGCAGTGCCCGAGTCGCTCAATGGTCAGTCCGCCCCTGTCCCCAGTGTTGCCTGCCTTGCTTGCTTATTGAAATACAAGGGGTGCTTGACCTCCCACAGGTTTCGGTTAGCTTGATATAGGTCAATAAAATGACTCAAAAAAGCCTCCTCCTTAAAGGGATTAATTTTTTCTGAAGGACAATATACAAGAGAAAAACAGTAATGTCAGTCCAAATTCACAGTATTATCTTTATCCCAATATAGGGCACACACACACAGAACACACACACAGAACACACACACATTAAATCTTACCTTTGTTTATGACGTTCGCTACTTTGCTCGGACATACATAGGCCAGCGCACTAGCTTTATATACACTAGGCATGTGTCATGCTCCACCTGTGTCACCCGCGTCACTCGCCCCTGATGTTCTTTATGACGAATTTTCCCCGCCCCTTCTCTCTTCCTTGCGCAGTGGGAGTATATAGATGGATTACTCTTAGATGGTATCCTTTTAATTTTTTGCATTTGACATCTTGGAGCGGTCTTTTTCTACATCTTCAATCTGGAGGTTCACCTCTCTGGCATCTCCCTGTTGGAAGGCTGGTTCATTCCTCTGGATATCTGGATCTCCCTACTGCAGTGATCTCCTCCAGTGACACCACCAGGAATTATCATCATCCCCGTGGGGGTACATGTGAGTTTGACCCCTGCTTTGCAGAGGTCCACTATCTCTGGTAAGCGCAATTGGATACTGTATGCAAGAACGATTCCTGTCATTTGAAGTTCATATGGATTTGTCCTGATAGACTATTGGGGAATTCATTCATTTTAATTGGATCATTTGGTTTATTTATATTATATTTTGTGCTGCACTTACCCTTTAATATTTTTGTCCAGCTTGCATTTCTGCGATTCTGTATATGTGTTTGCACTGATTGTTACCCTTTTATTTTTCTATAATAAATATCCAATTTTTGTTTTTTAAAAAAACAGATTTTTTCCTCATTTTAGGCCGATATGTATTCTTCTACCTATTTTTGGTAAAAAAAAAATCGCAATAAGCGTATATTGATTGGTTTGCGCAAAAGATATAGCATCTACAGAATAGGGGATACATTTATAGCATTTTTATTTATTTTTTTTTTTACTAGTCATGGCCGCGATCTGCGATTTTTATTGTGACTGCAATATTGCGGCGGACATATCAGACACATTTTTGGGACCATTCACATTTATACAGTGATCCATGCTATAAAAATGCATTAATTACTGTGTAAATGTGACTGGCAGGGAAGGGGTTAACACTAGGGGGTGATCGAGGGGTTAAATGTGTGTCCTAGGGAGGTGATTCTAACTGTAGGGGGAAGGGGGCTGACTGGGGGAGGTGACCGATCGGTGTCCCTATGTACAAGGGACACACCATCGGTCTCCCCTCCTCTGACAGGACATGGATCTGTGTGTTTACACACACAGATCCATGGTCCTGCTCAGTTACTGGGTAATCACGTGTGCCTGGCGGACATCACGGCCACTGGGCATGCGCACCAGGTCTCCAGTGACGCGGCGGGCACACCCTCTAGTGGCTCGGGAAGGCGATCATGTCATATGACGTCCGCCCAGAATGACAGCTGTCCCGTCCCACCGTCATATGACAGTGGGCGGGCAGCTTGTGGTTAAGATACTTAACTTGCATGCTGATCCATATGCTTTTCGTAAATATTGTTCTTTTGAAAATACATACATGATTCTAACTAAATGTTGTCCGTTTGCAATAAATACGATGGTACAGGGTTTGAGCTACATTTTGTTCTTGATAATTTGTCTTATTAATGGAAGTTTAGGATATTGTTGTGTAGATGTTTTTGAAACTAGAATGCTTTGAAAAAATGATTCAGTGTAATGTAAGGACAGGACACAGCAGCTGTTTCCACATCTGGACTCAGGAGCACTAGTGTACTGTGGGACACCAGAGAACATTTTTTAGGATAATCCACACAGGGGCTCCAGGGGATACTTTAGGTGTCTCCATCTGTGAAACTTGGCCAAGGTAAGTATTGCAGTATGGTTAAAAGGGAATTTGAATCATGTCTTCAACTTGGATCGTTTCACAAACAGACAATTGTACACCACTTCAAAGCAATGTTTCATATTTCTATTTCTGGACTCAAATATCAGTGTGCTAAGTATACCTTTGGTTTCATTCTCATAGGGGAGAAAAGACTCAGACAACAGTCAGAGGATCCCAGGACCCCCCAACCTCACCAGCCTGATTGGGTCATTAGCCCAAGCCCACACAAAGATCTGGAGGAAGGAGAGGTGGAGGAAGTGGGTGAGATCTGCACCCCACCAGGTGAGTGTCTGACACCCCAGCTTAAGGTAATCTATTTATGCCTGCATATTTCTAAATACATATTTTTTCTCAAATTTTAGGTGATGTTCTTGTTGTGGAAGGCCAAGCGGCAGACCCATTTAGCACCGACAGCGCCCAAAGGCTAATTGGGCAGATCATGGTCTGGAATGGCCACATTGATGAAATGCGCAATCAGCTAGACAGCATGAGAATTCGACTGGACAGCATGCAACAGGAAATGAAGAACATGATCAATGTTTTGGGGAGAATCTAATCCCTTTTTCCCTAAAACATTGATCATGTTCTTCATTTCGTTTTAAAATGAGAACATTGTTTTTTTTTTTATAGTTAAATTTTAAAAGCCAAATTTTGAAGATGCACACGGTGTGTCAACATGTGCTATCTGCCATCATGGGATCTCAATGTACACGTTTTGTGTTTGCAACCCCTTCCTCATAATGCTAGTAGGTGAGAGGAAGGGATTGCACCCACAAAACACGTCCATTGATCCCCCATGATGGGAGATAGCACATGTTGAAATTACCCATTTGAACTCCCAATTTGTGTGCATATTCAAAATTTGGCTTTTACATGGGTGACATCACCTGCAACTTTTACATGTTGAACTTTGTAAGTTCCAGAGTTGGGTATGTTTTTTTGTGAAAAACCCTGTTTTAAAATACAAACTTAAAATATATATATACTTAAATGTATATATATATATATATATATATATATATATATATATATATATATATATATATATATATATACAGAAAATACCAAAAAAATGTACAAAAATATAGTTCCCAACAAAAAAAAATGTAAACAATTTTATATTGAGTAAAAAATATAAAACCAAAAAAAAGTACATTGAATGACGTTTTAAAAAAACGCACATGATTGAGTGTGCACAAAGTAAAAATTTTAAACGACAACAATGTGTGTGGCTTCTTCTTTCAACACTCAATACCAGTTTTGGAATTCATTTTGTGTTTACATTGACAAAGGGCCTTATTTACTAAAGAGAAATGCACTTGGCACTACAAGTGCACTAGGAGAACCTAGGAGACAGCCAAAAAGAAAAGCAAACAAGAATAAAAACTCAAGATTTTATCATAAAAAAGATTTTTTTTTTATTATTTGAAAGGTTAAATATGTTCTGGCATTGCAATGGCCCCCCTACCATTAAAATAATTAACATATTTGTCCCAAACTTGACGGTTGGTTTGGGGGGCCAAGCAAGTACGGCCAGTATCTAGGCCTGTGAGTACAGATTCTGCACTAAGTCCGGCCTCAGGCCCAACTGAAGTACAGTACCTGATCGTGAGAATGTGTTTCCAGCGCGATCCCATCGCGCTGGTTCTCGTCGACAGGGTATTGTGCATCTCGCACTGGCTCGCTCATCGGGAAAGGAAAACTGTTTTTTCCTTTCACGATGAGCGGCAAGCATTGCTGACAGGTGTCTGGTATGAATCATGAGGGGGAACTCCACTCCAAATTTTAAATAAAAAACTGGCATGGGTTCCCCTCCAGGGGCATACCAGGCCCTTAGGTCTGGTATGGATTTTAAGGAGAACCCCCTATGGCAAAAAAACAGCGTGGGGGTCCCCCCCAAAATCCATACCAGACCCTTATCCGAGCACGCAGCCTGGCCAGTCAGGAAAGGGGGTGGGGACAAGTGAGTGTCCCCCCTGAACCGTACCAGGCCACATGTGCTCAACATGGGGGGGCGCTTTGGGGCAGGGGGGCACCCTGTGGCCCCCCACCCCAAAGCATCTTGTCCCCATGTTGATGAGGACAAGGGCCTCTTCCCGACAATCCTGGCCATTGGTTGTCGGGGTCTGTGGGCGGAGGGCTTATCGGAATCCGGGAGCCCCTTTAATAAGGGGGCCCCAGATCCCGGCCCTCCACCCTATGTGAATGAGTATGGGGTACATCGTACCACAACCCATTCACCGGGGGAAAAAAGTGTCATTAAAAAAACACACTAGACATGTTTTTAACGTAACTTATTAGTCAGCTCAGGGGTCTTCTTCCGACTTTGGGGGTCTTCTTCCGACTTCTCCGCTCTCTCTGGCCTCTTCTCCTGGTGTCCGGTTCTCCTCCTACTCTTCGGCCTCTTCTCCGCTCTTGACACTATGCTCTCTCCCGCTGTAATGCTGTGTGCGCGGTGCGCGATGACTTATATAGGCATGGGGCATGGTCATGATGGGTCCGGGGCATGATGGGACTGTGACATCATAAGGGGCGAGGTCACCGGGTGACATCACCCGGTGACCACGCCCCATGCCTATATAAGTCGTTGCGCACCTCACACACAGCATTACAGCGGGAGAGAGCGTCATGTCAACATCGGAAGAAGAGAAGAGGGAACAAGACGACGGAGAAGACCGCTAGCAAAAGAGCGGCAAAAGAGCAGAAGATAGCGGAGGAGCCCGGCAGAAGAACCGGAGAGCGGAGAAGAGGCTGGAGAGTGGGAGAAGAACCGGACACCGGGAGAAGAGGCTGGAGAAAGCGGAGAAGTCGGAAGAAAACCCCCGAAGTCGGAAGAAGACCCCCGGAGCTGACTAACAAATTACTTTAAAGCCTGTCTAGTGTGTTTTTTTATTGACACTTTTTTCCCCAGGTGAATGGGTAGGGGTATGATGTACCCCATACTCATTCACATAGGGTGGGGGGCCGGGATCTGGGGGCCCCCTTATTAAAGGGGTCTCCCAGGTTCCGATAAGCCCTCCGCCCGCAGACCCTGACAAGCAACGGCCAGGGTTATCGGGAAGAGGCCCTTGTCCTCATCAACATGGGGACAAGGTGCTTTGGGGTGGGGGGCCGCAGGGCACCCCCCTGCCCCAAAGCGCCCAGCCCCCATGTTAAGGGCATGCGGCCTGGTACGGTTCAGGAGGGGGGCGCTCGCTCGTCCCCACCCCCTTTCCTGACCGGTCGGGCTGCGTGCTCAGATAAGGGTCTGGTATGGATTTTGGGGGGCACCCCCACGCTGTTTTTTCAGCGTAGGGGGTTCCCCTTAAAATCCATACCAGACCTAAGGGCCTGGTATGCCCCTGGAGGGGAACCCATGCCGTTTTTTTATTTAAAATTTGGCGCGCCGTTCCCCCTCATGATTCATACCAGACATCTGTCTGCAATGCCTGTCGCTCATCGTGAAAGGAAAAAACAGTTTTCCTTTCCCGATGAGCGAGCCAGCTTGGATGAACGGGGCTCGCAGGTGTCAAATCTCGCCGATAACAGTGGCGAGATTGACACAATATCGTAGTCACCTACTGTAAGATATGTTTGCGAATGTTTTCTTAAAAAATTATGGAGTACGCAACAGCACATGATTAGATGATTGATTTTATAGTCCGCCATATTGATGGCTGAGAGAAACAAACAGAACCGTCTGGCCATAATCCCAAAGGCATTCTCCACAGTTCTCCAGTGGTTAAATACCCTCCTCTCCGGGTGAGGATCTTTTGGGGGAATGGCCTCATCAGGTGCTCGCCCAGACTGAAGGCTTCATCTGCGATGAATACAGAGGGAAGTCCCCCTCAAACTGGTGGCAATCCCAGGCCACCAGTCTGGAGACGCTGGCAGAACTCGGTCTGGGCGAAGACTCCTCCATCTGACATCCGGCCGTTCTTCCCCATGTCCACGTACATAAAATCATATTATGCCGATACCACCGCCATCAATACTACACTACTAAACCCCTTGTAATTGAAGTAGTAAGACCCCAAATGGGGTGGTGGCACAATGCGAACATGCTTCCCATCAATCACCCCTACACAGTTGGGAAAGTCCCAACCATCAGCGAACTGGGAGGCCACAGTCTGCCATTCCTGTGGCATGGAAGGAAACTGTGGAGTCAAACAAGAAAAAAAAAATATAAGTACTTTTAAACATAACTTTGCAAGCAGATTACACAAAAACATTCTTGCACAACAGCAGTATAACATTTTTTAGAAGTAGTATTTAAAAAAAACTAAAATATAAGGCCCACTTATAAGATTACTCACCCCCTCTGGTGACCCATTGATCAAATTGTATGAGGGGGTGGGGGAGGGTTCTAAATTAGCTTAAGACTACACATTACATTTGGAGACATTTGAGGGGGTGGGGAGGGTTCTAAATTAGTTTAAGACCACACATTACATTTGGAGACATTTGAGGGGGTGGTTCGGGGAAAGTAGTACAATGGAGCTGACAATATACATTGTTAAAGGGACTAGGCTATAGGTGTATATGGGCCCAGGATTGCATGTTGGGGAGGTTAGTCAAGGCAAATATGCATGTAGGCCAAAAAAGGAGTTTCTAAAATAAAAACATGCATGCATGAAGATAAAGGGGACATTCACAGCATATTCCAATCATGGTAATTAGGTAATGATGAAATTAATACAATACATTAGCAAACATTAAATACATATAATGTAATGTTAAAGGCTAAAACTTACCTTAATATAGTCCTTCTGCAGGACCTGAATAATGGCAGAACAGGTCTAGGATAATGATCCTCAGAGCCTGGGGGGAGATGCCTATTGAGAACTTAAGGCCCTGAAGGCTTCTCCCAGTCGTCAAGTAACACAACATGGCAACTAGCCTCTGCTCCGCAGTGATGGCTTGCCGCATGCAGGTATCCTGCCTGCTGATATAAGGGGTCAGCAAAGCTAGCAGATGTTGAAAAACGGGGTCCGTCATCCTAAGATAATTCCTGAAATCCTCAGGATTATTCTCACGGATCTCACGAAGCAAGGGCATGTGCGAGAATTGGTCACGCTGGCGCAGCCAATTCTTCGTCCATGAACTCCTCCTCGCCCTGTTCATGGACTGGACTCGGGTCAAAGTATTAACCCCAACACCAAGCCCCCACACAGCATGAACTTTAGAATGAGTTCAAAACCATGGCTTCAAAACGGTCAGCTGGTCAAACAAACAAACTTAAACGAACGCACTGAAGAACAGTAAGGCCTGTGAAGAGCGACCTGAAGAACAGGAACGAGTGGACCAGAGCGGCCTGATATACAGGTAATGAACTGATCAACACGCACTGAAAAGCAGGTACAAACCCCACAAGCACAAACTGAACCGCAGAAATCGATCAAAATAAGCTGAAGTCTGAAAAACGCGAATCGTCTCAAACCAAACTTCTACTAACACGAGATAAACACAAGATTAGCAGAAGGAGCCCAAAGGGCGTCAAACTGGGGCTTGGACTTCCTTTTCCTAGTCCCGTCGTACGTGCTGTACGTCACCGCGTTCAAAACCAGCGGACTTTTGGAGTGATCGTGTGTGTCCAAGTCTGTCCGTATGTAAGTCTGGCGGACCTACGCTGCAAAGTCCATCGGAAAGACCGTCGGACCTAGTCCGTCGAAAAGTCTGCTCGTGTGTACGCGGCATAAAAGTTCAATATAGTGCTTACTTCACTATGAAAGTTCTATTCAATCATTGAAAATGTGCTACAAATAAAGAGTCCATGTTTCACAAGAAAAATTATGCGTCACTTCACTCCAACCTGAATACACTTACAAAAGGTGCTCACTCACCAAATGTAGTTGACCCCTTAATATTAAGAAGGTCAATTAGTGCTTTATTTTAACACTCCACCATTCCAGACACAGCGCCTCTTGGCTCAATACACTCTATCAGGCAACAGAAGAGGAGATTCACAGAGAAAATATCATTGCACAACAATTTTTTTTATAACACATAAAAAATGGATGCAGTACACTCACATACAATACTGTTCCAAGGTTTTAGGCAGATATTTAAAAATGCTGTAAATTAACCACCTCAATACTGGACAATTTTACCCCCTTCCTGCCAAGGCGAATTTTCAGCTTTCTGTGCTCTCACACTTTGAATGACATTTACGCAGTAACACTGTACCCAAACAACATTTTTATAATGTTTTGAGACAAATTGAGCTTTCTTTCAGTGGTATTTAAAGCAGAGTTCGAAAAATACTGCAGCTGCTGACATTTAAAATAAGGACACTTACCTGTCCAGGGTGACCTGTCCCTCGGCTTCTGGGTGGAGGCACCGGCAGAGGAGTAACTAGAATCTTCAGGCCCCGATGCAAGAAACCATGAAGGGCCCCGACCAGGGGCATTGCTGGGTCTACAAAAGATCTGAGGCTAGAGCCCATAACAGAAAAAGAAAGTCATACACTTGGGCGGGCATACACATATAATATACACACGTATATAAAATACATGTGTATATATATATATATATATATATATATATATATATATATATATTATCGTTACATATCTGAGTGCGGATCCCCCACTTACATTAGGGTCCCCAGAGATCCACCACTTACATCAGGGTCCCCAGAGCCCCCCTCATTACATCAGGGTCCCCAGGGAGCCTTCCTTATATCAGGGTCCCCAGAGAGCCTCCCTACTTACATTAGGGTCCCCAGAGAGCCTCCCTTTACATCAGGGTCCCCAGAGAGCCCCTTCCTTACATCAGTGTCCCCAGAGCCCCCCTTTACACCAGTGTTCTCAGAGAGCCCCCCTTACATTAGTGTTTCCATAGAGCCCCCCTTACATCAGTGTCCCCAGAGAGCCCCCCTTACATCATTGGTGTCTATGGTGTCCACTGGCCGTGGGATCTCCCTGGGGCTTGTAGTTCTCTTCCTCAGTGTATACAGTGGAGAGGGTAGGGGCCTCTGACCCGGGCATGTATCAGTAAGAGTGTACAAGCAGAGCGACTCACTTGTACACTAAAGAGTGAAACTGATACCTGCCCAGGTCAGAGGCCCCTCCCTTCTCCACTGTATACACTGACACTCGGGAAGAGAACTGCAAGCCCCAAGGAGATCCCGCCGCCCACGGGCAACATAGAGCTGCCGATCATCGCCTCCCACCTTCCCCCACTGTATTCTAAATGGACAGTCAGAGGTGCAGGGGGAATTGCCGGAAGTGGGAGCAAATGCCTGTATTAAATGCCTGTATGCTCCCCCTCCCCCCTGAAAAGTGCCAAATGTGACACAAGAGGGGGGGAGGAACCAGGTAAGCGAAGTTCCATTTTTGGGTGGATCTCCCGCTTTAATCACCACTGTTTTATTTTTTATTTTTTTATGTAAGCGCAAAAAGACAGACTTTTTTTAACTTTTCATAGATTTAGGCCACCATTTAAACTGCTACATTTCTTCTGTAAACATAACCCAAATCAGTGTATATTATTTAGTCTGTGCGAAAAAGTTATAGAGTCTACAAGCTATAGTACGTATCATTGAAAATTGATCAATCCTGATGTACTGTATCTCATTTCTTGAGGCCCTAACATGCCAGGAAAGTAAAAAATACCCCCAAAATGACCCCTTTTTGGAAAGTAGACAGTCCAAGGTATTTAGTAAGAGGCATGATGAGTTTTTTGAAGTTATAATTTTTTCCCCCAATTCTTTGGAATATGAAGATGAATTTTTTTTTTTCACAAAATTGTCATAACAAGTTTTTTCTCACATGCAGCATAGGCATACTTACAATTACACCCCAAACATATTCTGCTACTCCTCTTGAGTATGGGGATACCACATTTGTGAAACTTTTTCACAGCCTTACCACATAGAAAGGCCTAACATCCAAGTAGAATCTTTAGGCTTTCTAGGGGCATAAATTACACATCTAATTTCATGTAGACATGTGCGATTAGTTTAGTACGAATCGAAAATTCGTACGAATTTCCGTAAATTCGTACATTCGGGAGGATCCGAAATACGAGTTGCTATGCTTCCGTTTTTTGTACGAAATACAAAATTTGGTTTACAAATTTCGGATCCAAATTCTGTTACAACGGAAACGTGACTGGTGTTTTGTTGACCAATCAGAGGTTTTCTTCTGCTGCTGAGTGAGGGTTGGGAAAATTACCTTGTTTAATATGGGAGTGGGAGACTGCTACTGGTAGTCGATGGGAGATTCAGTATCGGACAAAATAAGAATGTTCATTAATTATGATTATTCGTTATTATGAAGTTAAAAACACAGGAAGTCAGCACAGCACAGGGATGGTGGGAGCCCCTCATAATGAGCACAGCACAGGGATGGTGGGAGCCCCTCATAATGATAAATTCATCATAACGAACGTTCGGAATTCTTACAAAAAGTTAACGAACCTAACGAAAATTCATATTTCGTACGAATCCAAATTGAATTTTGGACACGAATTACGAAATACGAATTAACGGCTAATACGGAACGGAACAAAACAAAACAAATTTATTGACGGCGCACATGTCTAATTTCTTGACTACACAATAAATTAATCCCACTTTTACTAGTCCCAAATCCCTAACCCTAATCCCAGTCCCACTAGTCCCTAATCCCTAACCTCAATCCCACTCCCACTAGTCCTAAATCCCTAACCCTAATCCCACTCCCACTAGTCCCATATCCCTAACCTAATCCCACTCCCACCACTCCCAGATTCCTAACCGTAACCCTAATCCCTCTCCCACTAGTCCCAAATCCCTAACCCTAACCCTAATCCCACTCCCACCACTCCCAAATCCCTAACCCTAATCCCTCTCCCACTAGTCTCAAATCCCTAACCCAATCCCACTCCAACTGATCCCAAATCACCTAATCCATAGTGTAAACAAATTACCTATTTTCTGTCCCAGAATTACCTTCCTTCTTGATATGTTGTCGTCTGGCTTGTTGAGACAGGATACCAACTGCGAACGTTTGCTTATAACACTCAGGAAGGTTCATAAAGGTAGATAAGTAGATAAATCAACAATTTATCAAGTATTAAATAAAAGACAACATATTTCAAAATTATATATATATTTTATTCAATACAGATATTGTTGTACACTCAAAAATTCAAAAAAGTGCCAAATTACATTAAACACATAACAATCAATAATGTGCATTCACTATTTAATATTTTTATATATAAAAACCTTCTTATTTTAACTTTTTTTTAATTCCAAAATTTTGAAAATTGAAAAGTTTGAAAACTGGAACACATTAACAAAGAAAAAATAAATGCAAAAATGTGCATACATTTTTTGAAACAATATTATAAAAAAAAATATACAATTTAGAGGTCATGATATAAAGGAGTGGTGGAATGGGACTCCTCTCAAGGGGGAAGAGGGGGAGGTTGCTGGGGTCTATAAATTGGTAACTCATATGCCCCTCCCTGCACCCGTGCAGTGTTGAAGGTGGAAGGAGGCATATTAGGATAAACTCACCCTAATGGACCCGCACGGCTCTTTGATCAAAAATAAATGTTGAATCATATCGTGGTGGATAATTTGAAGTATTTTAAGAACTAATTTCAGGTCTGGAGGATGGACACGATATGTTGGAAAGATTCAATCACTTGTAACACCTCAATCCTCATAGCGCATTGATATCTTTTGTTCACTATGTCCATTTGCGGTATGATACTATGAACAAAAGCAACATTTTCTCTCTGATCCTTTTGTTGTGCTGCCAACATTTTTTTGACGACATCTATGAAGTCTTCTGATTGCTGCTGTTTCGATCTTTTTTTACTTGTGTTCCTCACTGGCTCGGGGTCTGGATCAACAGGGCTTCCAGGTTCTGTGTCCTCAAAGAGGACTTGTGACTCTGTGGCAAGATCAGCATCCTTCTGCTGATTGCCATACTGCTCCTCCTCTGTTTCCAAGTCTATTAATTTTAGTCCTAAAAAAAGAAATAAAGAAAAAAATATAACTGTATAAATTAAATTATTAATTACTAATTTAACTCTACAAGTTTTTATACTTACTCCCACAGCTCCATCACTGTCTTTAGAAATTCCAGCTCGTAATAGTGGCAGTACATTTGGACTTTCTTGGCACCGGACCCACTCCTAGATTTCCTCTGCCTCTTCTACTCCCTCCTAAAATTGTCCTTCAATGTCTTCCAACATTTTTTAGTTGTTCAACTGAAAGATAGGAAATGATTTCTTCTTTTTATTCACAGATATTGTATCTTGCCACAGGAAATAGCTACACATCACTACGATATGAATTTTGGACAGGAATATCGACCATAAGTGAGATTGTGAAGCAAACGTGTGATGCTACCAGGAATCTAAAGAATTAATCATGCCAATTTTAAAAAAAGAGAAATGGGAAGATGCAGCCAAGCGTTTCTGTAGTAAAACCAACTTTCCTAACTGCCTGGGAGCTATTGATGGCAAACATATTAGGGTTATAAAACCCTGCCACAGTGGGAGCAGATATTTCAACTACAAAAAGTACTTTTCAATTTTTCTAAAGGCTGTTGTACATGCAGACTACAAATTCCTCTTTGTTGACATAAGAGCATTTGGAAGTTGTGCAGACTCAACTGTCTTTCCAGAATTCCAAATTTGGAAAGCGGCTAGCTGCAAATAACCTAGCTTTACCTGAGAACAAACTACTTCCTGGTACAAAAAATCCAGATATGCCTTTTGTTTTCGTGGCTGATGAAGCTTTCGCTATTAATGAACACCTAATAAAGCCATATTCACAGAGAAATCTCGATCCCCGTAAGCGTGCCCAACAGAGATTACCATCTCTGTCGGGCATCCAGGCTAGTCGAATGTGCTTTTGGAATACTTGCCAACAAATGGCAAATTTTCCACAAACCATTAAATCTGAAGATAGAAAATGCGAGTAAAGTAATAAAAGCAGCATGTGTGCTACATAATCTGGTATGGGAGAGACGGCATGAATTTTGAGGACACATAAGCACACAATTTAGAACCCGCTGATTTTGTTCATGTTCATGGTCCCACATTTGGTTTCACAATAAAGGATCAATTGGCTATTTTATGAGCTCTGCTGGTGAACTTAGTTGGCAAGGCAAGGTGATATGATATAACCCCTTCCCAAATCCACAATTAACACCAATAATTTCTTCAATTCTAATATATTGTGTCAAGCTCTGTGACAATATTTGTAAGTAGCTGTTGTTTGTTTAACAATGTTAGTATTCTCAAATAAGATTAAGACTTAGTTCTGCGGTTACATTGATGTGACCATGTTTATGAAACTTTTATATTATGTTTCTTAGCTTCTTTTAGAAACTGTTTTGTATAATTCATTATTACATGGTTTGTACCTAGGGTTACTAAACTTCCAGTCTAATTATCTTTGCAGTATCTTATTTTGTGTTGAGAACATACTTTGAACAAAAAGATATCTATATATTTGGTGATTATGTGTCATTTAATAAACATAATACAAGTGGTGTTTGTCTTTTATCTATGTAACATTATATAATTATAACATCACTGCTAAAGATGAATATTGACTATAATATGGGGGTTAGGGATTTGGAACTTGTGGAAGTGGGATTAGGGTTAAGGTTAGGGATTTGGGACTAGTGGGAGCGGGATTAGGGTTAGGGATTTGGGAGTAGTGGGAGTGAGGTTAGGGTTAGGGATTTGGGAGTAGTGGGAGTGAGGTTAGGGTTAGGGATTTGGGACTAGTGAGAGTGGGATTATGGTTAGGGTTAGGGATTTGGGAGTAGTGGGAGCAGGATTAGAGTTAGGGTTAGGGATTTGAGAGTAGTGGGAGTGGGATTCAGTTAGGGATTTTGAACTAGTGGGAGTGGGATTAGGGTTAAGGATTTGGGACTAGTGGGAGTGGCATTAGGGTTAGGGATTTGGGAGTAGTTGGAGTGGGATTAGAGTTTGGGTTAGGTATTTGGGACTAGTAGGAGTGAGATTAGGGTTAGGGTTAGGGATTTGGGACTAATGGGAGCAGGATTAGGGTTAGGGATTTGGGACTAGTGAGAGTAGGATTAGGGTTAGGGATTTGGGAGTAGTGGGAGTGGGATTAGGGTTAGGATTAGGGATTTGGGAGTAGTGGGAGTGAGATTAGGTTTAGGGTTAGGGATTTGGGACTAGTGGGAGCGGGATTAGGGTTAGGGATTTGGGACTAGTGGGAGTGGGATTCGGGTTAGGGTTAGGGATTTGGGAGTAGTGGGAGTGGGATTAGGATTAAGAGTTGGGGTTTTGGGACTAGTGGGAGTGGGATTAGGTTTAAGAGTTGGGGTTTTGGGACTAGTGGGAGCAGGATTAGAGTTAGGGTTAGGGATTTGGGACTATAGGGAATGGGATTAGGGTTAAAGGGTTAGGAATTTGGAACTTCTGTTACTCACTTTTGCTTTCTTTCTGCTTCCTGTTGAGGTTTCCCACTTTGGGATGTGTTTTTCAGCTATCTTGTTCCATGTCATTGTCCTTTTGCTGCAGTTGGCATAATAAGCATTCTGCAGATCCCACACTTCAGGGTAGCCCCTCATTGTATTTATGAACTCCTCTGGTTCATAGGTTCTGTTTGCTCTGGCCACATCTTTGGGTCTGGCCTGCAGTTGTGGCTACTCTCTTTCTGCTTCCATGTTATCTCTTCTCCTATCCACATCTACAAACCAGATTTCCTGATATCCCAGCATCCTACACTTCAGTGCGATCATGTGACCTTCCCACAGCTTCAGGGTGGTTTTCAGGTGCTTTTAAGGTGCTCTTAAAGCACTTCCAATTCATTTCAATGGAGAGGGGCATTTTTGAAGTGCTTTTTTCAGCACCCCAAAGATGCTCCAAAAATGCTTCTTACAGGACTTTTCTCAACGCCCCACCAGCACAACGCCTCAGTGTGAAAGCATCCATTGAGATGCATGGAGAGCATTTTTAAAGTGCTTTTCCATTTTTTTTTAAACTAAAATGCCAAAAAGTGCAGCTAAAATTACGGTAAGACCCCTTTGACACTGGGTCATTGGGGGTGTCGGAGGTAAAGCGCCACTATTTTTTAGCGGCACTTTACCGTCATTTTAGCGGCACTTATCGGCCACTAGCGGGGCACTTTTAACCCCATCTAGCAGCCGCAATTCGGCGGTGCTGCCTATTTATTTCAATGGGGAGGGTCACTTTATACACCACTCCTAAAGCACCTCAAAGATGCTGCTTGCAGGACTTTTTTTTGACGTCCTGCCAGTGCACTGCTCCAGTGTGAAAGCCTTCGGGCTTTCACATTGGAGCGAAAGGAGAGTCGCTTTTCAGGCACTTTGCAGATGCTATTTTTAGCATTATAGCACCTGTAAACCTGAGTGTGAAAGGGGTCTAAGTGTCACGCAATCCCTGTGAGACTTCTGGTGTGCAGATATGTGTATGTGCATGGTATTTCCCACAGAAAGGTGACTAAGTGCGCTCATGCATGCAAAAATGTGCACTCGCTGTCACACACAAGCATGTGCACATGTATGAGCACATGCACAATTCCTGTTGGTGCCAAATGGTTTATTTAACCACTTCAGTCCCGGAAAGATTTGCCCCCTTCCTGACCAGGCCATTTTTTGCAATACGGCACTGCTTCGCTTTAACTGACAATTGCGCAGTCATGCGACGTTGTACCCAAACAAAATATATGTCCTTTTTTTCCCCACAAATAGAGCTTTCTTTTGGTGGTATGTGATCACCTCTGCAGTTTTTATTTTTTGTGCTATCAACAGAAAAGAGCGACAATTTTGAAAAAAACACAATATTTTGTACTTTTTGTTATAATAAATATCCAAATTTAAAAAAAAAAAAAAAAAAAAAAAATTTTTCCTCAGTTTAGGCCAATATGTATTCTTCTACATATTTTTGGTAAAAAAATTGCAATAAGCGTACATTGATTGGTTTGTGCAAAAGTTATAGCGTCTACAAAATAGGGGATAGATTTATGTCATTTTTATAATAATTTTTTTTTTTTACTGTGGCTGATCTCCGTTACCTGCTGTCGTCTGCAAAATTCTAAACCAAATTCAAAAGGGCTAATCCCTATGGGATAGACCAATTGTTTTGGATCTCCCTGGGCATAAAGTTATCATAGCTATATCAATTTAGTGAACATTGGTACTTTAAAAGAAGGAATTGCCTAGATGGCACAGTTCCTTAGAATTTTGCAGCTAGTATATGAAGCTTGCGTTTTTGGGAAGATATCACTATCAGTCTACTAATTCGTCAATCTTTCATTATAACAGGGTGTGACTACAGGGTTATTATTTCCCCTTAACTTCCGGCACACAGACACCCCATTGAAGCTCTTGATGAGCCCTGAGGATTTCTTGGAACCATGATCTTTTAAAGGGTGATAATGTATTAAGGTCCTACAAAAGGTCCAGAAGAAGCCATGATAGTGGTGAAACATGTAGAGGCAACCATTCTTTTATATTGTGACCATTGAGCTCAGTATGCTCTTTTTATATATATAAAATAGTTTATCTCCAGAATGTTTATTCAATAAAATGTATCTATTTTTGTAATATCGATTTCTATTGATTATTTGCACCTTTAAACTCCAACTGTATTTTTATAATAATTTTTTGCCCTCCTTTCCACTTCCAGTGGGGCATGGGCTGGAGATACGAGACGCTGACCTTGTCATTTCAGTCTATCAAGTACATGACACTGAGGATTTGAAATGCCTCCTCACTAATGTAAAATAATTTGGACATGGCTGGCTCTGGTGACACGTGGACAGGTAGACTGCTGATGGTGGCTGTGTGATGAGTACACTGCTGATGGGAGGCTGTGTGATGGGCACACTATTGATGAGCGGATGTAGGATAGGTACTCTGCTGATGGTGGCTGTGTAATGGGTACTCTGCTGATGGGCGGCAGTGTGGGGGGTACACTGCTGATGGTGGCACTGGTGGGTGATGTGCAGCAGGTACATTGCTGATGGGCTCTGATGGACAATGTGCAACAGGTACACTGTTGATGGCAGGACTGATGGGTGATGTGTGATAGGTATACTGCTGATGGGCATTGATGGGCAATGTGCGACAGGTATACTGCTGACGTGCACTGATGGGTGATGTGCCACGGGTACTCTGCTGATGGCGGCAATGATGGGTGATGTGTGACAGGTACACTGCTGATGGACATTCATGAGCAACAGGTATACTGCTGATGGGCGACGGGGGCATTGCTGATGGGCGACAGGGGCACTCCTGAGGGGCGACAGGGTCACTGCTGATGGGCGACATGTACACTGATGGGTGACAGGTACACTGCTGATGGGCAGATGGGCAATGTGACAGGTGCTTTTTATTCCGGGGTGTTGTGTACACAATAGAAATGCAGTTAGATTGGTTACTCACTGTTATCTGACTCTCTTCTCCTCACACAGGATCTGTAAGGGTTAGGCCGGCCTTACATGGTTTGATTCAAACCAATAATGGGCAGGCTGAATGTATCAAGTTGATCGATCGATCAACTTGGGTACAACCGGCCTGACGGATTTTCTTGCGATTATCGCTAGCAGCTGCTATAATCTCTGTCTTCTCCCTGCAGGGGTGGCTTCCGTCCCCCTGCCAAGAGAAGACAATTGCTGATTGCACTGTCAACACAAATTGATGCAGGAAAGAAATTTGCACTGTGTATGGCCAGCCTAATTGTAAAGCTAGGATGAAACAAATTCAGTTATCTCCTGTGTAGAAAGCAGTTAATAAACATAAAAACAAAGAGTTAGGGTTAGGGATTTGAGAGTAGTGGGAGTGGGATTTGAGTGCATTCAAATGAACAATCACATACCTGACTATTTACTACATTTGTTGGAGAAACTGAAGAAAAAAATGTTCTCCCAGATTTTCCGGAATATTACACAAGCTTAAATGTGATTTACTTATAGTGTTGGAAACCTTCACTTTGTAAAACAACCCATTCAGTTTAAAATAGAAATGAAAGGCAAAACATTTGTGCATAGATATAAAAAACATAAATACATTTTTTTCAATTTTTTTATAAGTGATCACATTCCCTCTGTTCTTAGCTGCATAATAGGTGGGGGAGAAGAAGCAGCAGCACACTGAGCTTCCCAGTGAAAGGTTGTGCATGGGGGGGGGTGTCAGGACAAGTCTGATCATTGGAGGAGAGCACAATGAGTTCCCATTTTAGCTAGAGAACTGACTATGTTGTGTTCTCTTGCTTAATGTGGTCAGTTTTCAATAGGAAAGCAGAGGGACTGGAAGGAACACCAGGGATTTCACACAAAGGAAGCAATACAAAGAGAACATGATACTTTTTCACACAAGTAAATGATACAGCAGGCATATATCAGGAATATGAAATGTTGGGTTTACATATTCTTTAAATATGTTACTGTAAGTCCACATTTGTATATTTTAAAAGTTAGACCTTTGTTTTATTACACAAAACAAGTAAAAAGTAATTAGCAGTTGACTGTAAATACTGTGAACAGACAAAATTTGCTGTGGTCAAGAAGAGATGTCATATTTAGTCATGAAGCAGTTAAGGACAATATGAAAAACAGAAGATAAATACAAAAAACTACAGAAGCCTTTTAGTCACAAATCAATCTATTAACCTTTTCAAGCATTCCCACAGATATTAACCTTTGCAGAATAGAGTTAGATGGGAAAACCATTAAACATCAAGATAATGATTGTAAAATTGAATTGTACCTGAAGTGTGGGTTGAGCGTGGCTTTCTGGACTGCTATACAAATGTGCAATGCAATTAAACTTCAATTATGTTGACGGTGTAGGAGACACCTAATAAAATCCCATTTGCAAAATTTAAAATATGTACAAAGAACAAAGTAATAAAGATAATGGAGTACAAATCTTCTTTTTTTTACCGATATTGCTGCATCTTATGTGACCTTCATAATAATGTATTATTGATAAATCTTTGCATGTTTTTCTGTGTTCTTGTTGTAATTTATTTTATTTGAGTTAGAAAATATAAGTTTTAATTAGATCTGGGATAATAGCATTGAGTCTTAAATCAATTGTGTGCATGAAGATATTTTTCTATAGATAAGGAAAGATAAAGTACTTAAATCTGGTTATCATTGGTACTGCAATTGTTGGAAGTCCTGAAAACATTATTAACCAGCAGGAGTCAAGGAAAGTCAGAGCTTTATTTTAGGGTAGAAGTCACACTTCCCTAGGCACATCTGAATTATTACATCTTTTGTACAAGCTCAATCCCTTGTGTCATGTCATTATTTTAGTAAAAACTAATTCAAGTATACTATTGGAAAAAGCATAAGGTCTTTTTTATATGCAAAGCTACTTTCGACTGTACAAACAACCAAACAAAAAAAAAAGGAAACAAGAAATGGTTTACATTTATATATTATGGTACATTAGACATTAGTTGTGGTGCATTGATGGTGTGCATTCGGGTGCTGTTCGGATGATTGGCACTACATTGCACCACACCACAGTTCACACTTTACCATGCATTTCAATAAAATGTGCAGATTGCTTCAATGGAAAATATCTGCATATGATCTTTAACCTGAACTCCGATGTAGGCAAATATTGTTTAACTGCTTCCCCCCGGCCGTCATTTGTCTATATGTGTCTCTCGTTCTGGATGGTCATCATATGTCATCCTCCCCAGATCCCACGGGCCCCACAGACCGTGCTAAGGCATGATCTGTCACCTGCTGTGTGACAGCCAATGACAGATCAGTGTATCGGCCTACTGCCCTTACCATGTGATCGCTGTGCACAATGGATAATTGTACACAATGGATGGCTTCCAGTCATGTCATTCATTGTGTACATATGTGTTGCTTGCTGCGATTGATCGCAGTGATCACATGATGCAGATGACCAATCACAGCCCATCTGTACCATGTGATTAGTTGTGGCCAATCACAGCTAATCACAATAGTAAACACTGAATAAAGGCATTTCATTCAGAAAAAAATGGTTGCTTATAATATTGAAAGCAATCATAGCGTATACAAAAAAAAAACCTGATCTCCTCCCCAGAGTAGTACAGTGTTACCATAGTAACATAAAACATTGTTTTGGTCACAGTATGTAAAAAAAATCATAAAAAAAGAAAGTAAAAAATATATATTAAAACAGATATATATTTAAAAAATTTAATAAAAAAAATATATTTTTTTGCTTCCGTAATCACCGCCACACCAGTTATATGATGATGCTGTATTGCACTGGTAATAGTATGTCTAAACCAAAAAAAAAAATTGTGAACATTTATTTTTTAAATTTCTGCAATTTCCAAATAATTGTGACAAAAATTACAACTTCAAAAAACTCTTACTAAATACTAAATACTCTTACTAAATACCTTGGACGGTCTATTTTCTAAAAAGTGGTCATTTGGGGGATATTTGCACTCTCCTGGTATTTTCAGGCCTCAAGAAATTAGATAGGCCGTCAGTACATCAGGATTGATTGATTTTCATATACTGTATATACCATAGTTTGTGCACTCTATAACTTTCCTACAGACTAAGTAATATACACTAAATTTATGAAGAAAGATTATTTATTTGCAAAATTATATAACCGAAAGGAAGAAAAACTTTTTTTCAAACTTTTCAGTCTTTATTCGTTTATTACCCAGTGGTGATTAAATATCATCAAAAGAAAGCTCTATTTATGTGAAAATAAAGATACAATTTTCATATGGCTACAGTGTTGCATGACTTTGCAATTGTCATTCAAAGTGTGACAAAGCTGAAATCCAAGAATTGGCCCGGGCAAGAAGGGGGTAAGAGTGCCTGTTATTGAAGTGGTTAAATACAAGGGGAATGTGAATTTGTGTATGTCTTCCAGATCTTTGCATGAGCTTTCTGTGACCAGGTTTGGACTGAACTTTGTTTGTTCAGACATTCATCGGAACACCCAAACATTAAACCAGGGGTAGGCAACCCTAAACAGGTGGAGATCTACCTGAACAACATGGGAGAAGTCAAAGATCAACGGGCACAGTGTCTCCTCCTCACACCTGATTTAAACCTCTAATTGCCATACTGCCGTGTAGCAATCACATGTATTGCACGCCAATCATGGGTTTAAATCAGATGGTGAGGAGGCAACATATTGCCCCCTCAGCACCTGTCAAACACACACAGATCGCTTTTCAGGGAAGAAGCAGTGTCTGCTGCACTTGTGAATGAACCTTTACTGTTCTGAGGCCTATTTAAGGCTGCTTTCACACTGATGTGCTGCGGTTTACCCACACCGTGGGTGCAGCGCAGTGCATCTACTTTCCTGGATTACCTGTGCTTTGCCATAGACATCTATTATATACAGGAGTTTTGGTGTGCAATCAGAAAGTGCTCAAAACTTGCATGATATAATAGTAGTCTATGGCTAAGTGCAGCAAACCCACTGGAAAGCTGCAGGTACACTGCACTGTACCTGCGGTGTGGGTAAACAGCAGTGCATCAGTGTGAAAACAGTCCTATACTATTATGTTCCGTGTATTGTTTCACACTGACCTGAAGATTTCTTCTTTCCTGCTGCTGGCACCACTCTGGAGACTGCTATCGGGGATAAGAGGTGGACTGCAGTTGGTATCACTCTGCATGGGACAGGAGCCGGGAATACAGAGGAGGAATCGGGTTATGCGGCTCTTGCGCCCTACTGCAGCTCCAACTTTACAATTAGTGCCTCTGCATTGCACTCTGTTTGATGCTCTGGAATGGTGGGGTCAGCAAGCCCAGACCTAGACCTTCCAGTCACCTATCTGTGATCTACTGGCAGATCGCAATCCACTGGTTGCTGACCCCCATATTAAAACATTCAACTGGTACCAAATGTCATATATATGATAGTTTTTTTATTTTGTTACTATATATGACAGCTTCCGCTATCAATGGTTGTTAACCACTTCCCTACCGGGTCATTGAAAAATTATGCCCACAGGAAAATCTTCTCCTTCTGGGCAGGCGTCCATTAATTAAATTGGCTCTTTACCAAGTGACCGGCTGTGTCCAATAACAGCCAGTCACAAATGTCAACAAACCGCTGTAACTAGCTGTTGTCGGGTTCTCCTCCTCACACACCAATCCTGTGTGAGGATAAGATTGAGGTAACAGCTAGTTACCACTTACAGTGTAAAGTTTAAACACAGATTGCTGCAGTAATAAAGAGTACCTGTCATCAGTCCATCTGAGTACCTGTCACCAGCCCATCAGAGTACCTATCACCAGCCCATCAGAGTACCTGAGTACCTGTCTCCAGCCCAGAGTACCTGAGTACCAATCTGCAGCCTATCAGAGTACCTGAGTACCTGTCTCCAGCCCAGAGTACCTGAGTACTTGTCCCCAGCCCATCAGAGTACCTGAGTACCTGTCTCCAGCCCCGAGTACCTGTCTCCTGCCTAGAGTACCCGAGTACCTATCTGTATCCCATCAGAGTACCCAAGTACCTGTCTCAAGCTCAGAGTACCTGAGTACCTATCTGCAGCTAATCATAGTACCTGAGTACCTATCTGCAGTCCATCAGAGTACCCGTGTACCTGTCTCCAGCCCATCAGAGTACTTGAGTACCTGTTTCCAGCCCATCAGAGTACCTGTCTCCAGCCCAGAGTACCAGAGTGCCTATTTCCAGCCCAGAGTACTCTGGTACCTATCTGCAGCCCATCAGAGTACCCAAGTACCTGTCTCCAGCCCATTAGACTACCTGAGTACCTAACTGCAGCCCATCAGAGTGCCCAAGTACCTGTCTCCAGCCCATCAGAGTACCTGAGTACCTGTCTCCAGCCCATCAGAGTACCTGTCTCCAGCCCAGCATACCCGAGTACCTTTCTCCAGCCCAGAGTACTCAAGTACCTCTCTGCAGCCCATCAGAGTACCCGAGTACCTGTCTCCAGCCCAGAGTATCCGAGTACCTATCTGCAGCCCATCAGAGTACCTGAGTACCTGTCTCCAGCCCATCAGAGTACTTGAGTACCTGTCTCCAGCCCATCAGAGTACCTGTCTTCAGCCCAGAGTACTCGAGTACCTATCTGCAGCCCATCAAAGTACTCGAGTACCTGTCTCCAGGCCAGAGTACCCGAGTACCTGTCTTTAGCCCATTAGACTACCCGATTACCTATCTGAAGCCCATCAGAGTACCCAAGTACCTGTCACCAGCCCATCAGAGTACCCCAGTACCTGTCTCCAGCCCATTAGACTACCTGAATACCTGTCACCAGCCCATCAGAGTACCTGAGTTCCTGTCTCCAGCCCATTAGACTACCTGAGTACCTATCTGCAGCCCATCAGAGTGCCCGAGTACCTGTCTCCAGCCCATCAGAGTACCCGAGTACCTATCTGCAGCCCATAAGAGTACCTAAGTACCTATCTGCAGCCCATGCCTCATAGAATATACATTGTGGTGTTTGCTTTCCAAAAGGGGCTCATTGTGTGGGTGTTTCCATTGTCCTGGTGCTCCTTGACCTTCAAAAGTGTGATAGGTTGTCAGGAACTTATATGTGTAATTTATGCTCCTAGAATGCCTGACGATGCTCCCTGCATGTTGGGCCTCTGTATGTGGCCAGGCTTGGAAAAAGTCTCACACATGTGGTATCGCCATACTACACAGAATGTGTTTTGGGGTGTAATTGGAGGTATGCATATGCTGTGTGTGGGAAATAACTTTGTGGGGAAAAAATTACAACATCAAAAAACTCGCCATGCCTCTTACTAAATACCTTGGACTGTCTAATTTTCAAAAAGGGGTAATCTGGGGGGTATTTGTACTGTCCTGACATTTCACCTGACAGTGCTCCCTGCATGTTGGGCCTTTGTATGTGGCTAGGCTGTGTAAAAGTCTCACACATTTGGTATTGCCATACTCAGAAGGGGTAGCAGAATGTGTTTTGGGGTGTAATTTTTGCTATGTACATGCTATGTGTTAGAAAAATCTTATAAATTGACAACTTTGTGTAAAAAAACATACATTTTTATTTTCTTTCCACATTTTCCTAAAAGCTGTGGAAAAAAAATATCGTTCAAAAGACTCATTATGCCTTATAGATTTTGTGTTGGGGTGTTTGCTTTTCAAAATTGGGTCATTTTGTGGGTAATTCCACTGCCCTGGTGCTTCAGGGCCTTCAAAAATGTGATAGGTAGTCAGGAAATTAGATGTGTAAATTATGCCCCTAAAACACCTGAGCCCACCCAGTTGTGTGACAATAGCAAATGAATATTCGCTATTATCACACTGATTCTCCTCCCAGCCAAACAGGAAGCAGGAGGAGCGCGATTGGCCGAGGGGAGAAGCGATCATATTGGCTGGTACCGGGGGGGCAGGGAGGACGTACAGGGAGATCCAGAAGAGAAGGTGGCCACTGTCATCCGAGCATCAGAGTGATCTCTCTGCTCTGCATCGCAGTGGACCCCGTGAGTACCACCCACCGGTGGTCTGATTGCCAGCACCGAGGGGGTGTAGTTCGGGTGGTTTGTTTGCCACCCTCCTCCCGGCTGGAGCACCAGCCGTCACTGGGCAGGAGCCTGAGGGGGAGGAGAGGAGAAGACAGGAAAGAGACAGGACATGTGGGAGAGTGGAGGCTGATCCAGGAGACCACGAGAAGAAACCGATTGAGCAGGAGAGCAGAGAAGAGGATTTCCAGGTCACTGATCATACTGAGAGGCAGGGCACTCGATCCCGCAGGCAGACAGATGAGTCATCGCCATCTGCACCACTACATCTGTGAGATGATAGTGAGAAAGGTGACCCCCAGCAGCAAGGCCATTGCTTCGCACTGCTGCCATAAATTAATGGATGAGAGGGTTCCTAACCCATACCACACTGCCACATACTTTAAGCTTATTTGTTGCTATTGACAGTTACTCCAATTCAGCATTCTTACAACATAGACTGCCACATAGAGACCAAGGCTTTATAGTCCAATCATTGCTGGGGCCTATCTGCACTAGCTACCCATTGTAGTACTGCATGCAGGATATAATTCTCAAGGTTTTCTGTTTGTCTGATTAGGTAGGAACTCTTATGCCCCGTACACACGGTCGGATTTTCCGATGGACAATGTCCGATCGGAGCGTGTTGTCGGAAATTCCGACCGTGTGTGGGCGCCATCGGACATTTTCCATCGGATTTTCCGACACACAAAGTTGGACAGCAGGAGATAAAATTTTCCGACAACAAAATCCGATCGCGTCAATTCCGACCGTGTGTGGCCTGTTCCGACGCACAAAGTGCCACGCATGCTCAGAAGAAATTCCAACACGGAACAGCTCGTTCTGGTAAACTTAGCGTTTGCAATGGATACAGCACTTTCGTCACGCTGCAATGTTAAAAATGGTTTAATACAGCGCACTCTCTTCTTCTTTATAATGTGACAAGAATTAAGTCGTTTTGCTGCTCGTATTCACACACACTTCTCACAAACTTTTATTTGTGTTTTTTTAGTGGGATTCCCTGAATATATTGTTATTAGTTGTCACATCTGACAGTTTGATATTTTTTTATTTTTTTTAATTTTGGATTTTAAGCCTTTTTTTTAATTTAATGTTTGTATTTTTTCCAAGGCTGATCTTTGTTCAATGTTATTTTTATTTTTACTCCAGAATATTTTTGGGTGTGTTTTGTGTGTCAAGTTACCCCAACACCATTGATATCTTTTATTATTTAATCTCAAGGAGATTGTTTGTTGTTGGTGTCCCTTGTTCATTTCACATTGTATATTTGAAATGTACCTGAATCCTCACAAACAAACTGTCCTTTTTGAAGTAAAACACATAGGAGAGTATAATTCAAAACAAAAATCCTTTATTAAGGGATCAGAACCAAACAAAGAGGAAGGCAACACTGGATCAACAAGAGAAATTAGCGAAGCCTGGGACCCCCACAGCAGACATCAATTCTTCAACATCAAAATTGGTGGCCTGAGGAGTCCATATGTAAGGGAGGGCAGTCTGGTCCGGGATTCACAGAGACTTGGATAGCAGCAGATGACATGTGTGTCCGCAGGCTGTGGTACCACAAGAGGCTGCATTTTTTTGCCCAACAGACTGGATCCAGGATCCTCACTGTCTGGTCTTCCTTTCACGCTTCATTCCCAGCTGTGGCTGTGCAGTTGGAGATGTGGCAGGAGGAGGAGTAGGACCTGGAGGAGGAGTAGGACCTGCAGGAGGAGGAGGAGGACCATCCCAAAGCTGTGTGTGAGGTGTAATTTGGCCCCTCATACCTTTCGCCAGAGCCTCCGATATGAGGGCCTCACACATGGCTTTTTGGCCCTCCTCCATCCTCTGCATTTTATAGGCTATGAATGCAGCAATGTTCTCCTGCCTGGTGTGTGGTGCTCCCAGGACCTCTGTAGCCCTCCAAAAGAATCTGATAGCCGCCTCCTCTAGGGCACTCGTCCTACTGCCACTTTCTGTTTTCAGGGGGGTGGAGGGACCTTGATATCAGCCAGCCGGCTCGGCCCGGCCACCTCCTGGCTGAGACTTCCCTGTGTATGAAAAAGGGACATAGTTGTAATGTTTTGCATCATCAATCACAATCCTTAATTAGTACTCCCAACTAACATATAGTTCACATCATTGATTGGACAAGCAGAAATATTTAGAGGAATGCTATACCTGGCTCAATCTGGGCTCCTCCACATGCGGCCTGGAAGGCCCAGGTTGGGCGTCAGAAGCCTCAGCCGGGGGGGAAGGAAGCGTGGAAGGAAGACTGGAGAGGGATGGCCTGGGTTCAGTCTGGCCTGCCAGAAAGTGCAGCCTGTCGTAGTACAACATCCTGAGGACATAGATGTCACCTGCTGCTCCGGATCTCTGTGAATCCAGGACTTTATTGCGCTCCCTCAGATATGTGCTCCTCAGGCCACCAATGAAAATCTTTAAATAAGTGATGTCTGCCGTGGGGATCACCTGCTTCACAATTTCACACAATTGCTCCAGTGCTGCCTTCCTCTTTGCTTGGTTCTTGTAATGGGGGTGTTTAATCTCCCACAGACAGGGCAGCTCCCTTAGCATCTCTATGAATACTGAAATGAAGTCCTTATCTTTGAGTACCATATCCATGTTCACTGCAAGACACAACACAAGACAAAGCCTAATGTCACACAAAACTCTCCTAATCTTGTTACAATACAGGCCTCAATCTAGAAGCAGTATAGGCACAAGTTTGTCTCTTACCTTCGTTCTTACGATCGGCGCGTCCAATGCTCCTTCCTCCGCTCACAGATCAAACGTAATACGCACGCGTGTTACGCTTTATATACACTGCACATGCGTGTAACTCCGCCCGCCCCTGACGTTCTTTCTAGTGTATTCCCCGCCCCTTTTCGTTCGGCGCAGTGGGGGAAGAGCATGATGGCGGACATACAGCAGGTGCTGGCTAATTGTAGCAACGAGGAGGAGGAGGAGGAAAGGGCGGATCCAGGCACGTCCCGATCCAGAAGGAGACGTTTTAAGGCCACAAATATGTCGTTTGGGGAGATGTTGGAGATGGTCGACATCATGAGGAAGTCCGACTATGACGGAAAATATGGGCCTTACCCCAACCCGAACATCCGAAAGGCCAAGATCATGGCGAAAGTGGTCAGGAGTCTTGAGCGGAATTTCGGGGTACGAAGGTCTAAAGATCAGCTCAGGAAGCGGTGGTCGGACCTGAAGTTGAGAGAGCCAGAGCAGTACCAAAAGATCCGGAGAGTGCTGCAAAAAAGTAAGTAGTTGTGCTGTGTTCCTATTCTTTCTGTCTTTATTACGTTCGTTCTGCTCCATATGCTTTTATTAGTTGTAACGTTTCAAAAGGTCAACTTTAATGTTCATGGGCACATTATTCGTTCGTATCAAACATTTTTCTTTCGGCCTCTAGAACACCATTGTTTAGGCCAAATGCATTTTCACACATTTTTGGGGGCCTACTTGGATGCCAAATATTTGTTTGTGTAGATGGGTTTGTTACTAGAATGAAATGCAAACTAGATTGTGTGTAAGGAGAGGACACTGAGCAGCTGTTTTCACATCTGGACACTGGAGCACTAGTGTGGGACACAAGAACACCATTTTTATTAGGGGGAGCACACAGGTGCTCCAGTGTATACTATAGGGGGGGCTACATCAGTGAAGCTTGTACCAAACAGGTAAAGTATTGCAGCTTGACAAAGGGCAATAAAAAATATACATCTTGGAACTCTGCTAAAATAAACAATTGTACCCCACTTCCGAGCAATGTTTCCTATTTCTAGTTCTGCCATCAAATATCTGTGTGCTAAGTATACCATTTTTGTTTTACATAGGGGAGAAAAGACTCGGACACCCCTCTGGAAGAAGGGGAAATACCAACACAAGAAGAAGAGCAGGAGGAAGAAGAAGACGTGGTGGAGATTGGCACCACAACAGGTGAGTGTCTGCGACCACAGGCTCAGGTAAAAGAGATGGATGGTGGCATATTTTTGAGACCTTTTTTTTTGTTCTTTATCTCTTTTTAGGTGATCGTGATCCAGAACGCTTTACATCTGAAAGTGCCCAGATACTGATCGGGGAGATCATGGGGTGTAATCTCCAATTGCAAAACATCCAGCAACAAATCAGTGATGTTATTAAAAAAAATAATAACATCATTGATGTTTTGGGGCGAATTTAAACCCCACAAAATCACCTGTTTTATCGTACCAAAATGTTTTCAATGTTTAGAAAAGCCAAATTTGGAGGATGCACACAGTGTGCCAACATGTGCTATCTGCCATCACGGGAGATCAATGGACGCGTTTTGGGGGTGCAACCCCTTCCTCAATTATAAAGTAGCGTTGAGGAAGGGCTTGCTCCCCCAAAACACGTCCCTTGATCCCCCCTGATGGCAGATAGCACATGTTGACATTCGTAAATTGGTGTGCATCTTCCAAATTTGGCTTTTCCAGGGGTGATTTCCCCCCATCTGAACGCTATATCAAACACAGTTCATAAATACTCATGTCTGATATAGCCTTCAGGTTTTACCATATGTGAACTTTGTAAGTTCAAGTTTTTTGGCTTTCTTGTTGGTTTTACACAGGCCTGTTTTATCTGAAATGGATATTTCGATTTTTGATAATGCTACTGCAAACATTGTTATACAACAAACATGTTGGTTTGTTTTAAAAACCTTTGGGAAATGCACATGTGATTGTGCAGGTATAAAAAAGTGCCTTACTCAAGAATGTGTGGATTATTGTCTCAACACTACAACACTTTTGGGGTGATGTAATTGCTGTTTTATGCAAAAATGGGGGTTATTTCCTAAGGGCAAATCCTCTTTGCACTACAAGTGCAGGTTCAGTGCAGTTGCAAGTGCACTTGTAGTGAAATGTGTTTTTGCATTTAGGAAGTACCAGCCAACACTGTTTTTTATAAGGTTACCCAATCACGACATTTTCTGCACTCAACACATTTCTGTCAGGGTCAGCTAAAACAAACACAAGCAGTAAATGTCCACAAAGAATTTCTTTTGGTTGTTTTTTATTTGAAAAAGGTGTCACAGATTGTCTGGCATATTGATAGCCCCCCTACCCACAAAGAACTCCAGGTAGCGTAACCGGACATCACGGGCATTCAGGGAGGGAAAGCCAGGACGGCCACTTTCAAGTGCCGTCAGTGTTGATGGATTAGGGATTCCGGCCTCAGGCCCAACTGAGCCAGCATAGTTGGCTGAATGTTTTCTTTAAAAATTATGGAGAACACAGCAGGCAAGTATTATATGGTTCAGTTTATACTCCGCCATATGGATGGGTGTCAGAAATGATCGGAACCGGCTGGCCAGGATTCCAAATGTGTTCTCCACCACTCTTCGGACTCTGGCCAGCTGGTAATTAAAAACCCTCTGTTCCGGGGTGAGGGTCCTCATCGGGAATGGCCGCATCAGGTGGTCCCCCAGCGCAAATGCTTCATCAGCAACAAACACAAATGGGAGACCTTCAACATTGTCCTCTGGAGGTGGCAAGTCCAAGCTGCCATTCTGGAGATGCCTGTAGAACTCCGTCTGGGCGATCACTCCACCATCGGACATCCGGCCATTCTTCCCCACGTCCACATACAAGAACTCGTAATTAGCCGACACCACCGCCAACATCACTATACTATTAAACCCCTTGTAATTATAATAGTACGACCCCGAGTTGGGTGGTGGGACGATGTGGACGTGTTTCCCATCAATTGCCCCTCCGCAGTTAGGAAAGTCCCACCGCTGGGCAAAGTGGGAGGCCACAGTCTGCCATTCCTGTGGCGTTGAAGGAAACTGTTGAGGAAAAAAAAATAAACATTACTATTTTTTCACAGAAACATGGCAAGCAGATTAGACACAAACATTATGGGGCAACCTCCAGATAGCATTTACTAAGGGGAATTCAACAACAACAAAGTATAAGGTACACCTATCATATTCCCCCTCCCCCCCTCTCATGGGCCATTTCTAACATTATAGGGGGGGGGAACTCTTGGACAGGTAACCCTCTTCACTTCATTGAGAGATGAATGCCTAAATACAGGGTATTACTTGGAACAGCCCCTCCTTAGTTACACTATTGGCAGACCACTGGACAGGTAAGAAGTGTCATAATACAAAGATATAAATACACACTGTACACATTTGAGGACATTTGAACATTCTGCTATTACCTATCAAGATAATAATAGGATACAAAAACTTTAAACAGTACCATTGGAAAGTATACAGGCAGGCCCTTGCACTACATGCTTTGGGGAATTCATCCATAAATCTGACCAGTAAAGAGATGGGTATAGTGTGTATGGGTTTGGCAAAGTCAGCAGATAGATGATTGAGGATAGAGAATTGGGATCAGCTGACTTAGCAGTTGGGGGGGAGGGTTAAAAAAAAATTGGGGACACCACAAAAAAAAGCCTCTGGCACTCTGCCTGAATTTAAATCAAAAATAACATTTCCAAACATTTTAGGGGGTGTTTGGGGTAAAGCACTACTATGGAGCTGATAAAATACATTGTTAAGTGACTACATGAGGTGAATATAGGCCAGGAGACACCATGCTGGGGAGGTTATTGAAGGGCAAATATGTATGAAGGACATAAAATAATAATTACCTAAAAATCCAGCATGCATGAGAACAAAGGGGACATTCACAGCATATTCCAATCATGGTAATTAGGGAATGAGGGAAGAAATAAAATATATTATCAAACATTCAATACAATAAAATGTGATATAAAAGGATAAAAATCTTACCTTCATATACTCCTTCTGCAGGACCTGGATGATGGCAGAACAGGTCTCTGGGATAATGATCCCCAGAGCCTGGGGGGAGATGCCTGTTGAGAACTTCAAGTCCTGCAGACTTCTCCCTGTGGCCAAATACCGCAAGGTAGCGACCAACCTCTGCTCCGGAGTGATGGCTTGCCTCATGCAGGTATCCTGCCTGCTAATATAGGGGGTCAGCGAAGCCAACAAATGGTGAAACACGGGGTCCGCCATCCTGAGAAAGTTCCTGAAATCATCAGGATTATTCTCACGGATCTCACGGAGCAAAGGCATATGAGAGAACTGGTCACGCTGAAGCAACCAATTCTTGGTCCATGAACTCCTCCCCACCCTGTTCATGGACTGGACTTGTGTCAAGGTCAGGACCCCAACACCAAGCCCCCGCACAGCACGAACTCATACTCGAGGAGTACGCATACGAAACATGGCTAGAAAACGATCGGCTGCTCAGAACGAAGTAACAGAACGCACTGAAGAACAGCAAGGCCTGTGAAGAGTGACCTGAAAAACAGCAACGAGCGGGCAAGATCGCACAGAAAACTCCGATACGAACTGACTGCACGCACTGAAGAGCAGATACAAACCCACAAGCACAAACTGAACGGCAGAAAACGATCTGAAAGCCACGAGTCTGAAAAAGCGCAAATCGTCTCTCACCAAACTTACTAACACGAGATTAGCAAAAGGAGCCCAAAGGGTGCCGCGCTTGGTTCTGAACCGGCCTTTTCTAGTCTCGTCGTACGTGGTGTACGTCACCGCATTCTTGGTGATCGGAAATTCCGACAACTTTGTGCGACCGTGTGTACGCAAAACAAGTTTGAGCCAACATCCGTCGGAAAAAATCCTAGGATTTTGTTGTCGGAATGTCCGAACAAAGTCCGACCGTATGTACGGGGCATTAATGTTTGTAACCGCAGGCCTATTCTATACAAGGAAGCCACAAGTTTCACAAGTCAAGTTCTACATTTAAAGGGACACATTAGTGCTAAATTTTTCACCTACATTTCCTCAGTTTGAATAACCGTTTGAACCTCCTGTCATCTTTTAAAGTAAATTCCCAACTTGCATGTATTAAAGGAAAACTCTGCTTCTTGTGTTACCATTTTAAGGGAATTTAATTTCTGATTAAAGTGGACTACACCTCCATTGTGCACCAATATAAAGAGCTCCAACAAGCCGGCAGAAGAGTTCCTTCCACATTGTATAGCAGGTTCTATATGGGAGATTTTGCTTACCAAAACCCTCAGAGAGTTACGTTCTGGCTCTGGTTACTGGGAGCCCACAATTGAGCTAACCTAACATTCCTTGCTCTCCTCCTTTTGCTCGTTTGGGAAAATTCTCTCAGTAGGAGAGCTACATTTAAACGCTGAGTCCTGCAGGACAAATTGGATTTATTTAAAGTGGCACTGTTAAATGTTTTATTGCTTGCTTTGGTACATGTGACTCTCTTTTGTGTACAGTCAGACATTAATTTTGTGCTGATAATACTGCCCAATTGAATCTTACATAAACTAAACATTTTCTTCATCAAAAGTGGTGTGTTTATCCTTTTTGTGATAACCCAGGTGACATCTGGTTACAGTTTTACAGTGGTGTCAGCAGGGGTCGTGCCTTACCCAGGGCTCACAAGAAGAACAGGGTCCCATTTAACTCAGCGGCTCCTGAGGGGGGTTGTTAGGATTAATCCTGTGTCTAGGGTGGGTGCCCTAACCTCTCAGACCTCGGATCGATGTACTATGCAATTTCAGATATATCTGGAGCCAAGTCCCAGAACAAACGACATGCATTCAATATTATTTCTGGGACAAGTCTGTATTGATTCGGTCTTAGCGTCTTATATATCAAATTACAAATCACATAGCGTATTCATAATAACACATGCGCAGTAGAAGTTAATTTCATATACAGTTACAACTGGTTAAAACAAGTAGCCTTTGTTCTTTTGTGCTCAGCTGCTGAAGGAATGTGAGAGAATGTGTGAAAATTTAGATAAGGAGTGTGTGAAAATAGTTCATTTAGAAGAATCTCATGCTGATATAGACTTTTGCAAAGCTAAAGAGGTATTCTAACTGTACATACTATTGAAATGGAAATGTGTGAATATTAAGATGGCTGACAGAACAAGATGAATGCTTAGCATAACCTTTCAATCCCCTCTTAAAGTCATAAATATGACTTTCTACAGATCTGCAGCCTCCTGAAATCTACAGTTCTTTCTACATTTGTTGTATTGATTTACATAAAGGTGCAGATATTGTGTATATGCGTGAGAAGGTTGGTCTGGTGTAGTGCATTTGCTAATACAAAGCAAAATAAGCTTACAAATCAGGTAGCCTATCAATCCTAACAATAGTACTATGATAATCATAATCACTATGTCCTTTAAGCATGAAAACATTCCACCTAAATCCAAACTAGAAAAGGGGTTCCATCCATAATTACCTACGTCCCTTGCTTGTTTCATTAATTAATTTACCTGTGTTCGGTGTTGATTAATAACGTCATAGTAGTCTGGGATTTCCAGGCTGGTATTGTGAATCCATGTACAACATTCATAATCTTGGGTCATTTCACATAAACCTGTTAGAGCTACACTTAGGCTTTCAATAGCGAATTCGTGTAACTCTAATTGTTTTTGAATTGCTTTGACCTCGACGTTGAAGAGTTCTATATCTTGGGAGTTTTTTTCCAACATCATTTATTAGACTAGTGTAGTTATTAAATTTGTCCATTATGGTTATGCCCCATCCTGTCCAGGATGGAAACCATGGATACAGAAAGTGTAGCGCTAATATATTAAACGTGAAACCACAACAAATGTCAGAAAAAAGAAATAAAACACAGTGATTATTGATGAAAATAAAAATAAAAATGAAAACATAAAAATGTCTAAAAAATACAAATGTAAAAAACCTAGTGACTGGTGATAGACATCCGAGCAGTCCAAGTGAAAAATGAATATCAAAATGCAGTAATAAGTTTCATATAAAAATAAAAAAATTAAAAACTTCATGTGAAGATCATGACAGTGAACAAAATGTAAGCTTGAAGTGAAGAGATACCACCAGAAGTAGGGAGGTTTACCAAAACGTTTGAACCCAGAAGAACATATGTTCAGTGGGTCAAACAGGCTTATGTTGTATAAACAACCGATGGAACCAAGCACTGAAATCCTCAGAAGACTCCAACAGGAACTCACGGTCATCCTCAGAGTGGTGGGTGGTTATATGGATGTTTCTCATGGAAGTAGTAACCCGGTATGCATGGATATGGCAGATGAGTTTATAGTGGGGAGAACAAAAAGGGCCACATAAAGTTAAAAAACTCACATGTGAACAGTGCTTTTCATGTAATAAAACAGTGCTTTTCATGTAATAAATGGTGGCAGTGGAGTCCTTTCTGACGCGTTTTGTCTTCTTAGACATCGTCTGGGGGGGTCCCTCCACTGCAGCCCTCCAAGTATATATATAGATAATGTGACCCCAAACATAAGAGTCAAGTCCCCAATGTGTGTCAAGTGTCATTACCACAACAACACTGAAAGGGGGAGCTGAAAAGGGGCCCGCAAATGCCAAGTAAGAGGCATGACGCACATAATCAGACAATGCTGCTCAAGCGCACGGCTATGCGATGACATCATGCGCCTCAACATCACCAGCAGCCTGCGTTCCAAGCACACAGCTACGAGATGACATCATGCACCTCAGCGACGCCGCCAGCTTGCGTTCCAAGTGGCGAGGAAACTCCTCCTAACAGACCTAACCACATCGAATCCTGTGACCAAAAAACACCTGATCAAGTGATAACGGCCTAAAAATCAACAACCCTAGAGATATGAAAAATGACAAGCAGTGGAATCTATATGAATGTTAAATTGAGGTGACAAAAAGTGGAATCTAGGTTGGCAAACCGAAAAAGTGACCATGACATGATAATGTAATGCCCGCAAACATTTGAAACAAACCAATTAAAACAGTACTAAATGTTAATAAAAGGCACTGGGGAACTAAAAAACAAATATAGTTAAATGAGACAAAAGTGCATAAAATATAGGGACAAAAAAGGAAAAAAGCAAACCCTTCCATAGAGGAGGGAAATCCACAGACTGCTAAGAGCCTCGTAGATTAAATGAATGGAATGGAATGGAATGGACTCTCAAGAAGGGTCATATACAATAGACAAGGATGCATTGCGGTGCATAAAACACAGAAAAGAAAATGAAAAAAACAAAAAAAAGAGAGAGAGAGATCACAGTATAATGTAAAAAACAACATAAAGTAGCAACCCCAACCAATATGTGTTATGCTTTGTTGATGAAAGAGTTGATGTCAAGTTTGACATTCAAGCCGAACAGAGAGTATGACTGTAGCTCATGAATCCAGAAGGTCTCCAATAGGGATGAGCCAAACACCCCCCCCGGTTTGGTTCGCACCAGAACCTGCGAACGGACCGAAAATTTGCGCAAACTTTAGAACCCATTGAAGTCTATGGGACTTGAACGTTCGAAATCAAAAGTGCTAATTTTAAAGGCTAATTTGCATCCTATTGTCCTAAAAAGGGTTTGGGGACCCAGGTCCTGCCCCAGGGGACATGTATCAATGCAAAAAAAAGTTTTAAAAATGGCCGTTTTTCGGGAGCAGTGATTTTAATAATGCCTAAAGTGAAAAAAAGTGAAATATTCCTTTAAATATCGTACCTGGGGGGTGTCTATAGTATGCCTGTAAAGTGGCACATGTTTCCCGTGCTTAAAACAGTCCCTGCACATAATGACATTTTTAAAGGAATAAAAGTCATTTAAAACTGCTTAAGGCTTTAATGTAATGTCCGGTCCCAGTAATATGGATGAAAATCAGTGAGACAAATGGCATGGGTACCCCCCCAGTCCATTACCAGGCCCTTTGGGTCTTGCATGGATATTAAGGGGAACGCCGCACCCAAATTAAAAAAAGGAAAGGCGTGGGGCCCCAGGCCCTCTGAACAGCAGTACACAGGTGGTGCAAACAAGACAGGGACTGTAGGTTTTTTGTTAAGTAGAATCTGTTTGTAATTTTGAACTGGTACATTTTTATAGTGTAGCTCCAGCCAAAAAATCTATTTTTAAGCTTTTTGGAAAACATAGGGAAACCCCTGTGACATTTGTTTTGCTGTCTGTGCACCTCTTCAGAAGATTTTACCTCATTCTGTCACAATGACAAATATTTTTTGACAATTTGGGGTTCTTAGTGAAACAAGGATTGGTGACAAAGCATCAGTGGAAAGGAGACACGTTTTTCCCATATTAACTCTTACAGGAGAGAATTTCCCTTCCTAGGGGTAGATTTCATCTCACTTCCTGTTGTCTCCTTCCATTTGCAAGTAGGAGTCGTTTGTAAGTTGTATGTTTGAAAGTAGGGGCCTGCTCTATATATTCTGCAGAAATTCAACTCTAGTTGAGTGCAGTAACGAACCCTCCTTGCAAAATATTGCATCAAAAATTGTAATTACACGCCCCTGTTGAACAGGGGCAGAAAAATTGGCCCTTAGGCACTGGTGCCACAACACTGCAACCCCTCACAGATACACTAGTTGGAGCGCAGGAATGAGCCCTCCTGTAAAATATTGCATCAAAATTTGTAATTACACGCCCCTGCCAAACAGGGGCTGAAAAATTAGGCCTTAGGCACTGGTGCCACAACACTGTAACCCCTCACAGATACTCTAGTTGGAGCGCAGGAATGAGCCCTGCTGCAAAGTATTGCATCAAAAATTGTAATTACACGCCCCTGTTAAACAGGGGCTGAAAAATTGGGCCTTAGGCACTGGTGCCACGACACTGCAACCCCTCACAGATACTCTAGTTGGAGCGTGGGAACAAGCCCTGCTACAAAGTATTGCATCAAAAATTTTAATTACACGCCCCTGTTAAACAGGGGCTGAAAAATTGGGCCTTAGGCACTGGTGCTGGTGCCACAACACTGCAACCCCTCACAAATACTCTAGTTGAGTGCAGTAACGAACCCTCCTTGCAAAATATTGCATCAAAAATTGTAATTACACGCCCCTGTTAAACAGGGGCTGAAAAATTGGGTCTTAGCCACTGGTGGCGGCACCCAAAACCAAAATATTCTTACAAGCTATCAGCATGATCATTGAGGAGGAAGAGGATAGTCACTCAGCATAACAGGATAGTCACTCAGCATCAGCATAGGCAGTCTTGAAGGGATCTGACATTGCAAAAAAAATGATTCGGTTACATCAGCATCAGGTGCTTGGTAGCTGGTGGTGATCCAAGACTGATTCATTTTTATGAAGGTCAGTTGATCAACCGAGTCGGTGGACAGGCGCACCCTGTAATCGGTTACAAAACCTCCAGCAGCACTGAATGTGCATTCCGAAAGAACGCTGGATGCAGGACAGGCCAGTAGCTCAATTGCATACTGTGCAAGCTCTGGCCAGTGATCCATCCTCAAGACCCAGTAACCCAGAGGATTTTCGGTGGGAAAGGTGTCCAAGTCAGATCTTGCCCCTAGGTATTCCTGCACCATGTAAAATAGACGCTGGCGATGGTTGCTGGAACCGATCATACCTTGGGGCTGCAGACTAAAAAATTGTCTGAACGCATCGGTCAGATGACCACCTTCTCCAGCGCTCCTTCTTTGACTGACCGAAGCATCAGCAACATGTTGTCCAGGAACAGGAGTTTGTAACCTCCCAGTCTCTGGGAACGCGTTGCACAGACCTTTCTGCAAGGCCTCCCGAAGATGTTTCATCCTCTGCTCTTTCTGCGATGGCAAGATAAGGTCCACAACCTTACCCTTGTAACATGGATCAAGGAGGGTTGCCAGCCAGTATTGATCCCTCTCCTTGATACCACGAATACGAGGATCCTTCCGCAGACTTTGCAGGATCAGGGAGGCCATGCAGCATAGGTTTGCTGAGGCATTCGGTCCGGAGTCCTCTGGGTCACTAAGGACGACATGGTCCGCAGCCACCTCCTCCCAGCCACGTACAAGTCCATGTGTTTCCTCCTCCTCCTCCTCGTCCTCTTCCTGTGTAATTGGCGGGCACGCAGGAACACTGTCTGGATAAAGGGGGCCTTGAGAGCTAAGGAAGTCCTCCTCTTCCTGCCTCTGTTCTGCCTCAAGTGCCCTGTCCATTATTCCACGCAGCGTGTGCTCCAACAGGTGGACAAGGGGGACAGTGTCACTGATGCATGCACTGTCACTGCTCACCATCCTCGTGGCCTCCTCAAATGGTGACAGGACAGTGCATGCATCCCTGATCCCTGTCCATGCCTGCTGGACCATGAGTCAGCGGTAATATGCACCTTACCACTGACCACCCTGTCCAGCGAGGCATGGACATTGTCTTCCACATGCCGGTAGAGAGCCGGAATCACCTTCTGTGAGAAAAAGTGGCGTTTGGGTACCTGCCACTGAGGAACCGCACATTCCGCAAACTCACGGAAGGGGGCAGAGTCTACCAACTGAAAAGGTAGCAGTTGAAGTGCTAGCAATTTTGCCAAGCTAGCATTCAACCGCTGGGCATGTGGATGGCTGGGAGCGAACTTCTTTCGGTGGTGCAGCAGCTGGGGCAGGGAAATTTGCCTGGTACAATCTGACGTCGGTGTACTGATAGCAGATTGCCCACAAGTACTTGGCTGTGACACACCTTAATTCTGAAGGTATAGTGGGGTTGGAGATCCCTGGTGATGAGAAACAAGGAGAGGTCCTCTTTGTTCTTTGGTGTAGATCTTTTAGGTACGCTTGCCAACGAACTGCATGGCAGGTCAACATATGTCTGGTCAAGCATGTGGTGCCCAAGCGGGAGATGTTTTGGCCACACGAGATACGCTTGAGACATATGCTGCAAATAGCAGTGGTGCGATCTGATGCACTCATCTCAAAAAAGGCCCACACCAAAGAACTTTTGGGATAACACGCAGAGACAGCAGCGTCCTGCACATGCAAAGCTTTGCGGTGTGATGCAGTCAGTGTGCTGCCCTTAAGCTGGCCTCTGGAGGGCATCTTGCCTCATTGGTGATGTGCCTTCTCCTCCTCCTCCTCCTCCCTCCTATCAGGCATCCATGTGGAGTCAGTGACCTCATCATCCCCTCCCTCCTCATCACTGGAGCAAACCTGGCAGTATGCTGCAGCAGGGGCAACATGACTGCCAGATTGCTGTCCAGATTGCACCCCCTCTGTCTGGGATCACGTTACTGCCTTCCTCTAGCTGAGTACCATCATCAGAGCCTTCAAAATGCTAGGCATCCTCCTGGAGCATGTACCCAACACTGTGGTCAAACAGTTCAGGGGACTCCTCAGGAGGACATGGTGGGGCTAGGGAAGGAGTGACTGATTCCATTGAGCCGAGGGAAGAGGCCGGGTTGGCAGCTGCTTTGCCAGACAAAGTACCCTGAGCATGAGTGAAAGAGAATGAGGAAGATGAGGATGGCTTGGTCATCCACTCGACCAAGTCTTCCGCATGTTGCAGCTCAACACAGCCAGCTGCCAAAAAAAAGGCCAAGCGTGTCCCACGGCCACGTGCTGATGGGGATGCACCGTGTCCATGACCAGCACTGTTGCCTCTAGACACAGACCCTGCTTGCCCTCTTTTATTGGCTTGTGACTGTCTGCCTCTCCTTGTTGGCCTTCCAGACATACTAATGGCCTGCAGTGAGATGTAGCTGCACTAAGCTGGGATATATATATATATATATATATACTGATACTGCAGCTAGCAAAATCAACTGCCTGCCTGTAGTATTATTAGTATGAGAACACCACCAATCTTCTACAGGTAGCTTTAGCTGAACACTGTCCAGAGGTCACACTACACTAACTTGTAGCTTTAGCAGAATATTGTTCAGAGGTCGTACTACACTAACTAGTAGCGTTAGCTGAACACTGTGCAGAGGTCGCACTACACTAACTTGTAGCTTTAGCTGAATACTGTACAGAGGTCGCACTACACTAACTTGTAGCTTTAGCTGAACACTGTGCAGAGGACGCACTACACTAACGTTTAATTAATGTAGCTGCCTTCGGTAGTGATAGGAACAGGAAAACACCGCCAACCTTCTACAGGTAGCTTTAGCTGAACACTGTGCTGAGGACACACTACACTAACGTTTAAATAATGTAGCTACCTGCGGTAGTGATAGGATCAGGAAAACACCACCAACCATCTACAGGTAGCTTTAGCTGAACACTGTGCAGAGGTCGCACTACACTAACATGTAAATAATGTAGCTGCCTGCGATAGCGATAGGATCAGAAAAACACCACCAATCTTCTATAGGTAGCTTTAGCTGAACACTGTGCAGAGGTCGCACTACACTAACTTGTAGCTTTAGCTGAACACTGTGCAGAGGTCGCACTTCACTAACTTGTAGCTTTAGCTGAACACTGTGCAGAGGTCGCACTACACTAACTTGTAGCTTTAGCTGAACACTGTGCAGAGGTCGCACTACACTAACTTGTAAATAATGTAGCTGCCTGTGGTAGTGATAGGATCAGAAAAACACCACCAGTCTTCTACAGGTAGCTTTAGCTGAACACTGTGCAGAGGACGCTGCCTGACTGTGGTACTAATAGGATCAGAAGAACACCAGCAATTTTCTTCAGGTAGCTGTAAATACTGTAACAACACCTGCCTGCCTGTCAGTAGGAAGAGAATAACAAGAACAGATCTAGCTAAACTGAATACAGTATATATATATATATATATATATATATATATATATATATATATACCTGGGGTGCATATATACACAATACACTGTAAGTGCAGCTAACTGACTGACTGTCCTGCCTAATCTATCTAACTTAAATCAAATGACACTGTCTCTGTCTCTCAACGCCGGAACACACTACACAAGGCCACCGTGCAGGTGGCCTTATATAGTGAGGGGCGTGTACTAAACCCCCTGAGCCATAATTGGCCAAAGCCACCCTGGCTTTGGGCAATTATGGCTCTCTGTACAGATGGCGCTGTGATTGGCCAAGCATGCGGGTCATAGTGCATGCTTGGCCAATCATTAACCAGCAATGCACTGTGATGCCGCAGTGAATTATGGGATATGACGCACCATTTGAATTTGGCGCAAACGGCCCATATCATTCGCAATTCGGCGAACGACCAAAAAGACGATGTTCGAGTCGAACATGGGTTCGACTTGAACACGAAGCTCATCCCTAGTCTCCAATTGGGAGACAGCTCTGGTCATAGCTGCACCCAAGGGGTGATATACCTGTCAATCACCACAAACTGTGTCCCCTTAATGCTGTGATTATGATGCAATTTGTAATGTCTAGGGACAGTATGCTTGGTGTCACCGCTTTTAATCAAAGCGATGTGTTCGGCAACCCTGACTGAAAAGGATCGAATAGTGCGACCCACATATTGTTTCCCGCAATGGCAGGTGATCAGGTAAACAATATGACTGGTAGTGCACGTGCAAAACTGTTTAATGGAGTAATTTTTATGGGTAACAGAAGATATAGGAAGTTGTTGCCACAAAAGCTTAACAATGGGGATCATACTGGGTACCATCATCCTATAATGGTTGACCACCTGTATGCTTTTACGCTCCAAATGCCTTCTGCTTGTTATATCTCCTTCTGGTTCAATGGTATTATCATGTAACCCTGAATTGTACCAGTGCAATCATATGTCCCACTAATGTGCAGTTGCTATTTGTATGTTAATTGTATTTTCATTTAAATACTGTTTGATTTAAGTTGGTAATGCTCATCCTTTGAGAACAATCCTCTGGAAAAAATACTGTGCAACCTCAATTATTCCTAATTTAATCTTAAATTGGCGTTGGTGCCTCTTCTTGGGGATAGGCCTTCTTTGCTTATCCCCCAGTTCAATACACCCCCCTGCCGATTTCTACCTCAGAGATATTTCCTTCTCTACCAGCATCTCTCTACAGCAGGTGCCAGACGGCTTGAGGAGTTTATTCTCCCCCTGGTGGCGGGCATGCGCCTCTCCAGCAGGGGATGTGCTTCCCTAATAGTTGGCGCTTCCACCTGCTTCCCTGTGATGACACTCGGTAAGCATCCCCAATGATAGGGCTGTGTGCGTGCGCATTTTTTGTTCGGCGCATGCGCAGCAGCGAGAGTTGGACGCGGTGACGTCAGGTGCCTGATGCTTGCAGCGCCGTACATATGTCTGGGTTGGGGGCATTTAAGGCGGCCTTATCGGCCGCTTTTACATAGACGGCTGACACCTGGGAATCCTCACCACTAGCTACACAAAGGTATTTTCATCTACCATTCAGGCTTTTGACAAATAACTTACTCTTGTCCTATCTTCTCCCCTCTCCAGGCCGGTACTGTTTGGTTGATTAGCTGGGCTCCAATACACAGCGAGCCCAGCTTTAGCCACAAGCTCCAGGCAGGTTCAGGGGAGTTTTTAGGCATTATATTTACGGTACTCAGTTTGTCTGATTACACACTTTTGTTTTCCCCTGTTTTTCAGAACCTTCATATTATTATTGAACAACGCTAGCTACTCCCAGGTGTTATAATAATAGTATTTTTCCCCTTTTCTTATTGCTGTGTGGGTTTACCTTACATCAATTGTTGTTTTGTGCACTGTGTTCCGGTGTTTTGCAAGAATTGGGTTTCTCTGTCCCTCCCTTTCCCCTACCCTTTTCCCCCCTTTCTCCCTTTCCCCCTTCCTCCCCTCCCTCTCCATTTTTCCACCCCCCCTTTTTTTCCTCCTCCACTCCCACCCACATCCCTCCCGTACCCTTCTTTCCCCTTTCCCTTTTCCCGAGTATTGTTTTAATGTTTGTGTAAACATGTATTTTGTAAAAAACCCTGAAGTTGTGTTTTTTTGTATAATAATGTTTGTAATTAAAATAAATGTAAATTTTTATCGAAGGTTTACTATCCCTTTTGGGTACCCGAATAGTCCAATATTCTTCTTTTGGGGAGGTAGGGCTCTGTTGGAGTAGCCCTCACCACACTCTCCCCACCCTTTCTAGTGTAACAGAAGATGTAAAATCAACAGTTTTACCGTCCAACCCCAGAATTGTGTTGGCATACAATGCATTTTGTACACGAGAAAAAAACATTCAACTAATGGAAAAAAGACTGGCGAATGGGGGGATTGATGATATTTGGAGCTATTTTGCTTTGTAAAGTGGGGGCTCCTCTAAAGATGACTTTAGCCTGATCAGGCAAGGAGGTGTTAAGAATGCGCTCATTCTTGAGGATGTCCCAATGTTTAGAAAAGATTGCTTTGACTTGTCTATGCTGAGTGGAAAATGAGGTAAGCATTGCCCACTTAAAGTTGTTATCACAGTCTGGTTTAGATTTAACTTCCAATAGGGACTCCCAGACTATATAAATGATTTTTTCATCCATTATATATACAGGTAGTAGTTCAGTAATCGCTACTTTCATTCTAATGGTATACATCTAGTATATTATTTACACATTGCACTTTAAAATCACTTGTTTTTTATATATATATCCTTTGTGCCTTGCTGTGGCTGGATAAGCCCCTTATGCGATATTTTCAGTATACCGCATTAATAATCTCCAGATTGATATTTTCACCTTAGCGCATTGTATCTTTTGTATACATTGTTATGCTACTTTATGTTGGTTTTTTTTTTTTTTTTCATTTTCTTTTCTGTGTTTTATGCACCGCATCCTTGTCTGTTGTATATGACCCTTCTTGAGAGTCCATTCCACATGTGTATATACAATTATTGTTCACACATTATTGGTTAATCACATGATTATATTTATTTCATTACCACCCCTTATTTAATGCCCTTTTAGACAAATTATCATTTTCTGACCCTATTTACAATACGGAAGGTCTAACTATACATTGGTATTTCTATTGTATTGTGGCTCAATATTCACCTAAGGGCCAACAATGCCAATGAGTGACACAATATTCACAAAAGGGTTAACTGTGTGTATGATTGCGGGATTTAACATTTGCAATTTTTGCCATTCCTTCATTTAATCTATGAGGCTCTTAGCAGTCTGTGGATTTCCCTCCTCTAGGGAAGGGTTTGCTTTTTTGCTTTTTGTCCCTATATTTTATGCACTTTTGTCTCATTTAACTATATTTGTTTTTTAGTTCCCCAGCCCCTTTTATTTACATTTAGTACGGTATTAATTGGTTTGTTTCAAATGTTTGGGCGCATGACATTATCATGTCATGGTCACTTTTTTGGTTTGCCAACCTAGATTCCACTTTTTGTCACCTCAATTTAACATTCATATAGATTCCGCTGCCTGTCATTTTTCATACCTCTAGGGTTGTTGACTTTTAGGCTGTTATCACTTGATCAGGTGTTTTATGGTCATGGGATTCGATGAGGTTAGGTCTATTAGGAGGAGTTTCCTCGCCACTTGGAACGCAAGCTGGCGGCGATGCTGAGGCACATGATGTCATCTCCCAGCTGTGCGCTTGGAACGAAGGCTGTTGGTGCCATTGAGGCACATGATGTCATCGCATAGCCGTGCGCTTGAGCAGCATCATCTGATTATGTGCATCATGCCTCTTACTTGGCATTTGCGGGCCCCTTTTCAGCTCCCCCTTTCAGTGTTGTTGTGGCTACGACACTTTATGTAAAATGTACACTGAGGCTTGAAACGCATGCAGCTTCCTACTGGAAGCAGTATTTTGTGAACACATCATACATTGTTCATAACGAGGTGTGGAACGCAAGCCGGTCGTCCATTTTGCCTGAAAACCTGAAGTAATACTCCATCCACTTGAAACACATTGGGGACTTGACTCTTATGTTTGGGGGTCACATTATCTATATATATACTTGGAGGGCTGCAGTGGAGGGACCCCCAAGATGATGTCTAAGGAGACGTAACGCATCGGGAAGGACTCCACTGCCGCCATTTATTACATGAAAAGCGCTGTTTTATCTGTTCACATGTGAGTTTTTTAACTTTATTAAATTTTTTGCATATTTTACAGAATCACGCTATGTGGCCTTTTTTGTTCTCCCCACTATAAACTCATCTGCCATATCCATGCATACCGGGTTACTACTTCCATGAGAAACATCCATATAACCACCCACCACTCTGAGGACGACCGTGAGTTCCTGTTGGAGTCTTCTGAGGATTTCAGTGCTTGGTTCCATCGGTTGTTTATACAACATAAGCCTGTTTGACTCACTGAACATATGTTCTTCCGGGTTCAAACATTTTGGTAAGCCTCCCTACTTCTGGTGGTGGTATCTCTTCACTTCAAGATTACATTTTGTTCACTGTCATGATCTTCACATGAAGTTTTTAATTTTTTTATTTTTATATGGAACTTATTATTGCATTTTGATATTCATTTTTCACTTGGACTTTGTTCGGATGTCTATCACCAGTCACTGGGTTTATTACATTTGTATTTTTTAGACATTCTTATGTTTTTATTTTTATTTTTATTTTCATCAATGATCACTGTGTTTTATTCCTTTTTTCTGACATTTGTTGTGGTTTCACGTTTCATATATTAGCGCTACACTTTCTATATCCATCTTTAGTGCATTTATCTAATTTGCTGTGTCAGCTGCTTTTTCTCCCATTAGGCAGCGCAGAATTATTTGTTACACTACAGGATGGAAACCATGTCCATATCTTATCTGAGGCAGAAAACATAGCTGGGTTTTCTCTCTTGTATTTATAAGTTAACCTATGTACTGGACTTGAAATAACTTGTATGTGATGCTCCTGAGTCTGGCCTAGGGCTGACATGATTGGTATCAACTGTGCTAAATAACACCATCCTTTCACTCCTGCGGGGATCCATGGGTAACAAATTTTACCACAGCATATGTATATATTGTTTCGCAATGAAAAACTTCTCAGAGAACTACGTTGGGGCTCAGTTCCAGTCTCAAGCGCAGCACTAACAAGTTTACCCACAAGTATCCCAGAGGTTGTATTCCTGTATGTAGTAAGTGGTGTTGTTAAGGGATTGATTTTTGTAACTACACAACTGGCCTGTATACGTAAAATTACTAGTGCGGATGGGAATACCCTTTGAAATGTTAAATACTGTCTTGGAGCACATACCTACTCCTTTGGATGTATTGACTAACTGAACACACCACTCGGGTTCATGTATCATTCCTAAAGTGTAAAACATAATCCTCTGATTGCGATATCCTTCTGAGACATTCTTAATACTTAAGACTAGAGTGGGATCTTAGCAGTTTCTGGGTGTAACTTTCTACAAATCCAGCATTTTTCATATCCTGACTTTCTAGCATAAGCATATTTAAATTTTAACAGTAACATTTTTCCAGAAAAAACAGTTTCTTTGATCAATTCATTAGAGACATCTCTTTTACTGTGATTACTGGGGTGAAAGTCAGTATGGTTGGTGTGTACTTCGCTTTTGCCACATATGAGTTTCAAGGCTCCTATGTAATCAGGATGATAGATACAGTTAATTATTATCCACACTGGGACACAGATCTGAAGTAGAAATGAGCAACATTACTGCCCTATGCTTGTCTTTTGAGGACTTAAAACATCTGCTTCGCCTCTTTTCAGCCTTTCTTCAATTCCTGGGCTTAGATCAACCTTCTTTACCCTTATGGCATGGATTCAGGTAGGATCTTCCTCGGTAAGGATGGCGGTCGTGGTGACGGCTACCACTTTGGTCAATGGTCCGAATGGAACCTCTTGTGGCTTTCGTCCTTTCTGGACCACAACTTGATCACCGACCTGGGATAGGTGGGTTGGTACCTGTGAAGAAGATGGAGAGGTGCAAGCTACTCTTCTTTAAACAATATCAAGAGTTTCAAACAGTTTTTTTACATATTCCTCCTGTATCTGTTCCAAATTACCTTCTTCCACCATCGAAGGATGATTAGCCCACAGTGTGGGGAATGGCCTACCCATGAGTACCTCAAAGGGGGAATAACCCGTCACACTGTGATGGGTCATTCTGATTTCAGCTAATACAGCTGGGAGAACTTTTCTCCATTTGCCAAAATTCCCAACCGTAGCTTTCCTTATCCTGTCTTTAATTGTTCTATTCATTCTTTCTACAATCTCTGAACTCTGTGGATGGTAGGGGAGGTGAAATTTTCTGTCTATTTTTAGTACTTTTACAAGACCTTGGCAGATTTTAGCTGTGAAGGCTGGGCCATTGTCTGAACTTATTTATAATGGACATCCCCACCCAGGAATAATTTCCTGTGTGAGGATCTTCACCACAGTCTGTGCGTTTTCATTGTTGGTGACAAAGATTTCTGTCCAGCGTGACATCATGTCCACTATGACCAAGAGGTATTGTTGTTTCTTTCCTTCATTGGGCATATGTGTGAAGTCTATCTGTAAATGGGTAAACGGCATTGTTGGGTACTCAAGATGTTCATGTTTTGATTTTGATTTCTTTGGGTTTGTTGGATTGTTCCTAAAGCATCTCTGTACAAAAGCTTTGACTAGATTAGGTAGTCCTGCAATGAAAAAATCTGCATCTAGGAGTTGCTCGGCAGTCCTCCTCTGAAGAACTACAAATCAAAAGATCATCAACATATTGCAACAGTACAGAACCATGAGGGGCAGTCCAAGGCCTGAGGGTGGCTTGGAGTACTATAGAATAGACCACAGGTGAGTTTATGTAACCCTGGGCATTCTACACCAGGTAAACTGGCGATTGTGTTGGTCAATCGACACAGTAAAAGCAAAGAGTGGCCATGTATCCTCGTCTACAGGGACGGAGAAAAAAGCGCTCTTTAACCGGTTCAATACAGGGCAATTTCACCCCCTTCCTTCCCAGGCCAATTTTTAGTTTTCAGTGCTGTCGCACTTTAAACGTCAATTGCGCGGTCGTGCGATGTTGTACCCAAAAAAATTTGATGTCCTTTTTTCACCACAAATAGAGCTTTTTTTTGGTGGTATTTGATCGCCTCTGCGGTTTTTATTTTTTGCGCTATAAACAAAAGAAGAGCGACAATTTTGAAAAAAACACAATATTTTTTACTTTTTGCTATAATAAATATCCCAATTTTTTAAAAAAAACCACATTTTTTCCTCAGTTTTGGCCGATACGTATTCTTCTACATATTTTTGGTAAAAAAAATCGCAATAAGCGTATATTGATTGGTTTGCGCAAAAGTTATAGCGTCTACAAAATACGGGATAGATTTATGACATTTTTTTAAAAAATATATTTATTTATTTTTTTAGCGGCGATCGTGATTTTTTTTTGGTGACTGCGACATTATGGCGGACACATCGGACACGTTTGACACATTTTTGGGACCAATCACATTTATACAGCGATCAGTGCTATAAAATTGCATTGATTACTGTGTAAATGTGACAGGCAGTGAAGGGGTTAACCACTAGGGGGCGGGGAGGGGTTAAGTATGTTTCCTAGGGAATGATTCTAACTGAAGGGGGAGGGGACGCACTAGGGGAGGAGACCGATCAGTGTTCCTCCGTTCTGGGAACACAGATCGCTCTCCTCAGAGCTGACAGGCTGTGGATCTGTGTGTTTACACACACAGATCCACATGCCGGCCCGGTTAAGGGGCAATCGCGGGTGCCCGGCGGACATCGCGGCCGCCGGGCACACGCACCGGGTCCCGAGGAACGCGGCGGGCGCGCACGCGCGCTCCCGGCGGTGCGCGCGCGACCCCTAGACGGCCGGGAATCCCAGGACGTCATATGACGTCCACCCAGGATGGGAGATCCCATCTGTGGACGTCATATGACTATACGCGGGTATTGAAGTGGTTAAATCAATCACAGTAAAACATTTGGCTGTTGCTGGAATGGAGGACAGGAGTGATGGGACATCAGGTACAATGGGTGCTATTGGGACTATGAGGTCATTTATGGCCCTCAAGTCCTGTACAAACCTGAAGGAGCCACCCGGCTTCTTTACAGGGTTTACAGGTGTGTTGTAGGGAGAAATAATTTCTTCCAGGATCCCATCCTGCAAAAACTTTTTCACCATTGGCACTATGCCATCCATCTTTTCCTTAGAGAGTGGATATTGTTTGTGATAGATAGGAAATGCACCTTCTTTGAGAGTGGCCTTGTATGGTGTGCATGAAATAAGTCCTACATCCAGATCTGTTGTAGACCAGACCTGGGGGTCTATATCCTCAATATCTTCTTCACTATTTTGTTGTGACAGCATCAATAAACCTGGTTTACATGCTACTATAGTGATTTTATCTGGGGAAATGTCTAGACCTCCTTCTGAGTTGGTTCTAATTGTGATTCCTAGTGGCCCAAACAAGTCTCTTCACATCAAATTTACAGGGCACCTTGGTATTATCCTAAAAGAGTGTGTGCATATGGTGTAACCTTCATCATCCTCTATTGGTAGGGGTGGGGTCCTGTATGTTTTTGTCAGTATTCTATTAATTCCTAAAGAGGGTTCTGCTGGTTCCCATTTGCCTTTGAAATGATCTTCACAAACAGTACTCCTAGTGGCACCAGTATCAACAAGATAGGGAAGGAGTCTCCCATTTACTGAAATAACAATCATTGGACTGTCAGTGAAATCATTTGAGACAAAAGGAAAAGCTGGGACACTACCCTCTGGGCCCCATCATTGTTGTTGATTTCCCCATTTGATTGGAAATGTTGGACCTTGTTGGGTGGATACCTGTGGTTGTTGTGTCTGGTTAGGGGCAGAGCTGGAGCTGGGAGTCTGAGGAAAGGTGGGGTGAGTACACTGACTCACCCAGTGATCCTCGGCACTGCAGTTGAAACATCCATTGTTTCTAGGGTGACTCATCCCTCTTCCATTTCTGCCTCTAAACTTCCCTTTACCTCTTCCTCTAAAGTTTCCCTTCATATTTCCTTGGAAATGTTGTGTGGAGACAGGTGATGGCTTTGGTATATCAAAAGAACCTGCTGTATCTTTCTGTGGAAGTGCTTTGCCAAAGTCAGTTCTAGGAAGGGTTTACCATTCAGTAATCATTTGTTTGACTTGGACCACTAAATGGGGTTTGAGATTACTCAGTATCAATAATGGATCAATAGCTGGCAGAATACCCAAACCGGCTTCCTGTGTCCACACATCATTGAATCTTTTCCAAAATTCAAGAACTGATTCTCCTGTCTTTTGTTTGCTTGCTATGGCGGTGGGCAATGACAATTTTGGTTTAAAAATCTCTAACATGTGAGTTGTTACTTCACTCCACATATCATCTCTCCCTTGTTCTGTGTTAAGCTTGTAATCAGTTGCAGCTGTACCTGTCCCTACAACACCCTCAATAATTAACCTCATATCCTCCTGTGTGTAGTTTCTGCTTTTACAAGCTCTTCTCAGGTAGGCGAGAGTGGCGGATTTATGTCTTTATTTTTCTTTCTAAACATTCTGATTATGTTCTTGTAGATACTCTGAGTCTTTTATTTCTTGGCAAAATGCCAATAAGCACTCCTTATGGTCAGAGGTTCCCCTGATCACAAGCAAGCTTTGTACGTGTAGCGGTCATAATGTATGTATAACTTAAAATAATGTTATATCTTATCCTCCGGTGCCATCTAGCGGCCAAAATATACAAGGACTGCATCTTTATTTTTTCTATTACTGTTCAGAAGTTGACATGGAAGTATTTTGTTTGTTTACATCTGGACATTAACTTGACCTACCCATAATGCTCAGTAACTCCCACAAACCTCAGGGAACAGAACTGCATTGTGGGAAGGATATAAAAAGGCTGGGAGCCATTTTAGGTCTCTTGGACATGCATGGCCAGCCTGGGAGGATCTGTGTGAGGTCTCCAGCACAGCGCGGCCTACCTCCACGGAACAGCGATCCGAGCAGCAGTATTGTGAAATCCCAGAGAGTTGGACTGACAGCGGGGCAAGACTGGGAAGAAGCCAGAGGAGCCTGTCGGAGTCATCTGGGAGTTCCAGAGCGTCTTGAACTGTGGAGCAGAGCAGCGCAGCAGTGCTGGCCGGCCGTGGATAGAACCCTGTACATCAGAAGGGAGTCTTCTGACAACACTGTCCTGGTTGGGTGAGAGGGCTGTTGCCCAAACGTTTCTTGATGCACTTTCATACACCCGTCTACACAAGACAGAGTTGCTGGGACCCATAGTCCCACAAGCAAAGTCAAGAGGATTTAGTACTGAGTCCTTGGTATCAAAGTCAGTTATAGTGCTGCTGCACCAGAACCTCACTGTCACATTTTCAGTCTACTTTGATCAGGAGTCACTAACCCTTTGGATTACAAATCTATTTTGTTTGCTAGCAGAAGAAAAGAAGATAAAGAAGGACTGCTTAGTAAAACACAAGGCCTTGTGTCCCTTTACTATATTGGGGTAGTGTGATACTAAAGGAGGGAGCTCCCTAGTGCTGTATTATACTTAATCAAGTCAACATTTGATTTAGTATAGCCTTAAGCGTGCAGGAAATAGGACAGTGCTCATAGTGAGATACATTCACTCTGACGGTTATCCTATTTACTTTGTTATATCTCTCATATATTATTTCAGACATTTGATAGCTGTATTGTATCCTTGTAATATAAAGTTTAGTTGTCTGAGAGACTATGTTGGTCTGCCAGTACAACCATTGTAGTTTAACCCTTCTAATACAACTACAGTAAATAAGGTTATTATTCAAGTATAACTGTGTGAGTGTTGTTTTACTCTTCACCACCAGCCAAGAGGAGGGTAAGGTAACTACAGGCAGGTATATAATATTGGGTATTGTGAACTTGCCTTTATGATTCCGCTTTTATTGCACACTATTACACCACAGCTGTGTCAGGGGGACTGAGATATTCAGGGGGGAAACAAAGCAGAGCACAGGCCCAAATATATCAGCAGCTCCTTCGGGGGGGTCAGTGCTACATACGTCATTACTTTTCTTATTTTTATAACCAAACAATTTTTATTTATATTTCAAATTTTTTGGCAGAGTGCCAACAGGTTCAAATAGTGCCTTCAATTGCGGTAGTACTAATGCCGCATACAATTCCCCTCTATGTATTATGGTTAGGGAGATATTAGCACTTGAACCCTGTTGGCAAAAAGGCAAATATCCAAATTTTGCACCTGACTTCCCCTGCGCAAGAGATGTCAGTAGCAAAAAGAATTATTCAAATAGCATGTTTTGATCAAGAGTTAGCCTCAGAGCATCCTGCCAACTACGGCAATTGATTTTCCTTAACAGAATAAATTTAGAACAAACTCAAGAGTTTTTGGAGATACAATAAATTCACAACCTTGTTCACGGACCTGCTGTTTTGTTTCAGACAAACTTAAACTTTCTATGAAATTAACTTTACAATGTACATTAATTCTTAACACTTCTATATACAGTTTGCCTTTCCTAAAATATGGACCTTTACCCAAATTGTGTCTATAATCTCCAGGGACACTACTCACCAAATGCGCCCTTTGGTTCTTGAAACAAAACAGCAGTCCACATATACACTCAGCGCAATTCATCCAGCGTGATACTTTTAAAGCAGTTATACAATCATACATAGTTTACACAATACATCGATCATCAGTCTCTTGTTCTGTTCCAAACAGAACTAAAACTCTAGAGTACTCTGTAAAATTCTCCTAAGGTTACCAAAATGTTTTAAAATGTTCCCAAAACACTATTTATATGACCTAAGGTTACCAAAACCTTTTCAAGTGTTCCCAAAACACTATTTGTATGACCGGTCAACTTTTAGTTATGAGAGGTTCTATAGCCCAACAGCAATCTCTATGGGGTGGAAGCCATATGTGCCCCGGCAAGTCAATTTCATTCAATAAGAATAAGATTCACTTACCGAGTCCGTTAAGAGTAGTCTTCCATCCCCGTTAAGCTTCTTCTTCTGGGAGGCGGAGGCGGGCATTTGGGTCATGTGACCACTTTGTTTGGCTGTCACAGTGGTCACACGATCGGAAAGCTCTCGATTGCAAGTATGCACCAGGAGCTTTCCGGTCCCCACCAGTGACTGTGCTGGGAGCGCGTGGCCTCTGCATTAAAGCTCTCCCACTGAGAGGCTGCATATATGTGCCATGTCAATAGGCAGAGGTTAAGCATCAGTATGATTTTGTATTAATGTGCTTATTAAAATACTCAACTTCAAGTTCTAGTATTAAAATTGTTATCTGAATGCCCACAGAACCAGTTCTAAGCAAAGAAATGTTGCAGCGTGTCTCTTATCTTTTGTACTGTGGTGGATAGGAATGTACACATTTATTCAGTATAAGTGTACATATTTTTACAGTTCATGCTCATTAAATAAAAATGATTTGCATATATTTTTCTATGTATTTATATCAGTATAGCAGGGACATGCTTTTAGGTATGGCATGTTTTGATCAGTTTGTTGCCACATTTGGGTCTACAGGCTCCTGAGATTGAATTTTGGTCCCATGTACAAGTTAGTATCCACAACATGGTGGAAAAATACAGGGGCTCTTTCATATTATAGGATTTGGGGGCTCTTTCATATTATAGGATTTGGGGGCACTCAGAAGAGGTGAATGAGGCAGCAGGTCCAGTGCACCTTGGCAAATTGTAGGTGTGGCAAAATTGTGCTAATAGTGGGTGGGGGCGTGAAGTAAACTAAACTTTATTTAAGCACCAAAAACTGAAAAATCTATTTAAAAGAGAAGTAAAGGATTTTTTTTCCCCGCAATCATACTTACCTAGGTGAATGCAGCATCGGTCCGAGTCTACATCTGTCCCCCGGCGCCCCCACACTGAGACCTCCGCCGATCACTCATTTTTTAGAGCTCCATGAGCAGAGAGCTGTAGACTGTCAGTCACAGCTCTCTGCTCTTCTCCCTCCTCGCTCACTGGAGCGTTAAGTTGTGGAGGGGGAGGAGCCGCCGTCTCGGGCTTTCGCCGGGTGTCAGTCCAGGCACCTGGCAGATCCGTGGTTGGGATGATGCGGTACCTGGACTGACATTGGTGATGTCAGCAGAGAGAAGACTTCAGTCTACCCTCTGCTGAAAATGGGTCACAGGAGTGCAAAACGAACTGCACTTCTGTGATCCATAGGAGAAGTACAACCAAATGAGCTTTGGCTGAACTTCTCCTTTAATTAATTTTTAACATTCAAAGCGAATTCAAAATGTAGTGAAACAGCTTGTCATTTCTCCTCTGTGGCCACTGCTCCCAGCACCACCGCTTTAGTCACTACCAACCCATCTGACTGCAACTGCCCCTTTGTCAAGAGATCCCTCAGGGAAGGATGAAGACTTAAGACACTGGTTACATGTGGCAGTCTCCCTCTTGTTAGTCCCCAGCAGTGCTGATCTACTCATGCTGTCCTCTCCTGCGCCTCCAGGAAGGGCTTCCTCTCGTGTGTTATGTATGAACAAAGTTGAATTAAACTTTAAATTATGCGTCAAGAAACTGACAAAGATGTATTAAAGAAAAACTTGATAAGAACCATATAATGCTTTTACACTTTTATACAAGAGCTTGAAAACTTGGCAAAAATGAATATACAGATACTCCTAGTTTAACGACATACCTGTTTAATGACCTCCCAAACTTACGACCAGCTCTCCCCGACCCTAACAATGCACTGTATTGTATTGTACCATTGTATTGTACAGTAAAGTACAGGATTTTTGCTTTTTATATTTCTGTGTTCTGTACTTATGCAAATTAAACGTTATTGAGTTGGAGTTTTGTGTTTAGACCTTTTTTTCAGAATACAGTACATTCCAGTAGTTAGGAATGCTTAAAATATTGATTACTTGTGGCTCCTCGTTTAACAACCAATTAGTTTTACAACCTGGTCACTGGAACGGGACCTGGTCATTAAGTGAGGAGAGCCTGTATAAAAGAGATACAAGATGTATTAAAGGATAAGTTCACCTTTAGTAACATATTACACCCATATTCAGGGTGTAACATGTAACATGTTACAAACAGCCCGGCCCCTGCACCCCACCCCCCAATTTCCCGATTTGACAGCTAGCTAGGACCTTCTCCTCCACCTCACTAGCTGTCACAATTTAAAAATAACATGGCCAAGCGGGGCTCTGACCACCTGGCCGCGTCACTTATTTACAGTGTTCTGTAAATGGAAAACTACAAGGTCCAGTAGTCTTTGCAGCTGTCGGATTGTAGTTTTCAATGAACTACCATGGTGCTGCGTAGGAATGAGCTTTGAGTTCGAGTCAAACTCATGTTCGACTCAAACATTGGCTGTTCGCCAGTTCGCCGAACAGCGAATAATTTGGGGTGTTCGCAGCAAATTCGAAAGCTGCGGAACACCCTTTAAAAGTCTATGGTAGAAATCAAAAGTGGTACAGAAGTACCCCTACTAGTTCACAAAAAAACTATCAAAAATGTTAAAAATGACAAGAGACAGTTTTTGACAATTCCTTTATTTAAATGCTTCTTCTTTCTTCTTTCTTCTATCTTCTACCTTCCTTCGGTTTCTTCCTCCATCTTCTTCTTCTGGTTCTTTCTCCGGTGTTCTCGTAACGGTGGGTGGGGTCACCCGTTATGTAACCCCGCCCCCTTCTGACGTCACGGGGAATGCCACAGGGAAGTCCCCGTCAAGTCCCCATGCGTCAGAGGGGGCGGGGTCACCAGGTGGCCCCACCCCCCGTTATTTAGGAACCGTCAGAAGAGGAGAAGCGTCACACAGCGGGAGCCTTCCTCCATGCCATCATGGATGCGGAGCGGCCCGAGGAGAAGAAGGGAAGAAGACGCTGTGGAGGAAGATGCTGGACGAGACCACTGGAGGAAGAACCAGAAGAACCAGAAGAAAAAGAAGATGGAGGAAGAAACCAAAGGAAGATAGAAGATAGAAGATAGAAGAAAGAAGATAGAAGAAAGAAGCATTTAAATAAAGGAATTGTAAAAAACTGTCTCTTGTCATTTTTAACATTTTTGACAGTTTTTTGTGAAATGGTAGGGGTACTTTTGTACCCCCTTACTATTTCACACAGGGGGGAGGGCCGGGATCTGGGGGTCCCCTTGTTAAAGGGGGCTTCCAGATTCTGATATGCCCCCCGCCCGTAGACCCCCACAACCACTGGGCAGTGGGGATGAGGCCCTTGTCCCCATCAACATGGGGACAAGGTGTTTTGGGGGGCTACCCCAAAGCACCCTCCCAATGTTGAGGGCATGTGGCCTGGTACGGTTCGGGGGGACGCTCTCTTGTCCCCTCTCTTTTCCTGCGGCCTGCTAGGTTGCGTGCTCGGATAAGGGTCTGGTATGGATTTTTGGGGGGACCCCGCGCCATTTTTTTTAAATTTTGGCGTGGGGTTCCCCTTAAAATCCATACCAAACCTGAAGGGTCTGGTATAAATTTTGAGGGGGGACCCCACGCCATTTTAAAAAAAATTTTTGGCCGGGGTTCCCCTTAATATCCATACCAGACCTGAAGGGCCTGGTATGGAATTTAGGGGGTTTACAGGCATACTATAGACACCCCCAGGTACGAAATTTAAAGGAATATTAGACTTTTATTGTTTCACTTTAAGCATTATTAAAATCACTGCTCCCGAAAAAACGGGTTTTTAAAACTTTTTTTTGCATTGATACATGTCCCTTGGGGCAGGACCCAGGTCCCCAAACACTTTTTATGACAATAACTTGCATATAAGCCTTTAAAATTAGCACTTTTGATTATTCATGTTCATGTCCCATAGACTTTAACGGTGTTCGCGTGTTCGAACAAATTTTTTGCCTGTTCACAAGTTCTGGTGCGAACCGAACAGGGGGGTGTTCGGCTCATCCCTAGTGCTGTGGAATGCTGTGGTAGTTCATTCTCCCTTCCTGTCAGATTGTATCTGTTTGCCAATACTGGATGTACAGGCACACAGATACACTGACAGACCTGCAGGAGACCTGCATGGCACCAGCGATCTGCTGATCACTGTTGCAATGCTTTAGAGGCCCCAGAAACATTAAATCAAATAAGCAATGGAAAATGATGGAAAATGAATGTCCATGGGTCTAAAATAGACCTAGAAAAAGTCTGCATAATAACTATAATGTAATAATCACCTTCACAAAGGAGTGTGAAAAAAGGGCCACTGTCCTTACATCAGAAAGCTATCTTCAGTTAGGTAGATGGAATGTCATAGTGGTTGCTTAAAAAGTAAAGTCAAATTATATATAAAGCAGTATATATAGTATAATGTATATCCAAATAGTAGTAAAATAGATACTGACCAAAGCTAAAGAAGTATTTATGTATACAAAAAAAATGATTTTGGAGTCATTCATATACAGTACCTTGAAAAAGTATTCATAGCCCTTGACATTTTCCACATTTTGTCATGTTACAACCATGTTTTATGTGATAGATCAACACAAAGTGGAACATAATTGTGAAGCGGAAGGAAAATGATAGATGGTTTTCAAAATGTGATGTATTGTATTAATTGTATTAATTGTATTCAGCCCCCTTTACTCTGATACCCCTAACTAAAATCTAGTGGAACCAAATACCTTCATAAGTCACCTAATTAGTAAATAGAGTCCACCTGTGTGCAATTTTATCTCAGTATAAATACAGCTGTTCTGTGAAGCCCTCAGAGGTTTGTTAGAGACCCTTAGTGAACAAACAGCATCATGAAGGCCAAGGAACACACCAGACAGGTAAGGGATAAAAGTTGTGGAGAAGTTTAAAGCAGAATTAGGTTATAAAAAAATATCCCAAGCTTTAAACATCTCACAGAGCACTGTTCAATCTATCATCTGAAAATGGAAAGAGTACTGTACTGTACAGTATGATAAAATATATCTGCTTACCTAGCAGAAGAAAGCATGTATGCTGTCTGGGTCAGGGATAAATAATCAAAAAGAAAAAAATGACCACGCTACCCCCATCCATATATACCCCAAGGCCCCTAAGGGACCGCGCACCTAGCCATATGGTGGGAGGGAATGGCACAACCATTTAGTTGTTTTCTGTTCTTTACATTTTCCCCAAATAAAAGGCTTTACAGCCCTATGTGGGAAAATATCTGTCGTTCTACAGTTTTCAAAATGTTGCAGTTTGAATCGCATAGAATTGGGCAATATGACCTCTTGAGTCTCAATAAAAAAAAATTGCAATAGGTACAACAGCCACATTTGTAGGTCTCTTTACGGACAGACCCACAAGTATCAGCAGGGCCTCCCCAAGAGAGTTGTCCCTCTGAAATGCATTATGTGGTCTATCCTCTGTAAATGGAGTTTGCTTGTTTAATAAATTTGGCGATCAGATATATTTTTTAATGGTTTCCCATTTATGTTCTTAGTCTTGAGGACTACTTTTGACCCTTTGATAGGCTTTCTTAAGTGTTTTTTTACTGTAACCTCTCTTGATAAATTGATTTTGGAGTGCTTTTGCCTGTCTCCTGTAATACAAATGGGTTAAAATTGACTACTGATTATGTGTTATCAGTGAGTTAGGGGTTAAATAAATCTAAATTGTAAATTTTGTGTTGCAAGATAGCAGTTCTCACATACCTCTGTGAGCAATATCCCGCATAATTATCCTCACACAATTAACAAATAACAATAAGCCTGGCTAAGCCTGGTACACACTACAGTTTTTTTGTGCAACCCCATAGGTTGCACGGAAAAGAAACTGTCAGCTCTGCTGAGGTGTTGTGTTCTGACAGGGGGGAGGCCCCCTCGCCAGAACACTGCGATCTGCCATTGGCTAAGAGCACTGATCAGGAGTCAGTCATCAAAAAGTTAATTTATTTCAGTAATTCAATTCAAAAAGTGAAACTCATAGATTTTATTTAGATGCGTTACACACAGAGTGATATATTTCAATCATTTCTTTCCTTTCCTTTCCTGATGTATCTCAGAAAACTAGAATATTACATAAAACCAATGAAAAAAAGGATCAAAGTAGATTGGCAGTACCAGTCTGGCAGTGATATATTGGGTATGAAGGCCTTGAAGCGCCACTTCAAGCTGAGGCTGAAATATTTCCCTGCCGGAGTGCAGGAAGTGGGAGCAGGCATCAGATTCACTATTCCAAGAGTGCTAGCCTGTAAGGTGCAGGATGCTGCTCTATTGAGCTCTGTGCTAATATATTAGAAAACAGAGTCCAAGCCCCCAGTGGGCAGTGCTAAATGCATCAGAGGGCATGGCTGAAGCTTCGTTGGCTGAGGCCACACAAGTCCATCTATTGTAATAGTACCCGCCTTGGTTGAGAGGCGTCCTGCACCTTACAGAGATATATTGGGCAATTTAAAACATTGCGAAAATGTGTGAGGTCTCCCAAACAGTAGGGAGCACTAGTTAAATTTTTTTTATTGACATTTTACTGTAATAGAAATCTCTATCTGAAAGAGTTATCTTCTCTAGTGTGTAATGTAACATACTGTTACCTTTGAACCATCATAACAGTTACCAATGCTTTGGGTAAAAATAATGACTTCTTTAATTTTTAAGGTAAAAATAATTATTTGCATACTATAGACCAGTGATGGCGAACCTTGGCACCCTAGATGCTTTGGAACTACATTTCCCATGATGCTCGTGCACACTGCAGTGTAGTTGAGCATCATAGAAAATGTAGTTCCAAAACATCTGGGGTGCCAAGGTTTCGTCATCACTGCTATAGACTATGTCCCCCTGGTTTGAATTATTTCTTTTTAACTCTTTGGGACCCTGGAATTTGTATGCCCTATTGATTTCAAAATAATCTTCAACAGAATGCAGAAGAAGGTGATTAAACATTTTCTTAAGATTGAAAGTTTTTACTTAAAAAAAAAAATGGTAACTGTTTACAAGGAGATTTGCACCTTGAGTCAGTATAATCACTTACTTTTATGTGGGCCAGCCCTAGTTGATTGTTTTCCTGAAAGAGCAGCATTGGCATCCATAGGACATTTTCCCAGAGGGGTAATATTTTTTATAAACCATACTGCTATTTTAGTAAACTCATTGGTATGTGGATATCATTATTTTACACCTTATTACTACCCTATTTCCCCGAAAATAACCTAGCGTGATTGTCGGTGATGGCTGCAATATAAGCCATACCCCCCAAATAATCCCTAGTTAAAGTCCTTGTAGGTGCTTTTTTCAGGGTAGGGATTATTTTCGGGGAAACAGGGTAGGGCTTATTTGGGGGGTAGGGCTTATATTGCAGCCATCACCGACAATCACGCTAGGTCTTATTTTTGGGGAAACAGGGTAGCTCACAGTTTAAGTTTGGAAACATGAAGTTTCACATTTCTGCACTATACATTAGTGCACCATTACCGTTTGGCAGGTGTACAGCCCCAGTCAAACTCCCCACCTGCCACTATCCTCAGAGAGTGCTTTGGGAGGCTGATGCCAGTCATTTTTAGCACAAGACTCACAGTGGGAATGGGCCAGAGCAGGATTACGTTGATGCAGATGGGCACTTAATCATGAATTACATTATGTCAACCCCCAAAAATCCCTATTTTTGTGAAAAAAGTTTTGCTAAAACTATGTATTGTTGGCATCCTGCCCTTCTAGCACCTAGTATATTATACGTAAAATGCTGTGCATGAGTTTTAGTCAGGTGTGAAGAAATGCTGTCAAGTAAGAATGCTTTCCAAAATAAATATTTTAATTTTTTAAATTTTTATCAATTTACAAAATGCAAAGTGAGCAAAGTGAGAGGAAAAATCTAAATCAAATCAAAATTTGGCGTGACTACCCTTTGGCGTCAAATCTTTGTCTCAATACTTCTAGGTAAACTTGCACACAGTTTTTGAAGGAAATCGGCACATCTTGGAGAACTAACCACAGATCGTCTGTGAATGTGGGCTGCCTCAAATCCTTCTATCTCTTCATGTAATCTCAGATAGACCCGATGATGTTGGGATCAGGGCTCTGTGGGGGCCAAACCATCACTTCCAGGACTCCTTGTTCTTCTCAATGCTGCAGATAGGTTTTAGTGACACTGACTGTATATTGGGGTTGTTGTTCTGCTGCAGAAAAAAATTTGGGGCCAATCAAACGCCTCCCAGATGGTATGGCATGATGGATGATGGAAGTATCTGCCTGTATTTCTCAGCACTGAGGACCCTGATCATGAGCGTTGATCTTAACCTTGACCTTAACGCTGACACTGGTCCAGATTAAACCCTGATTCCGGTATTTTTAAAAAATGTTTGTAACACAATTAAAAACATAAAATTAATCTTTTTATCCATTCAAGACGAGAAAGAAAATAGTACTGATCACTGTGATTGCCAATCAGAGGCTATAACAGCAATCAGGTGATCGGGAACCAGTCCTCCCAGTTCCTGATTGTTAGAACAAGACCCAGAGCTGTCACAGCTTGGTCTCTGTGCTGAGAGTGTGCTGGGCAGCACATTCCCTGCACAAACACAACAGTAGATTTATGTGGCCCAATAGATAAGGACCCACTTTTGTGAGGCTGTTTATATGCATATGCTTGACAGGAAGGGGTTAACTTAAACACTACCACCGCTTCCACTGTGTGCCAAGATATTTCAAGTGACTAAAGAGTTATTTCAGATCTTTATTTACATATTTAGAGGGCACTTCAAAAGATTTTGGAGAAACGTCAACATTTTTACATACCTCCCCAATTCTTTTGAATACAAAGAGTACAAAGAGTTTGCTGTGGCATAGATAGATCATCCATCTTAGGATAGACCAGAGGTAGGCAACCTAAAAGAGGTGGAAATCTACCTGAACATGGAACATGGGTAAAGTCGCCCGTGTCGCCCAATGTCACCTCCTCACGCCTGACTTAACCTTATAATTGCTGTACTACTATACCACATTGTGTGCATTGCACAGCAATTATAGGTTTAAATCAGGTGATGAGGGAACAACATACCGCCTCCTTCCAGTGGAAGCTTATATTGAAAGATCCAATCCATTGCCATCCATACTGGCAGTTGCACATGGGAACTTTTTAAACCTCTATAGGTTCTCATTGTCTTTTACCATGTAAACACACACTGAATCATCCATCCATCCATTCATCCACCTGAGCTGCGCAGGTTCTCCATGTCTTTGCTGACTAGGAAGGAAAAGAGTATATTTATTGTTGGAGCGCATATTGACCTTTGTTGTGGGGGTCAATACAGTGAGTTAAGAGTTTGCCCAAAAGGGATTCGCTGTGGTGTTTTCTACTTGCACGTTTTTGCAGCACTTACCTAGAAGTGATATATATCACAAGCTGTGTGGGACTAATGCCGCGTACACACGAGCGGACTTTACGGCAGACTTGGTCCTGCGTACTGGATTTCGTCGGACAATTCGATCATGTGTGGGCTCCAGCGGACTTTGTTTGCTCCAAAGTTGGATGGACTTAGATTTGAAACATGTTTTAAATCTATCTGATGGACTCTTCTTTCTAACGGACAAACCAGTCGTCTGTGTGCTAGTCTGACGAACTCAAACTGACGCATGCTCTGAAGCAATTACAAGACGGAAGCGCTCGGTATGGTAAAACTAGCCTTCGTATTGAAGCTAGCACATTCCTCATCTGTGATCTTTTAATACAGCGTTTTTTTTTTCTTTATAATGCGAGAGGAATGAAGTTGTTTTTCTGCCTTATATTCACACAGAGTTCTCACAAACTACTACTTCTTCATGCTTTATCCTCATGCCATTAATAAATTGATATTTTTAAAAAGCCAGATTTCCATAAATAAAGTATTAAATTAGATTTTGGACTCATCTTTTTTTTTTTTTTTATTGATTTCAACACTATCTATTTTACAATGTGTGCTAAATTATACAAACTTTTTTTTTGTTTATTTTACTTTTGTATTTTCAAGTTACCACAATAACCTTAATATTTTGTGTTGTTTTAATGAACCTTAATGAGGTTGGTGTCCCTTGTTAATTAGACATAGGGGGTTATATTTTCCAAAGACAAATGCCTTTTTCACTACAAGTGCAAATTCTACTTGGAATTGCACAGAAAGAGCATTTTGAAGTGCCTTCGCTGTGGATCCGAGGGGCACATGCAAGGAACCCCCCCCAAAAAAACCTTTTTCTTGCACATGATTGTATGATAAAATCAGCAGAGCTTCCCCTCATTTCAGCTCTTCCCCTCAGATTTACAGCGACTGCACTTCCAACAAGTGCACTTGCTGTGCAATTTCTAAAGTGAACTTTTCACTAGTACTTTTCACTTGATTTTAGAAATGATTTAGCCTTTTGGCAAAAACACACATAGGGGTTGATTTACTAAAGGGAAAAAGACTGTGCACTTTGCAAAGTGCAGTTGCCCTCTGCAAGAGCAGTTGCTCCAGAGCTTAGTAAATGAGCAGAAGCTCTGCTGACTTCCATCATCCAATCATGTGCAAGCAAAAATGCTGTTTTTTGAATTTTCCTTGCACAGGATTGGGTACTCTTTGCAAAGTCAAGCCTTACATAATTTCCTAAGCTCTGGAGCAATTGCACTTGCACAGTCTATTTGCTTTTATTAAATCAACCCCATAGTCTTTTTGACCTGTACCTGCCTACTCCCAAACAAAATGTTGTTTTGGAATCAAAACACATAGTCAATAATGTAAGGTAACAAAAAAATCCATTTATTTTGGTGAAAAAAAAATTAGGAAGGCAACACTGGAGACACTTTTAGAATCTGTGAAGCCTTTCATCCCCCAGGACACACATCAAGTTTTAGGACAAGAAAATTGATATCTTGCGACTAGGGAGCACAGGGAGCACAGTCAGACCAGACAGAAACCAGGCAATCACTTTCGACTCTTCCGTGGAGCCTTCCCTGCACGCTTCTCTGCAGCCTTCCCTCCGTGCTTCTCTGCAGCCTTCCTCGGAGGCTGGGCCTCTGGTGGTGTACTTAGGGCAGGAGGAGGAGTGGCTTCATCTGCCAGATACATGGTAGCAGTAATCTCCCCTCTCAAGCCCTTCTGATAGGCCTGAAAAATCAAACCCTCACAGAGGAGGCGTTGGCCCTTTTCCAACTCCAGCAATCTGCTGGCTATATAGTTGCCATACGCCTCCTCTGCATTGGGTGGTGTACTCAGGATTTGGCTTGCTTCACGTATGAGGGCTAGGGATTCCTCCTCAGTTTGGGTCATTCTCCTGGGCCTTTTGGTGAGAATGTGGAGGGGAGGCACCTGACACTCAGTGCGGCTTCTACTCGGCCCAGCTGCAGCCTCCTCCTCTCTCCCACTGGGCAAGGCCTCCTCCTCTCTCCCACTGGTCAAGGCCTCCTCCTGGCTGAGGTCATCCTGTGTCAAAAAAAGGGACATAGTTGTAATTTTGTGTTACGCAATCACACACAATTTTCAGCTCATGACTTGCAAATATAATTCTCAACAAATAGTAAAGGCTATCTATTTGACACCACCATTATTTCAGGTGATCAACAATATCTGAAGTACATAGGCGTGCCCACAGGGTGTGCCAGGTGTGCCAGGGCACAACCTAATCGCCTTGTGTGGTGCATATTCCCCCCTGTTTAGACCACTGATATTTCATCCCCCAAAAAAATGTTACAAAAAAAAATAATTTTTAGCGCAAGAAAATAAACAAAATTACACTGTCCACTGCCCTACTGACACCATCAGTACATATACACATGCATATGTATTTGAGCTTTGGGGTGCACACCCTAATGCAAGAGGCTGCGCACACCTATGCAGAAGTATATTTTTGGCCACTACTGTCTAGTGATATGTCTACATATTAATATTTGTGATGAAGTCATTTTTTATGAAGCACTTAAAAATTTAACAGGTTAACATCATTAATAACATTTACACAATCACAAATTCCACAAAAAAGGATACCTGGCTGAAGCTGGGCGCATCCACTTCATCAGGGATGAAAAGGCCCAGTTCTTCCTGGGACTCCTCGGCTGGGGTGGAGGTGGATGGAAGGCTGGAGGGAAGAGTGGGGGGAAGGCTGGAGGGAAGGATGGGGGAAGGGTCGAAAGTGATTGCCTGGCTTCTGTCTGGTCATCCAGGAATCACATTTTGTGGTAGTACCACAACTTGGGTACATAAACTTGGTCAGCTGCTGCACCGGATCTGAGCGACTCCTGGATTTTATTGTGTTCCCGCTTGTACATGTTTCGCAAGATACCAATTTTCTTGTCCACAAACTTGAGGTCTGCCTGGGGGACTCGAGTTTTCACAAATTCTAAAAGTGTGCCCAGTGTTGCCTTTCTTACATCTCTATTGTAATATAGTGGGTGTTTGACCTCCCACAGGTTTTTCTTTTCCTGATATAGGTCAATAAATTGTGACAAACTGTAATGTCAGTCAGAACTCACAGAATTATTTGGTGAAGAATCTAGGGGACACATATACATACACACACACACACACACACACACCAAACACATTCACCAAACACCCACACACCCCCACGTTTAATCTTACCTTCGTTTCTGATGCTCGCTACTTCCGCTTGGACATACGTAGGCCATCGTAATAGCTTTATATACACTGTGCATGTGTCATGCTCTGCCTGCGTCGCCCGCCCCTGACGTTCTTTAGTACGATTTGTCCCCGCCCCTTCACTCTTCGTTGCGCAGTGGGAGTATATAGAGAAAGATAGCGGAGAGAATCAGTGGAAGTAGCGTGGAGGAAAGCCCGGAGCCACAACCATCCACATCCCAGAGGAGATATAAGGCCACCAACATGGCTTTTGAAGAGATGGTGGAGATGGTGTCCATATTAAGAAGGGAGGACTACGATGGCAAAAAAGGACCGTACACACGCCCGAATATGCGGAAAGACAAAATAATGTCCTCAGTTGTCACCGCTCTAGAAGCTAAATTTGGCACTAAACGTTCTAAAGAACAATTGAGGAAGTGGTGGTCTGACATCAAAAGTAGGGAGCCAGAACAATATTGGCGAATAAAGAAGCTGCTTAAAAAAAGTAAGTACTTATTGTGTGTTCCTATTGAGATACTTAACTTGCATGCTGATACATTTTTTTTTCGTTTATACAGCATCGTTTGTAAAGACTGTTCTTTGTAAAATACATATGATACTTTAGAAAATGACGTTATTTTTTAGCCAAATACGATGGTACAGGGTTGGACATACATTTATGTCTTGATAATTTTTCGTATTCCAAAAATTTGTTGATGTGGTGTAGATGTGTTGAAAAATATAATGCTTCTTCAAAAATGATTCAGTGTAATGTAAGGACAGGACACAGCAGCTGTTTCCACATCTGCACTCACGAGCACTAGTGTACTATGTGACCATAAACAAATTTTAGAGGGGTAATACACATAGGAGATAATTGAGGTGTCTGCATCTGTGAAACTTGCATGAAAATGTGTATTGTTTAGAATTGTTGTTCAGAGGGTATGTTCATCCTGTTTTCTAAATTTTGGAGGACAAAAAAAGGCAATTGTCCACAACTCATAACCAACGTTTCATATATTATTGTTCAAAATCTAAAATATCACTGTGTTTTAACTATACCTTTTGTTGAATTATCATAGGGGAGAAAAGACTCAGACAACAGTCCAAGGATCCCAGGACCCCTGCAAGTCACCAGCCTGAGGCTGAAAATAGCCAAAGCCCAAGACCACGCCCACCCGACGACCTGGAGGAAGGAGAGGTGGAGGAAGTGTGTGAGCTTCCAACCCCACCAAGTGAGTGACTGACACTCCAGCTTAAGGTAATGTATTTAGGCGTGCATATTTTAACCCTTGTTTTTTTAACTCATTTTAGGTGAGCTTCTGGTTGTGGAAGGCCAAGCGGCAGAGCCATTCAGCACAGACAGTGCCCAAAGACTGATTGGCCAGATAATGCTGTGGAATGGCCAAATTGGTAAAATGCGTGACCAAATTCACAGCATGAAACTTCGCCTGGACTCCATGCAACAGGAAATGAAGAACATGATTGATGTTTTGGGCAGAATATAATAACGTTTTGCCTAAAAACATCAATCATGTTCTTCATTTCCTTGTGAAGTTTGTTTCTTCTTGTAATTTTTTTGTAAAGTTTTTTGTTAAGAAAAATATTTTTATGATGCATACGGTGTGTTATCATGTGCTATCTTCCATCATGGGATATCAATGTACTTGTTTTATGTTTGCAACCCCTTCATCCTGAAAATTATTTAATGGTGAGAGGAACAAAGGGATTGCACACACAAAACACGTACATTGCTCACCCATGATGGGAGATAGCACATGTTGACTTGACCCTTTTGTAATGCTCAATTTTGAGCATCTGAAAAATTAACGATTTACAAGGGTGACATCACCAGCACCGTTCTCAAAATGTTGAACTTTGTAAGTTCTTTTATTTTTTTGTATGTTTTTCTAAACACTGTTGTGAATTTTAAGATTTTAAACAAGGTCTATTTTTGTTTAAATATGCCTTTAATAACGTTATTTTCAAAAAAAAAATATTTTAAAAAACAAAAAATATTTTCTAAAAAAAAAATTATTGAAAAAAAAAAAAAAAGTTTAAAAAAATGCACCTTTCAATGTGCACACAGTAAAATGTTTTTACTACGACAATGTGTGTGGCTGATTATTTCTCAATAATATGTTTTTGAAATTTTTGTGTGGTTACAGTGACAAAGGGCCTTATTAACTAAAGGTAAATGCACTTGCCACTACTACAAGTGCACTAGGAGACAGACCAAGCTAAATGCAAACAAGAATAAAAACAAGATATTTTTTAAACATTTATTTTTTTTTATTTTTTGTAAAAATTAAAGCTCTTGTTGAATAGCAATGGCCCCCTGACCAATAAAATAATTCACATATCGCTCATGCACTTGACGTGCGGTTCAGGGGCCAAGCCAATACGGCCAATTTCTAGGCGTGTCATTGTTTCATCTTGTACAAGTCCGGCCTCAGGCCCAACAGAGGTAATATAGGTAGCAGAATACGTAAAAAGTTATGTAGGATGCAGCAAGCAAGTATGATGTAATTAATTTTATAGTCCGCCAGATTTATTGCTGAAAGGAACAAATGGAACCGGCTGGCCAGAATCCCAAAGGCATTCTCCACAACTCTTCTTGCTCTGGCCAGCCGGTAATTAAATACCCTCCTCTCAGGGGTGAGTGTCCTTTGGGGGAACGGCCTCATCAAGTGCTCACCAAGAGCAAACGCTTCATCAGCGTTAAAAACTGAGGGGAGTCCATCAACATTCTGGTCATCAGGTGGCAATCCCAGGCCACCAGTTTGGAGACACTGGCACAGCTCGGTTTGTGCAAAGACTCCTCCGTCAGACATCCGGCCATTCTTCCCCACATCCACAAACAGAAAGTCCAAATGTGCTGAGACCACCGCCATCAAAACTACACTATGGAACCCCTTATAGTTGTAGAAATAAGACCCCAAATGCGGTGGTGGCACAATGCGGACATGCATCAATCGCCCCGACACAGTTGGGAAAGTCCCAACGGTCAGCGAACTGGGAGGCCACAGTCTGCCATTCCTGTGTACTGGAAGGAAACTGTGGAGTGAACAAAAAAAAATTAAGATAAGGACTTTTAAACATAACTTGGATATCAGATTACACAAAAACATTAGTGAACAACAGCAGTCAAACATTATTAATATGTGTGTTTGTAATTTAAATTATAAAAAAAATAAGGCACACTTGATCACCCCCTCTGATGGCCCATTGATCAATTTGAATGTGGGGGGAGGGGTTCTAATTATGTTAAGAAACACACCTGACAGTTTTAAACATTTGAGGGGTGGGGGAGGGGTTCTAATTAGGGTCTAAAACACACCTGACAGTTTTAAACATTTGAGGGGTGGGGGAGGGGCTCTAATTAGGTTAAGAAACACACCTGAGAGTTTTAAACATTTGAGGAGTGGGGGAGGGGTTCTAATTAGGTTAAGAAACACATCTGACAGTTTTAAACATTTGAGGGGTGGGGGAGGGGTTCTAATTAGGGTCTAAAACACACCTGACAGTTTTAAACATTTGAGGGGTGGGGTTCTAATTAGGGTCTAAAACACACCTGACAGTTTTAAACATTTGAGGGGTGGGGGAGGGGTTCTAATTAGGGTCTAAAACACCTGACAGTTTTAAACATTTGAGGGGTGGGGGAGGGGTTCTAATTAGGGTCTAAAACACACCTGACAGTTTTAAACATTTGAGGGGGTGGGGGAGGGTCAAACAAGACAATGGAGCAGACAATATACATTGTTCAAGGGACTATAGGCTAGAGATATATATGGACCCAGGATTGCATGGTGGGGAGGTTATTGAAGGTAAATATGCACGTAGGGCAATAAATGATTAATGTCCAAAAACTGGCATGCATGAAGATAAAGGGGACATTCACAGCATATTCCAAGCATGGTAATTAGGTAAGGAGGACATTTAGTCTATACATTAGCAAACATTTAATACATATCATGTAATGTTAAAGGAGAAAACTTACCTTCATATAGTCCTTCTGCAGGACCTGAATGATGGCAGAACAGGTCTCTGGGATTATGATCCTCAGAGCCTGGGGGGAGATGCCTGTCGAGAACTTCAAATCCTGAAGACTTCTCCCAGTCACCAAGTAACGTAAAGTGGCAACTAGCCTCTGCTCCGCACTGATGGCTTGCCTCATGCAGGTATCCTGCCTGCTGATATAGGGGGTCAGCATAGCCAGCAGATGCTCAAAAATGGGGTCCGTCATCCGGAGATAATTCCTGAAATCCTCAGGATTATTCTCATGGAGCTCACGGAGCAAAGGCATATGCGAGAATTGGTCACGCTGGCGCAACCAATTCTTCATCCATGAACTCCTCCTCGCCCTGTTCATGGACTGGACTCGGGTCAAAGTATTAACCCCAACACCAAGTCCCCACGCAGCACGAACTCAAGAACGAGTACGTCCACGCGTCATGGCTTCAAAACGGTCGGCTAGTCAAACAAACTTATAACAAACGCACTGAAGAACAGCAAGGCCTATGTAAAACGACCTGAAAATCAGGAACGAGCAGACCAGAACGGCCTGCAAGGCAGGTTACGAACTGACCAACATGCACTGAAAAGCAGATACAAACCTCACAAGCACAAACTGAACCGCAGAAAATGATCGAAATAAGCTGAAGTGTAAAGAGCGCGAATCGTCTCTAACCAAACTTCTACTAACACGGGATAAACACGAGATTAGCAGAAGAAGCCCAAAGGGTGCCGTAGTGGGGCTTGAACTTCCTTGTTATAGTCCCGTCATACATGCTGTTTGTCACCGCGTTCCAAACCAGCTGACTTTTGCAGTGATCGTGTGTGTCCAAGTCCGTCCCTTTTTAAGTCCGGCGCAAGGAGCCGACAAAGTCCCGCGAAAAGTCCGCCGAGGAAAGTCTGCCGTAAAGTCCGCTCGTGTGTACGCGGCATAATACATTCACAAAAATGTGGACTTTTACTGTTTTTTGTTAATGATTAATTTAAAGTTTTTTCAGTTTTTTTCTGATTATTTGATGATTGTTGAAAAAACATACAACATCAGTTCACAGACTGTGTATATAGCCAATTTTATTTAAAAAATATTAAAAACACTCACATGGTATTATGAATAAGAGAATGCATTGCATACCAAAGAAGAATCCTGCTCCATAAAGTCATTATTACCAGCCAGTAACCAAGATGGTGTCAGTGCATCCTAAGGGCGTAATCAGTCATCCACCCAGGTCAAGCCAAACATTCAGCCCCGCTCTCCTAATGAGATCTGCTCCTAGTCCTCCTAGCCCTAACAATAAAATAAAATATTTTCAGAATCCATTTTTAAACACACCTGTTATGCCCCGTACACACGGTTGGACATTGATCGGACATTCCGACAACAAAATCCGATTTTTTCCAACGGATGTTGGCTCAAACTTGTTTTGCATACACACAGTCGCACAAAGTTGTCGGAATTTCCGATCGCCAAGAACGCGGTGACGTACACCACGTACGACAAGACTAGAAAAGGCCATTTCAGAACCAAGCGCGGCACCCTTTGGGCTCCTTTTGCTAATCTTGTGTTAGTAAAAGTTTGGTGAGAGACGATTCGCGCTTTTTCAGACTCGTGGTTTTCAGATAGTTTTCTGCTGTTCAGTTTGTGCTTGTGGGTTTGTATCTGCTCTTCAGTGCGTGCAGTCAGTTCGTATTGGAATTTTCTGTGCGATCTTGTCTGCTCATTGCTGTTTTTCAGGTCGCTCTTCACAGGCCTTGCTGTTCTTCAGTGCGTTCTGTTACTTCGTTCTGAGCCGACCGTTTTCTAGCCATGTTGCGTATACGTACTCCTCGTAGAGTTTGTGCTGTGCGGGGGCTTGGTGTTGGGGTCCTTACCTTGACACAAGTCCAGTCCATGAACAGGGTGGGGAGGAGTTCATGGACCAAGAATTGGTTGCTTCAGCGTGACCAGTTCTGTCATATGCCTTTGCTCCATGAGATCCGTGAGAATAATCCTGATGATTTCAGGAACTTTCTTCGGATGACGGACCCCGTATTTCACCGTTTGTTGGCTTTGCTGACCCCTTATATTAGCAGGCAGGAAACCTGCATGAGGCAAACCATCACTACGGAGCAGAGGCTCGTCACCACCCTGCGGTACTTGGCGACAGGGAGAAGCCTGCAGGACCTTAAGTTCTTGACAGGCATCTCCCCCCTGGCTCTGGGGATCATTATCCCAGAGACCTGTTCTGCCATCATTCAGGTCCTGCAGAAGGAGTATATTAAGGTAAGATTTATCCTTTAATATGACATTTTATTGTATTTAATGTTTGATAATATATTGTATTTCTTTCCTCATTCCCTAATTACCATGATTGTAATATGCTGTGAATGTCCCCTTTGTTCTCATGCATGCTGGATTTTTATGTAATTATTTTTTTTGTCCATCATACATATTTGCCTTCACTTACCTCCCCAGCATGCTCTCCTGGCCCTATATTCACCTCATGTAGTCACTTAACAGTGTATTTTATCAGCTCCATAGTAGTGCTTTACACTAAATACCCCCTAAAATGTTTAATAATGTGATTTGTGCTTTAAATTCAGGCAGAGTGCCAGAGGCTTTTTGTTTGGGGTCCCCAAATCAGTTGAAACCCTCCCTCCCCCCAACTGCTAATTTAGCTGAAACCAATTCTCTATCTATCCTCAATCATCTATCTGTTGACTTTGCAAAACCCATACACACTATACCCATCTCTTTTGTGGTCAGATGTATGGATGAATTCCCCAAAGCATGTAGTGCAAGGGCCTGCCTGTATACTTACAAATGGTACTGTTTCAAGTTTTTGTATCCTATTATTATCTTGATAGGTAATAGCAGAATGTCCAAATGTGCTCAAATGTGTACAGTGTGTATTTATATCTTTGTATTATGACACTTCTTACCTGTCCAGTGGGCTGTCAATAGTGTAACTAAGGAGGGGCTGGTCAAAGTAATGCACATTATTTAGGCATTCATCTCTCAATGAAGTGGAGAGGGTTACCTGTCCAAGAGCTCCCCCCCTATAATATTAGAAATGGCCCGTGAGGGGGGGGGAGGTGCAATCTGATAGGTGGACCTTATACCTTGGTCTTTCAAAACTCCCTAAAATAAATGTTATATTGATGTTGGGCAAGAATGTTTATGTGCAAAATGATTATTTTTTTTTCTTGCTTAACTCCACAGTTTCCTTCCACAACTGAAGAGGGGCAATTGATGGGAAACATGTCCACATCGTCCCACCACCCAACTCGGGGTCATACTATTATAATTTACAAAATAATAAGCTGCGCTGTATAATATGATCCTCTACATGAATCTTTCTGAGTCATGCCAATATACACTTATATGTAGAAAGTGTTCACTATCACCCGTGATATGTGCACAAAAAACAAGATAGTGAAAAGATATATATCAAAACATTTCATAAATAAAAAAAGTTGTTTGAATATATAAGTCCGCTACAACGGACCAAAAAATAATCAAAAACAAAAAGTCCACTGATGTAGACACTCTTCCAGGGGGTGGCTTAAAGATTTTTCATAAATGGTGACATGCAGTTCCAACACTGGACGTGATGAGTGTGAGGGTATGTTGCAAAAAGTGCCTCCACCACAGATAATACTGCCGCTTACCAGCTCCCTGGGTATCCTTTCACAGAGACCCAATGTGCCTTAGGCTTTTACCCAGCCTCGGGTGTTGCGGTAGCTGTCAGCGCAAGAGAAATTTCCCTCAATTTCAATAGGAGATGTCATCTCGTATGGTATATATTCGTTCATGAGCCGGGAAAAGATATGAAGCATCCATAGTGTAATACGTTTTAAAAATTTTATGAAATAAAAAATATTGAACTTACAATTAGGTAGATATTCGTTCAGCGGTGGATAACAATAACATGAGCCGGCCGGCTCTCGTATGCTACCCGTAACTTCCGGGTTCAGCGCAGTATGTGGTGACGTCAGCACGCCGCTCCTCCCTATGCCATTTCGTCACAGATGACGTCTTCCAGGGGTACGGGCGGCGTGCTGACTCACCGCCATATGTACACTACACAACAAGCGGAACGCCCAGTTCTGAACTCCTGGTGTCCCTCAATCCGCCATTTTGGAAAAGGGCATGTGCTCTGAAATCCTAAAAAGGCTGGTATTCAATTGCCTGATTGTAACCAGAATTACCGGGCATAATAATTATCCAATTGGTCAATGAAAAATATGAATAATAACAGAAAATGTTTAATTAAAAATTCTATACTGATTGGCATTTGCACGGACTTGTCTTACATTGACTAAAATGGTAGTGTCATCACGTCTGATAGACATTAGCCAATCAGTTTAAAGAATCCACTCAAAATTAATGGTGCAGTTCGAAACTACTGCACCCATTTTAAGGTAAAAAATGCGCTACTAAAAAATATTTGTAAAAATAATTATTTATAAAATTAATTAAAAATAAATGGACAAAAATGTCTTACGTGTCTTAAAACCACATATTCCTCAAATTCCCACTATATGGAATAATTAATGGTTAGACTAAAACTGAAATAATTGTTATAATTATGGACCCATGCACCCACTGTAGTAGGATGCTTATCATCACGGAATAAAATCCGTGTTTATGATGTCTGTCCTGAATACGAAAAAATTAGTTGTTCTTATCACTTCCTGATTATCAGTTCTATATATAGGCAGATAGAAGAATATCCCATTGATAATTATCACTTAATAGGCCTAACCTATCCTAATTGTAGTAAGACCACTAATGATGAGGTGCTTATAAAATGGGAACTGCAAAAATTGCTCTACTAGACGTACCTTTGTCAAGGGAGAAAAAATTAGAACCCCCTAGCAAAAAGATTATGAATACTATCAATATTGGGGTAGGTTGGAATACCTTGAGACATCCCTAGAAAATATGTCCCTTAGTTTACATATTGTGGATATGTCCACATTCTCCTTACCTCCATATTTACTTATCAAGTTGGAAAAAAATTTTTTTGGAATTTTTTTTTTTTGTTGTAGATAAATTAGCCTTCCTTATCTGATCCCCCAAGTTAGCAAAAACGAAAACAAAAATCTTAAGGTCCCCAGGAGTTCAGAATGGGGTAAAAACAATGACATTCTAGCTATTGTCAATAAAAGAATTTACATCTATATCAATATATCAACATTCAGGCCATATGGGGTGTAGCAACATACCCTATGTATCCAGGCCATTTCGAGCCTGGACAATTCCCTCACTAGGGAGCTACCCCTCCAATGAGCGCTGACCCTATCTATCCCAAGAAAGATTGTGTTAGCAGGGTTACGGTTGTGATGGATAGCATAGTGTTTGGAAACAGAATGGAATTTAAAACCATTCTTAATATTTGTAATATGCTCCCCCATGGGTCGTTTGGTCCTACCTATGTACTGAAGCCCACACGGGCATTGCAGTAAGTATACAATACCCATTGAGCTGCATGTGATAAATGGTTCAATACGGTGTTGCTTAGATGTACTGCTTGAGATAAATGATTCTGTTTTTCTCTGTCTGCTTTTATTTAGTGTACAGATCTGGCACCTACGGCATTGGTGGTATCCAGAAAGGTTCTGAAAGAAGGATACCCTCTTGATCGGTGGGTCCACAACATTGGGGGCGATTTTATCGCAAAGAGAGGGGACTATTTGTGGTTGTTACCCTTAATTGAGAGAGGTTTCCAAAAAGGCACTCTTAATGAAAAAGAGAAAATCTTTCTTGTTCCGAAAGCACCTAGGGTACCAATATTATATTGTTTACCCAAAATTCACAAGAGCCTTACTTGCCCCCCGGGTCGTCCCATCGTGAGTGGGATAGATTCCATCACGTTCCGGGTGGGCAAGTACATAGATCATTTTCTCCAGCCATTGGTACAGCAATTACCGTCATATTTGAAGGATATCAGACATGTATTAAATTTACTGTCTGATATTAGACCTGAAAACCACACTCTGCTAGTGATGGCGGACGTTACATCTTTGTACACTATTATACCCCATGGTCTAGGGATAGCCGCGGTCAAGTACTACTTAAATAAGCTGTCTACTTTACCTAAACAACAACAGAGTTTTATTATAGATCTACTTGAATATGCGGCGGGACACAATTTTTTTTGGTTCGACCACCAATACTACGGACAACAACGTGGTGTAGCTATGGGGGCTAAATATGCCCCCAGTCTGGTGAACCTTTTTATGGGCAAAAGGGGGAGGAGGACGTCATCTATAAGGACCGAAACCCATATTTGCGTTTCTGGGCCAGATATATAGATGACGTCCTCCTCCTATGGGATGGTACAGGTCCCCAACTAGAGGACTTTTTTTCTTCTATCAACAATAATGATAGGGGTATAAAGTTCCTCCACGAAATGAGCTATGATAGAATAAATTTTCTTGATCTCACCATAATAAAGAATATGGACACATTTAGAACAATATCGTTCTTTAAAAAAACAGACCGTAATGCCTTTATCCCCCTGGGGAGCTGCCACCATGACTCTTGGCTTAAGTCCATCCTGAAAAGCCAGTTTATAAGAATGAGGCGGAATTGTACAGATACCAACGACTATAGAACACAGGCGGGCATTATCAAAAAGAGATTAGAGGAGAAGGGCTATGATGGCGATTCCCTAGGAAGAACCATGGAACAAGTGGAACAAATCAATAGAGCCACCTTGCTCCAATAAAGTTCTGGGAGAACTAAAGATGGACCAATCATACCATTTATCACCTCTTATTCTACCCAACACTGTCTTATCAAGAACATTCTCCGTAAACACTGGCACTTGTTGGGAAATGATAGAGTCATCAAGACATTTATACCCGATAAACCACAAATAGTGTTTAGAGGAGTCCCCTCTCTTCGCGATAAAATCGCCCCCAATGTTGTGGACCCACCCATCAAGAGGGTATCGTTCTTTCAGAACCTTTCTGGATACCACCAATGCCGTAGGTGCCAGATCTGTACACTAAATAAAAGCAGACAGAGAAAAACAGAATCATTTATCTCAAGCAGTACATCTAAGGAACACCGTATTGAACCATTTATCACATGCAGCTCAACGGGTGTTGTATACTTACTGCAATGCCCGTGTGGGCTTCAGTACATAGGTAGGACCAAACGACCCATGCAAGTTTGTTTGGGAGAGCATATTACAAATATTAAGAATGGTTTTAAATTCCATTCTGTTTCCAAACACTATGCTACCCATCACAACCGTAACCCTGCTAACACAATCTTTCTTGGGATAGATAGGTTCAGCGCTCATTGGAGGGGTAGGTCCCTAGTGAGGGAATTGTCCAGGCTCAAAATGGCCTGGATACATAGGGTACGTTGCTACACCCCATATGGCCTGAATGTTAATATAGATGTAAATTCTTTTATTGACAATAGCTAGAATGTCATTGTTTTTACCCCATTCTGAACTCCTGGGGACCTTAAGATTTTTGTTTTCGTTTTTGCTAACTTGGGGGATCAGATAAGGAAGGCTAATTTATCTACAACAAAAAAAAATATTTTCCCAAAAATTTTTTTCCAACTCGATAAGTAAATATGGAGGTAAGGAGTATGTGGACATATCCACAATATGTAAACTAAATGACATATTTTCTAGGGATGTCTCAAGATATTCCAATCTACCCCAATATTGATAGTATTCATAATCTTTTTGCTAGGGGGTTCTAATTTTTTCTCCCTTGACAAAAGTACATTTAGTAGAGCAATTTTTGCAGTTCCCATTTTATAAGCACCTCATCATTAGTGGTCTGACTACAATTAGGATAGGTTAGGCCTATTAAGTGATGATTATCAATGGGATATTCGTCTATCTGCCTATATATAGAACTGATAATCAGGAAGTGATAAGAACAACTAATTTTTTCGTATTCAGGCCAGACATCATAAACATGGATTTTATTCCGTGATGATAAGCATCCTACTACAGTGGGTGCATGGGTCCGTAATTATAACAATTATTTCAGTTTTAGTCTGACCATTAATTATTCCATATAGTGGGAATTTGAGGAATATGTGGTTTTAAGACACGTATGACATTTTTGTCCATTTATTTTTAATTAATTTTATAAATAATTATTTTTACAAATATTTTTTAGTAGCGCATTTTTTACCTTAAAATGGGTGCAGTAGTTTCGAACTGCACCATTCATTTTGAGTGGATTCTTTAAACTGATTGGCTAATGTCTATCAGACGTGATGACACTACCATTTTAGTCAATGTAAGACAAGTCCGTGCAAATGCCAATCAGTATAGAATTTTTAATTAAACGTTTTCTATTATTATTCATATTTTTCATTGACCAATTGGCTAATTATTATGCCCGGTAATTCTGGTTACAATCAGGCAATTGAATACCAGCCTTTTTAGGATTTCAGGGCACATGCCCTTTTCCAAAATGGTGGATTGAGGGACACCAGGAGTTCAGAACTGGGCGTTCCGCTTGTTGTGTAGTGTACATATGGCAGTGAGTCAGCACGCCGCCCGTACCCCTGGAAGACGTCATCTGTGACGAAACGGCATAGGGAGGAGCGGCGTGCTGACGTCACCACATACTGCGCTGAACCCGGAAGTTACGGGTAGCATACGAGAGCCGGCCGGCTCATGTTATTGTTATCCACCGCTGAACGAATATCTACCTAATTGTAAGTTCAATATTTTTTATTTAATATAATTTTTAAAACGTATTGCACTATGGATGCTTCATATCTTTTCCCGGCTCATGAACGAATATATACCATACGAGATGACATCTCCTATTGAAATTGAGGGAAATTTCTCTTGCGCTGACAGCTACCGCAACACATAAGGCTGGGTAAAAGCCTAAGGCACGTTGGGTCTCTGTGAAAGGAGACCCAGGGAGCTGGTAAGCGGCAGTATTATCTGTGGTGGAGGCACTTCTTGCAACATACCCTCACACTCATCACGTCCAGTGTTGGAACTGCATGTCACCATTTATGAAATATCTTTAAGCCACCCAATGGAAGAATGTCTACATCAGTGGACTTTTTGTTTTTGATTATTTTTTGGTCCATTGTAGCGGACTTATATATTCAAACAACTTTTTTTATTTATGAAATGTTTTGATTTATATCTTTTCACTATCTTGTTTTTTGTGCACATATCATGGGTGATAGTGAACACTTTCTACATATAAGTGTATATTGGCATGACTCAGAAAGATTCATGTAGAGGATCATATTATACAGCGCAGCTTTTAATTTTGTATGTTATTTTGAATGCGTGTGTCTTGCATTTATTAGTTGGAGCTAATTCACAGACATCAAGTTTAATTTATATTTAAATTCATAGGTTTTTTTTTGGGATAGTGCAGTAAGGACACTTTTGGAATTTTACATTAATTAGATACAAACTTACAGCAGCAATCCATACATGCTCACAGTGTGAATACACATCCCTATAATAATTTTTTTGCCAAGTCAATCATTAAGTTTTGGCACTAAGTTATTATAGAGGAAATTCTAGTTTATATAACATATCGCGTATCAATTTTTAACACCATTATGGACATATTTGACTATAGAGCATCTAAGACAGTCAACACGGAAGGAGTGTTTGAAACGTACAATGAGAGTGATAATGACCTGAGTGGACTCTTTGTTAGACTTAAAAATCTAACTATATCAGAAATTCACACTCAGTGGGACATAGCTTTCCTGGATACTTACATCAAACTTAAGATGGTTCCCAGGAGTCTGAGATGGGAGGTGTGCCCACAAAAAGGAGAAGTGGAATTGGAGGAATGGTTCCGGTATTTCAATGATGCCGGGGTTAATTTCTTACAATTCTTAGTGTCTAGAAAACATGGCAAATTAGCCAGGCTGGATGTGGAGATTGAGTCACTCAAGGACAATATGTCCTCATATAAAGAGAGTGAGGAATATAAGGAGAGAACCACCAATTTAATTAAAGTCCTAGAGAAAGAAGAAAGGGAACAGAAAATCAAAAAGAGGAAAAAATATAACAGGGATTTTGGTGATTATCAAGCCAGTATGGTCTTTGAATGGCAAAAAAAGTTAGCTGCAGAGCAATTAACTCATACTGACCCTAGAATGGTAGCCATCACACAAGGTGATGAAACCCCACGAGCAATCCCTTTAGATGTACAACATCTGCCCATTGCTAATCAATCCCAAAGAACACCCAAAAAACCCTACCATAAGAATAAAACTGGGAAAAAGGGTGGGACAACATATCAGTCACCACAGAAAGCCCCGATGTCGGGAAGAGGTGGTCACCATAGAAGACCCTCAGGGAGAAACCAGAGGCCACCACCGCGACACACAGGAAATTATGATAAGAATTATGGGTATCCATATAATTATGGACCACAATATAACCATGAAAGGGATCTGTCCTACACTAGGGGAGGTTACAATCGAGAATCATACTATAATCAGGGCCCCGACATACGATATGATCAAGGCGCCTATCGGGGGAATCGGTCTTATTCAGTAAGAGATGATGACCAGGATTATGAATATGGGGTTGATACACATAACCGTTTCTTCCCCCTAAGAGATAGAGAAGGCCCAGGGGAGTATAGTCCCCAAGCTTCTAGTATTCTTCGTGAGGACCATGATAAGAGGAGAATGAGACCTCTCGGAGATTATTCTAATAGACCCATTGAACCGAATCATGTACAACAGAATTGGGGTTTTCCCAGGGCAAATCAAGGAGTAAAAAGACCAGTGGAAAACAAAGAGGAACCAGAGGGGGGAGGAGAGCACAGTCAAAAAAAGTTAAAGAAATAAAGGGCGATGGTATCTTTAATTTGAGCTCTCAAACCCTCACTGAGTCTGAAACCGCTCTGCTGAGTAAGGGTTTGAAGTTTGCACCACCTAAGAAACTTAATAAATTCCAAACATACATGGATGTCCACAAATTTGTTCGCAGAATCAATATCAAGCGGCATTTTGCAACCATCCCTGCTATGCAACATAAGGATACCCAACAAATTTATCAACACTCGAGTCTTTCAAATGCTTCAACCTTCAACCCCCCCCCCCCCGGTGTTTTGGCTCCTACATTAAAAGTTTTTAGTGACGTCCTCTTGAGGGATTTGGAACGTATAAAAAACTTCAATCCTAAGATGGACAGGAATTTAGAGGAAGGATTAGATTCAATTTGTAATAATAAAAATTTGGTTATCCACCCTGCGGATAAAGGCGGGGGGATTGTAGTGTTGGATCGAGATAAATACTTAGGAGAAATGTACAATATAGTGGGAGACAAGGACACCTATGTCCTTTTGCCAGGCAATCCCATTGTCAAATACAAAAAAGCGTTGTTACCCTTAATTGAGAGGGGTTTCCAAAAAGACGTGATGACACTACCATTTTAGTCAATGTAAGACAAGTCTGTGCAAATGCCAATCAGTATAGAATTTTTAATTAAACGTTTTCTGTTATTATTCATATTTTTCATTGATTGTGATGTTGGCAGTGGTGTCGGCTACTTACAAGTTCCTGTATGTGGACGTGGGGAAGAATGGCCGTATGTCCGATGGTGGAGTCATCACCCAGACGAGTTCTACAGGCGTCTCCAGAATGGCAGCTTGGACTTGCCACCTCCACAAGACAATGTGGAAGGATTCCCATTCGTCTTCATTGCAGATGAAGCGTGTGTGCTGGGGGACCATCTTATGCGGCCATTCCCAATGAGGACCCTCACCCCGGACCAGAGGGTTTTTAATTACCGGCTGGCCAGAGCCAGAAGAGTGGTGGAGAACACATTTGGAATCATGGCCAGCCGGTTCCGCCTATTTCTTACACCAATACACATGGCAGAGTACAAACTGAATCATATCATCCTGGCGTGCTGTGTTCTACACAACTTTTTATGGCAAAATTCTGCCAACTATGCTGGCTCAGTTGGGCCTGAGGCCGGAATTCCTAATGAACCAACCCTGACAGCGCTTGAAAGTGGCCATCCTGGCTTGCCCCCCCTGAGTGCCCGTGAGGTCCGTCTTGGATACCTTGAATACTTTGTGGGTAGGGGGGCCATCCATATGCCAGACAATGTCTGAAACATTTTTCAAATAAAAAAATCATTTTAACTACTAAAATCTTTGGTGACATTTCCTGCTTGTGTTTCTTTTAACTGACCCTAACTGAAATGTGGGTAGGCCTGAAAATGGCGTGATTATGTAACAATACAAAGCACTGTTGGATGCTATTTACTAAAGGCAAAGACACTTTGCACTACAAGTGCACTTGAAACTGCACTGTAACTGCACTTGTAGTGCAAAGTGGATTTTCCCTTAGGAAATAACCCCCATTGTCACAGAAAACACAAATTAGAGCACAACAAAAGTTTTGGAGCGTTTAAACAATAATCCACACATTCTTGATTATTAATCTTTTTAATACCAGCACAATCACATGTGCATTTGTAAAAGGTTTTTAAAACAAACCAACATGTTTGTTGTATAACAATTTTTTGGGTCACATTAGCAAAAGTGGAAATGTCCATTTAAGATAAAACAGGCATGTTTAAAACCAACAAGAAAGACACAAATCTTGAACTTACAAAGTTCAACTTTTGTAGAACTTGAAGGCAATATCAGACATGAGTATTTACAAACTGTGTTTGATATTGCGTTCAGATGGGGTGAAGTCACCCCTGGAAAAGCCAAATTTTGAAGATGCACACAAATTGCCGAATGTCAACATGTGCTACCTGCCATCACGGGGGATCAAGGGACGTGTTTTGGGGTGCAACCCCTTCCTCCCAGCTACTTTATTATTAAGGAAGGGGTTGCACCCCCAAAACGCTGATGGCAGATAGCACATGTTGACACACTGTGTGCATCTTTAAAATTTGGCTTTTCGAAAATATGTCAAAAAATTTTAGAAATTTTGAGATCAAAAAAAGCACAAAAAACCAAAGGGATTTGGAGGGGTTTTAAACTCTCCCTAAAACGTCAATGATGTTCTTCATTTTTTTTTGAACATCAATGATGTTTTTCTGGATGTTTTCCAAGTCCTCATTACACCCCATGATCTCCCTAATCAGGATCTGTGCACTTTCAGATGTGAAATGATCTGGATCCACAACATCACGATCACCTAAAAAGATAGAAACAAAAACACACCATGTATTATAAATATGCCGGCATCCATCTCTTACCTGAGCCTGTGGTCGCAGACACTCACCTGTTGTGGTGATTATTTCCACCACATCTCCTTCCTCCTCCTCCTGTTGTCTTCGTGAGATTTCCCCTTCTTCCAGAGGTGGGGGGTCTGTGGTCTCCTCGGATGAGGGGTGTCCTCCGAGTATTTTATCCCCTATGGAAAAAAAAATAGGTATACTTAGCACACAGATATTTCATGGCAGAAATAGAAATATGAAACATTGCTTGGAAGTGGGATACAATTGTCTCTTTTGACAGAGTTCCAAGATGAAGAAATATTTTTGTCCTTTGTCAAGCTTGAATACTTACCTGTTCTGTACAAGCTTCACAGATGGAGACACCCCTATAGTATACACTGGACCTCCTGTGTGGGCCCCCTAATAAAAAGGATGTTCTTGTGTCCCACACTAGTGCTCCAGTGTCCAGATGTAAAAAATGCTGCTGAGTGTCCTCTCCTTACACAGAGTCTAGTTTGCATGTTTGCATTACATTCTAGTTACAAACCCATCTACACAACCAAATTATTTTACGACAAGTAGGCCATAAAAAATGTATTCAAATGCATATGGCCAAAACAATGGTGTTTTCTAGGCTGAACGAACAATGTTTCATACGAACGAATAATGTGCCCATGAACATGAAAGTTGCCATTTTAAACTGTACAACAGTTAAGAAAAGCACATGGCGCAGCACAAACGTAATAAACATAAAGAATAGGAACACAGGACAACTACTTACTTTTTTGCAGCACTCTCCTGATCCCTCTGTACTGCTCGTGCTCCCTTAATTTCAGGCCTGACCACTGCTTCCTGAGCTGATCCTTGGATCATCGTACCCCGAAATTCCGGTGCAGACTTTTGACCACTTTCGCCATTATCTTGGCCTTTCTGACATTGGAGTTGGGGTAAGGTCCATACTTCCCATCATAGTCGGCCTTCTTCAGGATGTCGACCATCTCCACCATTTCCACCATCTCCACAAAGGACATATTTGATGCCTTAAATCGTCTCCTTCTGGATCGGGATGTTTCTGCCTCCGGGCTTTCCTCCTCCTCGTTGCTGTAATTAACAGACACCTGCTCTGTCTCCGCCATGTGCTCTTCCCCCACTGCGCCGAACGAGAAGGGGCGGCGAATAGACTACATCGGGGCGGGCGGAGTTTCATGCATGCGCAGTGTCTATAAAGCGTAACACGCGTGCACAGTACGTACGATCTGTGAGTGAAGGAAGGAGTGTATCCTTAGATGCAGACAAGCAAAGAAAATATTTCCACCGCTCAGGCTGACACTGACCCAGGTGTAAGTAGAAGTTTCAGAGCAGAAGAGCTCCAGGTGCTGGCTGAATGCTAGGCAAAGCAGGCTTGAATGGAGGAGAAGATTCGGATGCCGCACACCGGATGTAGTCAAAAAATTTTCACTTTATTGAAAAAATGGGATCATCAAAATAACAAGACTGTCATGCAGAAAGTACAGATAAGCTGACGCGTTTCGCACTCAGGACTGAGTGCTTACTCATAGCCATGAGCTATGAGTAAGCACTCAGTCCTGAGTGTGAAACGCGTCAGCTTATCTGTACTTTCTGCATGACAGTCTTGTTATTTTGATGATCCCATTTTTTCAATAAAGTGAAAATTTTTTGACTACATCCGGTGTGCGGCATCCGAATCTTCTCCTCCATTCAAGCCTGAAGGAAGGAGTAACGGAGGCGCCGATCGTGATAGCAAAGGTAAGATTTAACACTGGGCCTATACTGCTTCTAGATTGAGGCCTGTATTTGCACAAGTTTAGAAGACTTTAGGCTGACATTAGGGTTTGTCTTGTGTTGTGTCTTGCAGTTAAAATGGATATCTTGAAGGATCATGACTTTATGCCAATCTTCATAGATATGTTCAGGGAGCTGCCTTGTCTGTGGCAGATAAACCACCCTGATTATAAAAACCAAACAAAGAGGAAGGCAGCACTGGATAATTTGCTGCAATTTGTGAAGTCGGTGATCCCCACGGCAGACATCACCTATTTGAATATCCTAATTGGTGGCCTGAGGAGCACTTATCTAAGGGAGTGCAAGAAGGTCCAGGATTCCCAGAGATCAAGAGCTGCAGATGACATTTATGTCCCCAGGCTGTGGTACTATGACAGGCTGCATTTTCTGTCAGACCAGAGTGAACCCAGGCCAGCACTCTCCACTCTTCATTCCACGCCTCCTTCCCCCCAGCTGAGGCTTCTGATGTCCAACCTGGGCTATCCAGGCAGCAACATGTGGAGGAGCCTAGCTTGAGCCGGGTATAGCATTCTTCTAAATATTTCTGGTTGTCCAATCAATGATGTTAAATAGATGTTATTTTGAAGTACTAATTTATGATTGTGATTGATGAAGCAAAAACTAAAACCATGTCCCTTTTTCATAGACAGGAAAGTCTCAGCCAGGAGGTGGCCAGGCCAAGCAGGCTGCCCGATACCCAGGTCCCTACCCTCCGCCTTCAAAGACAAAGTGGCAGGAAGAGGAGTAACCTATAGGAGGCTGCCATAGGCCTATTTTGGAAGGCTACTGAGGCCCTCAGAACACCCCACAGTGTGGAGGAGGATTTTGGCATAACTGCATGCAAAATGATGCAGATGGAGGAGGGCCAACGCCTCTTATGTGAGTTTTTAATTTTGGAAGCTCTAAATAAGGGGTTGAGGGGCCAACTCAAACGTGCAACCCACATTTGTCACCTCACCCATAGTTCTCCTCCTCCTCCAGGTCCTCCTTCTTCTCCAGGTCCTACTCCTCCTCCTGCCACATCTCCAGACACCAGAGCCACAGCCGGGAAGGAAGCGTGGAAGGAAGACCAGAGAGTGATGACCTGGGTTCAGTCTGGTCTGGCAAAATATGCAGGCTCTTGTATGGCCACAGCATGGGGACATGTATGTCATCTGCTGCTTTCATGATCTCTGGGACTTCTGGACCAAACTGCACTCCCTTAGATATGGATTCCTCAGGCCACCAATTTTTCTGTAAAATAATTGCTGTCTGCCCTGGGGGTCAAAGGCTTAGCCAATTTATGATGTGTATCCAGAGTTGTCTCCCTCTTTGTTTGGTTCTGAGCCCTTAATAAAGGAATTTTTGGTTCAATTATACTCGCCTATGTGTGTTTTCCTTCAAAAAGGACAGTTTGTTTGTGAGGAGGCAGGTACATTTGTAAACTACAATGTGAAATTAACAAGAGACACTAACACCAAGCAACCTCCTTGAGATTAAATAATACAAGATAATAATGGTGTTGTGGTAACTTGACACACAAAACACGCATAAAAATATTCTGGAGTAAAAAAAAACAAAAAAAAACCAAAACATCAGCCTTGAAAAAAATACAAACCCTAAAAAAAAAAAAATCAGGCTTGAAAAAAATACAAACCAAAAAAAAAATAGATTTTTGGTCAGATGTGACAAATCAAAATATATTGAGGGAATCATGATAAATAATAAATAAAGACGTTTGTGAGAAGTCTGTGTGAATATGAGCAGCAAAACTACTTCATTCTTCTAGCATTATAAAGAAGAAGAGAGTGCGCTGTATTAAACAATTTTAAACATTGCAGCCTGACGAAAGTGCTCTATCCATTCCGAACGCTAATTTTACCAGACCGAGCTGTTCCGTCTCGGAATTTCTTCTGAGCATGCGTGGCACTTTGTGCGTCGGAATTGTCCACACACGGTCAGAATTGACGTGGTCGGATTTTGTTGTCGGAAAATTTTATAGCCTGCTCTCAAACTTTGTGTCGGAAAATCCAATGGAAAATGTCCGATGGAGCCCACACACGGTCGGAATTTCCGACAACAAGCTCCGATCGCACATTTTCCGGCGGAAAATCCGACCGTGTGTACGGGGCATTAGGATATTCAAATACATTTTTATTTTGCTACTGAGCAAAATTAAAGTCCATTTATAGAAATGTTGCTTTCTTGTAGGAGGTTCTTGTTTATATGTATGACTTCTTGTTTATAATAATACAACTAATCTCTGTCTATCTTCTGTCTAGTGCTTCATGTACCAGGTGGATAGTAGTTAATCTAAAACTCCAACTTCCAGTTGTCAAATAATGATAGTATTTAGGTGACCTTTTCTTGCATTAAGATAAAAAGCTTTCTGTGTGCAGCAGTCCCCCTCGTCCCCAATAACATTTACCTGAGGTCCCTCTGTCCAGCGATGTCCACAAGTATCTTAGCAGTCTAAGATTCTCCCTCCTGAGAATCAAAGTCAGCTAGTCAATCAGGGGAGAGAGGGGGCTGGGGTGGGTTGGGGCTCCATGTCTGAATTGACACAGGGAGCTGTGATTCGGCTCGGGTACCCCCATTGCAAGCTGCTTGCTGTGGGGGCACTGAACAGGAGGGAGGGGCCAGAAGCACAGAAGAAGGACCAGAGAAGAGGAGGGTCCAGGCTGCTTTGTGCAAAACCAACTGCACAGAGCAGGTAAGTATAACATGTTTGTTATTTTTATAGGAAAAAAAATGAGACTTTACAATCACTTTAAAGTGATTGTAAAGTGTAATTTTTTGTTCTATTCAAATAACAAACATATCAGTTTTTTTTTGCTCTTCTCGAGTCCCTGGCTGGAGCTCCTGGCCCCTCCCTCCTGTTGAGTGTCCCCACAGCAAGCAGCTTGCTATGGGGGCACCCGAGCCATGCTGCAGCTCTGTGTATCCATTCAGAAACAGAGCTGCGGCCCAGCCCTGCCTCTTCTCTCTCCTGATTAGATAACTGAGTTTGATTGACAGCAGTGGGAGCCAATGGTGCTGCTGCTGTGTCTCAGCCAATCAGGAGGGAGAGTACCGGACGGCCGAAGGACTCATGGACATCGCTGGATAGAGAGGGGGCTCAGGTAAGTATTAGGGGGGCTGAGGTGGGCTGCAGCACACAGAAAGCTTTTTATCTTAATGCATAGAATGCATTAAGATAAAAAACCTTCTGCTTTTAGAACCACTTTAAGAAATACAATTTTCATCTCTAAAAACAAAAACAAATAGTCATGTGCTAGAAAACTCTAATTAATAAGAATTATTAATTAAAACAGAAAACCGAATATCACGGGTCTCCTAAATAAAATAATTTTTCTCAACTTCAAGTGGTATCCACATGATTTTTTCTCTATTTGCCTGCCACTAGCCTTATTTATTTACCATTTAGATGTGCATGGCTAAAGCTCCATCTAGTGTAATAATTGTTTTAGGTTGAACATTGACAATCTTCATAATAATATAACAAGAAAACAAATTTAGCCAGCAAATTCATTTTATATTATGTATATTATCTTACAAAAGTACACCCCTTACGTTTTTGTAAATATTTTATTATATCTTTTCATGTGACAACACTGAAGAAATGACACTTTGCTACAATGTAAAATACTGAGTGTACAGCTTGTATAACAGTGTAAATTTGCTGTCCCCTTAAAATAACTCAACACACAGCCATTAATGTCTAAACCGCTGGCAACAAAAGTGAGTACACCCCTAAGTGAAAATGTCCAAATTGGGCCCAAAGTGTCATAATTTTGTGTGACCACCATTTTTTTCAGCACTGCCTTAACCCTCTTGGGCATGGTGTTCAACAGAGCTTCACTGGTTGCCACTGAAATGTCCTCTTCCACTCCTCCATGATAACTTCACAGAGCTGGTGGACATTAGAGACCTTGTGCTCCTCCACCTTCTGTTTGAGGATGCCCCGCAGATGCTCAATAGGGTTTAGGTCTGGAGACATGCTTGGCCAGTCCATCACCTTTACCCTCAGATTCTTTAGCAAGGCAATGGTCGTCTTGGAGGTGTGTTTGGGGTCATTATCATGTTGGAATACTGCCCTGCGGCCAAGTCCCCGAAGGGAGGGGATCATGTATGTCATGGCATTCATGGTTCCCTTAATCAACTGTAGTTCCCCAGTGGCGGCAGCACTCATGCAGCCCAAGACCATGACACTCCCACCAGCATGCTTGACTGTAGGCAAGACACACTTGTCTTTGTACTGCTCACCTGGTTGCCGCCACACACGCTTGCCACCATCTCAACCAAATACATTTATCTTGGTCTCATCAGACCAAAGGACATGGTTCCAGTAATCCATGTCCTTAGTCATCTTGTCTTCAGCAAACTGTTTGCGAGCTTTCTTGTGCATCAATTTTAGAAGAGACTTCCTTCTGGGACGCCATGCAGACCAATTTGATGCCATGTGCGACATATGTTCTGAGCACTGACAGGCTGATCCCCACCCCTTCTACCCATGGCTGTCTTTACTGCGGGGCTGAAGGGGCATCTGCCCAGGGCCCTGTCATTGTTGCGGGGCCTGCGCTGCTGGCACCTCACTACTGTCACTTGGAAATACACAAATACTGCTTGTGTATTTCCAAGTGAAAGCGATCCTCTTCCGGTGGCCGCTCTCTTTTTCCTCGGGTATACACATTGATCTATGAGAGAAGAGGAGGAAGGGGGTGGGGACTCTGAACAGAGGAAGCTGATTATGGGACTGGCAGGCTGCATGGACATCGGAGGACAACATGCTGTGCCTGTGAGTAGCATTTGGGACAGAGGAAAACTCTGGGGGGGCTTTGTGGGAGGACAGCCTTGTACTTAGGGGGAGTGGAGCTCTGTACTGGAATCTGGGTGGGAGGAGAGCTGTGCACCCACCTCAATCTGCACCCACCTCACTCTGCACCCACCCCAATCTGCACCCACCTCACTCTGCACCCACTGTACTCTGCACCCACCTCACTCTGCATCCATCTCACTCTACACCCACCCCATTCTGCACCCACTTCACTCTGCACCCACCCTACTCTGCACCCACCTCACTCTCCACACACCTCACTCTGCACCCACCCCACTCTGCACCCACCTCATTCTGCACCCACCTCACTCTGCACCCACCTTACTCTGCACCCACCTCACTCTGCACCCACCCCACTCTGCACCCACCTCACTCTGCACCCATCCCACTTTGCACCCACCTCACTCTGCACCCACCCTACTCTGCACCCACCTCACTCTGCACCCACCTCACTCTGCTCCCACCCCACTCTGCACCCACCTCACTCTGCACCCACCCCACTCTGCACCCACCTCACTCTGCACCCACCCCACTTTGCACCCACCTCACTCTGCACCCACCCCACTCTGCACCCACCTCAATCTGTCTGAACCCACCCAACTCTGCACCCACCTCACTCTGCACCCACCCTACTCTGCACCCACCTCACTCTGCACCCACCTCACTCTGCACCCACCCCACTTTGCACCCACCTCACTCTGAACCCACCCTACTCTGCACCCACCTCACTCTGCACCCACCCCACTCTGCACCAACCTCACTCTGCACCCATCCCACTTTGCACCCAAATCACTCTGCACCCACCCTACTCTGCACCCACCTCACTCTGCACCCACTTCACTCTGCACTCAACCCACTCTGCACCCACCCCACTCTGCACTCAACCCACTCTGCACCCACCTCACTCTGCACACACCTCACTCTACACCCACCCCACTTTGCACCCACCTCACTCTGCACCCACCCCACTCTGCACCCACCTCACTCTGCACCCACCCCACTCTGCACCCACCTCAATCTGTCTGAACCCACCCAACTCTGCACCCACCCCACTCTGCACTCAACCCACTCTGCACGCACCTCACTCTATCTGCACCCACCCCACTCTGCACTCACCTCACTCTGTACCCACCTCACTCTGCACCCACCCCACTCTGCACCCACCGCACGCTGCACACACCTCACTCTGCACCCACCTCACTCTGCACCCACCCCACTCTGCACCCACCTCACTCTGCACCCATCCCACTTTGCACCCACCTCACTCTGCACCCACCCTACTCTGCACCCACCTCACTCTGCACCCACCCCACTCTGCACCCACTTCACTCTGCACCCACCTCACTCTGCACCCACCTCACTCTGCACCCACCCCACTCTGCACCCACCTCACTCTGCACCCACCTCACTCTGCACCCACCCCACTCTGCACCCACCTCACTCTGCACCCACCCCACTCTGCACCCACCTCACTCTGCACCCACCCCACTCTGCACCCACCTCACTCTGCACCCACCTCACTCTGCTCCCACCCCACTCTGCACCCACCCCACTCTGCACCAACTTCACTCTGCACACACCTCACTCTGCACCCACCTCACTCTGCACCCACCCCACTCTGCACCCACCTCACTCTGCACCCACCCCACTCTGCACCCACCCCACTCTGCACCAACTTCACTCTGCACACACCTCACTCTGCACCCACCCCACTCTGCACCCACCTCACTCTGCACCCACCTCACTCTGCTCCCACCCCACTCTGCACCCACCCCACTCTGCACCCACCTCACTCTGCACCCACCTCACTCTGCACACACCTCACTCTGCACCCACCTCACTCTGCACCCACCCCACTCTGCACCCACCTCACTCTGCACCCACCCCACTCTGCACCCACCTCACTCTGCACCCACCCCACTTTGCACCCACCTCACTCTGCACCCACCCCACTCTGCAACCACCTCACTCTGCACCCACCCCACTCTGCACCCACCCCACACTGCACTCAACCCACTCTGCACCCACCTCACTCTGCACCCACCCCACTCTGCACCCACCTCACTCTGCACCCACCCCACTCTGCACCCACCTCACTCTGCACCCACCCCACTCTGCACCCACCTCACTCTGCACTCACCCCACTCTGCACCCACCCCACTCTGCACCCACCTCACTCTGCACCCACCCCACTCTGCACCCACCTCACTCTGCACTCAACCCCACTCTGCACCCACCTCACTCTGCACCCACCCCACTCTGCACCCACCCCACTCTGCACCCACCTCACTCTGCACCCACCCCACTCTGCACCCACCTCACTCTGCACCCACCCCACTCTGCACCCACCTCACTCTGCACTCACCTCACTCTGCTCCCACCCCACTCTGCACCCACCCCACTCTGCACCCACCTCACTCTGCACACACCTCACTCTGCACCCACCCCACTCTGCACCCACCCCACTCTGCACCCACCTCACTCTGCACCCACCCCACTTTGCACCCACCTCACTCTGCACCCACCCCAATCTGCAACCACCTCACTCTGCACCCACCCCACTCTGCACCCACCCCACTCTGCACTCAACCCACTCTGCACCCACCCCACTCTGCACCCTCCCCACTCTGCACTCAACCCACTCATCACACACCTCACTCTGCACCCACCCCACTCTGCACCCACCTCACTCTGCACCCACCTCACTCTGCACCCACCCCACTCTGCACCCACCCCACTCTGCACTCACCTCACTCTGCACCCATCTCACTCTGCAATTACCCCACTCTGCACCCACCTCACTCTGCACCCACCTCACTCTGCACCCACCCCACTTTGCACCCACCTCACTCTGCACCCACCCACTCTGCACCCACCTCACTCTGCACCCACAACACTCTGCACCCACCTCACTCTGTCTGCAACCACCCCACTCTGCACCCACCCCACTCTGCACTCACCTCACTCTGCACCCATCTCACTCTGCACCCACCCCACTCTGCACCCACCTCACTCTGCACCCACCCTACACTGCACCCACCTCACTCTGCACCCACCCCACTCTGCACCCACCTCATTCTGCACCCACCCCACTCTGCACCCACTTCACTCTGTACCCATCCCATTCTGCACCCACCTCACTCTGCACACACCTCACTCTGCACCCACCTCACTCTGCACCCAACCCACTCTGCACCCACCTCACTCTGCACCCACCCCACTCTGCACCCACCTCACTCTGCACCCACCCCACTTTGCACCCACCTCACCCCTGCACCCACCTCACTCTGCACCCATCTCACTCTGCAATCACCCCACTCTGCACCCATCTCACTCTGCAATCACCCCACTCTGCACCCACCTCACTCTGCACACACTTCACTCTGCACCCACCTCACTCTGCACCCACCCCACTCTGCACACACCCCACTCTGCACCCACCCCACTCTGCACCCACCTCACTCTGTCTGCACCCACCCCACTCTGCACCCACCTCACTCTGCACACACCTCACTCTGCACCCACCCCACTCTGCACCCACCCCACTCTGCACCCACCTCACTCTGCACCCAACCCACTCTGCACCCACCTCACTCTGTCTGCACCCACCCCACTCTGCACCCACCCCACTCTACACCCAGCTCACTCTGCACCCACCCCACTCTGCACCCACCTCACTCTGCACCCACCCCACTCTGCACCCAGCCCACTCTGCACCCACCCCACTCTGCACACCCCTTACTCTGTACCCACCCTACTCTGCACCCACCTCACTCTGCACCCACCTCACTCTGCACCCACCCCAATCTGCACCCACCTCACTCTGCACCCACCCCACTCTGCACCCACCTCACTCTGCACCCACCTCACTCTGCTCCCACCCCACTCTGCACCCACCCCACTCTGCACCCACCTCACTCTGCACCCACCTCACTCTGCACCCACCTCACTCTGCACACACCTCACTCTGCACCCACCTCACTCTGCACCCACCCCACTCTGCACCCACCTCACTCTGCACCCACCCCACTCTGCACCCACCTCACTCTGCACCCACCCCACTTTGCACCCACCTCACTCTGCACCCACCCCACTCTGCAACCACCTCACTCTGTCTGCACCCACCCCACTCTGCACCCACCCCACTCTGCACCCACCTCACTCTGCACACACCTCACTCTGCACCTACCCCACTCTGCACCCACCCCACTCTGCACCCACCTCACTCTGTCTGCACCCACCCCACTCTGCACCCACCCCACTCTGTTATCACCTCACTCTGCACCCATCTCACTCTGCACCCACCCCACTCTGCACCCACCTCACTCTGCACCCACCTCACTCTGCACCCACCCCACTCTGCACCCACCTCACTCTGCACACACCTCACTCTGCAACCCACCCCACTCTGCACCCACCCCACTCTGCACCCACCTCACTCTGCACCCAACCCACTCTGCACCCACCTCACTCTGTCTGCACCCACCCCACTCTGCACTCACCCCACTCTGCTCTCACCTCACTCTGCACCCATCTCACTCTGCACCCAATCCACTCTGCACCCACCTCACTCTGCACCCACCCTACACTGCACCCACCTAACTCTGCACCCACCCCACTCTGCACCCAACCCACTCTGCACCCACCTCACTCTGCACCCACCCCACTCTGCACCCACCTCACTCTGCACCCACCCCACTCTGCACCCACCTCACTCTGTACCCACCCCATTCTGCACCCACCTCACTCTGCACAAACCTCACTCTGCACCCACCTCACTCTGCACCCACCCCACTCTGCACCCACCTCACTCTGCACCCACCCCACTCTGCACCCACCTCACTCTGCACCCACCTCACTCTGCACCCACCCCACTTTGCACCCACCTCACTCTGCACACACCTCACTCTGCACCCATCTCACTCTGCAATCACCCCACTCTGCACCCACCTCACTCTGCACACACTTCACTCTGCACCCACCTCACTCTGCACCCACCCCACTCTGCACCCACCTCACTCTGCACCCAACCCACTCTGCACCCACCTCACTCTGTCTGCACCCACCCCACTCTGCACCCACCCCACTCTGCACCCACCTCACTCTGCACACACCTCACTCTGCACCCACCCCACTCTGCACCCACCCCACTCTGCACCCACCTCACTCTGCACCCAACCCACTCTGCACCCACCTCACTCTGTCTGCACCCACCCCACTATGCACCCACCCCACTCTGCACCCACCTCACTCTGCACCCATCTCACTCTGCAATCACCCCACTCTGCACCCACCTCACTCTGCACACACCACACTCTGCACCCACCCCACTTTGCACCCACCTCACTCTGCACCCACCTCACTCTGCACCCACCCCACTCTGCACCCACCTCACTCTGTCTGCACCCACCCCACTCTGCACTCAACCCACTCTGCACCCACCCCACTCTGCACCCTCCCCACTCTGCACTGAACCCACTCTGCACCCACCTCACTCTGCACCCACCCCACTCTGCACCCACCTCACTCTGTCTGCACCCACCCCACTCTGCACTCACCTCATTCTGCACCCACCTCACTCTGCACCCACCCCACTCTACACCCACCGCACGCTGCACACAACTCACTCTGCACCCACCTCACTCTGCACCCACCCCACTCTGCACCCACTTCACTCTGCACCCACCTCACTCTGCACCCACCCCACTCTGCACCCACCTCACTCTGTCTGCACCCACCCCACTCTGGACCCACCCCACTCTGCACTCACCTCACTCTGCACCCACCTCACTCTGCACCCATCCCACTCTGCATGCACCTCATTCTGCACCCACCCTACTCTGCACCCACCCCACTCTGCACCCACCTCATTCTGCACCCACTTCACTCTGCACCCACCCCACTCTGCACCCACCTCACTCTGCACCCACCCCACTCTGCACCCACCTCACTCTGTACCCACCCCATTCTGCACCCACCTCACTCTGCACCCACCTCACTCTGCACCCACCCCACTCTGCACCCACCCCACTCTGCACCCACCCCACTCTGCACCCACCTCACTCTGCACCCACCCCACTTTGCACCCACCTCACCCCTGCACCCACCTCACTCTGCACACACCTCACTCTGCACCCATCTCACTCTGCAATCACCCCACTCTGCACCCACCTCACTCTGCACACACCTCACTCTGCACCCACCTCACTCTGCACCCACCCCACTCTGCACCCACCTCACTCTGCACCCAACCCACTCTGCACCCACCTCACTCTGTCTGCACCCACCCCACTCTGCACCCACCCCACTCATCACCCACCTCACTCTGCACAGACCTCACTCTGCACCCACCCCACTCTGCACCCACCTCACTCTGCACCCAACCCACTCTGCACCCACCTCACTCTGTCTGCACCCACCCCACTCTGCACCAACCTCACTCTGCACTCACCTCACTCTGCACCCATCTCACTCTGCAATCACCCCACTCTGCACCCACCTCATTCTGCACACACCTCACTCTGCACCCACCCAACTTTGCACCCACCTCACTCTGCACTCACCCCACTCTGCACCCACCTCACTCTGCACCCAACCCACTCTGCACCCACCTCACTCTGTCTGCACCCACCCCACTCTGCACCCACCCCGCTCTGCACTTACCTCACTCTGCACCCACCTCACTCTGCACCCACCCCACTCTGCACCCACCTCACTCTGTCTGCACACACCCCACTCTACACCCACCCCACTCTGCACTCAACCCACTCTGCACCCACCCCACACTGCACCCTCCCCACTCTGCACTCAACCCACTCTGCACCCACCTCACTCTGCACCCACCCCACTCTGCACCCACCTCACTCTGTCTGCACCCACCCCACTCTGCACTCACCTCACTCTGCACACACCTCACTCTGCACCCACCCCACTCTGCACCCACCGCACGCTGCACACAACTCAATCTGCACCCACCTCACTCTGCACCCACCCCACTCTGCACCCACTTCACTCTGCACCCACCTCACTCTGTCTGCACCCACCCCACTCTGGACCCACCCCACTCTGCACTCACCTCACTCTGCACCCACCTCACTCTGCACCCACCCCACTCTGCACGCACCTCACTCTGCACCCACCCTGCTCTGCACCCACCTCACTCTGCACCCACCTCACTCTGCACCCACCCCACTCTGCACCCACCTCACTCTGCACCCACCCCAATCTGCACCCACCTCACTCTGCACCCATCCCACTCTGCACCCACCCCACTCTGCACCCACCTCACTCTGCACCCACCCCACTCTGCACCCACCTCTCTCTGCACCCACCCCACTCTGCACCCACCTCACTCTGCACCCACCTCACTCTGCACCCACCCCACTCTGCACCCACCTCACTCTGCACCCACCCCACTCAGAACCCACCTCACTCTGCACCCACCTCACTCTGCACCCAACCCACTCTGCACCCACCTCACTCAGTCTGCACCCACCCCACTCTGCACCCACCCCACTCTGCACCCACCTCACTCTGCACACACCTCACTCTGCACCCACCCCACTCTGCACCCACCTCACTCTGCACCCAACCCACTCTGCACCCACCTCACTCTGTCTGCACCCACCCCACTCTGCACCCACCCCACTCTGTTCTCACCTCACTCTGCACCCATCTCACTCTGCACCCACCCCACTCTGCACCCACCTCACTCTGCACCCACCCTACACTGCACCCACCTCACTCTGCACCCACCTCACCCTGCACCCACCTCACTCTGCACACACCTCACTCTGCACCCATCTCACTCTGCAATCACCCCACTCTGCACCCACCTCACTCTGCACCCACCTCACTCTGCACCCACCCCACTCTGCACCCACATCACTCTGCACCCAACCCACTCTGCACCCACCTCACTCTGTCTGCACCCACCCCACTCTGCACCCACCCCACTCTGCACCCACCTCACTCTGCACACACCTCACTCTGCACCCACCCCACTCTGCACCCACCCCACTCTGCACCCACCTCACTCTGCACCCAACCCACTCTGCACCCACCTCACTCTTTCTGCACCCACCCCACTATGCACCCACCCCACTCTGCACCCACCTCACTCTGCACCCATCTCACTCTGCAATCACCCCACTCTGCACCCACCTCACTCTGCACACACCTCACTCTGCACCCACTCCACTTTGCACGCACCTCACTCTGCACTCACCCCACTCTGCACCCACCTCACTCTGCACCCAACCCACTCTGCACCCACCTCACTCTGTCTGCACCTACCCCACTCTGCACCCACCCCACTCTGCACTCACCTCACTCTGCACCCATCTCACTCTGCACCCACCCCACTCTGCACCCACCTCACTCTGTCTGCACCCACCCCACTCTGCACTCAACCCACTCTGCACCCACCCCACTCTGCACCCTCCCCACTCTGCACTCAACCCACTCTGCACCCACCTCACTCTGCACCCACCCCACTCTGCCCCCACCTCACTCTGTCTGCACCCACCCCACTCTGCACTCACCTCACTCTGCACCCACCTCACTCTGCACCCACCCCACTCTACACCCACCGCACGCTGCACACAACTCACTCTGCACCCACCTCACTCTGCACCCACCCCACTCTGCACCCACTACACTCTGCACCCACCTCACTCTGCACCCACCCCACTCTGCACCCACCTCACTCTGTCTTCACCCACCCCACTCTGGACCCACCCCACTCTGCACTCACCTCACTCTGCACCCACCTCACTCTGCACCCACCCCACTCTGCACGCACCTCACTCTGCACCCACCCTACTCTGCACCCACCCCACTCTCCACCCACCTCATTCTGCACTAGGGTTGCCACCTGTCCAGGATTCACCCGGACAGTTCGGGTTTGGAATCATGCGCCCGGGTTTCAGACTGCCTGAAACCCGGACACATTATTCAGACTGGACTATGGCTTCCCAGCAAGGTTGCTGGATGCAGTTGTCTAAGCTGAGAGTGTCTGTTACTCTTTCACAACACCTAAAGCCAGCATTAACAAACCCCGCCCCCCCCAAACACACACACAGACGGGAGAGGAGAGAGGGCTCAATCTGCATCTCTTCCCCCCTACCGCTACTGCTCTGTGGCTGCCCACACTCCAAATTTCCAGCCCCAACTTTCCTTTTCTGAGGCATAGCACTGGGGATTGAAGTCCAACAGCCTCAGATACATCTAGATGAGAGGCGCTGACTGCCAAGGGGTGAGTGAGCTCACCATCCATCCCTGTCTGTGACTGAAGTCGCCCCTCTTCTCTCTCCTGCCTCTGAGTAAGTTCACTAACGCAAATCAGGGTTCTCAGAGCACTCATCACATCAGAGTTCCCCTTTACACCAGAGGCCACAGTGTTTCCCTTACATCAGAGTCTTCTCCGTACACCAGAGTCCTCAGTGTTCCCCCATAAATCAAGGTTCGTAGAGCATCCCTTATATTAGAGGCCCCAGAGTTCTCCCTTACATCAGAGTCTGCAGAGTCCCCTCTTACAGTGAAAGGGAATTCTGTGAGTTTAGATGTAAAGGGGGACTCTTGTTATTAACTTCATATGATTAGAAATGTTATTTAATAGCAAAATATATGTATAGTTTATACTATGAAAAAAAAAAATGCTGTGCGCCGATAAAGTGTTGGGGTTTGAATTGAAAAAAAGGTGGCAACCCTATTCTGCACCCACCTCACTCTGCACCCACCCCACTCTGCACCCACCTCACTCTGCACCCACCCCACTCTGCACCCACCTCACTCTGTACCCACCCCATTCTGCACCCACCTCACTCTGCACACACCTCACTCTGCACCCACCTCACTCTGCACCCACCCCACTCTGCACCCACCTCACTCTGCACCCACCCCACTTTGCACCCACCTCACCCCTGCACCCACCTCACTCTACACCCATCTCACTCTGCAATCACCCCACTCTGCACCCACCTCACTCTGCACACACTTCACTCTGCACCCACCTCACTCTGCACCCACCCCACTCTGCACCCACCCCAATCTGCACCCACCTCACTCTGTCTGCACCCACTCCACTCTGCACCCACCCCACTCTGCACCCACCTCACTCTGCACACACCTCACTCTGCACCCACCCCACTCTGCACCCACCTCACTCTGCACCCAACCCACTCTGCACCCACCTCACTCTGTCTGCACCCACCCCACTCTGCACCCACCCCACTCTGTTCTTTTCTCACTCTGCACCCATCTCACCCTGCACCCACCCCACTCTGCACCAACCTCACTCTGCACTCACCTCACTCTGCACCCATCTCACTCTGCAATCACCCCACTCTGCACCCACCTCATTCTGCACACACCTCACTCTGCACCCACCCAACTTTGCACCCACCTCACTCTGCACTCACCCCACTCTGCACCCACCTCACTCTGCACCCAACCCACTCTGCACCCACCTCACTCTGTCTGCACCCACCCCACTCTGCACCCACCCCGCTCTGCACTTACCTCACTCTGCACCCACCTCACTCTGCACCCACCCCACTCTGCACCCACCTCACTCTGTCTGCACACACCCCACTCTACACCCACCCCACTCTGCACTCAACCCACTCTGCACCCACCCCACACTGCACCCTCCCCACTCTGCACTCAACCCACTCTGCACCCACCTCACTCTGCACCCACCCCACTCTGCACCCACCTCACTCTGTCTGCACCCACCCCACTCTGCACTCACCTCACTCTGCACACACCTCACTCTGCACCCACCCCACTCTGCACCCACCGCACGCTGCACACAACTCAATCTGCACCCACCTCACTCTGCACCCACCCCACTCTGCACCCACTTCACTCTGCACCCACCTCACTCTGTCTGCACCCACCCCACTCTGGACCCACCCCACTCTGCACTCACCTCACTCTGCACCCACCTCACTCTGCACCCACCCCACTCTGCACGCACCTCACTCTGCACCCACCCTGCTCTGCACCCACCTCACTCTGCACCCACCTCACTCTGCACCCACCCCACTCTGCACCCACCTCACTCTGCACCCACCCCAATCTGCACCCACCTCACTCTGCACCCATCCCACTCTGCACCCACCCCACTCTGCACCCACCTCACTCTGCACCCACCCCACTCTGCACCCACCTCTCTCTGCACCCACCCCACTCTGCACCCACCTCACTCTGCACCCACCTCACTCTGCACCCACCCCACTCTGCACCCACCTCACTCTGCACCCACCCCACTCAGAACCCACCTCACTCTGCACCCACCTCACTCTGCACCCAACCCACTCTGCACCCACCTCACTCAGTCTGCACCCACCCCACTCTGCACCCACCCCACTCTGCACCCACCTCACTCTGCACACACCTCACTCTGCACCCACCCCACTCTGCACCCACCTCACTCTGCACCCAACCCACTCTGCACCCACCTCACTCTGTCTGCACCCACCCCACTCTGCACCCACCCCACTCTGTTCTCACCTCACTCTGCACCCATCTCACTCTGCACCCACCCCACTCTGCACCCACCTCACTCTGCACCCACCCTACACTGCACCCACCTCACTCTGCACCCACCTCACCCTGCACCCACCTCACTCTGCACACACCTCACTCTGCACCCATCTCACTCTGCAATCACCCCACTCTGCACCCACCTCACTCTGCACCCACCTCACTCTGCACCCACCCCACTCTGCACCCACATCACTCTGCACCCAACCCACTCTGCACCCACCTCACTCTGTCTGCACCCACCCCACTCTGCACCCACCCCACTCTGCACCCACCTCACTCTGCACACACCTCACTCTGCACCCACCCCACTCTGCACCCACCCCACTCTGCACCCACCTCACTCTGCACCCAACCCACTCTGCACCCACCTCACTCTTTCTGCACCCACCCCACTATGCACCCACCCCACTCTGCACCCACCTCACTCTGCACCCATCTCACTCTGCAATCACCCCACTCTGCACCCACCTCACTCTGCACACACCTCACTCTGCACCCACTCCACTTTGCACGCACCTCACTCTGCACTCACCCCACTCTGCACCCACCTCACTCTGCACCCAACCCACTCTGCACCCACCTCACTCTGTCTGCACCTACCCCACTCTGCACCCACCCCACTCTGCACTCACCTCACTCTGCACCCATCTCACTCTGCACCCACCCCACTCTGCACCCACCTCACTCTGTCTGCACCCACCCCACTCTGCACTCAACCCACTCTGCACCCACCCCACTCTGCACCCTCCCCACTCTGCACTCAACCCACTCTGCACCCACCTCACTCTGCACCCACCCCACTCTGCCCCCACCTCACTCTGTCTGCACCCACCCCACTCTGCACTCACCTCACTCTGCACCCACCTCACTCTGCACCCACCCCACTCTACACCCACCGCACGCTGCACACAACTCACTCTGCACCCACCTCACTCTGCACCCACCCCACTCTGCACCCACTACACTCTGCACCCACCTCACTCTGCACCCACCCCACTCTGCACCCACCTCACTCTGTCTTCACCCACCCCACTCTGGACCCACCCCACTCTGCACTCACCTCACTCTGCACCCACCTCACTCTGCACCCACCCCACTCTGCACGCACCTCACTCTGCACCCACCCTACTCTGCACCCACCCCACTCTCCACCCACCTCATTCTGCACTAGGGTTGCCACCTGTCCAGGATTCACCCGGACAGTTCGGGTTTGGAATCATGCGCCCGGGTTTCAGACTGCCTGAAACCCGGACACATTATTCAGACTGGACTATGGCTTCCCAGCAAGGTTGCTGGATGCAGTTGTCTAAGCTGAGAGTGTCTGTTACTCTTTCACAACACCTAAAGCCAGCATTAACAAACCCCACCCCCCCCAAACACACACACAGACGGGAGAGGAGAGAGGGCTCAATCTGCATCTCTTCCCCCCTACCGCTACTGCTCTGTGGCTGCCCACACTCCAAATTTCCAGCCCCAACTTTCCTTTTCTGAGGCATAGCACTGGGGATTGAAGTCCAACAGCCTCAGATACATCTAGATGAGAGGCGCTGACTGCCAAGGGGTGAGTGAGCTCACCATCCATCCCTGTCTGTGACTGAAGTCGCCCCTCTTCTCTCTCCTGCCTCTGAGTAAGTTCACTAACGCAAATCAGGGTTCTCAGAGCACTCATCACATCAGAGTTCCCCTTTACACCAGAGGCCACAGTGTTTCCCTTACATCAGAGTCTTCTCCGTACATCAGAGTCCTCAGTGTTCCCCCATAAATCAAGGTTCGTAGAGCATCCCTTATATTAGAGGCCCCAGAGTTCTCCCTTACATCAGAGTCTGCAGAGTCCCCTCTTACAGTGAAAGGGAATTCTGTGAGTTTAGATGTAAAGGGGGACTCTTGTTATTAACTTCATATGATTAGAAATGTTATTTAATAGCAAAATATATGTATAGTTTATACTATGAAAAAAAAAAATGCTGTGCGCCGATAAAGTGTTGGGGTTTGAATTGAAAAAAAGGTGGCAACCCTATTCTGCACCCACCTCACTCTGCACCCACCCCACTCTGCACCCACCTCACTCTGCACCCACCCCACTCTGCACCCACCTCACTCTGTACCCACCCCATTCTGCACCCACCTCACTCTGCACACACCTCACTCTGCACCCACCTCACTCTGCACCCACCCCACTCTGCACCCACCTCACTCTGCACCCACCCCACTTTGCACCCACCTCACCCCTGCACCCACCTCACTCTACACCCATCTCACTCTGCAATCACCCCACTCTGCACCCACCTCACTCTGCACACACTTCACTCTGCACCCACCTCACTCTGCACCCACCCCACTCTGCACCCACCCCAATCTGCACCCACCTCACTCTGTCTGCACCCACCCCACTCTGCACCCACCCCACTCTGCACCCACCTCACTCTGCACACACCTCACTCTGCACCCACCCCACTCTGCACCCACCTCACTCTGCACCCAACCCACTCTGCACCCACCTCACTCTGTCTGCACCCACCCCACTCTGCACCCACCCCACTCTGTTCTTTTCTCACTCTGCACCCATCTCACCCTGCACCCACCCCACTCTGCACCCACTTCACTTTGCACCCACCCTACTCTGCACCCACCTCACTCTGCACCCACCCCACTCTGCACCCACCTCACTCTGCACCCACCCCACTCTGCACCCACCTCACTCTGCACCCACCCCACTCTGCACCCACCCCACTCTGCACCCACCTCACTCTGCACCCACCCCACTCTGCACCCACCCCACTCTGCACCCACCTCACTCTGCACCCACCCCACTCTGCACCCACCCCACTCTGCACCCACCTCACTCTGCACCCACCCCACTCTGCACCCACCTCACTCTGCACCCACCTCACTCTGCACCCACCCCACTCTGCACCCACCTCACTCTGCACCCACCTCACTCTGCTCCCACCCCACTCTGCACCCACCCCACTCTGCACCAACTTCACTCTGCACACACCTCACTCTGCACCCACCTCACTCTGCACCCACCCCACTCTGCACCCACCTCACTCTGCACCCACCCCACTCTGCACCCACCTCACTCTGCACGAACACCACTTTGCACCCACCTCACTCTGCACCCACCCCACTCTGCAACCACCTCACTCTGCACCCACCCCACTCTGCAACCACCTCACTCTGCACTCAACCCACTCTGCACACACCTCACTCTGCACCCACCCCACTCTGCACCCACCTCACTCTGTCTGCACCCACCCCACTCTGCACTCACCTCACTCTGCACCCACCTCACTCTGCACCCACCCCACTCTGCACCCACCGCACGCTGCACACACCTCACTCTGCACCCACCTCACTCTGCACCCACCCCACTCTGCACCCACCTCACTCTGCACCCACCCCACTCTGGACCCACCCCACTCTGGACTCACCTCACTCTGCACCCACCTCACTCTGCACCCTCCCCACTCTGCACGCCCCTTACTCTGTACCCACCCTACTCTGCACCCACCTCACTCTGCACCCACCTCACTCTGCACCCACCCCAATCTGCACCCACCTCACTCTGCACCCACCCCACTCTGCACCCACCTCACTCTGCACCCACCCCACTCTGCACCCACCCCACTCTGCACCCACCTCACTCTGCACCCACCCCACTCTGCACCCACCTCACTCTGCACCCACCCCACTCTGCACCCACCTCACTCTGCACCCACCCCACTCTGCACCCACCTCACTCTGCACCCACCTCACTCTGCACCCACCCCACTCTGCACCCACCCCACTCTGCACTCACCTCACTCTGCACCCATCTCACTCTGCAATCACCCCACTCTACACCCACCTCACTCTGCACCCACCTCACTCTGCACCCACCCCACTTTGCACCCACCTCACTCTGCACCCACCCACTCTGCACCCACCTCACTCTGCACCCACCCACTCTGCACCCACCTCACTCTGCACCCACCCCACTCTGCACCCACCTCACTCTGTCTGCAACCACCCCACTCTGCACCCACCCCACTCTGCACTCACCTCACTCTGCACCCATCTCACTCTGCACCCACCCCACTCTGCACCCACCTCACTCTGCACCCACCCTACACTGCACCCACCTCACTCTGCACCCTCCCCACTCTGCACCCAACCCACTCTGCACCCACCTCATTCTGCACCCACCCCACTCTGCACCCACTTCACTCTGTACCCACCCCATTCTGCACCCACCCCACTTTGCACCTACCTCACTCTGCAACCACCTCACTCTGCACCCACCCCACTCTGCACCCACCCCACTCTGCACTCAACCCACTCTGCACCCACCCCACTCTGCACCCTCCCCACTCTGCACTCAACCCACTCTGCACACACCTCACTCTGCACCCACCCCACTCTGCACCCACCTCACTCTGTCTGCACCCACCCCACTCTGCACTCACCTCACTCTGCACCCACCTCACTCTGCACCCACCCCACTCTGCACCCACCGCACGCTGCACACACCTCACTCTGCACCCACCTCACTCTGCACCCACCCCACTCTGCACCCACCTCACTCTGCACCCACCCCACTCTGCACCCACCTCACTCTGTCTGCACCCACCCCACTCTGGACCCACCCCACTCTGCACTCACCTCACTCTGCACCCACCTCACTCTGCACCCACCCCACTCTGCACGCCCCTTACTCTGTACCCACCCTACTCTGCACCCACCTCACTCTGCATCCACCTCACTCTGCACCCACCCCAATCTGCACCCACCTCACTCTGCACCCACCCCACTCTGCACCCACCCCACTCTGCACCCACCTCACTCTGCACCCACCCCACTCTGCACCCACCTCACTCTGCACCCACCCCACTCTGCACCCACTTCACTCTGTACCCACCCCATTCTGCACCCACCTCACTCTGCACACACCTCACTCTGCACCCACCTCACTCTGCACCCAACCCACTCTGCACTCACCTCACTCTGCACCCACCCCACTCTGCACCCACCTCACTCTGCACCCACCTCACCCCTGCACTTGGCACGCACCTCACCCCTGCACTCACCTCACTCCTGCACTCACCTCACCCCTGCACTCTGCAACCACCTCACCCCTGCACTCTGCACCCACCTCAGATCTAAACTTTACACCCACCTCAGTCCTGCACTCTGCACCCACCTCACCCCTGCACTCTGCACCCACCTCACCCCTGCACTCTGCACCCACCTCACCCCTGCACTTTGCACCCACCTCACTCCTGCACTCTGCACCCACCTCACCCCTGCACTCTGCACGTAGTGCACCCCTCAATGCTAGTGCAGTTTGGCCACACCCGCAATGAGAGGTTATGATGTGTAGTAACCTCTAGCAACTAATCAGTGGGCAATAATGATTTGCAGTAACCTCTAGAATCCAATAAGTGAGCAGTAATGATGTTCTGTAACCTCTAGCGACTAATCAGTGAGCTGTAATGATGTGTTGTAATCTCTGGCAGCCAGCCAATTACAATCGCTGCCTGATCTGCTGCAGTAAACTCATTTTGAGTCTAGCTGGGGGGGCAATAAAAATCTTTGCCCAGGGTCCAATCAATATTAAAGATGGTCCTGCTTCTACCTCTGCAGCAATGTTGGCAGCACTCATATGTCTATTTCCCAAAGACAACCTCTGGATATGACTCTGAGCACGTGCATTCAACTTCTTTGGTCGACCATGGTGAGGCCTGTTCTGAGTGGAATCTGTCCTGTTAAACCACTGTATGGTCTTGGCCACTGTGCTGCAGCTCAGTTTCAGGGTCTTGGCAATCTTCTTATAGTGTAGGCCATCTTTATGTAGAGCAACAATCCTTTTTTTCAGATCCTCAAAAAGTTCTTTGCCATGAGGTGCCATGTTGAACTTCTAGTGACCAGTATGAGAGAGTGAGAGCAATAAAACCAAATTTAACACACCTGCTCCCCATTCACACCTGGTCCTTGTGACACTAACGAGTCACATGACACCAGGGAGGGAAAATGGCTAATTGGGCCCAATTTGGATATTTTCACTTAGGGGTGTACTCACTTTTGTTGCCATAAGTTTAGACATTAATGGCTGTGTGTTGAGTTATTTTGATGGGACAACTAATTTACACTGTTATACAAGCTGTACACTCACTACTTTACATTGTAGCAAAGTTTCATTTCTTCAGTGTTGTCACATGAAAAGATATAATACAATACTTGCAAAAATGTGAGGGGTGTACACACTTTTGTGAGATACTGTATATCATCTGTGAAGTATTTAAATAGTGAAGCATTAATATTTTTTCATGCCCTGATTAAGGGGTATTATTATAAAGCAGAGAAGGTGATATACACCAAATATTCACTGCAGGCAAATTAATCACTGTAATTTACAACTCATGCACCGTGAAGATATACCTGCAGTAAATGTTTAATGGGTATCACATTCACTGCTTTAAAAATGTATCCCTTAGCCTTATTTTACTTTATATTTAATAACATTCAATTACAATATAACTTGTGTCGCAGTTGTGTGGGTACAAAAGGAAATAGACACAAGGATGTGAATAAGTGAGAATGACAATGGGAGGGAATAGCACTGGGAGCAGTAGTTACTAGGCTCTGCTGAACTCCCACCATGGGAACGATCATAGAACGTCTTACAGGGGTGGAACTCACAGCTAAAATTCCATCAGATAGAGGTATGACTTTCTTCTGAATAGTTTTGCTTTTCATTCTTTAAGCGCATGTAGGCAGGTTGAACTGTGTTTAGTTAAAATAAGTCAGCGACTGGCCCTGGCTGGGGGAAAGGGTTAAATGTTACAAGCTCAGTTTCTGGGCCTTTGGTCCTAACCAGCCCAACTGTGCTATAAAAAAGGGGATGTCTGAGGTCCACGGGCTCCCAGGTTCCACTGGGTTCCAGAATACCTGTGAGTGGAATAGTTGGTGCCGTTGAAGACACCAGGGTTTTTGGAAGGCATCCAGCCATGGACAATGCTGTAATGGACTGACTCTCACCCCACTGAGGTATGCCTGGACCACTACATTACTCTAGTCAGGGCTAGAGGAAAAACGTTGTTCACATTAAACTGTTCTGCTTTAATTTTAGATTCTTCACATGACCGCAGTCCCTGCCTGGTCCAGGGCATTGATGAGCATGCTCAGCGCAAAAAGGTACCTGGCATGCTCGGTCGCATATGACCCCACCCACAACTTGGTATAGTCAGCAGGATGCATCCACCTCATGCACCTGAAAACCACTACTAAAGAGACCATGGCTATTTAGTTTGTTTCTAGAACTTGTCCAGGTTTGTCCAGAGACTTGGAATGTGACTTCCGTGTTGTGCTTCGGATTGGTTTCTGTGCCAGGCACTGTCACCAGATTGGCTGGAATGCTGATAAGGGGCATATATAACATCTGTAACCTGGAAGCTTCCCAGGTTTCCATATGGTATGCTATGCATCTGCATTGCTATGGTGAGAGAGGTGCTACTCTGGAAGAAGCCTCTTCCCGTGCTGGACAACCTATGTGCCGGACAAACGGAATTTGCCCACTGCAGGGTATGACAACAAGACAAGCTATGGGTCATCTGCCCATCCTGCCACTGAAGATGCATGGAGTACACATTTGGGCAACATGCCCCTGTTGTGAGTCACTGTTGTGCTACCGCCTGGAAGGAACAGAGGAGCCATCCCATCTCAACAAGGATGGCCTGCTGATCCCCCAGATACCTTCTGCTCCTTCCAGCCTCTCTATTACCACAAGAGTCCAGAGCCCATCTGCCTCATTATGCACCGCCACCGAACAGGATGTCCCTGGGTTGACCTCACCCAAATAGATAGGGGTTGAGCAGCCTGATGACCAAATGACCACCTGTTCTCAGAACTTTGCCATTGCCCTGCTAGCACCAACAGTGGTGGCAATGCCTTATGAGCACTCCCGGATGTCATGTCTGATTCTGACAAAGAGGTGGCCTCTTCCTCTGGTGGCTCCCCTTGCCGCTACTTCTCCTAACTCACTGGAGTCCCTGTAGCCTTCAGCTACTCACCCAGAGAAGTTTGTTAAGGTGTCCTGGAGCACTCTCATGTTTGATAGTATCGAGGAGGAACTTCAGTCCTCCCTCGAGGCTGTCATGTCCCTACCATAAACGAAAGGGGAGGGGAGAGAAATTGCGCTCGGTGTTCAATTTAAAGACTGAAAAAAACGTGAAGTGAGTCCTGCAGCTGAAACACAATAACCCCAATACAAGGGCACACAAACTAAACAATATATAGAAGAGTATAGCGCTGGACTAATACGCATATAATAATATATGTAAATAAGCAGGACCCATAAAATAAGTGAATAATGTAAATAAAGACCATATACCACTTAATCTAAAATAATCCAGTGTCCATATGCGTGTATTATAACACTGAAAATAAATCATATACACCTGCGTATATCCAAAAAACGAAAAGTGATATAAAAGTACATGTAAAGATGGTGAACTTTAAGTGAGTTATGTGAAATGTGGTAACAAAAGATGAATGACATCAACATATGATGAGAAACTCTATTCACCTATATAGTGTTAATTGATCCTTATACTTAGTGATCACAATGAAAAAATTGGAATAAATAAAATTAAGACAGTCCCAAAAATTATGAGCAAAAAGTCCCAAAACGTAGTGACACTCCAACACAAATTCTGGTTCAATGTTCCACCGCAGCTGTTGCCCACCACCAAGGGATTAAAGTTGGAGGCTTACCGGACAGCCTGCGACCACCCTTATTCAGGGGGGTCAAAACAGGCTCAGTAGAGATGTGTAGATCCAGAAGATGTCTTCGCCAATAATCTCCAGGTGTTCACCAGGTATTCTTATGGCAAGCCAAGAGGAGCTCCTAAACGGGGTACAGCTAGGACTTGGCCACAGGATGCAGCAAAGATTTAACCACAAGTGCCCCAAAAAAGGAAAGAAAAGTACTCCAATAGTGCAGAATGATCTGGCCAATTTATTTAAAAATTTATAGAAACAAAAAATATCTAAAAAAACGAAGCTTCTGACGAGGAGAAATAAAGCAAGCTCCACCGCCGTTTAAAATCCAATCGCGCATGCGCGATACGTGCTCACGTTATGACTAGGGATGAGCTTCGTGTTCGAGTCGAACCCATGTTCGACTCGAACATCGGCTGTTCGATCGTTCGTCGAATTGCGAACGATATGGGCCGTTCGCGCCAAATTCGTGTGGCGCGTCACGGCCCATAATTCACTGCGGCATCGCAGTGCATTGCTTGCTGATGATTGGCCAAGCATGCACTATGACCCGCATGCTTGGCCAATCACAGCGCCGCCTTAACAGAGAGCCGTAATTGGCCAAAGCCAAGGAGGCTTTGGCCAATTATGGCTCAGGGGATTTAGTACACGCCCCACACTATATAAGGCCGCCTGCACGGTGGCCCTGTGCAGTGTGTTCCGGTGTGCTGAGAAATAGAGAGAGAGAGAGAGAGAGACAGTGTCATTTCATTTGAGTTAGCTAGATTAGGCAGGACAGTCAGTCAGTTAGCTGCACTTAAAGTGTATTGTCTATATATATATGCATCCCAGGTGTTGCATATATATATATATATATATATATATACACTGTATTCAGTTTAGCTAGATCCGTTCCTGTTATCTTCTAGACTATTTACATTTAGTGCAGTGCGTCCTGCTCACAGTGTTCAGCTAGATCCGTTCCTGTTATCTTCTTAGTGACAGGCAGGCTTGTCTTGTTACAGTATTTTGAAGAAAATTACTGGTGTTCTTTTGATCCTATTAGTACCACAGTCAGGCAGCTAGACTATTTACATTTAGTGCAGTGCGTCCTGCTCACAGTGTTCAGCTAGATCCGTTCCTGTTATCTTCTTACTGACAGGCAGGCTTGTCTTGTTACAGTATTTTGAAGAAAATTACTGGTGTTCTTTTGATCCTATTAGTACCACAGTCAGGCAGCTAGACTATTTACATTTAGTGCAGTGCTTCCTGCTCACAGCGTTCAGCTAGATCCGTTCCTGTTCTCTTCTTACTGACAGGCAGGCTTGTCTTGTTACAGTATATAAAGCTACCTGAAAAAAATTACTGGTGTTCTTTTGATCCTATTAGTACCACAGTCAGGCAGCTAGACTATTTACATTTAGTGCAGAGCGTCCTGCTCACAGTGTTCTGCTAAACCTACAAGTTAGTGGGGTGCGTCCTGCTCACAGTGTTCAGCTAGATCCGTTTCTGTTATCTTCTTACTGACAGGCAGGCTTGTCTTGTTACAGTAAATACAGCTACCTGAAGAAAATTGCTTGTGTTCTTTTGATCCTATTAGTACCACAGTCAGGCAGCTAGACTATTTACAGTTAGTGCAGTGCGTCCTGCTCACAGTGTTCTGCTAAACCTACAAGTTAGTGGGGTGCGTCCTGCTCACAGTGTTCAGCTAAACCTACAAGTTAGTGGGGTGCGTCCACCTCACAGTGTTCAGCTAAACCTACAAGCTAGTGGGGTGCGTCCTGCTCACAGTGTTCAGCTAGATCCATTTCTGTTATCTTCTTACTGACAGGCAGGCTTGTCTTGTTACAGTAAATACAGCTACCTGAAGAAAATTGCTTGTGTTCTTTTGATCCTATTAGTACCACAGTCAGGTAGCTAGACTATTTACAGTTAGTGCAGTGCGTCCTGCTCACAGTGTTCTGCTAAACCTACAAGTTAGTGGGGTGCGTCCTGCTCACAGTGTTCAGCTAAACCTACAAGTTAGTGGGGTGCGTCCACCTCACAGTGTTCAGCTAAACCTACAAGCTAGTGGGGTGCGTCCTGCTCACAGTGTTCAGCTAGATCCGTTTCCCTGCCCCAGCTGCTGCATCGCCGAAAGAAGTTTGCTCCCAGCCATCCACATGCCCAGCGGTTGAATGCTAGCTTGGCAAAATTGCTAGCACTTCAACTGCTGCCTTTTCAGTTGGTAGACTCTGCCCCCTTCCGTGAGTTTGTGGAATGTGCGGTTCCTCAGTGGCAGGTACCCAAACGCCACTTTTTCTCATGGAAGGCGATTCCGGCTCTCTACCAGCATGTGGAAGGCAATGTCCATGCCTCGCTGGACAGGGCGGTCAGCGGTAAGGTGCATATTACCGCTGACTCATGGTCCAGCAGGCATGGACAGGGACGTTACCTATGTTTCACGGCGCATTGGGTGACTCTGCTGGCAGCTGGGAAGGATGCAGGACAAGGTGCAGTAGTGTTGGAGGTTGTTCCGCCACCACGCCTCCAAAATGCTAATGATTGTGACACACCTCTCTCCTCCACCCCCTCCTCTTCTTCTTCCTCCATGACCTCTTCCTCGGAACCAGCGGTGCTCCGTAGTCGTTCAAGGGGCTACGCAAGTACACAGGCCAAAAGATGCCATGCGGTGCTTGAGCTGGTGTGCTTGGGGGACAGGAGCCACACTGGGGCAGAGGTTCTGTCAGCTCTGCAGGGGCAGGTTCAGAGGTGGTTGACGCCACGCCAACTTAAGGCAGGAATGGTGGTTTGCGACAATGGCACCAACCTCCTCTCTGCCCTCCGACAGGGACAAATGACCCATGTGCCCTGTTTGGCTCACGTCCTTAACTTGGTGGTGCAGCGGTTCTTGGGCAGGTACCCGGGCTTACAGGATGTCCTGAGGCAGGCCAGGAAAGTCTGTATGCATTTCCGGCGGTCATATAATGCCAGTGCTCGGCTGACGGACCTCCAAAAGGAGTTTAACCTGCCCAAGAACCGCCTAATCTGTGACATGCCCACCAGGTGGAACTCAATGTTGGCCATGCTGCAGCGGCTGCACACGCAGCAGAGGGCCATCAATGAGTACCTGTGCGACTATGGCACCAGGACAGGGTCAGGGGAGCTTGTTTTTTTTTCCCCACGCCAGTGGGCCATGATCAGGGATGCATGCACTGTCCTGTCACCATTTGAGGAGGCCACGAGGATGGTGAGCAGTGACAGTGCATGCATCAGTGACACTGTCCCCCTTGTCCACCTGTTGGAGCACACGCTGCGTGGAATAATGGACAGGGCACTTGAGGCAGAACAGAGGCAGGAAGAGGAGGACTTCCTTAGCTCTCAAGGCCCCCTTTATCCAGACAGTGTTCCTGCGTGCCCGCCGATCACACAGGAAGAGGAGGAGGAGGAGGAGGAGGAGGAGGAGGAGGAAGATTGTGTCAGTATGGAGGTGGAGCCTGGCACTCAGCATCAGCAGCAGTCTTTAAGGGATCAGTCCCAAGAAACACATGGACTTGTACGTGGCTGGGAGGAGGTGGCTGCGGACCATGTCGTCCTTAGTGACCCAGAGGACTCCGGACCGAATGCCTCAGCAAACCTACGCTGCATGGCCTCCCCGATCCTGCAAATCCTGCGTAAGGATCCTCGTATTCGTGGTATCAAGGAGAAGGACCAATACTGACTGGCAACCCTCCTTGATCCACGTTACAAGGGTAAGGTTGCGGACCTTATCTTGCCATCGCAGAGGGAGCAGAGGATGAAACATCTTCGGGAGGCCTTGCAGAAAGGTCTGTGCAACGTGTTCCCAGAGACTGGGAGGTTACAAACTCCTGTTTCTGGACAACGTGTTGCTGAGGCTTCGGTCAGTCAAAGAAGGAGCGGTGGAGAAGGTGGCCGTCTGACCGATGCGTTCAGACAATTTTTTAGTCCGCAGCCCCAAGGTATGATCGGTTCCAGCAACCATCGCCAGCGTCTGTTTTACATGGTGCAGGAATACCTAGGGGCAATATCAGACTTGGACACCTTTCCCACCGAAAATCCTCTGGGTTACTGGGTCTTGAGGATGGATCACTGGCCAGAGCTTGCACAGTATGCAATTGAGCTACTGGCCTGTCCTGCATCCAGCGTTCTTTCGGAACGCACATTCAGTGCTGCTGGAGGCGTGGTAACCGATCACAGGGTGCATCTGTCCACTGACTCGGTCGATCGACTGACCTTCATAAAAATGAATCAGTCTTGGATCACCATCAGCTACCAAGCACCTGATGCTGATGTAACCGAATAATTTTTTTGAAATCTCAGATCCCTTCAAAGACTGCCTATGCTGATGCTGAGTGACTATTCCTGAGTAATTATCCTCTTCCTCCTCAATCATCACGCTGATAGCTTGTAAGAACATTTTTGGTTCTGGGCGCCACCACCAGTGCCTCATTCACAATTTTTCAGCCCCTGTTTAACAGGGGCGTGTAATTACAATTTTTGATGTAATACTTTGCAGCAGGGCTCGTTCCTGCATTCCAACTAGAGTGTCTGTGAGGGGTTGCAGTGTTGTGGCACCAGCACCAGTGCCTAAGGCCCATTTTTTCTGCCCCTGTTTAACAGGGGCGTGTAATTACAATTTTTGATGCAATACTTTGCAGCAGGGCTCGTTCCTGCGTTCCAACTAGAGTGTCTGTGAGGGGTTGCAGTGTTGTGGCACCAGCACCAGTGCCTAAGGCCCAATTTTTCAGCCCTTGTTTAACAGGGGCGTGTAATTACAATTTTTGATGCAATACTTTGCAGCAGGGCTCGTTCCTGCATTCCAACTAGAGTGTCTGTGAGGGGTTGCAGTGTTGTGGCACCAGCACCAGTGCCTAAGGCCTAATTTTTCAGCTCCTGTTCAACAGGGGCATGTAATTACAATTCTTGATCTAATATTTCACAGCAGGGCCCTGTGAGGGCTTACAGTGTTGTGGCCACAGCAACACCTAAGGCCCAAATTTCTGCTGAGTATATAAGGCAGGACCCTACTTTCAAACAACTAACTTACAAACGACTCCTACTTGCAAACGGAAGGAGACAACAGGAAGTGAGATGAAATCTACCCCTAGGAAGGGAAATTCTCTCCTGTAAGAGTTAATATGGGAAAAACATTTCTCCTTTCCACTGATGCTTTCCAATCCATTGGGACAAAAAGTGAGGTGAAATCTTCTGAAGAGGAGGAAAGACAGCAAAACAAATGTCACAGGGGTGATAACCCTTCCCTATGTTTTCCAAAAAGCTTAAAAAAGATTTTTTGGCTGGAGCTAAACACTTTAAAAATGTACCCGTTCAAAATTACAAAGAGATTCTACTTAACAACAAACCTACAGTCCCTGTCTTGTTTGCACCGCCTGTATACTGCTGTTCAGAGTATATAGGGCCTGGTGGCCCCACACCTTTCCTTATTTTAATTTGGGTGTGGGGTTCCCCTTAATATCCATACAAGACCCAAAGGGCCTGGTAATGGACTGGGGGGTACCCGTGCCGTTTGTCTCACTGATTTTCATCCATATTGCCAGGACCCGACATTACATTAAACCCGCAAGCAGTTTTAAATGAGATTTTTTCCTTTAAAAATTACATTTGGTGCAGGGACTGTTCTAAACATGGGAAACACGCGTCACTTTACAGGCATACTATAGACACCCCTCAGGTACGATATTTAAAGGAATATTTCACTTTTTTTTTTTTTACTTTAAGCATCATTAAAATCACTGCTCCCGAAAAAACGGCCGTTTTTAAAAGTTTTTTTTGCATTGATACATGTCCCCTGGGGTAGGACCCGGGTCCCCAAACCCTTTTTAGGACAATACCATGCAAATTAGTTTTTAAAATGAGCACTTTTGATTTCGAACGTTCGAGTCCCATAGACGTCAAAGGGGTTCTAACGTTCGTGCAAACTTTTGGTCCGTTCGCAGGTTCTGTTGCGAACCGAACTGGGGGGTGTTCTTCTCATCCCTAGTTGTGACCCTACGGCCGTTTCGTCACAACTGACGTTACCAATATCAAGCAGGGCTTCGATAAACACAGTGTCTCTAGGCACTATGATGCAGTACACGATAGGAATCCTAAGGGAACTGTGTTTATCGGTATTGAGAAGTACGTTCCCCATTGGTGGGGTAGCAATGGAAAAAGAACCATCTCTAGATCCGAAACAAACTGGATCTACAGATTGGGTTCCCATGCCCCGAATGGGTTGAACATAGAGTGGGATATTAATTGTTTTATTAATAATAGTTGAAAGAAATTTTTTCACGGATGATCCTCCCCTCTTTTTATTAATAATAGTTGAAATTTAATTTTTTACAGATGATTCTCTCTTTTTCTTTTACTGATATGTATCTTTATTGGCAATTCATCAACATGCATTTACCCACCATGCGTTTTTAGATATATTTGGACAATTAAGTGTCCATTGTTTGATATATACATCATGATGTTTTTAGTAAAATGTAATCACGTTTATATATTTTTTATTGGAGATATGGCTGATGGGGAACTTAGGTCCACCCATATTTATTTCGGTCTTTATGCACCTTAATCTTATGCACTTTATCATGTGCTTCATACTCGTGAACTAGATGGTAGTGTGGAATACACATCTTTGAGTTGTAGAAGCTGGTTCATGTTTCTACACATTAAAAGAAATTTTGGAGTGTGTCCTGCACTTTTTTTCTTTAGCCACTAGGTGGCGCTGCATGGCATACAGCTTTGCTTTTTATGTATTCCTAGGTTCACACCAAGGAAGGATCCATGTATGGGTGGTTTCCATTGGGCTGGAACGACTAGTAACATAGTACTACCATCCGCCCCTGTTCCCCCTCAGCCAATGAATGAGCTAGAGCGCTATGGCGCTTGTGTATTTAAAGCGCATGCGCGAGCGTGGCCACGTACCCCTGATGACGTCAGTTGTGACGAAACGGCCGTAGGGTCACAACGTAAGCATGTATCGCTCATGCGCGATTGGATTTTAAACGGCGGTGGAGCTTGCTTTATTTCTCCTCGTCAGAAGCTTTGTTTTTTTAGATATTTTTTGTTTCTATAAATTTTTAAATAAATTGGCCAGATCATTCTGCACTATTGGAGTACTTTTCTTTCCTTTTTTGGGGCACTTGTGGTTAAATCTTTGCTGCATCCTGTGGCCAAGTCCTAGCTGTACCCCGTTTGGGAGCCCCTCTTGGCTTGCCATAAGAATACCTGGTGAACACCTGGAGATTATTGGCGAGGACATCTTCTGGATCTACACATCTCTACTGAGCCTGTTTTGACCCCCCTGAATAAGGGTGGTCGCAGGCTGTCCGGTAAGCCTCCAACTTTAATCCCTTGGCGGTGGGCAACAGCTGCGGTGGAATATTGAACCAGAATTTGTGTTGGAGTGTCACTACATTTTGGGACTTTTTGCTCATAATTTTTGGGACTGTCTTAATTTTATTTATTCCAATTTTTTCATTGTGATCACTAAGTATAAGGATCAATTAACACTATATAGGTGAATAGAGTTTCTCATCATATGTTGATGTAATTCATCTTTTGTTGCCACATTTCACATAACTCACTTAAAGTTCACCATCTTTACATGTACTTTTATATCACTTTTCATTTTTTGGATATACGCAGGTGTATATGATTTATTTTCAGTGTTATAATACACGCATATGGACACTGGATTATTTTAGATTAAGTGGTATATGGTCTTTATTTACATTATTCACTTATTTTATGGGTCCTGCTTATTTACATATATTATTATGTGCGTATTAGTCCAGCGCTACACTGTTCTATATAATGTCCCTACCATAGGTCACCAAAGAAGCTGCAGCTCCAGCCCCACCTGTTCTTACCTCACAGGGTGACTGATCTCCAAGAAGACCACACCACCCTGCGGATGCTTATCTCCCAACAGGGTTGGTTCCCCTAGGCCAGAAGCTCACCTGGTTATCTTGGCTCCAAAATTACTTTGACACTCACATTTTTAACTCATAAATAAATCTCAAACAGTGCCATGCAGTACAAGAATAATGTGCAAACAAATAAAGCACTGTAATAAATTTCCCTATAGCCACATCAAAAGGCAACATAAACCACAAGAATTAAAATGAATAGCAAAAGAACAATTAAGCAAACATCCATGTGATTTTATGATTCTATGTTTATATTCATATATCCATTCAATAATAAAAGATGCCAAAAAAATTGAACTTCTCGGTGCATTTATATTCTTTCAATTAAATACTTACTATGTGCATATATCCCTTCACCATATGCTCTCACCTTTTTTACCAAATTTTGACCTAAAAGTGGGGTCTTCTTTGTCATGGTTGTTCTGCCTTTCTTCTTTCTACTGATGCTCTTAATTTGCCTCCATCCTCCACAATCCCACGATATATGCATGAGATTCTCTCAAAAAATTATAAAATATATAGTGCTCTCTATATGGATAACTATATTTGTATTAAAAATGAGAATGTACTCAACTTATTATTTGCACTAATACTGGTGCACATCAGTATCCAGGCATGTACTATAAAGTGTGTTCCCTCACGCTACCAAGTGAAAAAACAATTTAAATAAATGATAAATGAAACTGCTGCTAGACCTATAGTGTACACAGTGTACATAAATGAATAAAATGGTGAAGTGATCAGCGCAATTTCTAAATAATGAATATGAATGACAATATAGAATAGTGACATACTAAATGCCACAAACAATAAGTGCAAAATAGTCAAGCTACAGTCCAAAAGATTCTTCCAAATATCTATCAGACAGTCTTTCAAAATAAAATTTCTGTGCAAAGAAACAGTGTTCCCATGACTTCACACAATTGTTTAATGCTCACAGAACTCTCACCTCTGTGAAATGGTGAATCAGCCTTATGGGTATCTTTGGTGGTGGCTGGCTTCCACTTCCAGGCTCCCAGCTACCAGGTCTTAGTAGATCACTCAAGGTTCCGGGTACCTTTATGAAGTGGTCAATCAGCCTTATGGATTTCTATGGTGATGGCGGGCTTCCGTTTCCAGGCCCTCAGCTACCAGCTCTTGATATGTCACCCAGGGTTCCGGGTACCACGTGCGAATACAATAAATGCCTCCCATAGTGTAAAACGTTTAAACAACTAAAGGGTTATTTAAAAGCCAAATGGAATCTTACATAAAAAGAGTTTAAAAGTGCATCAAAGTGCAACAATGGCATTACAGATGCCTCTTACGTCACTTCCGGTCTGCTTTTTACTTCAGGCCATGGCCTAAGTGTTACGTCACGTGACTTCATCAGGGGAACCAGATTGGATCTCAAGTGATGCTATTTATGTGCGGTAACAGGAAGTTGGTCGGCCCCTCCCATTGTCTATACATTATGAGCTACAGATATTACTCTGCCTTTGTATTTAACCAAGAAAATGTCTGCTATGTCATTGAAGAAATTGCCTTCAACAAAATGGCCGCAACATCCTGTTACCGCACATAAATAGCATCACTTGGGATCCAAATCGGTTCCCCTGATGAAGTCATGTGATGTAACATAACGCATAGGGCATGGCCGGAAGTAAAGAGCAGACCGGAAGTGACGTAGGAGGCGCCTGTAACACCGTTGTTGCACTTTGATGCACTTTTAAACTTTTTTTTATGTAAGATTCCATTTGGCTTTTTAATAAACCTTTAGTTGTTTAAATATTTTACATTATAGGAGGCATTTATGGTATTCTCACACAGTACCTGGAACCCTTAGTGACATATCAAGACCTGGGAGCTTGGAAGAGGAAGCCCGCCACCATCAAAGATACCCATAAGGCTGATTCACCATTTTACAGAGGTGAGAGTTCTGTGAGCATTAAGCAATTGTGTGAAGTCACAAGAACACTGTTTCTTTGCACAGAAATTTTATTTTGAAGGGCTGTCTCATAGATATTTGGAAGAATCTTTTGGACTGTAGCTTAACTATTTTGCACTTATTGTTTGTGGCATTTAGTACGTCACTATTCTATATTGTCATTCATGTTCATTATTTAGAAATTGCGCTGATCACTTCATCATTTTTTGTATTATGGATAACCTTCAACAAAATGGCTGCCCACACACTTTCAGGCTAGCTTTGTGGCGTCACCGGCTCCTCCCAACGCGTTGCATCATCAAATCACATGACTTCACATGACGTCATCAGAGGATCATATTTTTACCACTTACGGGTAAGTTTTCCCCTACTTGCCGAGGACTTGTTCAGGCAGCTCAAGGAAGAAAGGAAGCTATAGCTGAGCTGTCTAGGAGAAACTCTGTGTAACAGGAGTTAATCGAAGCCTGGTTTCATTGGATGTATGCAGAGTGGAACACTGGTCATCATATTTACATGGACTGGGTTGAACTGATCAAACCAGATTACTCCTACACAATTGTACATCAGGTGCACAGCCCCAACCCGATCAGAGAAGATCATGCTCCCAGATTCTAATTTCTAAGTTTGAATAGAGACTTAAAGTTGTTTTTACCTGCAATTCCATTTCTTCTGTTTCAAGTTATTCTGCCAAAGTATTTATGCTGTTTATTGTGTTTTTGTAGTTAATGTATGCCTTGTACTTATGTAAAAGTTAGTCGCAGCCAGGACGGCATGCCAAAAGGGGAGGGCGAGTGCAGGCAAGTTGAACTGTGCTCAGGCTGGGGGAAAGGGCTAAATATTACTAGCTCAGTTCCTGGGCTTTTGGTCCTAGCCAGCCCACCTTAACGCAGTCAGGTGTTCCATCCTGCGTATATTGGCTATAGTAGACAGGAGCTAGTGGGAGGAGAAGGAGACAGTTAACACCATGGAATTACTCTTTTTGTCGCTAGTAAGATAAAGGCAAAACAAAATATACTCTCTTATAAGAAGATAGTATTAACAGCGCTAATAAAATTAAATGAAAGTACTCAAATAGTCTATGGCTAATAAATACAATAGCACTAAACTCTTGAATGAACGAGAGTAAATATAAACATAAAATTAATAATAATAAAACAGAAAGTTCAATGCAGTGGCATGAGAAACAATAGTCCCAAATCGATCATTCATACAGATACCAGCGATAGCATGTAATACACCAGCGGTAGTATGTGAACACCACTTGTAACTACTGCATAAACTCAAGGTTTTCTTATGGACAGTTCATTACATGCAGTGGACCACAGTCAAGATAAGGAATTGTATTCCTTCTGGAGTGCACATATCCATGGGTAACTAAACCTTCACCACATCAGCGCATGAATACCCCCTATGGATGTAAGCTTACCAGAGGTAAGAAAAAGTCAAGCCTGTCATTTTCTTTCTCCCTTAGATCAGCTCTTCCACCACCAGAATCCCTCAGTCCTCCTCAGTCAGGATAATGCAATGCCATGGTAAACACATGTAGGAAATAGAAGGGGAGGCTCTCCATAGTGTAAAATTGTTTATTGAAAAGAATCCACAAGAAACCCCCCTTATTAAATGCGCTTACACAATAGAAGTTAAAAAACAGCCTGACATAATCAGCATCGGCTCACCGCTGGTCGGAGCTCCGAACGGCCCACCCACCACGATGAGTCCCGGGATGACGCTGCCTGTCTCCAGCTGGTAGGTCGCGTGGTCACGCCCTGACACGTTTTGTAATTCCGTCTTCAGAGGGTGAGGCCACGCAACACGACTCTACAATTAAATAGCACGGGAAGCGTCATCACCACGGGAAACATCAGACTCATACCCGCCCCTCTGTGGAGGGTAAACAACTGCAATGCAGCATCCCATCCATTCATAAAAGCTCACTCTATGTTAGCACCATATTACTAGGCTAATCATTACCCATGCTTCTCAAAATTCATAGTGTATAATATAAATACATTAAGTAATCATGTAATCGTTGAAATGTGTTACCGGAATTGATACAAATCAAAATCCCAGCATTATATTGAAATATTGATCATAACATCAAATTAGATCATCTTCTAGAAAAGGTTTGATTAAACACACATTGTTGAAAATACCCAGATGATGATATCTATTAAACAGTAGAATTTCAATCTAAGATACATCAATATAAATACCCATAGCTAAAATACCTACTAGGTTCACTAAAAAAGAAATAGGTAATGTGCCTTTGTATCGAGCACAAATTCTCATAAAAAATTCACATAAAGGATTAATTCACCAGCACATTGGAAAATCTACATGAAACAATTCTTTTCAAACGCCCATGTTTGTATATTACATACATCAGGTAGATATGATAGCTAAAGATGCACCAATATTAAAATACTGATACTAAAATACCCAGATAATCATAACTGTGGAATTGCAAAGTTTCAATCCGAATAGACAAAAGTAAACCAATATCGATACCCATAATTAAATCTGATTAAGATGACGACTAAAATCGTAAACTGGAGGGATATATTCTCTGTCTTCTTTCAAAAACAGGCATACAATCCCAAAATATAAGAAAAAAATGAATCTAAAAAAAAATGTTCTATAAATCCTCCAGTATACTGGAAAATTAATTAAAATCAAGTAAAAATAAAAAAAAAAAAATAAAAATAAAAAAAAAAAATAAAAATAAAGTGAACCATGCACCTTATCAGTATAACATAGACTACAGTAATTTAGTCATAAGGAGTTAATACTACAATGCAACATAGAACCCTAGAAAAATCAATAATGGGAGCCCACTAGTATCAATAATTGCTAATAAAACAATTTAGGTTGAGTTCAATATTCAGCCCATTAGGGCTAAGTGTATTGGCCATAAATATCCACAATGATTCACGCTTCGATATCTCTCTGACCATGTTAGCTCCTCTCCAGTTGGGGGTTAATTTGTCAATACCCCAAAATTTAAGGCCCTCTGGATTCCTATCATGCTTCTCCCTGAAATGCAATGATACGCTATGTTCTTTGTATCCTATCAGGATGTTATATATATGTTCTGACACCCTTTTGCCTAAAGTCCTTTTCGTATGTACATAAGGCCGCACGGACATTCTAAGGCATACACTGACATGCATGATATGAATTCTTTGATCTGGAATTCCTTACCATTAGCTGTTGAGGTAAAGCTGGTCAAACCCCTCAGATGTGTAGTGACTTGCTGACAAGACCTACACTTTCTACATGCATAGAAACCTGCTCGGTCCCAGAACATTTTCGTTTTGTTCGGAGGATCCAGTACCTTTTTGACCACCTGGTCGCCAAAAGAAGAGGTCTTTCTGTATATAAATGGCGGATTAACTGGTAGGTGCATACTCAGCACCATATACTCCAATGTTTTCTAATGATGGTCTCTATTTCACGATATTGTTCATGGTACCTGCTTATAAAGCCTCATTCGTGTTTAGAATCTTGTTCTTTTGTTTTGGGGACCAGACAAGCTTTTTGTGAATTAGAGCCCACCTGTGCTATCAACTTTTCCAGAGGTTGAACCTTGTAACCTTTTTCCACAAAACATTTTTTAATTACTTCTACCTGAGTCACATAATCGCTATCTAGTGTGCAATTGCGGCGTATACGTGTGAATTGCCCTTTAGGTATATTGCGCAACCATTGTGAGTGATGCCCACTCTGTGCTGGGATATAATTATTGTGATACGTACTCTTAAAGAACGCCTTAGTATACTGATGATCCTCTCCCTTCCTTACAGTAACATCCAAATAGTGTATTTCCTCCTGACTCCAATTAAATTCTAATTTGATGTTGTTAGCATTACTGTTTAACCATTGAGTGTATTCAACTAGGGAGGCCTCGGTGCCCTGCCACACCATAAACAGGTCATCTATGTACCGTTGGTAGAAGACCAATTCTTCTCTCCTGTTTCGGTATATCCACTTGTCCTCCTATTCACTCATGAACAAGTTTGCCAGGCTTTGCCCATTGCAATGCCGGTTTTCTTGTTTTCTTACAACAGCAGCTTGTATTTCATCTTATTTTATTTTTTAAAGTGGATTCATTTCCACTTTCTCTTTGTCATCCTTTGAGCGCTAGGACCAGTGTTGTTTATCAACCCTGGTATTTGTTTTATCTAGTAAGATAAAGGCCCTCAGCCTCCTTGCAGGTTTGGAGATGCCCGGAAAGGAGAGGCGTAGCAAATAATGAATAGGGTTTAGGGGATAGTCACATTCAATAGATTATGTTGAAGGGTCTGGACAAAGGCCCAAAAGGGTTTAATAAGGAAACAATCCCAAAAAATATGATAATGAGTGTCTACATCAGTACTGCATCTACAGCGAATGCGGGAGGCTTCTGGGTTATGAGCATGTAAGATATCTGGGGTCCTATACCAAAATAGGAGGATTTTTAAAGCAGTCTCTCTCTGCGCCATGATTCATGGTACCTTAGAGGCAGATCCCCAAATGTTATCCCAATCTGTTAGAGAGATAGATTGTTGAAGAGCATGAGACCATTTGCTCATATAGGAATGACTAGACTCGGTCAAGGGAGTAGCTTCATGAAGGAATTTGTATATGGCTGAAATCAAATGAGGTTCATGTGGACCCCTAGCACATAAAAGTTTGAAACCAGTAGGTTTTTCCAGAGATAAGCTAGGAGATTTGGCATCTCGGAATCTGATATTTAGATTGTATATCTGTAAAGGGTAAAAATTCATGGGTCAATGGGTGAACTAAGTGACGGAGTCGATAAACCCCTGCTTGGGTCCAGGGAAGCACACGGTTATAGGATAAGCTATCAGGCATATCTGGATTAAATAATACATTCAAAAGTGGGGGGCAAGGAGAAGAGAGAGAATACCCTCCAGAACATTGTTTCCAAATTGATAATGTGAATAACATTGGGGCCAAACAAAGACTTCTTAATTGAGGCATACAGTATCTCACAAAAGTGAGAACACCCCTCACATTTTTGTAAATATTTTATTATATCTTTTCATGTGACAACACTGAAGAAATTACTTTGCTAAAATGTAGTAGTGAGTGTACAGCTTGTATAACAGTGTACATTTTCTGTACCCTCAAAATAACTAAACACACAGCCATTAATGTCTAAACCGCTGGCAACAAAAGTGGGTACACCTCTAAGTGAAAATGTCCAAATTGGGCCCAATGTGTCAATATTTTGTGTGGCCACCATTATTTTCCAGAACTGCCTTAACCCTCTTGGACATGGAGTTCAACAGAGTTTCACAGATTGCCACTAAAATGTCCCCTTCCACTCCTCCATGATGACATCACAGAGCTGGTGGATGTTAGAGACCTTGCGCTCCTTTACCTTCCATTTGAGAATGCCCCACAGATGCTCAATAAAAGATGCTCAATAAAAGTTTAGGTCTGGAGACAGGCAGTGGTCATCTTGGAGGTGTGTTTGGGGTCATTATTATGTTGGAATACTGCCCTGCGGCCCAGTCTCCGAAGGGAGGGGATCATGCTCTGTTTTAGTATGTCACAGTACATGTTGACATTCATGGTCCCCTCAATGAACTGTATTTCCCCAGTGCCAGCAGCACTCATGCAGCCCCAGACCATGACACTCCTACCACCATGCTTGACTGTAGGCAAGACACTTGTCTTTGTACTGCTCACCTGGTTGCCACCACACACGCTTGACACCATCTGAACCAAATACGTTTATCTTGGTCTCATCAGACCACAGGACATGGTTCCAGTAATCCATGACTTTAGTCTGCTTGTCTTCAGCAAACTGCGGGCTTTCTCGTGCATCATCTTTAGAAGAGGCTTGCAGCCATGCAGACCAATTTGATGCAGTGTGCAGCGTATGGTCTGAGCACTGACAGGCTGACCCCCCACCCCTTCAACTTCTGCAGCAATGCTGGCAGCACTCATATGTCTATTTCTCAAAGACATCCTCTGAATATGACGCTGAGCATGTGCACTCAACTTCTTGGGTCGACCATGGCGAGGCCTGTTCTGAGTGGAACCTGTCCTGTTAAACCATTGTATGGTCTTGGCCACCATGCTACAGCTCAGTTTCAGAGTCTTGGTAATCTTCTCATTGCCTAGTCCATCTTTATGTAGAGCAACAGATCTTTTTTTCAGATCCTCAGAAAGTTCTATGCTATGAGGTGCTTCCAGTGAACTTCCAGTGACCAGTATGAGAGAGTGAGAGCGATAACACCAAATTGAACACACTTGCTTTCCATTCATATCTGAGACCAATTTGGATATTTTCACTTAGGGATGTACTCACTTTTGTTGCCAGCGGTTTAGACATTAATGGCTGTCTGTTGAGTTATTTTGAGGGGACAGCAAATTTACACTGTTATTCAAGCTGTACACTCACTACTTTACATTGTAGCAAAGTGTCATTTCTTCAGTGTTGTCACATAAAAAGATATAATAAAATATTTACAAAAATGTGAGGGGTGTACTCACTTTTGTGAGATACTGTATATCGGTCCAAAGGTGACCAAACCATAGAACATGGGTGTACAGGGGATGTAATTTCCATTTCAATCTTAGACAATCTATTTGGGGTGCAACGTGATGAACAAGAGATGATAGCTCGTAAATGTGTAGCTTTTTAGTAAATCTGGTGCTCCCAGGCCACCCCTAGATCTCAAAGCCTGGACCACCGACCCTGCAATCCTATGGGAAGCATTATTCCATATGAAATTAGGGAAAGTTCTCTGAAGTAGTTTAAATTGAGATAATGGAATCGGAACTGGGAGTGTCTCAAACAAATATAGCAATTTCGTGAGTATAGACATTTTAACATTGTTAATTCTTCCAAGGAGAGAGAGGGGGAGGGTAGTCCAATGCTTCAATAAACAGTTATTTTCTGTAAACAGAGAAGGAAAGTGGGCCTGATAGAGGGTGGAATAGGAGCTGGTTATATAAACACCCACATATTTGAGCGTATGGGGACATCAGTGGTAATTTAAATTTTGCTGGAGAGTGTTAGGGAGGAGCAAGGGAATATCTATAGAGAGGGCCTCAGTTTTGGTTTGGTTAATCCTGAAACCTGATAAAGAACCAGAATAGTTTAAAATCTTATGTAGTGAAGGGAGAGACGTAAGCGGTGAGATAATGTTAATGGTACATCATAAGCAAAAAGGGAAAGCTTGCACTCCCGTTGTCGCTACAGCTCCCCTTGGTTGAGAGTGAATGGCGGTAGCAAGAGGTTCCAAATTAGGGATAAAGAGTAAAGGTGAGAGGGGACAACCCTGCCTAGTACCATTACTCAAGGGAAACGATTGTGACAAGTTGTACTTGGGAGGTGGGTATAGAGTATAATGCTCGCAGAGCATGGATAAATGGACCGGAAAAACTGTAATAAGAGAATAGCAAACATAAAGGACCAATTCAGGCGGTCAAAGGCCTTTTGGGCATGTAGTCTTAAAACCAGGGCAGGGCGTTTAGTTTTGGTTAGGAGATCTATGAAGTAAATAGTACTTCTGGCATTATCACCTGCATGTCTAATAGGGACAAAACCAACCTGATCCCTGTAAATTAAGGATGGGCATAATAGTGAAAGTATATTTGCAGCGATTTTTGTAAAAATGGTATAGTCCAAATTTAATAATGCAATGGGATGGTAATTATCAGGGACTGACAGATATTTGCCTGGTTTTGGAATAACTGTGATGTATGCATGAAGAAATTGGGGATGAGGAATAGTGCCCTTCATCAGGGAGGCAAAAAAGGTTTAACAGATATGGAGTTAGAGTTAGGAAAAGGTTTTATAATAAGAGTAAGGTAAGCCGTCAGGGCGTGGGGATTTATGTGATGGCAATTGTTTGATGACCTCTGCTAATTCTTCAGCTGTAATAGGCATGTTTAGCTTAGATCGATTTGCTGAGGATAATTTGGGTAGCTGCAAGGAGGCAAAGAAGGAGTCAAACTGTTCCTGTGTAAACTGAGAATATGAATCTGCACTCAAGCAGTAATATAGCTTGTGGTAAAAATCCCCAAAAACTTTGGATATAGTACGAGGACAGTAGGTCAGAGTACCGTCTGGTCGGAGCAGAAAATCAGGTATGGAAAGAAAAGGGCGGGGTTTAAGCCTGTGTACGAGCATTCTATGAGGTTTGTTGGCATAGTCCTAAAATTTTTGTCTAGCCCATAATTTTGACTTTGAGATATTACCCATATCTAAAGACTTAATACAGTTACGTAAAGAAACAACAGCACGTAGACTTTCCACCGCAGGGGAGAGGAGCAAACGCACCCCTGCAGTACGTAGTTGGTCAAGCAACAGCAATTTCTGAAGAGTGGATTCCCATTTTAAACAAGATCTAGCAGAGATGCATTCGCCTATAAAAATGGCCTTATGGGCTTCCCCTACGGTGGAGGTCTCCGACACTATACCATCATTAGGTTGGAAGAACTCCGACAACTTCTTCAGAAGTTGATCCTTGTGTGATGAACGTGGGTGTCAGATCCCTGCCCTCCTCGCTAACTGGCAACGAAGGACCGGCCAACCTCACACCACGCTGTCACTTACGTAACAATGCCACTCTCAGCTGCGCCCAGCACAAAGATTTTCCAGCTTGCGGGACCACAATCTAGGTGCGAGCAGCCTGAGAGTGATTGTCACTGGGCTAATTACACAATTAACCCTCTAACTGCCACCCCCGTTTAAAAGACCGAGTCGGGGGAGACTCGTAATTTTAGCAATACCAATTATAATTTTAGAATAAGCGTCTGCCACGCACACTGCCACCACAGACAGGTCTGCTCAGAGTCTTACTCTACAACAGTAGTGCCCTTCAAGAGGCAGGTTCGTTTATAGCTTGCATTAAGAGCTTTAGAGACAAGGTTAACACTTTTCAACATAAGGGTTTATTATGAAAAGGTCAAAGTTGATGCAAATAAAACATTTACAGAAAAAAGATGTTTCAAAAGATAAAGACAATATACAGCCACAAAGAAATAAGGTAGAATTGGGAAGAAAGAATACTTGCAATTAATGTCTGAGGGTTGATCAGAGTTCGATCGATGAGCTAGGTAATCGGTTCTCGACTTGGCAGATGTTTCTTCTTGGATGGTAAAAGGAGAACTGACCATTGTTTTGGCATCTCCTCTTTTCTGTCAAATCAAAGGGGGTGTTGACAGCGACCAGTGACCAATCGTCTGGTCATCTTGTTTAGGGGTTGGTTGCTGGGAGGTGTCTACACTCATGACCACATCCCAGGTAGATTTTGTGATACATTCATATATCTGCATCTATAGTGTTTACAGACTGCAAATATCCATATTATTATTCAGCGTGGGATTTCCTGCAAAACAAGTCTAAACATGCAATATCTATAATGTATAGTCTGCTTAGGAGTTATAAGTGGTACCAGTGGTTTCCCATATGACCTGACATAGGGGTGTCTGGACTTGAAACGTTACATATTATCTGAGGAAACTAAATATGTCCATATTATGGCTCTGCTACTACTAAGTCGGAAGTTATGAAACATGCTGAAATTTCATACTTATCCCACTGAGGTGTATTCAAACATTTTACAACCAGGGCCTGTTGGGTCTCTGAATGGAGAGGGTGACAGTTTTACGACAGGCCTGAACACTGCCCTTTCAACAAGCTGTTTTTCTAATGACCTAGCCTGGTTCTGTTTTCTCTGTTGAGATAACCTTTTCTGTTGAACTTAAAAAGCTTTGAATTCCTAAGACAAGGGAGGAGGGAGGAGGGAGTTCAAATTTCTCTGTAATGTTACATGGTTAGCCAAACTGTCATGGCTACTTCCACACAAGACGGCAGCTAGCTACAGCTTTTCATGTCCCGTACGTGATATCATTACACCTTGATTTTAGGAATCCGGAGGAAGGATTCTTTGAGAGGCCAATGACATGTTTTTTTAGTCGGAGTAGGCGAGATCCAGAGGTATGGGTGCATGATCTGATCATGTTATAGGAATAATTTCTGAGGATACCAAATGTGTGCTGACTAGGGATGAGCTTCGTGTTCGAGTCGAACCCATGTTCGACTCGAACATCGGCTGTTCGCCCGTTCGCCGAATTGCGAACGATATGGGCCGTTCGCGCCAAATTCGTGTGGCGCGTCACGGCCCATAATTCACTGCGGCATGGCAGTGCATTGCTTGCTGATGATTGGCCAAGCATGCACTATGACCCGCATGCTTGGCCAATCACAGCGCCGCCTGAACAGAGAGCCATAATTGGCCAAAGCCAAGGAGGCTTTGGCCAATTATGGCTCAGGGGATTTAGTACACGCCCCACACTATATAAGGCCGCCTGCACGGCAGCCCTGTGTAGTGTGTGTTCCGGCGTTCATTGAGAGAGAGAGAGAGAGAGACAGACAGTGTCATTTGATTTGAGTTAGATAGATTAGGCAGAACAGTCAGTCAGTTAGCTGCACTTACAGTGTATTGTGTATATATATGCATCCCAGGTGTTGCATATATATATATACACTGTATTCAGTTTAGCTAGATCCGTTCCTGTTATCTTCTAGACTATTTACATTTAGTGCAGTGCGTCCTGCTCACAGTGTTCAGCTAGATCCGTTCCTGTTATCTTCCTACTGACAGGCAGGCTTGTCTGGTTACAGTATATAAAGCTACCTGAAGAAAATTACTGGTGTTCTATTTGATCCTATTAGTACCACGGTCAGGCAGCTAGACTATTTACATTTAGTATAGTGCGTCCTGCTCACAGTGTTCAGCTAGATCCGTTCCTGTTATCTTCCTACTGACAGGCAGGCTTGTCTGGTTACAGTATATAAAGCTACCTGAAGAAAATTACTGGTGTTCTATTTGATCCTATTAGTACCACGGTCAGGCAGTTAGACTATTTACATTTAGTACAGTGCGTCCTGCTCACAGTGTTCAGCTAGATCCGTTCCTGTAATCTTCCTACTGACAGGCAGGCTTGTCTGGTTACAGTATATAAAGCTACCTGAAGAAAATTACTGGTGTTCTATTTGATCCTATTAGTACCACGGTCAGGCAGCTAGACTATTTACATTTAGTACAGTGCGTCCTGCTCACAGTGTTCAGCTAGATCCGTTCCTGTTATCTTCCTACTGACAGGCAGGTTTGTCTGGTTACAGTATATAAAGCTACCTGAAGAAAATTACTGGTGTTCTATTTGATCCTATTAGTACCACGGTCAGGCAGCTAGACTATTTACATTTAGTACAGTGCGTCCTGCTCACAGTGTTCAGCTAGATCCGTTCCTGTTATCTTCCTACTGACAGGCAGGCTTGTCTGGTTACAGTATATAAAGCTACCTGAAGAAAATTACTGGTGTTCTATCCCAGCTTAGTGCAGCTACAGGCCATTAGTATGTCTGGAAGGCCAAGAAGGAGAGGCAGACAGTCACAAGCCAATAAGAGAGGGCAAGCAGGCTCTGTGTCTAGTGCTGGTCGTGGAGACGGTGCATCCTCATCAGCACGTGGCCATGGGACACGCTGGGCCTTTTTTTCGGCAGCTGGCCGTGTTGAGCCGCAACATGCGGAAGACTTGGTCGAGTGGATGACCAAGCCGTCCTCATCCTCCTCATCCTCTCTCACCCATGCCCAGGGTGCTTTGTCTGGCAAAGCAGCGGCCTCTTCCCTCAGCTCAATGTCATCAGTGACTCCTTCCCTAGCTCCACCATGTCCTCATGAGGATTCCCTCGAACTGTTTGACCACAGTGTTGGGTACATGCTCCAGGAGGATGCCCAGCGTTTGGAAGGCTCTGATGATGATACTGAGCTCGATGAAGGCAGTAACATGAGCACGGACAGAGGGGGTGCCCAAGAAGGACAGCAATCTGGCAGTCATGCTCCCCCTGCTGCAGCATACTGCCAGGTTTGCTCCAGTGATGAGGAGGGAGGGGATGATGAGGTCACTGACTCAACGTGGGTGCCTGATAGGAGAGAGGAGGAGGAGGAGGAGGAGGAGGCGGCACATCACCAACGAGGCAGGATGCCCTCCAGGGGCCAGCCTAAGGGCAGCACATTGACTGCATCACACCCCAAAGCTCCACATGTGCAGGGCGCTGCAGTCTCTGCGCGTTATTCAAAAAGTTCTTTGGTGTGGGCATTTTTTGAGACGAGTGCATCAGATCGCACCGCTGCTATTTGCAACATATGTCTCAAGCGTATCTCACGTGGCCAAAACATCTCCCGCTTGGGTACCACATGCTTGACCAGACATATGTTGACCTGCCATGCAGTTCGTTGGCAAGCGTATCTAAAAGACCCACACCAAAGAACAAAGAGGATCTCTCCTTGCTCCTCATCAGCTGAGATTTCCAACCCCACTAGACCTCCAGTCCTCTCTGAGACCTGCAGTGAGAGGAATGAAGGTGTAGAATTAGGTGTGTCACAGCCAAGTACTTGTGGGCAATCTGCTTTTGGTACACCGACGTCAGATTGTACCAGGCAAATTTCCCTGCCCCAGCTGCTGCACCGCCGAAAGAAGTTTGCTCCCAGCCATCCACATGCCCAGCGGTTGAATGCTAGCTTGGCAAAATTGCTAGCACTTCAACTGCTGCCTTTTCAGTTGGTAGACTCTGCCCCCTTCCGTGAGTTTGTGGAATGTGCGGTTCCTCAGTGGCAGGTACCCAAACGCCACTTTTTCTCACGGAAGGCGATTCCGGCTCTCTACCGGCATGTGGAAGGCAATGTCCATGCCTCGCTGGACAGGGCGGTCAGCGGTAAGGTGCATATTACCGCTGACTCATGGACCAGCAGGCATGGACAGGGCCGTTACCTAAGTTTCACGGCACATTGGGTGACTCTGCTGGCAGCTGGGAAGGATGCAGGACAAGGTGCAGTAGTGTTGGAGGTTGTTCCGCCACCACGCCTCCAAAATGCTGATTGTGACACACCTCTCTCCTCCACCCCCTCCTCTTCTTCTTCCTCCATGGCCTCTTCCTCGGAACCAGCGGTGCTCTGTAGTCGTTCAAGGGGCTACGCAAGTACGCAGGCCAAAAGATGCCATGCGGTGCTTGAGCTGGTGTGCTTGGGGGACAGGAGCCACACTGGGGCAGAGGTTCTGTCAGCTCTGCAGGGGCAGGTTCAGAGGTGGTTGACGCCACGCCAACTTAAGGCAGGAATGGTGGTTTGCGACAATGGCACCAACCTCCTCTCTGCCCTCCGACAGGGACAAATGACCCATGTGCCCTGTTTGGCTCATGTCCCTAACTTGGTGGTGCAGCGGTTCTTGGGCAGGTACCCAGGCTTACAGGATGTCCTGAGGCAGGCCAGGAAAGTCTTGTGCATTTCCGCCGGTCATATAATGCCAGTGCTCGGCTGACGGACCTCCAAAAGGAGTTTAACCTGCCCAAGAACCGCCTAATCTGTGACATGCCCACCAGGTGGAACTCAACGTTGGCCATGCTGCAGCGGCTGCACACGCAGCAGAGGGCCATCAATGAGTACCTGTGCGACTATGGCACCAGGACAGGGTCAGGGGAGCTTGGTTTTTTTTCCCCACGCCAGTGGGCCATGATCAGGGATGCATGCACTGTCCTGTCACCATTCGAGGAGGCCACGAGGATGGTGAGCAGTGACAGTGCATGCATCAGTGACACTGTCCCCCTTGTCCACCTGTTGGAGCACACGCTGCGTGGAATAATGGACAGGGCACTTGAGGCAGAACAGAGGCAGGAAGAGGAGGACTTCCTTAGCTCTCAAGGCCCCCTTTATCCAGACAGTGTTCCTGCGTGCCCGCCGATCACACAGGAAGAGGAGGAGGAGGAGGAGGAGGAGGAGGAAGATTGTGTCAGTATGGAGGTGGAGCCTGGCACTCAGCATCAGCAGCAGTCTTTAAGGGATCAGTCCCAAGAAACACATGGACTTGTACGTGGCTGGGAGGAGGTGGCTGCGGACGTTGTCGTCCTTAGTGACCCAGAGGACTCCGGACCGAATGCCTCAGCAAACCTACGCTGCATGGCCTCCCTGATCCTGCAAAGCCTGCGTAAGGATCCTCGTATTCGTGGTATCAAGGAGAAGGACCAATACTGGCTGGCAACCCTCCTTGATCCACGTTACAAGGGTAAGGTTGCGGACCTTATCTTGCCATCGCAGAGGGAGCAGAGGATGAAACATCTTCGGGAGGCCTTGCAGAAAGGTCTGTGCAATGCGTTCCCAGAGACTGGGAGGTTACAAACTCCTGTTTCTGGACAACGTGTTGCTGAGGCTTCGGTCAGTCAAAGAAGGAGCGGTGGAGAAGGTGGCCGTCTGACCGATGCGTTCAGACAATTTTTTGGTCCGCAGCCCCAAGGTATGATCGGTTCCAGCAACCATCGCCAGCGTCTGTTTTACATGGTGCAGGAATACCTAGGGGCAAGATCAGACTTGGACACCTTTCCCACCGAAAATCCTCTGGGTTACTGGGTCTTGAGGATGGATCACTCGCCAGAGCTTGCACAGTATGCAATTGAGCTACTGGCCTGTCCTGCATCCAGCGTTCTTTCGGAACGCACATTCAGTGCTGCTGGAGGCGTGGTAACCGATCACAGGGTGCGTCTGTCCACCGACTCGGTCGATCGGCTGACCTTCATAAAAAGGAATGAGTCTTGGATCACCACCAGCTACCAAGCACCTGATGCTGATGTAACCGAATAATTTTTTTTGAAATCTCAGATCCCTTCAAAGATTGCCTATGCTGATGTTGAGTGACTATCCCTGAGTAATTATCCTCTTCCTGCTCAATCATCACGCTGATAGCTTGTAAGAACATTTTTGGTTCTGGGCGCCACCACCAGTGCCTAAGGCACAATTTTTCAGCCCCTGTTTAACAGGGGCGTGTTAATTACAATTTTTGATGTAATACTTTGCAGCAGGGCTCGTTCCTGCATTCCAACTAGAGTGTCTGTGAGGGGTTGCAGTGTTGTGGCACCAGCACCAGTGCCTAAGGCCCAATTTTTCTGCCCCTGTCTAACAGGGGCGTGTAATTACAATTTTTGATGCAATACTTTGCAGCAGGGCTCGTTCCTGCGTTCCAACTAGAGTGTCTGTGAGGGGTTGCAGTGTTGTGGCACCAGCACCAGTGCCTAAGGCCCAATTTTTCTGCCCCTGTCTAACAGGGGCGTGTAATTACAATTTTTGATGCAATACTTTGCAGCAGGGCTCGTTCCTGCGTTCCAACTAGAGTGTCTGTAAGGGGTTGCAGTGTTGTGGCACCAGCACCAGTGCCTAAGGCCTAATTTTTCAGCTCCTGTTCAACAGGGGCATGTAATTACAATTCTTGATCTAATATTTCACAGCAGGGCCCTGTGAGGGCTTACAGTGTTGTGGCCACAGCAACACCTAAGGCCCAAATTTCTGCTGAGTATATAGGGCAGGACCCTACTTTCAAACATCTAACTTACAAACGACTCCTACTTGCAAACGGAAGGAGACAACAGGAAGTGAGATGAAATCTACCCCTAGGAAGGGAAATTCTCTCCTGTAAGAGTTAATATGGGAAAACAATTTCTCCTTTCCACTGATGCTTTCCAATCCTTGTTCCACAAAAAACCCAAATTTTCAAAAAACATTTTTCATTGGGACAAAAAGTGAGGTGAAATCTTCTGAAGAGGAGGAAAGACAGCAAAACAAATGTCACAGGGGTGATAACCCTTCCCTATGTTTTCCAAAAAGCTTAAAAAAGATTTTTTGGCTGGAGCTAAACGCTTTAAAAATTTACCCGTTCAAAGTTACAAAGAGATTCTACTTAACAACAAACCTACAGTCCCTGTCTTGTTTGCACCGCCTGTATACTGCTGTTCAGAGTATATAGGGCCTTTCCTTATTTTAATTTGGGTGCGGGGTTCCCCTTAATATCCATACAAGACCCAAAGGGCCTGGTAATGGACTGGGGGGTACCCATGCCGTTTGTCTCACTGATTTTCATCCATATTGCCATGACCCGACATGACATTAAACCCGCAAGCAGTTTTAAATGAGATTTTTTCCTTTAAAAATGACATTTGGTGCAGGGACTGTTCTAAACACGGGAAACACGAGCCACTTTACAGGCCTACTATAGACACACCCCAGGTACGATATTTAAAGGAATATTTCACTTTTTTTTTTACTTTAAGCATCATTAAAATCACTGCTCCCGAAAAAACGGCCGTTTTTAAAAGTTTTTTTTGCATTGATACATGTCCCCTGGGGTAGGACCCGGGTCCCCAAAACCTTTTTAGGACAATACCATGCAAATTAGCCTTTAAAATGAGCACTTTTGATTTCGAATGTTCGAGTCCCATAGACGTCAATGGGGTTCTAACGTTCGTGCGAACTTTCGGTCCGTTCGCAGGTTCTGGTGCGAACCGAACCGGGGGGTGTTCGGCTCATCCCTAGTGCTGACACAAAGAAATTATCTAAGTGGGAATAAAGTTTATGTGAGGGCGAGTAAAACATAAATTGTTTATGAGTGGGATGTTTGACCCACCAGGAATGAAAAAGGTTGTGGGATCTAATACATTTTTCAAAAGATGTGGACAATCTTTGGGTGTGAGTTGATGTGGTAGTTTTGAAAAGAGTGTGTTCTATCTTTAGTTGGAGACATGCACATATTAAAATCCCCACCTATGATCATAAAGGGTTGTGAAAAGGTTTGCATTTTCACAAATACCTCTGTAAGAAACCCTATCTGCCCAGAGTTAGGTGCATATATATTAACCAAGGTGAAAGATGTCATCATGTAAGCACAGTTCAGGAGAAAAAAACGGCCATGAGGGTCAAGAAAGGATGATTTGATCCGTACTGGGCATGTACGTTTTATTAAAATCACTACACCAGCCTTCCCAGAAGGGTCTGAAGCTACGAAAGGGGTGGGAAATAGTTTGGAGGCAAATTTAAAGGAGTCCTCTGCTTGAAAATGAGTTTCCTGGACCATGATCACATCTACTTTAGAAGATTTAAATTCCTTCAAAGTTAGCCATTTCTTATAGATAGAGTTCAAACCTTTGACATTACACAAAAAAATACTTAAAGCCATAACGGACAGTATATAAGCAATGCAATTGTCATCCAATCAAACAAAATAGAAAGTGTTGTCCATGGTGTACAAGAAGAAAGAGTCATTAGTGGACAAATATTCAAAAGAGTTAAAGAAACATCAATGAAGATAGGAGTTGTAGCCAAACACAGGTCAAAAAAGGACCTGCGAAAAATAATAATAAAAAATACAACATTGGTGAGAAGCCTGAGGGAATCCAAACCCTCCAGAATCCAAGGCCGATGCCGAGGACAATGGAGAGCAGCATGGTGGCTCACAATACCAGGCAAGCAGGTCCGTCACCTTCCGAAGAGCTTAAAAAGTAAACAAAATGAAGAACCAAACAAATATTGAGAACGGTGGTAGCAAGTAGTCCCACAGGTGAGGAAACCAGATCCCCACACCAGGATCTTCAACTTGTAGAGTACAAACCATATTCGTATATACAGATCAGCATGGATATCAGTAGAAAGCCATCAGGTGGGGTATCCAGAGGAAGCAGCCATTGAGGGATGGAAGAAGCTTTCTGTGATCTCTGCCACACAGGAGTCCAGACCTTTCCAGTAGAAAACGCCCATGGAGTAGGAAGGGGCAGTTGAAGATATTCTTCAGGAAGTGATGGGAGATCTAGGTTGCGTAAAAAGACTTCACTTTTGTGGAGATCCCGCATGGAATATTGTGCCCCATCTCTGGGGGCTGACAGCCGGAAGGGAAACCCCCAGCGGTAAAGAACCTAATGGTTTTGTAGGTGGGTAGTGACAGGTCGCAAGCTCCCTCATTTAGCAAAAGTGATATATGATAAATCACTAAAGATTTAGATTTTGGTGCCTTTGTAATCCAGTTGGGTTGTGAGGATTTCTTTACTTTCGTAGTAGTGAAAGTGAACAATAATGTCCCTGGGATTAGCACCTGGTGGTGGTTTTGGGGCCAAAGATCTGTGGGCCCTATCAAGGCGCCAATCTATATCTGGAATGTGGGGAGCCAGGGTAACAAAAAGGCCCAAAAGATAGGGATGTATCTCCTAGTCACTTATGGACTCAGGGACTCCACGGATCTGTAGGTTCTTTCGGCGTTCCCTGTTTTCCAGGTCTTCTTGCTGCATTTGAATTTGGGAGACTGTATGTTTAAGGGCAGCATTATCTTCTTCTAGGACATGTACATCCTGTATTAGTTCATCAAATTTGTTTTCAAGGGTATTGGTACGTTCTCCTAATTGGGTAATTAACCCCCTGAGTTCATGTGCAATTTTCCCCACCTCTCTGGAAATATTATTGGTTAAATCCTGCAGCAGGGCTTGCAGCTTTACATCCAGGACTTCTACAGTAACTTTCGCAGCGAGCCCCATTATTGGTATAGGTGGGACCCCTTGCAGAAGACCCATCTGTGATTGCAAGTGGATAGGTGGGCTCCGGCGGGTCATCCAGAGTACCCGAGGCCAGGGATTGCGGCCTAAGCAGGAACCGCTCCATGAACTGGGGAGGCCATGACTCGGTACAGGGCTGGGAGATGTTTTTCTGATGTCCAATCTTACCCATGGAATGCCTGGGCTCTTCCAGAGGTAGATGGTGTAGCTCCCGTGGTGATAGGTGTAGTCAGAGCAGAGTGGGAGCCTCAGAAGGGAAGACGGGGACTGGAGCCAGGAGATCATGTGTCCGCCATCTTACAAGACTAAGATGTTTTTCATATTGAACTTTTCTGCCCTGTTAGATTCTTCACATGACCACAGTCTCTGCCTGATCCCAGGCATTGATGAGCTGGCTCTGAGTGAAAGGTATCCCCGCATGCACAGGTGCAGATGACCCCTCTCTCACGCAGTTACATATTTCAATTTTTTTTATGAATCACTGGACCAGCAGGCAAGTTTTTTTTGTGTTGAGACCTTCACATATCTTTAATATTGATTGGACCCTGGGCAAACATTTTCTTGCCACCCCCCCCCCCATGCAATTTCGCTCTCCGCCTGCCTGCACACCATGGACTGGGGTGGTGAGGGAACCCATCAATAGACAGAAAACTCCTAGGGATCTTAGAACTCCTGGGATCAGTGGCAGTGCTAGGGGGAGGGGAGGGTGTGATCAATGGCAATGCTGATTTTTTTTTTACCAACTACCAATATAAGGAGGAGTTTCAATACTGGCCACCAATGTAATAGGGGTTTACACTGACCACTAATGTAAGGGGGACCTTCACACATTTGTGTTTTGGAAATGCATGTAAAATCAGTTTCCTAACACCACAGAAACGTGCTGCCCTTTAGCAAATACACAGCAGTGCCATTAATAGTTAATGGCACCCTCATGCATCTGCTGACATGTGCTGTGCAACCGTGTGATTTTGAAAAAATGTTAGGGACTTCTTCTGCATTTCTAGCGCTTAGAGCAGTCCATTGAAATAATTGGGCTGCCCTACACGTCACCCACTCTGTCAGTACACCTTTGCATCCTAAAACCCCTGCTAACCTCTGCACCCCAAACCTCCCCCATCCTCTCCACTCCAACCCTCAACCCCTTAAACTCTACCTTACTCCTCTGCTCATCTTTGCACCCACCTTCCTTACCTTTATACATCCCCTCTATGCTCACCTGCGCACCCAAACTGTAATTCCTTCTCTGCCTATCTCTGCACACCCCATACTACCCCCCACCAATTTGCTTACCTTTGCAGAACAGACTGGTGTTAGGCTGAATGACCACAGTTGCAAGCAGGACTTTCAAGCATACCCCTTTATCTCCGCAGTGGGCAGCATTCAGTATCGGTGATGGTGTATATGAACTCAGGGGGGCATGCTATACATATGAATGCTGCCGCTATTTACATATCAATGTTGGTTATTTACATGTAAACACAGGGTCTGCAGTTGAGTCATCAGTACACAACAATAGGGCAGAGCTGGGCAGCATTAGTAGCAGCACTTTACACTGAGATATTGGGACACAGCAGGGGACTAAAACTTCAAGGGAATTTAAACCGGGATAATTGGCAAGTATGAGGTAGCTGTTTTGGGCCCCACAACAATGACAGGGCCCAGGACAGCTGCCCCTTTTGCCCTGCCTTAACTGCTTGACATCCGCGCTATAGCCGAATGACGGCTACAGCGCGGACCTGAATTCCCTGTGCACGTGCCCTGCGCGCGCCCTGCAGGGCGCGCGTGGAGCGCGCTGTGATCACCGAGTCACTGAGACTCGGGTGATCACCGATCCAAGTAAGGGGCTGGTCCCGGCCCCTTACCATGTGATCAGCTGTCAGCCAATGACAGCTGATCACATGATCAAAACAAAAGCTCTGTGATCGTTTTTTTTTTCTCCTCGCGCTGACAGTGCGAGGAGAAAAAAAAGCCGATCACCGTCTCAGCAGCAAGGGACATCGGTCCCGAAGAGGAGGAGGCAATAATGCCTCATACGTGCCTCAATTGTGCCACAAGTACCCCCTGCCAGAGCCACCTGTTATTGACACATCACAGTGCCCACAGTGCCCACCAGTGCCACGTATCAATGCCCATAAGTGCCACCTATCAATGCCTACAAGTGCCACCTATCAATGCCCACCATTGCCACCTAACAATGCCCACCAGTGGTGCCAATCGGTGCCACCTAGCAGTGTACAAGATCAGTGCCCATTATTGCCACCAATCAGTGCCCATCACTGCCACCCATCAGTGCCCATCACTGCTACCTATCAGTGCCCATTGGTGCCGCCTCATCAGCGTACATCAATGAAGGAGAAAAATTACCCTTTTAAAAAATTTTATAACAAAATATAAAAAAAAATAATTTTTTTTTTTTTTAAATTCGCTCTTTTTAAATTTTTTTAACAAAAAATAAAAACCGCAGAGGAGATCAAATACCACCAAAAGAAAGCTCTATTTGTGGGGAAAAAATGATAAAAATTTCATTTGGGTATAGTGTTGCATGACCGCGCAATTGTCATTCAAAGTGCATCAGTGCTGAAAGCTGAAAATTGGTCTGGATAGGAGGGGGGTTTAAGTGCCCTGTAAGCAAGTGGTTAAAGACGACCCTGACACTAACTAACAACTTTGAGGTAAACAGGCCATGTCCTTGGAAGCTACCTAGGTCTTACAGTGAAAGGGGAAATAGCACAGTAAATGATTGAATGTCTTGCAATCATTCATTCTTTCTTCATAATTCTCCATTTCTTCCTTGACAAAGCTCAGCCTTTCAGAGCATATATAATTCTATTGTAATGCATGGAAATCGAATATTATGGATGTGATATAGGGGTAAAAAAGAGCATGCACATACACACCGTTTTGTATTTCATTCTTAACTAAGTACTAGAAAGTGGAGGTTCTGTAATTCAAAGATTGCACTAAAGCTTCTAATTCTGTCTAGCATTAAACTATACAGAGTACTGTGCACTGTGTGGCAAGTTATTATACCTAATTCAGAAATCATTGCATATACTGTATAGTTTCATTTAAACCCACTGCAGATGAAATTAAATGAATTGTCACTGTTACACATTTCAAATAATTAGGACAACAGTGCTGAAATTACACTAGAATATATTGATTACACATTATATTGGGATTATAACAGTGTTTCTCAAACCTTTCTTTTAAATACCATCTAACAGGTCATAGTTTCCAGTTCTCTTTTTCTTGTTTTTCTGGAGGATAATTAAAGATACAAATACCGGTTAAAAAAAAAAATAAAAGTATGGCGACTGTCAATTACAACCATTGGTTCCTAAGATTCCCTCCTTCCTTAGGGACACTAAAGATACAATAAATGCTTTAAAACATGTGAGGTGTGATCCAGACTGTCTCTTGGTCACAACTCATTTATATTATTATAGTTATTATTATTATACACGATTTATGTAGAACCAACAGTTTATGCAGTGCTTTACAATGTAGAGGGGGGACAGCATAATTACAATACAGTTCAATACAGAAGGAACAGGAGGGCCCTGCTCATAGAGCTTACATTCTAAAGGGAGGGGGTGGTGGTACAAAAGGTAATAGATTTGGGGAATGATTTAATGGGGGTGGCTCGGGGACAGTTGTTAGGTGGGTGTGGGATAGGCTTCCCTGAATAAGTGAGTTTTCAGGGATCTCCTAAAGGTGGACAGGTTAGGGGTTGATCATATATACCGGAGTAGGGAGTTCCGGAGGATAGGAGAGGCTCTGGAGAAGTCCTGAAGGCGAGCATGAGAGAAGGTAACAAGGGAGCTAGAGAGCAGGTGGTCCTGGGAGGAGTGGAGGGGGCGATTTGGACGATATCTGCAGATGAGGTTGGTGATGTAGCTGGGGGCGATGATGTGGATGGCCTTGTATGTTGTGGTTAACATTTTGAATTTTTTACAATGGGGTAGGTGAAGCCAGTGAAGGGATTAGCAGAGAGGGGAAGCAGTCACAGATCGTTTAGTGAGGCGTATTAGTCTAGCAACAGCATTCATAATAGACTGAAGGGGGATAGCCTGCGTATAGGTAAGCCATTAAGGAGAGAGTTGCAGTAGTCAAGGCGGGAAATAATCAAGGCATGAATAAGTTGCTTTGCGGTGTCATTAGTCAAGAAGGGTCGAATTCTGGAGATTAGGGATGAGCTTTGTGTTCAAGTCGAACCCATGTTCGACTCGAACATCGTCTGTTCGCCCGTTCGCCGAATTGCGAACGATATGGGCCGTTCGCGCCAAATTCGTGTGGCGCGTCATGGCCCATAATTCACTGCGGCATCGCAGTGCATTGCTGGCTGATGATTGGCCAAGCATGCACTATGACCCGCATGCTTGGCCAATCACAGCGCCGGCTGAACAGAGAGCTGTAATTGGCCAAAGCCAAGGAGGCTTTGGCCAATTATGGCTCAGGGGATTTAGTACACGCCCCACACTATATAAGGCCACCTGCACGGCGGCCCTGTGTAGTGTGTGTTCCGACGTTCATTGAGAGAGAGAGAGACAGACAGTGACATTTGATTTGAGTTAGATAGATTAGGCAGAACAGTCAGTCAGTTAGCTGCACTTACAGTGTATTGTGTATATATATGCATCCCAGGTGTTGCATATATATATATATACACTGTATTCAGTTTAGCTAGATCCGCTATTGTTATCTTCCTACTGACAGGCAGGCTTGTCTTGTTACAGTATTTACAGCTACCTGAAGAAAATTACTGGTGTTCTTTTGATCCTATTAGTACCACAGTCAGGCAGCTAGACTATTTACAGTTAGTGCAGTGCGTCCTGCTCACAGTGTTCAGCTAGATCCGTTCCTGCTATCTTCTTACTGACAGGCAGGCTTGTCGTGTTACAGTATATACAGCTACCTGAAGAAAATTGCTTGTGTTCTTTTGATCCTATTAGTACCACAGTCAGGCAGCTAGACTATTTACAATTAGTGCAGTGCGTCCTGCTCACAATGTTCAGCTAAAACTACAAGTTAGTGGGGTGCGTCCTGCTCACAATGTTCAGCTAAACCTACAAGTTACTGCTGTGCGTCCTGCTCACAGTGTTCAGCTAAACCTACAAGTTAGTGTGGTGTGTCCTGCTCACAGTGTTCAGCTAAACCTACAAGTTAGTGGGTGCGTCCTGCTCACAGTGTTCAGCTAAACCTACAAGTTAGTGGGGTGCATCCTGCTCACAGTGTTCAGCTAAACCTACAAGTTAGTGCGGTGCGTCCTGCTCACAGTGTTCAGCTAAACCTACAAGTTAGTCGGGTGCGTCCTGCTCACAGTGTTCAGCTAAACAAGCAAGTTAGTGGGGTGTGTCCTGATCACATTGTTCAGTTAAACCTACAAGTTAGCGGGGTGCGTTCTGCTCACAGTGTTCAGCTAAACCTACAAGTTAGTGTGGTGCGTCCACCTCACAGTGTTCAGCTAAACCTACAAGTTAGTGGGGTGCGTCCTGCTCACAGTGTTCAGCTAAACCTACAAGTTAGTGGGGTGCGTCCTGCTCACAGTGTTCAGCTAGATCCGTTCCTGTTATCTTCTTACTGACAGGCAGGCTTGTCTTGTTACAGTATATACAGCTACCTGAAGAAAATTGCTGGTGTTCTTTTGATCCTATTAGTACCACAGTCAGGCAGCTAGACTATTTACAGTTAGTGCAGTGCATCCTGCTCACAGTGTTCAGCTAAAACTACAAGTTAGTGGGGTGCATCCTGCTCACAGTGTTCAGCTAAACCTACAAGTTAGTGGGGTGCGTCCTGCTCACAGTGTTCAGCTAAACCTACAAGTTAGTGCGGTGCGTCCTGCTCACAGTGTTCAGCTAAACAAGCAAGTTAGTGGGGTGCGTCCTGCTCACAGTGTTCAGCTAAACCTACAAGTTAGTGGGGTGCGTCCTGATCACAGTGTTCAGCTAAACCTACAAGTTAGTGGGGTGCGTCCTGCTCACAGTGTTCAGCTAAACCTACAAGTTAGTGTGGTGCGTCCACCTCACAGTGTTCAGCTAAACCTACAAGTTAGTGGGGTGCGTCCTGCTCACAGTGTTCAGCTAAACCTACAAGTTTGTGTTGTGCGTCCTGCTCACAGTGTTCAGCTAGATCCGTTCCTGTTATCTTCTTACTGACAGGCAGGCTTGTCTTGTTACAGTATATACAGCTACCTGAAGAAAATTACTGGTGTTTTTTTGATCCTATTAGTACCACAGTCAGGCAGCTAGACTATTTACAGTTAGTGCAGTGCGTCCTGCTCACAATGTTCAGCTAAAACTACAAGTTAGTGGGGTGCGTCCTGCTCACAATGTTCAGCTAAACCTACAAGTTAGTGCGGTGCATCCTGCTCACAGTGTTCAGCTAAACCTACAAGTTAGTGCGGTGCGTCCTGCTCACAGTGTTCAGCTAAACCTACAAGTTAGTGGGTGCATCCTGCTCACAGTGTTCAGCTAAATCTACAAGTTAGTGGGGTGCATCCTGCTCCCAGTGTTCAGCTAAACCTACAAGTTAGTGCGGTGCGTCCTGCTCACAGTGTTCAGCTAAACCTACAAGTTAGTCGGGTGTGTCCTGTTCACAGTGTTCAGCTAAACAAGCAAGTTAGTGGGGTGTGTCCTGATCACAGTGTTCAGCTAAACCTACAAGTTAGTGGGGTGCGTCCTGCTCACAGTGTTCAGCTAAACCTACAAGTTAGTGTGGTGCGTCCACCTCACAGTGTTGAGCTAAACCTACAAGTTAGTGGGGTGCGTCCTGCTCACAGTGTTCAGCTAAACCTACAAGTTAGTGGGGTGCGTCCTGCTCACAGTGTTCAGCTAGATCCGTTCCTTTTATCTTCTTACTGACAGGCAGGCTTGTCTTGTTACAGTATATACAGCTACCTGAAGAAAATTGCTGGTGTTCTTTTGATCCTATTAGTACCACAGTCAGGCAGCTAGACTATTTACAGTTAGTGCAGTGCATCCTGCTCACAGTGTTCTGCTAAAACTACAAGTTAGTGGGGTGCATCCTGCTCACAGTGTTCAGCTAAACCTACAAGTTAGTGGGGTGCGTCCTGCTCACAGTGTTCAGCTAAACCTACAAGTTAGTGCGGTGCGTCCTGCTCACAGTGTTCAGCTAAACAAGCAAGTTAGTGGGGTGCGTCCTGCTCACAGTGTTCAGCTAAACCTACAAGTTAGTGGGGTGCGTCCTGATCACAGTGTTCAGCTAAACCTACAAGTTAGTGGGGTGCGTCCTGCTCACAGTGTTCAGCTAAACCTACAAGTTAGTGTGGTGCATCCACCTCACAGTGTTCCGCTAAACCTACAAGTTAGTGGGGTGCGTCCTGCTCACAGTGTTCAGCTAAACCTACAAGTTCGTGGGGTGCGTTCTGCTCACAGTGTTCAGCTAGATCCGTTCCTGTTATCTTCTTACTGACAGGCAGGCTTGTCTTGTTACAGTATATACAGCTACCTGAAAAAAATTACTGGTGTTCTTTTGATCCTATTAGTACCACAGTCAGGCAGCTAGACTATTTACAGTTAGCGCAGTGCGTCCTGCTCACAGTGTTCAGCTAAACCTACAAGTTAGTGGGGTGCGTCCACCTCACAGTGTTCAGCTAAACCTACAAGTTAGTGTGGTGCGTCCACCTCACAGTGTTCAGCTAAACCTACAAGTTAATGGGGTGCGTCCTGCTCAGAGTGTTCAGCTAAACCTACAAGTTAGTGGGGTGCTTCCTGCTCACAGTGTTCAGCTAAACCTACAAGTTTAGCAGCCTTTTTTTCGGCAGCTGGACGTGTTGAGCCGCAACATGCGGAAGACTTGGTCAAGTGGATGACCAAGCCGTCCTCATCCTCCTCATCCTCTCTCACCCATGCCCAGGGTACTTTGTCTGGCAAAGCAGCGGCCTCTTCCCTCGGCTCAATGTCATCAGTGACTCCTTCCTTAGCCCCACCATGTCCTCCTGAGGAGTCCCTCGAACTGTTTGACCACAGTGTTGTGTACATGCTCCAGGAGGATGCCCAGCGTTTGGAAGGCTCTGATGATGATACTGAGCTCGATGAAGGCAGTAACATGAGCACGGACAGAGGGGGTGCCCAAGAAGGACAGCAATCTGGCAGTCATGCTCCCCCTGCTGCAGCATACTGCCAGGTTTGCTCCAGTGATGAGGAGGGAGGGGATGATGAGGTCACTGACTCAACGTGGGTGCCTGATAGGAGGAGGAGGAGGAGGAGGAGGCGGCACATCACCAACGAGGCAGGATGCCCTCCAGGGGCCAGCCTAAGGGCAGCACATTGACTGCATCACACCCCAAAGCTCCACATGTGCAGGGCGCTGCAGTCTCTGCGCGTTATTCAAAAAGTTCTTTGGTGTGGGCCTTTTTTGAGACAAGTGCATCAGATCGCATAAGGTGCATATTACCGCTGACTCATGGTCCAGCAGGCATGGACAGGGACGTTACCTAAGTTTCACCGCACATTGGGTGACTCTGCTGGCAGCTGGGAAGGATGCAGGACAAGGTGCAGTAGTGTTGGAGGTTGTTCCGCCACCACTCCTCCAAAATGCTATTGATTGTGACACACCTCTCTCCTCCACCCCCTCCTCTTCTTCTTCCTCCATGGCCTCTTCCTGTGCTTTGTCCTCGGAACCAGCGGTGCTCCGTAGCCGTTCAAGGGGCTACGCAAGTACGCAGGCCAAAAGATGCCATGCGGTGCTTGAGCTGGTGTGCTTGGGGGACAGGAGCCACACTGGGACAGAGGTTCTGTCAGCTCTGCAGGGGCAGGTTTAGAGGTGGTTGACGCCATGCCAACTTAAGGCAGGAATGGTGGTTTGCGACAATGGCACCAACCTCCTCTCTGCCCTCCGACAGGGACAAATAACCCATGTGCCCTGTTTGGCTCACGTCCTTAACTTGGTGGTGCAGCGGTTCTTGGGCAGGTACCCGGGCTTACAGGATGTCCTGAGGCAGGCCAGGAAAGTCTGTGTGCATTTCCGCCGGTCATATAATGCCAGTGCTCGGCTGACGGACCTCCAAAAGGAGTTTAACCTGCCCAAGAACCGCCTAATCTGTGACATGCCCACCAGGTGGAACTCAACGTTGGCCACGCTGCAGCGGCTGCACATGCAGCAGAGGGCCATCAATGAGTACTTGTGCGACTATGGCACCAGGACAGGGTCAGGGGAGCTTGGTTTTTTTTCCCCACGCCAGTGGGCCATGATCAGGGATGCATGCACTGTCCTGTCACCATTTGAGGAGGCCACGAGGATGGTGAGCAGTGACAGTGCATGCATCAGTGACACTGTCCACCTGTTGGAGCACACGCTGCGTGGAATAATGGACAGGGCACTTGAGGCAGAACAGAGGCAGGAAGAGGAGATCTTCCTTAGCTCTCAAGGCCCTCTTTATCCAAACAGTGTTCCTGCGTGCCCGCCGATCACACAGGAAGAGGACGAGGAGGAGGAGGAGGAGGAGGAGGAGGAGGAAGATTGTGTCAGTATGGAGGTGGAGCCTGGCACTCAGCATCAGCAGCAGTCTTTAAGGGATCAGTCCCAAGAAACACATGGACTTGTACGTGGCTGGGAGGAGGTGGCTGCGGACCATGTCGTCCTTAGTGACCCAGAGGACTCCGGACCGAATGCCTCAGCAAACCTATGCTGCATGGCCTCCCTGATCCTGCAAAGCCTGCGGAAGGATCCTCGTATTCGTGGTATCAAGGAGAAGGACCAATACTGGCTGGCAACCATAACCAACCAATATTCGCTGGTTGCGGACCTTATCTTGCCATCGCAGAGGGAGCAGAGGATAAAACATCTTCGGGAGGCCTTGCAGAAAGGTCTGTGCAACGCGTTCCCAGAGACTGGGAGGTTACAAACTCCTGTTTCTGGACAACGTGTTGCTGAGGCTTCGGTCAGTCAAAGAAGGAGCGGTGGAGAAGGTGGCCGTCTGACCGATGCGTTCAGACAATTTTTTGGTCCGCAGCCCCAAGGTATGATCGGTTCCAGCAACCATCGCCAGCGTCTGTTTTACATGGTGCAGGAATACCTAGGGGCAAGATCAGACTTGGACACCTTTCCCACCGAAAATCCTCTGGGTTACTGGGTCTTGAGGATGGATCACTGGCCAGAGCTTGCACAGTATGCAATTGAGCTACTGGCCTGTCCTGCATCCAGCGTTCTTTCGGAACGCACATTCAGTGCTGCTGGAGGCGTGGTAACTGATCACAGGGTGCGTCTGTCCACCGACTCAGTCGATCGACTGACCTTCATAAAAATGAATCAGTCTTGGATCACCACCAGCTACCAAGCACCTGATGCTGATGTAACCGAATATTTTTTTTTTAAATCTCAGATCCCTTCAAAGACTGCCTATGCTGATGCTGAGTGACTATCCCTGAGTAATTATCCTCTTCCTCCTCAATCATCACGCTGATAGCTTGTAAGAACATTTTTGGTTCTGGGCGCCACCACCAGTGCCTAAGGCACAATTTTTCAGCCCCTGTTTAACAGGGGCATGTAATTACAATTTTTGATGCAATACTTTGCAGCAGGGCTCGTTCCTGCGTTCCAACTAGAGTGTCTGTGAGGGGTTGCAGTGTTGTGGCACCAGCACCAGTGCCTAAGGCCCAATTTTTCTGCCCCTGTTTAACAGGGGCGTGTAATTACAATTTTTGATGCAATACTTTGCAGCAGGGCTCGTTCCTGCGTTCCAACTAGAGTGTCTGTGAGGGGTTGCAGTGTTGTGGCACCAGCACCACCACCACCAAAGGCCCAATTTTTCTGCCCCTGTTCAACAGGGGCATGTAATTACAATTCTTGATCTAATATTTCACAGCAGGGCCCATTTCTGCACCCACCAAGAGCGAGTGAGGACTTACAGTGTTGTGGCACCAGCACCACCACCACCACCACCAAAGGCCCAGTTTTTCTGCCCCTGTTCAACAGGGGCATGTAATTACAATTCTTGATCTAATATTTCACAGCAGGGCCCTGTGAGGGCTTACGTTGTTGTGGCCACAACAACACCTAAGGCCCAAATTTCTGCTGAGTATATAGGGCAGGACCCTACTTTCAAACATCTAACTTACAAACGACTCCTACTTGCAAACGGAAGGAGACAACAGGAAGTGAGATGAAATCTACCCCTAGGAAGGGAAATTCTCTCCTGTAAGAGTTAATATGGGAAAAACATTTCTCCTTTCCACTGATGCTTTCCAATCCTTGTTCCACAAAAAACCCCAAATTCTCAAAAAACATTTGTCATTGGGACAAAAAGTGAGGTGAAATCTTCTAAAGAGGAGGAAAGACAGCAAAACAAATGTCACAGGGGTGATAACCCTTCCCTATGTTTTCCAAAAAGCTTAAAAAAGATATTTTGGCTGGAGCTAAACACGTTAAAAATGTACCCATTCAAAATGACAAACAGATTCTACTTAACAACAAACCTACAGTCCCTGTCTTGTTTGCACCGCCTGTATACTGCTGTTCAGAGTATATAGTGCCTGGTGGCCCCACACCTTTCCTTATTTTAATTTGGGTGCGGGGTTCCCCTTAATATCCATACAAGACCCAAAGGGCCTGGTAATGGACTGGGGGGTACCCATGCCGTTTGTCTCACTGATTTTCATCCATATTGCCAGGACCCGACATTACATTAAACCTGCAAGCAGTTTTAAATGAGATTTTTTCCTTTAAAAATGACATTTGGTGCAGGGACTGTTCTAAACACGGGAAACATGCGCCACTTTACAGGCATACTATAGACACCACCCAGGTACGATATTTAAAGGAATATTTCACTTTTTTTTTTTTTTTACTTTAAGCATCATTAAAATCACTGCTCCCGAAAAAACGGCCGTTTTTAAAAGTTTTTTTTGCATTGATACATGTCCCCTGGGGTAGGACCCGGGTCCCCAAACCCTTTTTAGGACAATACCATGCAAATTAGCCTTTAAAATGAGCACTTTTGATTTCGAACGTTCAAGTCCCATAGACATCAATGGGGTTCTAACGTTCGTGCGAACTTTCGGTCCGTTCGCAGGTTCTGGTGCGAACCGAACCGGGGGGTGTTCGGCTCATCCCTACTGGAGATGTTGCGGAGGTTAAGGTGGCAAGATTTAGCCAGTGATTGGATGTGGGGGCTGAAGTAGAGGTCAGAATCAAGGATTACACCCAGCACCCTGGCATGTGTGGAGGGATCAGTGGTTGTGCTGTGGACCTTAATGGTAAAGTCACGGGGGGGACTGGGAAGTAGGGATGAGCTTCGAGTTCGAGTCGAACTCATGTTCGACTCGAACATTGGCTGTTCGCAAGTTCACCGAACAGCGAACAATTTGGGGTGTTCGCGGCAAATTCGAATGCCGCGGAACACCCTTTAAAAGTCTATGGGAGAAATCAAAAGTGCTAATTTTAAAGGCTAATATGCAAGTTATTGTCATAACCCCCCCAGGGGACATGGATCAATGCCAAAAAAAGTTTTAAAAACGGCCGTTTTTTCAGGAGCAGTGATTTTAATAATACTTAAAGTCAATCAATAAAAGTGTAATATCCCTTTAAATTTCGTACCTGGGGGGTGTCTATAGTGTGCCTGTAAAGGGGCGCATGTTTCCTGTGTTTAGAACAGTCTGACAGCAAAATGACATTTTGAAGGAAAAAACTCATTTAAAACTACCCGCGGCTATTGCATTGCCGACAATACACATAGAAGTTCATTGATAAAAACGGCATGGGAATTCCCCAAAGGGGAACCCCAAACCAAAATTAAAAAAAAAAAATGACGTGGGGATCCCCCTAAATTCCATACCAGGCCCTTCAGGTCTGGTATGGATATTAAGGGGAACCCCGGCCAAAATTTTAAAAAAAAAATGACGTGGGGTTCCCCCTAAATTCCATACCAGACCCTTCAGGTCTGGTATGGATTCTAAGGGGAACCCCGCGCCAAAAAAAAAAAAAAAAACGGCGTGGGGTCCCCCCAAAAATCCATACCAGACCCTTATCCGAGCACGCAACCTGGCAGGCCGCAGGAAAAGAGGGGGGGACAAGAGTGCGGCCCCCCTCCCTCCTGAACCGTACCAGGCCACATGCCCTCAACATTGGGAGGGTGCTTTGGGGTAGCCCCCCAAAACACCTTGTCCCCATGTTGATGAGGACAAGGGCCTCATCCCCACAACCCTGGCCGGTGGTTGTGGGGGTCTGCGGGCGGGGGGCTTATCGGAATCTGGAAGCCCCCTTTAACAAGGTGACCCCCAGATCCCGGCCCCCCCCCTGTGTGAAATGGTAAGGGGGTACATAAGTACCCCTACCATTTCACGAAAAAAGTGTCAAAAATGTTAAAAATGACAAGAGACAGTTTTTGACAATTCCTTTATTTAAATGCTTCTTCTTTCTTCTATCTTGCTTCATCTTCTGGTTCTTCTGGCTCTTCTGGTTCTTCTGGTTCTTCCTCCGGCGTTCTCGTCCAGCATCTCCTCCGCGGCGTCTTCTGTCTTCTTCTCCTCGGGCCGCTCCGCACCCATGGCATGGGGGGGAGGCTCCCGCTCTTCTCTTCTTCTTTTCTTCTTTTCTTCTTTTCTTCTCTTCTTCTCTTCTTCTTCATTTTCTTCTCCGGGCCGCTCCGCAATCCATGCTGACATGGAGGGAGGCTCCCGCTGTGTGACGGCGCTCCTCGTCTGACAGTTCTTAAATAACGGGGGGGGGCGGGGCCACCCGGTGACCCCGCCCCCCTCTGACGCACGGTGACTTGACGGGACTTCCCTGTGGCATTCCCCGTGACGTCACAGGGAAGTCCCGTCAAGTCACCGTGCGTCAGAGGGGGGCGGGGTCACCGGGTGGCCCCGCCCCCCCCGTTATTTAAGAACTGTCAGACGAGGAGCGCCGTCACACAGCGGGAGCCTCCCTCCATGCCAGCATGGATTGCGGAGCGGCCCAGAGAAGAAAATGAAGAAGAAGAGAAGAAGAGAAGAAAAGAAGAAAAGAAGAAAAGAAGAAGAGAAGAAGAGAAGAGCGGGAGCCCCCCCCCCATGCCATGGGTGCGGAGCGGCCCGAGGAGAAGAAGACAGAAGACGCCGCGGAGGAGATGCTGGACGAGAACGCCGGAGGAAGAACCAGAAGAGCCAGAAGAACCAGAAGATGAAGCAAGATAGAAGAAAGAAGAAGCATTTAAATAAAGGAATTGTCAAAAACTGTCTCTTGTCATTTTTAACATTTTTGACACTTTTTTCGTGAAATGGTAGGGGTACTTATGTACCCCCTTACCATTTCACACAGGGGGGGGGCCGGGATCTGGGGGTCACCTTGTTAAAGGGGGCTTCCAGATTCCGATAAGCCCCCCGCCCGCAGACCCCCACAACCACCGGCCAGGGTTGTGGGGATGAGGCCCTTGTCCTCATCAACATGGGGACAAGGTGTTTTGGGGGGCTACCCCAAAGCACCCTCCCAATGTTGAGGGCATGTGGCCTGGTACGGTTCAGGAGGGAGGGGGGGCCGCACTCTCGTCCCCCCCTCTTTTCCTGCGGCCTGCCAGGTTGCGTGCTCGGATAAGGGTCTGGTATGGATTTTTGGGGGGACCCCACGCCGTTTTTTTTTTTTTTTTTGGCGCGGGGTTCCCCTTAAAATCCATACCAGACCTGAAGGGTCTGGTATGGAATTTAGGGGGAACCCCACGTCATTTTTTTTTTTAAATTTTGGCCGGGGTTCCCCTTAATATCCATACCAGACCTGAAGGGCCTGGTATGGAATTTAGGGGGACCCCCACGTCATTTTTTTTTTTTAATTTTGGTTCGGGGTTCCCCTTTGGGGAATTCCCAATGCCGTTTTTATCAATGAACTTCTATGTGTATTGTCGGCAATGCAATAGCCGCGGGTAGTTTTAAATGAGTTTTTTCCTTCAAAATGTCATTTTGCTGTCAGACTGTTCTAAACACAGGAAACATGCGCCCCTTTACAGGCATACTATAGACACCCCCCAGGTACGAAATTTAAAGGGATATTACACTTTTATTGTTTGACTTTAAGCATTATTAAAATCACTGCTCCTGAAAAAACGGCCGTTTTTAAAACTTTTTTTTGCATTGATCCATGTCCCCTGGGGCAGGACCCAGGTCCCCAAACACTTTTTATGACAATAACTTGCATATAAGCCTTGAAAATTAGCACTTTTGATTATTCATGTTCGTGTCCCATAGACTTTAACGGTGTTCGCATGTTCGAACGAACTTTTTTCCTGTTCGCATGTTCTGGTGCGAACCGAACAGGGGGGTGTTCGGCTCATCCCTACTGGGAAGGAGGAAATATAACAAGCTCAGTTTTAGCAAGATTGAGTTTGAGAAAGTGGTGTGACATCCATACTGATATATAATTCAGTAAGTTTGAGATCCGTGAGGAGATCGAGAGGGTGAGTTGAGGTGTGGAGAGATAGATCTGGGTCTCATCGGCGTAGAGGTGCTATTGGAAGCCATGGGAGGTTATCAATTGGCCCAGGGAAGAGGTATAGAGCGAGAATAGGAGGGGCCCAAGGACGGAGCCTTGGGGTACCCCAACAGAAAGAGAAAGAGGAAGAGGAGCGGAGGAGATGGAGTTGTAAGTGACACTGAAAGTGCGCTGAGATAGGAAGGAGGAGAACCAGGATAAAGCAGAATCACAGAGGCCAAGGGAGTGTAGTTTGCTGAGGAGGAGCAGGTGGTCAACTGTGTCGAAGGCAGCAGAGAGGTCTAAGAGTATGAGTATGGAGTAATGGCCATTGGTTTTAGCAGTTAGTAGGTCATTGGTGAGTTTTAGTAGGGCAGTTTCAGTGGAATATTGTGGACGGAAGCCAGACTATAGGGGGTCGAGAAGGTTGTTGTCCGTGAGGTAGCGACTCATTAGGTCATGGACAAGGCATTCGATGAGCTTGGAGGAAAATGGGAGCAGGGAGATGGGTCTAAAGTTATTCAAACAGGTGGGGTCTAGTGAGGGTTTTTTAAGTATGGGGGTAACCAGTGCATGTTTGAGCAGGGAAGGAAAGGTGCAGGAGGAGAGGGAGAGGTTGAAGATGTAGGTTAGGGAGTTAAGGATACCGTGGGAAGGTGGGCGCAGTAATTGTGAGGGGACAGGGTCCAGGTGACAGGTGGTGAGGTGGGCAATGGAGAGGAGTTTATCAACTTCATCGGTGGTAACTAGGCAGAAGGAGGAGAGTATTGAGTGCGGTGTTGGACCTGATGTGTTGGGTAGGGGAGGAAGTTGAATGGTGGGTATCTCCTTGCGAATTGTGTCAATTTTGCTTTTGAAATGGTTGGCAATCTGTTGAGTGGTAAGCAAGTTGGTGGGTGGGGGCAGTGGGGAGTGAAGGAATTAAGGGTAGAAAACAGTTGATGAGGTAATTCGTTATATACAATAAGTCCCTATAAACAGTGACAATAGATTTTTGATCTGTTAGTCTTTTTTATGAAACACAACTACTTTTGGTACAGAAATAAATATTACTTACAAAAAAAGGTAAAGTAAATTTGCACCAAGCCTGGCAATCCTTTTTTAAATCTTATTGGGAATGGGATGCCATCTATAATTGCCAGAGACCTGAGATTTCATTATGGAAAAGGTACATAGGCAATGCCCTCCTTTTATGGCAGGTCATTATTGAGCCTCTTTACACCTCCTTGGCCCAGCTGAATAGCATGGAATTACATGAAAGTGATTTTTTTGGACTTGACTATATATAAAACAGTGAATACCAACTGTGGACAAGGACCTATTTAAAAAACAGACCACAATGGTTATTTCCCATGGGCTAGCTGTCACCACTCTTCCTGGTTGAGAGCTATCACAAAAGGGCAATTCTTTTGGGACAGAAAAACATGAAGACAAATTTGAGAGGATTTGAATGGTCCTTTATTACTACATATTGAGACCAACATTATATTGTAAATAAGATATTAAGAGAGCTTTGGGATATAATAAAGAATGACAAGGTGCTCCAAAGGTTATTTTAAGAAAGCTCTGGCTTTTAGGGATAACATTTCCCCGAATCTTGTTGAACAGCTAAGTAAAGTTTCTCTGTTTGGGGGATTGACTGGGTTGTTCCCGTGTAAAAGATGCAGGGCATGTAAGCGAGGTAATCCAAATATAGTCCACACAAAATCTTTCACATTAGTGCTACTAATAACAGTTACAATATTAACGAGTTCATTTGTTCTACTAAAAATGTGGTGTACCTTCTCCAATACCCATGTGGTCTACAGCAGTGTTTCTTAACCTTAAACGTGAACCTTTTTCTCTATGCCTTCTATCCCTGGCTCCCCCCAGGCGGTGAGTACATCTCATCATTGTCAAAAGCTAAACTAGATGCTAGCCTGGAAGCGATGTACAATAGACTTTCTGCAAAATTCCAATCTGAACTGCACAAAACCTCCCATACACTGTCGCAGGAGATTGCAAATCTGGGTACTAGGACTGACAGGCTGGAAACTAAACACAACAAACTAGCCCTGGCATATAGTGATCTCAGTAAAGAGCATGAGACATTATCAACAGCATTTAACCAAATACAGTCACAAGTAGGAATGAGCTCGATGTTCGGGTCGAACATGAGTTCGACTCGAACATCGGGTGTTCGCCCGTTCGCCGAATATCGAACATTATGGGGCGTTCACGGGAAATTCGAGCGTCCGTGGAATGCTCCATAATGCACTGCAAGATCGCAGTACATTGATGTATGATGATTGGCCAAAGCATGCACCTGAACTGCATGCTTTGGCCAATCCCAGCACCCTCTGCTAAGAGAGCCATAATTGGCCAAAGGCAGGGTGTCTTTGGCCAATCATGGCTCAGGAGGACTAAGTCCACACCCCACACTTTATAAGGCTGCCTGCACGGCAGCCCTGTGTAGTGTTGTTGGCATGGATGGAGACATAGCTTGATTTAGATTTCAGCAGGCAGGTTATTCAGTTAGTGGCAGTGCATTTAATATATATATATATACAGTCAGTCTAGTATATATATATATATATATATATATATATATATATATATATATACACACTCTGCATCCTGTCAGTGTAGCCTAGAGATCTACATTCTACAGTGCATTCCGTGGTGTACTATTTCTAATCTACTTCAGGCGGTGTATTTGATATATATATATATATATATATATATATATATATATATATACAGACAGTCTAATATATATATATATACACTCTGCAGCATCCAGTGTAGCGTATATCTACAGTGCAACCATAGTGCAGTTGCTACTACTTTTCTGGTGGTGTACATAACACACAATACAGTGCAACCGTAGTGTAGTTTCTACTACTTTTCTGGTGGTGTACACATTATACAACAGTGTAGCCATAGTGCAGTTGCTACTACTTTTCTGGTGGTGTACACATTACACAATACAGTGCAACCGTAGTGCAGTTGCTACTACTTTTCTGGTGGTGTACACATTATACAACAGTGTAGCCATAGTGCAGTTGCTACTACTTTTCTGGTGATGTACACATTACACAATACAGTGCAGCTGTAGTGCAGTTGCTACTACTTTTCTGGTGGTGTACACATTACACAATACAGTGCAACCGTAGTGCAGTTGCTACTACTTTTCTGGTGGTGTACACATTATACAACAGTGTAGCCATAGTGCAGTTGCTACTACTTTTCTGGTAGTGTACACAGCACACAGTACAGTGCAACCATAGTGCAGTTGCTACTACTTTTCTGGTGGTGTACACAGCACACAAAACAGTGCAACCATAGTGCAGTTGCTACTACTTTTCTGATGATATACACATCACAGAATACAGTGCAGCCATAGTGCAGTTGCTACTACTTTTCTGGTGGTGTACACAATACAGTGTAGCCATAGTGCAGTTGCTACTACTTTTCTGGTGGTATACACATTACACAATACAGTGCAACTGTAGTGCAGTTGCTACTACTTTTCTGGTGGTGTATACAGCACACAAAACAGTGCAACCATAGTGCAGTTGCTACTACTTTTCTGGTGGTGTACACATTACACAATACAGTGCAACTGTAGTGCAGTTTCTACTACTTTTCTGGTGGTGTACACAGCACACAATAGTGCAGTGTGGTGTTGCCAAACAAAATATACATCATGTCTGGAAGGCCACCAAGGAGAGGCAGACGCTCACAGGCCACTAAAAGAGGGGAAGTAGGCTCTGTGTCTACAGTCAACAGTGCTGGTCGCAGACATGGGGCATCGTCTGCAGGTGGCCGTGGGGCATGCTTGTCCTTTTTTTCTGCTGCTGGCCGTGTTATTGAGCCAGAACGTGCAAAAGAGTTGGTGGAGTGGATAACAAAGCCGTCCTCATCCTTCTCATCCTCTGTCACCTAGGCTCAGAGTAGTTTGCCTTCCAATGCAGCTTCCAAAGTGGCCTATTCCACCGACTCCTTGTCTACAGTCACTCCTTCCCTAGCCCCACCATCATGCATGGAGGAGTCCCCCGAACTATTTGACCACAGTGTCGGGTACATGCTGATGGAGGATGCACAGCGATTGGAATGCTTCGATGTTGGTTCCCAGGTTGAGGAAGAGAGTAACGTGAGCCTAAAGAGAGGGGGTGCCCAAGAAGGACTAAAAACTGGCAGTCATGTTCCCCCAGCTGCAACATACTGCCAAGTTTGCTCCAGTGATGAGGAGGGAGGGGATGATGAGGTCACTGACACTTCTTGGGTGCCTGATAGAAGAGAGGAGGAGGAGGCACAACTTCAACGAGGCAGGATGTCCTCTAGGGGGCTACTTAAGGGCAGCCACCTTACTGCATCACACCGCAGAGCTCCGCAGGTGCAAGGCGCTGCTGACTCCCTGCTGATTTTGAAAAGTTCCTTGGTGTGGGCCTTTTAGGACACGTGTGCAGCAGATCGCACCGTTGCTGTTTGCAGCCTATGTCTGAAGCGGATCAAGCCTGGCCAGAACAGCAGCCGCTTGGGCACCACATGCTTGACCAGACATATAACTACCTCAGATGCAGTCCGTTGGCAACAGCACTTGAAGACCCACATCAAAGACAAAGGCGGACTTCTCCTTGCTCCTCATCTGGGATCTCTAACTCCACTATACCTCCAGTCCTCTCAAAAACCTGCACTAAGAGGAATGAAGGTATAGCAATAGGTGTCCCAAGTACTTGCAGCCAGCTATCTGCTATCAGTACACCTCCATTTGATTTTAGCAGGCAAATTTCCCTACCCCAGTTGCTAAACCGGAAGAAGAAATTCAGTCCCAGCCATCCACATTCTCAGCGTCTGAATGCTAGCTTGGCCAAATTTCTAGCACTGCAACTGCTGTCTTTTCAGCTGGTAGACTCTGCCCCCTTCCGTGAATTTGTGGAATGTGCTGTACCTCAGTGGCAGGTTCGAAAACGCCATTTCTTTTCATGGAAGGCCATTCCGGCTCTCTACCGGCATGTGGAAGGCAATGTTTTGGCCTCGTTGGACAGGGCGGTCAGCAGTAAGGTGCATATTACCGCTGACTCATGGTCCAGCAGGCATGGGCAGGGATGTTACCTTACCTTCACGGCGCACTGGGTAACTCTGCAGGCAGCTGGGAAGGATGCAGGACAGGGTTCAGTATTGTTGGAGCTTGTTCCACCACCATGCCTCCAAAATGCTAGTGGTCATTCTGCCACAGCTCTCTCCTTTACCCCCTCCTCTTCTTCTTCCTCTATGGGCTCTTCTTCTGATTTCTCCTCTGAACCAGCGGTGCTCCGTAACTGGTCAAGGGCCTACGCAAGCACTCAGGCAAAAAGATGCCATGTGGTGCTTGAGTTGGTCTGCTTAGGGGACAGGAGCCACACTGGGGCAGAGATTCTGTCAGCTCTGCAGGGGCAGGCTCAGAGGAGGTTAATATCATGCCAGCTTCAGCCAGAAATGGTTGTATGCGACAATGGCACCAAGGGATGGTTTTCAGTCCCCAGAAACCCAAGGAGTTTTACGTGGTTGGGAGGAGGTAGTTCCTAACAATGTCATCCTCAGTGACCCAGAGGACTCACAATCAAATGTGTATGCAAACTTATGCTGCATGGCCTCCCTGTTTCGGCAAAGCCTGTGAAAGGACTATAGGATTCGTGGTATCAAGGAGAGGGATCATTACTGGCTGGCAATCCTTCTTGATCCACATTACAAGGGTAAAGTTGCAGAATTCATCCTGCCTTCACAGAGGGAGCAGAGGATGAAACTTCTTTAGGAGGCCATGAAGAAAGGTTTGTGCAATGCGTTTCCAGACCCTGGGAGGTTACAATTTCCTGGTGCTGGACAACGTGTTGCTGAAGTTTCGGTCTCTCAGAGAGCGGTGGAGAAGGTGGCCGGCTGACCGATGCCTTTAGTCATTTTCTTAGTCCTCAGCGCCAAGGTCTGATCAGTTCAAGCAACCATCACCAGCATTTGCATTACATGGTGCAGGAATATCTTGGGGCAAGAGCAGACTTGGACACCTTTCCAACACTGGGTTGGAACTGGGTTACTGGGTCTTGAGGATGGACCACTGGCCAGAACTTGCTCAATATGCAATTGAGCTACTGGCCTGTCCTGCATCCAGCGTTAGTTCTGAATGCACATTCTGTGCTGCTGGAGGGTTTGTAATGGATCATAGAGTGAGCCTGTCCACAGGCTCCATTGATAGGCTCATATTCATAAAAATGAATCAGTCTTGGATCAGCAGCAGCTATCAAGCACCTGATGCTTATGTAACTGATTGATTTTTCTATGGCTGTGGGATCCCTTGAAGACTGCCTATGCTGAGTGACTATCCTATTCCTCCTCATTCTTGATGATGCTAGCTTCCAACAATATTTTTGATTTAGGGCACCACCACCACTGCCTAAGGCCCAATTTTTTTGCCCCCGTTTAACAGGGACATGTAATTACAATTCTTGATATAAAATTTCACAGCAGGGCCCATTCCTGCACCCACCAAGAGTAACTGTGAGACCTTACAGTGTTGTGGCACCACCACCACCCAAGGCCCAATTTTTCTGGACCTGTTTAACAGTGGCATGTAATTACAATTCTTGATATAATATTTCATAGCAGGGCCTGTTCCTGCGCCCAAAAAGCGTAACTGTCAGGGGTTACAGTGTTCTGGCACCACTAACACCTAAGGCCCAATTTTCTGCAGAGTATTTAAGGCAGAACGCATAGTATATATACTTCTGTTCAGAGTATATAGTGCCTGGGGCACCCCCATGCCATTTTTTTTTAATTTGCCGTTTTTCTCAATTATTTTCATGTATATTACCGGGACCCGTCAATACATTACAGCCGCAAGCAGTTTTAGATTACCCTATATACTCGAGTATAAGTCTAAATTTTCAGCCCCTTTTTTGGCATGTAGCAGCCAGCGTGTGCTACATAGCACTTGGCAGCCTCTCACTGTTCAAAAGCCACGCCTCCTCCTCGTCTGTGATAGGCAGTCAGTGTAAAGCCTATCACGGACATTCTCTCATCCTCGTCCGTGGTATGAGGATGAGAGAATGTCCGTGATAGCCTGACCGCTGACTGCTGGGAAATGGAGTTTTCTGCCTATCATGGATGAGGAGGAGGCGCGGCTTTTGAACAGTGAATGGCCGCCGCACACTCTGATCGGTGCAGAGCGGCACACGGAGGATGCACAGGACACAGGTAGGATGCACACAGACACATGCACACAGACACATGCACACAGGTACATATACACATGACACATGCACACATACACAGGACACAGGTACATATACACAGGTACATATACACATGGCACATGCACATATACACAGGACACAGGTACATGACACATATACACAGGACACAGGTACATGACACATGCACATATACACAGGACACATGACACATGCACATATACACAGGACACATGCACATATACACAGGACACAGGTACATGACACATGCACATATACACAGGACACAGGTACATGACACATGCACATATACACAGGTACATGACACATGCACATATACACAGGACACATGACACATGACACATGCACATATGCACAGGACACATGACACATGCCCAGGACACATGGAGGTATACAGCTGCAGATGGGCATTGTTGACCCTCTTTTTCCACTTACAGTAGCTGCTGCATTTCTCACCCTCGTCTTATACTAGGGTCAATAAGTTTTTCCCATTTTTTTGTGGTAAATTAGGGCCTCGACTTATACTCGGATCGACTTATACTCGAGTATATACGGTACTTTTTTTCCTTTAGAAATGTCATTTTGCTGTGGTATTGTTCTAAACATGGGAAAACTGTGCCACTTTACAGGCATACTATAGACACCCCCCCCCCCCCCCCCAGGAATGATATTTAAAGGAATATTTCATTTTTATTGTTTCACTTTAAGCATTCTTAAAATCACTGCTCCCAAAAAAATTGACGTTTTTAAAACTTTTTCTTGCATTGATACATGTCTCCTGGGGAAGGACCCGGGTCCCCAAACACTTTTTAGGGCAAAAACTTGCATATAAGCCTGTAAAATTAGCACTTTAGATTTTTCACGTTCGTGTCCCATAGAGTTTAATGGTGCTCGCGTGTTCGAACAAACTTTTTTGCATGTTCAGATGTTCTAGTGCGAACCAAACCGGGGTGTGTTCGGCTCATTCCTAGTCACAAGTGGAAGACCTGGACAACAGGAATAGATGCAATAACTTGCATTTGCGTGGTATCCCAGAGTTGGTCACAGATCTGATTCCCACTGTCATCAGGCTGTTCAAGTCTCTCCTGCCAGACTGCGAATCTGCGGCCTTTACATGTGACAGGATCCACAGGGTCCTTAGACCGAAACCCACAGTGGATAAACCGCCACACAACATTATCCTTTGCATGAAGGATTTCCTTATGAAAGAAGACATCCTACGGGCTGCCAGAAACACGCCACGTATCACCCTGGATGATTATACTGTTCAAATCTATCTGGATATCTCGTCCACCACATTGGACAGATACAGGGGTATGAAAGAAGTCACCACAGCACTTCAAGCGGCTCGGATCTGCTACAGATTAGGCTTTCCATTCAAATAGGTGATTCCGCATAATGGCTCCACATATGCTGCCACGACGGTGCTGGAGGGTCAAGAGATCCTGGTGAAATTGGTCCTCTTGGATGCAGAAGTGGTACATCGCCCACCCTTGACCCCCAGGCCATCTGAAATCTGGCACACATCATCTCCCAGACGGGATAGAAGAAGATTTCGATATGAAATTGGTTAAAGGGGACAACACTTAATGAAGACACACGGATACAGATAACTCTATGAACAGCTCCGTTTGATTCAACAACGATGCACTTTCAGTTTTAAAGCATCCATTTTGTCAGGAGCCTGTCCCTTGGTGCTGATGCATGACCTCCCCACCCAGCAATGATGCCAACTTTTTTACAGCAAGGTTCCTTTTACTGGCTCCCTCTTTTGTTTTAGAGCCAGGGTATGCTGTGCAGCTGGGTTCAAGACCTAGCTGTCTCAGTTTGGATGTTCTATTTTCAGGATATGAAAATGTTCCTGATCCCATTTGCTTTTTGTTTCTTAAACATTTTCTGATTTTTTTTTTATCTTGTTGTAAATCTCAGTTGTTCTTGATCATTCAGTTTCTTATAGGTTCTCATGAAGTAGATAAGATCATGGTACCTTCATTTGATGATTTGGTTTTATCTGGGTTGTCCTCAATTTGTCACCAACAAGATGTGGCAGCACCTCCTACAGCAATGGAGAATGAGGGTCTAGGCCCCACATTTGACAGTATCCTAAACACCTGCTGTTCACTTATTCAGCTGAACACACACCTTAATCTTGTCTAATGGCAATTAATTGCATCTCACATAATGTCAAAGGCTTTAACTCACCCATTAAAAGGCGTAAGACCTTCTCATATTATAAGCAACTCAAGGCTAAAATGTTATCGATTCAAGAGACACACTTCTCTGAATCTTCCCACCCCAAATTCTTCCACAGAACATTCCCACAATCTTTTTACACCCTTCATTCCTCGAAGAGTAGGGGTGCTGTCATATTTCTACACACTTCCTTCCCATTGGAAGTTCATTAGCTATACAAAGATAAAGAAAGTCGCTTTTTTATAATCAAAGGGGTCATACATAATCGGGAGCTTACTATTGCTAGCATTTACATTCCCAATGACTCCTCTGCCTCCTTCTTCACACCCTTTTTTGATATACTAGCAAAATTTCAATTCCTGCATATGATTATAGGTAGGGGCTTTAACATGGTAATGAACCCCACACTGGACAGGTGTACAGCTTCCACTAGTTCTAGATATAATAAGGGGTAAACAGTGCTGATCAGCAGACATAAAAAGGACCCTCAGAAGCAAAGTAAAAACTTTTTTTTATTGTTAAAAAAATAATAAAAAATTGATCATTCAAATCACAACCTACACCCCAGACTTCACCCCAGCACAATACTTACTCCACCACACATCCCTACTAGTGTCATCTTATAAAAAATCCCTCACCCCTCACCTGATCAATGCTGCCACTCAGTGCATACCGGTTCATTGGAGAACCACTAACACACCTACAGTCGCCGAATGGATTAACCGCGTAGACAAAATGGCAGAGATGGAAAAACTTATCCACCAAGCCAAAGAAAACCCCACTAAATTTCAAACCAAGTGGGCCTGTTGGATACATTATAGACACCCCATGAGCAATGGCAACCCTCATATCAATACTTGAACGCTCATATATGGAAGGATAATATGTACCCGACTGTGTCGCCCAGGCATTCCACCACCCACCTCCCCCCCTTTACCCTCATATCTTGCACACCTTACCCAACACCTTATACTACCCAGATTCACCATCTTGAGATACCAGGTCCACGGACCTCACCACCCATCCTGCAAGGTGTATCACACCATTACGACCTGCAACAGTTATACCTGCAACTACCTAATCTCTTACACAAGGGCCTTTACCTGACCACAAACAAACCACCTATAAACTAAATATTTTATGCATTTCATTGACCCCCGCCCGTTCACAGTTAGTTCCCTATAGGGGTGTTCGGGCAATGGGGTGGGCTGTTAAGGTTTGTCTCTACCTTACATGCAGTGGAGGATTAAGGTGGTCATGGGCCCCTAGGCTACTTTTTGTGTGGCCCCCTCCTAAGCATGCTTTACCAGAAAATAAATTATTTAGTGCCATGTGTAAAAGGGTAGACCTATATTACATGCCTCAAGTGCAACTCTCAGGTCTACAGCCCAAGCACATTCAGACATGAGCCTACTATAAACAGCAATGCCACAGAAAAAAAGCATTCAAAATAAACCTGCAAGCTGGTAACAGATTTTACCTTTCTAAACCAACAGTCAGGCCAAAAACGTCTGCAGCAGCTCCTGTTTAACTGAGGCAAAATCACAACATCCTGACAGAGACCAATCGAAATGCTGTGTAATATTCCAATAAAATAAAAGCCATACAAATACCATAAACAGCAGCAGCAGCACATAAAAGCAAGCAATAATCAACAGCAGAACAATCATATGTTCCAACGGCAGGAAGTGCCAGCATCCATCGGCACAGCCTGTCCATCGGACACCACTGCAGTCCAGGAAACGGACCAGACTCACTCCCAGGATATCTGGCAGCTTTTGCCAACATGCTTGTTCACTATGTACCTTTGTGAGTACCTTTTTACAGTTTTATTAAACTCCATGTTTTTTACTGCACTTAGAGTGGCGCCTTTGTTTCATTTTCAGAGTGCATATAACACGCACCCTAACATTAAGAGGGAAGTTTCAGGAAAAAAACTTCCCACAGCCCCCTGCACAGTACACAGCGCCCCTGCACAGTACACAGCGCCCCTGCACAGTACACAGACCCCTTTCCCTGCACAGTACACAAACCTCTGCACAGTACACAGACCCCCTGCACATAACACAGCCCCCTTTCCCTGCACAGTACACAGACCCCCTGCACATAACACGGCCCCCTTTCCCTGCACAGTACACAGACCCCTTTCCCTGCACAGTACACAGACATCTGCATAGTACACAGACCTAAAGCCCCCCTGTACTCCCAGGAGACCCCCAGTCTCCTGGGAAAGAATACTCTAAAGTTGAGAAAACATCACAGTGTTACACTTATTGTTATACTTATTTCAGGCCCTGCTTATTAAGATATCTAAGTCCTATCTTATCAAACTCCAAGCACTCTTGAATAGGTTCATTTGAATGACAAACCTTCTAGATTCTCTAGGGAAGTGCAGTATCGCTCTAATAGACAAGGTGGCCTAGGAGTCCCTATTGTGGCTGTATTACTTAGCCAGTAGATTTACACAACTGGCTCAATGGAATATAAAAAATTCACAGGTCCCATGGGTCAGATTTGAGCAAGATTTTATTGCCCCATTCTACCTCCCGGGGCCTCTGAATTGGGTTTCCGGAATCAGGTAGTAGCTCACTCGTTGAAACTATGGGATTTTCATAAATTGAAATTAGCTCTTATTTCAAAAGTCCCCCCATGTGCATCATTCCTGGGGTATCCCAGGCTCCCCTCCGCCTTTGAGGACCCAGATGCTCTTCATTGGTGGAGTACCCAGGGTTTGACCACATTGGAGAATTTCCAGCAAGACTCAAAGTTTGTCTCATTCTCCCAGTTGCAGGCCCAAAAAAAATATTCCAGCAAGAGAATTTTATCATTATCTTCAAATCCACCATTTTTCTCAGACACACTAGTTATCCCATCGGACTCGCACACCTTTTTTGAATCCCTATGCCAGACTGCCCCTAGACAGAAGGACTTAATCTTAGGGCCCCAAATGAAACCATATGACCCTTTGGGAAAGGGAATTACATTTGGAATATGATTACCTGGTCTGGGAAGCAAACTGGCAGAATATGCATAAGTGCACTAAATCTCTGACCATATGGGAAACAGCGATTAAATTATTTACCCGCTGGTACTATACTCCCACACGATTATGTAGGATTTACCCGCAGGCCTCTTCATCTTGCTTCCAAGGCTGTGCTCTCCCGGGTTCTTTTTGCAAGTGTTCTGGGAATGTGAATTTCTGCAACCTACTTGGAAAAAACTCTAGAGCTGATAAATAAGTTGGCGGGGAGGCACATAACTCTGACTCATATCCACTGTCTGTTATTTGGTAAAATCCCAGATATCCTGAAACACCTAATGAAACTAATACACACTATTTGTATTGCGTTGCGATGGGCAATCACCCTTAACTGGAAGTCTAATACAGTCCCATTCACGCAAGTCATCTCGCGTGTTGATCAAATAATGTTATCCGAAAAAATATTTCATACATTGCATGACTCCATTCCTACCTATGATGCAAAGTGGAACCCTTGGTTCATCTATCGTCTTCAAGAATGACCTGAGTTATTGTTTTCTTTTTATTCTTTTCTGTATTGGTCTCTTCTGGTTGTGGTTTTGTTTTATATACCATATAGTTGCTTAGATCATACTGAACCAACATCTTTTAGTATATCTTCGAATGAATACAATATTTGGATGATCAATATATGACCTTGTATGCTAATTGATTTTTCAATATGTTGGTTTATATCTGATATCATTTTGTACTGTAAACCTCTTTATCTTGATAAAAACGCTTAGTAATCAAAAGAATAGACTCACCGATCTTTATGACAAATGAAGAACTCAAGAAGTGTTATACTGGTGGATTTTCACCCCAAGTGTCTCCAGATTTGGCAGCCATGGATATCCTATTCACAGCAACAAGGATTTAATCACTATCTCCTATCTATATGACTAGCTGATAAGTAGCCCCCCTAGAATTTCTTAACCCTTCAACCCTGATTTTCTCTGTCTTTACTTTCTTCCCATTCTACTTTCATGCTTCGTGACTGCATGTCCTTTATCTGTGATCCTTAAAACCTCTGTATAAAACTTTCTCTTGTGGAATATTACTGGCTGTGCTGGATAGTCTTACACACCTTCTATGCTGCCTTATGTTTTGATACTATTTCCTCTACATAGGGGTATGTAAATTACATAATTTGACACTATTTTACCCTATCTATATCTTTCCAACCATTCACTCTGTCCCCACTTAAAGAAGTTGTACATTTGATGTGAACTATTCTATTTATCTTTATAATTCAGAATACTAACAACAACTTACAAAGCCATCCACAACTCTGCCCCTGGCTACATCACTATTACTAACTTACAACAATGAGACTTTAAATATACCTCTGATGACCATAGTATACAATAAGATCCAACATATATATGTAGCACCCTCTAGTGTGCTAGGAGTGATAGTACAGTTTGTAAGAGTAGGTAACCTTCCAGGCTTGGCTGGGAGTGGCTCAGGGTAGTGCTGGGTAACTCACGGGTAGTATCACCAGGACCTCCCACTTCTTTCCAGAATGTTCTGGTGTTTTCTGAAAGACAATGGAGAGGGGAGGTGGAGAGGCCTGGGGTGTTCTGAGAAGCCCTGACCAATCCCCAATCTGGATTGGCAGGGGGCAGGCCTCCTTAAATACCCAGGGTCAGCCCAGCTGGGGAGGCATTGATCAGGTGGAAGATGGAGTGTTAGGCTGTCGGGGACTTTGAAGGAGCTCCCCAGTCTGGGGGGTGACCTTGGGCCTGGGCTTTGGTGCGGATGGGACCCTCTTACAACCCACAGAGGTATCCTTACTGGTACGCACAGCAGGAGCAAGAGAGGGCAGCGGGAGAACACTGCCGGGCAAGTCTCCAGGAGTTCCACAGAGGCAGCCAAGAGGGTTGGTGAGTGTTTACACAGTCGGAAGGACTTGGAGGCATGCCTGAGAGGACTGAGATGCAGCAGTCTGGGATGGGTACAGAGCCAGTCTGGAGGATTGTGGTGGCACGGGCAGTGAAAAGGGGCAGCTGCAGCCAGGAGGGAGGGCAAAGCCTGACGAGGTGGTACTGGGGGCAGTAGCCACAGAGACAGCTAGCACTGGGACTTTCTATTTTTTGCTACACCATAGGGGCCCATGGTCCCTACCTGCAAAGGGCATCTGCTTTAGGCCTGGCTGAGCAAGTATCAGGACCACCAATCAGTGCTAGCTGGTCCGGGAAGTGCAAGCAAGTGATGTGGTAGAGAGAGAGAGAGAGAGAGAGGAGATTGTATATACCATGGTGTATATAGTTGGTCTCAATTTTGAATATCAATTATCTGGGCATCTTATAAGTTTCCTATCCTTATCCAAGTTAAATTCCCCTCAATAAGATACAAAAAAGTGCAAGGACTGCTATCATGTCTCTGGTCTGGATGCTTGAAAAGTGTGTGCCTGGCTGGGTGGGGTGACAGACGGACTACTACACTCAGCAGCCCCTACGGGGGTACCCCTAAATTTATAAAAATGCCAATTTTATTTGTGCATAAGTTAAAAATCTAAACTATATAAAAAAGCTGTTGCAAAGAGATTAATCACAGTCTTGATGTATGTCCGTGGAAAAAGGTTTACGTGTTTCATGGTTTTACCGCTTCTTCAGGACCAACAAGGATTTATGCACACAAAGGAATACATACAGTGGGGCAAAAAAGTATTTAGTCAGCCACCAATTTTGCAATTTCTCCCACTTAAAAAGAAGAGAGAGGCCTGTAATTGTCATCATAGGTATACCTCAACTATGAGAAACAAAATGTGGAAACAAATCCAGACAATCACATTGTCTGATTTTTGAAAGAATTTATTTGCAAATTATGGTGGAAAATAAGTATTTTGCCACCTACAAACAAGCAAGATTTCTGGCTCTCACAGACCTGTATCTTCTTCTTTAAGAGGCTCCTCTGTCCTCCACTCATTACCTGTATTAATGGCACCTGTTTGAACTTGTTATCAATATAAAAGACACCTGTCCACAACCTCAAACAGTCACACTCCAAACTCCACTATGGTGAAGAACAAAGAGCTGTCGAAGGACACCAGAAACAAAACTGTAGACCTGCACCAGGCTGGGAAGACTGAATCTGCAATAGACAAGCAGCTTGGTGTGAAGAAATCAACTGTGGGAGCAATAATTAGAAAATGGAAGACATACAAGACCACTGATAATCTCCCTTGATCTGGGGCTCCACGCAAGATCTCACCCCATGGGGTCAAAATGATCACAAGAACGGTGAGCAAAAATGCCAGAACCACACGGGGGGACCTAGCAAGGCAACTTGGAGGCGACTTTAGCGCGACTTCAGCGCGACTTTGAGCAACTTACAACGCGACTTAAAGTCACCTCCATGACAGGAGACTTTGCCTGTGGCCAACCATAGCTAAGCAGCTCCTGTGACATCATTCTTGTTCCTGTTCTCTTTCCTGGTTCCCTGTTCCCTGTGTTCTCTGTTTTCTGCGACCACAATGTTCACTTTGCTTTATTTAATGACAGCTGTCGTAACAGCTGGTGTGGCAGTAATGATGGAAGAAGAAGAGGAAGAGAGGAAGCGAAGGATGAGGATGAGAAGAAGACGTCGCTACTGGATCCATCCTATTATTTCTAATAGAGATAACAGAGGCCAGTTCTGGGCCATGTATGAGAATCTGCATGTGTTTGAGGACAAGTTTTTCAACTATACCCGGATGTCGATCGCAAGGCAAGTACATATCCTATATGTGGATCTACACATTTGAACTAGCCTATTTGTCATATATTTTGTTTAACCACTTAAGCCCCGTCCCATTTTGCTGATCAAAGACCAGAGCACTCTATGCGATTCGGCACTGCATCGCTTTAACTGACAATTGTGGGGTCGTGCGACACTGCTCCCAAACAAAATTGACGTCCTTTTTTTCCCACAAATAGAGCTTTCTTTTGGTGGTATTTGATCACCTCTGCGGTTTTGATTTTGTGCGCTATAAACAAAAATAGAGCGACAATTTTGAAAAAAATGCATTATTTTTTACTTTTTGCTATAATCAATATCCCCAAAAAATATATAAAATACATTGTTTTTCCTCAGTTTAGGCCGTTACGTATTCTTCTACATATTTTTGGTAAAATAAATCGCAATAAGCGTTTATTGATTGGTTTGTGCCAAAGTTATAACGTTTACAAAATAGGGGATAGTTTTATGGCATTTTTATTAATAATTTTTTTAATAGTAATGGCAGCAATCGGCAGTTTTTATTGTGACTGCGACATTATGGCGGACACAGCGGCCAATTTTGACACTTTTTGGTTGCATTGTCATTTATACAGCAATCAGTGCTATACAAATGCACTGATTCCGGTGTAAATAATACTGGCAGTGAAGGGGTTAACCACTAGGTGGCAGTGTAAGGGTTAAGTGTGTCCTGGGGCCGTGTTTCTAATTGTGGGGGGGGGCTGTGTGTGACACATCACTGATCTCTGCTCCGATCACAGCAGAGATCAGTGACAGTGTCACTAGGCAGAACGGGGAGAGTTTACATTAGCATCTCACCGTTCTTCCTCCCCGTGAGACTATCATGGGTATCACGGTAATGTGTGGGTGTAGCTCCAAATGGCTGATATTTCTTATTTTCAATATAGTAAATTAGCTTTTTTATTCATTTTACAGTTTCGATGAATTGCTTCATCTGGTTTACATCCATCTGGAGCGACAGAATACATCATATAGGAGGAGTATCTCACCAACTGAAAGACTAATTATTACACTAGGGTAAACCATCTATTTTTCGATGCACATTAGTATTATATTTGCAACATTATAGTAAAGTCAAGCCTGAGCTCATTTGTCTGGGCTTCTCCAACGGGTCACATGAGTGCAATTCTTTTGCACTCCTGCGCCCCCTTTTCAGTGGAGAGTGATCAGAAGTCCACCTTGTGCAGACGTCACCAAGATCAGTTGAGGCAGCGCATCATCCTCACTTCCAAAGTTCTTTATCCACCAGCTGCCTGGACTGATGGCAGTGCCAGCCACTCAGCAAGCTGCTCTCCGCCCCTCCACATCTCAGCGCTCCAATGAGCGTGGAGGAGCAGAGCAGGAGAGCAGCTGACTAACAGTCAGAAGCTCTCAGCTCGGGGAGAGAACCGAGCCATTGTCGATGTTTGTTGACTCAGTTCTGTGTGAAGAAGCTGCAGTGGACAATTGCAGCATTGGTCCAAAGCTACATCCACCTAGGTAAGTATGATTATTCCAAAAAAAAACATATCGTTGAATAAATTTTGCAAAATTTAGCACACAAACATCCATTAATTTTAGAATAACAAACATATTTTAATATTATAGTGTGTGTGTATATATATATATATATATCTAAACATATCTAAAACATAAACTTTTTTTGTCTTTTTTATTTACAATTGTTCATAAACTGGTTCGTAGCCAGAAGTTACAGAGCTGGTGGAAGGCCTTGGGGATGGTGTTGGTGGGAAATTGTTGGAATGCTGACTGAATTGTTGGTACACTGGTGCGCCAATTGTTGATGGAATTGGGGATGGAGACGGATAGGGGATTGGTGGATGGGCAGGATTCATGGTATTGCCATACTCATCAGAGTATGGACGGAAGCAAGGGGGATAGTAGGGGTGGGTTCTGGGCGGTGGAGGGTTAGGGTATGTATAGTAGGGACCGGATGGTGGTGGTGGTCCAAACACGGGTGAGGTGGGAATTGATGGCTCATTGCGCATACTGGCTTCATGGAGGTCCATCACTGCCTTCTTGACAGCATGCTTGCGCTCCTGGGGAATTTTCTGAAGCATTCCTGCGACCATTAAACCAAAGCCATGATCTTCTGACTGTAGATCCTCTAATTTTTGGTTCATTTTTTCGACAAGTTCTGCAAATCTGTCCATATTATCACTGTACCTTCCCATTGGTGGTCTGCTCCTACGCTGGCTTCTGAGCCGGATAGGCTGAGCTGGCTGCTGTATGTTTGATGAAACCTCTCCTTGGTTGCTCTTCTGTGCTGCTTCAGAATCTTCCAAAAGAGAATGATCCAGCAAAATTGACCCTCCTGCTTCTTGGGATGCTGCTTCTTGAGTTGCTTCTTGAGTTGCAGCCTCTTGCGATTCCTCCTGCCCTTCATCAAGCACTTCCCAACTGGATTGTGTTCTGCATTAAACATAGAATACAGTTAAGGCACCCCCTTATTTATAGAATTGTATAGTATCACTTTACAAATATGAAAGATGTTATCTCACTCTCTCAGATCCATAAAAGGTCTCAGAAACTCCAGTTCGTCTGCGTGAATGTAGGGTACCACCCTTTTAGTTGCAGATCCACTCCTGGCACTCCTGGCATTAATTTTTTGGAGGTACCTCTTAAAGCAGTCGCGCAATCCCTTCCATCTAATTTGTAATATCGATACTGCAAAATATAAATAGGAACATAATGATTATGTATTTTGTCTTTCAGATATATGGCAACTGGTCATTTCCTAATTAGCCTACATTATGAGTTCATGGTGGGCAGGTCGACAATCAGCGGCATCATCAAAGAAACCTGCCAAATCTTATGGGATGTGCTTAACACCATAGTCATGAAGAGGCCTACACCAGAGAATTGGCGGGATATTGCAAAACTATTTTGGAGTCGGTGCAATTTCCCAAATTGCATTGGAGCTATAGATGGGAAGCATGTGCGTGTTATAAAGCCTGTTGGTAGTGGAAGCATGTACTTCAATTATAAAAAATATTGTTCTTTTGTACTGCTGGCCATGGCCGATGCAAACTACTGCTTCACCTATATAGACATAGGATCCTACAGTAGTAGCCGCGATTCACGGATTTTTGCTAATTCCTCTTTTGGTGAAAAGCTACGGGATAACCAGTTAGATATTCCTGAGAACTGTCCTCTTCCTGGCACAACTGAACACCCAATACCCTATGTGTTCATCGCATATGAGGCTTTTGCATTGGGGGAACACTTAATGAGGCCTTATTCCAGTAGGAACCTGACCAGTATTCAACTATCGACTAACAAGGGCAAGAAGGGTGGTTGAATGCAGTTTTAGTATTCTTGCCAATAAATGGCGTTTGTTACATACGCCTATTGCATTAAACATTGAAAATGCAATTATTGCTGTTAAAGCAGCTTGCGTGCTGCACAATTTTGTCCGGATACGTGACGGGTACCGTTTCGAGGATTCCCTTATGCATGACATGGAAAGTGCACACCTCATTGCTACAAGGGGATCCAGCGATGGTGCCACTGTTCGAGAGCAATTTGCTTCTTACTTTCTTTCACCAGCTGGTGAATTAGAATGGCAAATGGACGCCATTTCATAACTGCAGTGATTAAATATATATTTTGCTGCTGTTACTTTTTCTGTAAAGTTTTAGAGCCTGCAGTTTACTGAGTTTCTAATTTTGTCATGCTATGTTACTGTCGTTAATGTTTTAAATACTATTTTTTGGTTACATTTGACAACTGTGATAATAAAGCAATCATTATTTTGGCTGATATTGATCATTCATTATCTACATTTATTAACAATAGAAGTATACATCATTGAAATACTGCACCTGGGTTCTCCATAGGCCCCTTTAACACGGGAGGTGGGGGCATCGGTGGTAAAAACGCTATTTTTAGCGGCGCTTTACCGTCGTTTTAACAGCGTTATTCGCCCACTAGCGGGGCGGTTTTAACCCCTGCTAGCGGCCAATAAAGGGTTAAAATCGACCACAAAGTGCTGCTACAGCGGCGCTATGCCGGCGCCCAGCATAGCGCCGCTGTAGCGGCACTTTGTGGTCGATTTTAACCCTTTATTGGCCGCAACAAGCAGAGTGGCCACAAGTTACTCTTTACCACCAACCTCAAAAATATAACCACCAGGATATTGCCAAAAACACAATGGGGTCCCGCTTACCTTATACGTTTTAGCCAACTACATGTCCACAAGGCAACCTCACCACAAATGCCTCAAACATACAGGTGCCTAAATTCCCCAGGATCTATCCAAGGGCCGCCCATCACTTCACGGGAGTGCATCCTTAAGACTGCAGGTGTGCCCATGGAATGTTGTCGAGCCTCTCCTTCCCCTCTCCTAGGCGCCAGGAGTACCAAAATGGCACCGGACCGAAATTGTGCAAGCCGGAAGTTGCATATACCAAAAAGCCACATCATATCCGGTCCCAACATGGAAGAGCGGGCTTGAACGGGACTCATTGCCAAACAGGCATAAACATAGTAGAAAATGCAAAACACAACAAACCCACATGCATCTCCCAGCAAATCCAAGATCAAAAGGTCCAGAACCCCCAATAAAAAGGCCAAAAAAAAAAAGAAAAACTAACCCAGTGTCGAAATACCAACCAAATCGCTCTCTTCACTCCTTCGAAGACTTCCTGCTCTTCCCTATTTTCAGCCCATCCTCCACAGTTATTACCTTTAGTATCACTTGACCCTCCCTTTTGGATTGTAAGCAGGGCCCTCTGATTCCTCCTATATTGAATTGTATTGTAACTGCACTGTCTGCTCTCATGTTGTAAAGTGCTGTTTTACAACCCCACATCATTTTTTCCTTTTTTTCTGTGTATTTTCAATGCTACCATTTAAGCTACAGTACATGTTCCCTATGGCAGTGCCAAGCTACCCATGCTACTTTTTCAACAACAGTTTATCTGAAAAAAATGAGCTAATTTTACCTCTCAAAGACTTAAATGGGGTTCATTGCTAAGTTTGATGTTTGTGGACTTTGCTATGGGTTCACCAAACCTGGCTCAATCCAAACCAGAGCAGATTCATCCATCCCTAAAACCCATTAGAATTTATTTTCTGAAATACAGAAGAAGAACAGCGTATGACAAAAAGTTAAACTATATGTCCACTGAAAAGTTGGTTTAAAACAAAATGAAATAGTTGTTTTTTTATGCATCTGAATGAAAAGTAATAAAAAAATATTTTATCCATAAACTTTCCAGCATTTACAATAATATAAATGAAAGTTCAGTTAAGAATGAAATTAACAACTGTTTGCTGTGATTGGTTATGCTGGGAAAACAAGGCCAATGAGATTTACTTATCCTGTAGAGTTTCAAGAACTGACAGTGAGCTAAAGAAGGTAAATTTTACTTGCTCTCAGCAAATCTGAACTGTTTGGTGAAATTTCTTTACCTTGGTGCTTCAATCTGCAGTAAATAAATATCGAATGCAAAAATTAAACATTTCAAGCATTATTATCACATGTGATAGTATTGTTTGATCCATGAACCAGTGTTTTAGGCATTAATAACTGCAAAAAATGTATCTGTAATTTTAACTCCTGTTCCACAAAGCTTTTTTTCACCTAGCAAAAAAGGAAAGTGTATGGTTTTAGCTTGAGCTTTTCACCATATTTGCCATGTTATATAAGCACCAGCAGCACCAAGCCCCGAGAACAGGGAACAAGAAAGGGAAAAGGCACGCATGGATAAAAAAAAGATAGAACAGGAGAAGTCTTGGACATGCTTGTATTAAAGGGGAACCCACCTATGATATGCAGTTGAACAAAAAATGCATAAATATTACACAAATAAATTACATATAAAATATATTTACAAAGATAAAAAGTCATCAAAACATATAAAAGTGACACATACGCAAAAAAAAAATTATCTTCAAAAACCGTTTCAACATAAATAAATATGGGAAAAGATAATATTTACAAAAAAAAACAAGTTCTGGCTACAGAAATAGGATCACATCCATGATGGTAAGCAAAATATTGTGCTACTGGGATAAGATAAGGAAGCTGTCATATATAGGTAGCACTACCTATGAAGGAGCTGCTGGTGAAAATGGGTTCTCTGATCCTTGCTACCCACTTCTCAAGCTGCTTCCGTACTGACACACACGTTTTTGTTTTTTTACTTGCTTTGAACAGAAGATTGAACACAAATATTTCAACACTCTGTAGCCAGCTGCTACAAAGAGACACAAGAGGCATGGAATAAGCGATCCTATTGATTATTAATTGGCAAAGTGGTCATCTAACAAATGCAATCAAAGTCAGTTACATTACTCTTATCAGCACTCTGGATGAGCAATAGTTACAACGGAAACAGTAGTACACACAAAGTATAGATAGTAATTAACGTGGTAGCCCAAATTAGCTTACAAAAAAGGAAATTCAAACAAATTCCAAATATAGGTTCAAATCAAAACCAAACAACCTGAATAAGATATCACTATAACACCCGACTCCGCTGAATACAGGCATATGAAGTAATATCCAAAGTGCACATGTATACACATCAATGTTCAAATAAACAGAAACATAATGTTATAAAGTGACAAGTCCACATACAGTGGGGACGGAAAGTATTCAGACCAATTAAATTTTTCACTCTTTGTTATATTGCAGCCATTTGCTAAAATCATTTTAGTTCATTTTTTTTCCTAATTAATGTACACACAGCACCCCATATTGACAGAAAAACACAGAATTGTTGACATTTTTGCAGATTTAATTAAAAAGAAAAACTGAAATATCACATGGTATTTAGACCCTTTGCTCAGTATTTAGTAGAAGCACCCTTTTGATCTAATACAGCCATGAGTCTTTTTGGGAAAGATGCAACAAGTTTTTCACACCTGGATTTGGGGATCCTCTGCCATTCCTCCTTGCAGATCCTCTCCAGTTCTGTCAGGTTGGATGGTAAACGTTGGTGGACAGCCATTTTTAGGTCTCTCCAGAGATGCTCAATTGGGTTTAAGTCAGGGCTCTGGCTGGGCCATTCAAGAACAGTCATGGAGTTGTTGTGAAGCCACTCCTTCGTTATTTTAGCTGTGTGCTTAGGGTCATTGTCTTGTTGGAAGGAAAACCTTCGGCCCAGTCTGAGGTCCTGAGCACTCCATAGAAGGTTTTCGTCCAGGATATCCCTGTACTTGGCCGCATTCATCTTTCCCTTGATTGCAACCAGTCATCCTGTCCCTGCAGCTGAAAAACACCCCCACAGCATGATGCTGCCACCACCATGCTTCACTGTTGGGACTGTATTGGACAGGTGATGAGCAGTGCCTGGTTTTCCCCACACATACCGCTTAGAATTAAGGCCAAAAAGTTCTATTTTGGTCTCATCAGACCAGAGAATCTTATTTCTCGCCATCTTGAAGTCCTTCAGGTGTTTTTTTTAGCAAACTCCATGCAGGCTTTCATGTGTCTTGCACTGAGGAGAGGCTTTACTCTGCCATAAGGCCCCGACTGGTGGAGGACTGCAGTGATGGTTGACTTTCTGCAACTTTCTCCCATCTCCTGACTGCATCTCTGGAGCTGGGCCACAGTGATCTTTGGGTTCTTCTTTACCTCTCTCACCACGTATCTTCTCCCCCGATAGCTCAGTTTGGCCGGATGGCCAGCTCTATGAAGGGTTCTGGTCATCCCAAACGTCTTCTATTTAAGGATTATGGAGGCCACTGTGCTCTTAGGAACCTTAAGTGCAGCAGAAATTTTTTTGCAACCTTGGCCAAATCTGTGCCTTGCCACAATTCTGTCTCTGAGCTCTTCAGGCAGTTCCTTTGACCTCATGATTCTCATTTGCTCTGACATGCACTGTGAGCTGTAAGGTCTTAGAAAGACAGGTGTGTGGCTTTCCTAATCGAGTCCAATCAGCATAATCAAACACAGCTGGACTCAAATGAAGGTGTAGAACCATCTCAAGGATGATCAGAAGAAATGGACAGCACCTGAGTTAAATATATGAGTGTCACAGCAAAGGGTCTGAATACTTAGGACCATGTGATATTTCAGTTTTTCTTTTTTAATATTTCTGCAAAAATGTCAACAATTCTGTGTTTTTCTGTCAATATGGGGTGCTGTGTGTACATTAATGAGGAAAAAAATTAACTTAGCTTATGATTTTAGCAAATTGCTGCAATATAACAAAGAGTGAAAAATGTAAGGGGGTCTGAATACTTTCCATCCCCACTGTATATATATATATATATATATATATATATATATATATCCTTCCTCCTAGCGGCCACTTGGATGGTCTTGATACCCTGAGTACTGGCAGCAATGTTTTTGCATACAGAAAATACACAGCTACTGAGCAGAGAAAGTTGAACTCTGGAGTTGAAGGGGTTACCATCCCTGGAAAGCAATGCTAGTGTTAATGGGACGTGCAGAGCCAGCAGCAGTGTACAGTGGGGTTCGTATGGGAATGCAAATGCTGAGTGTCTGTTGAGGAGGTGGGAAAGTGTACCAGCAGAAATTGTGTTGTTTTGTCTCTGAAATGCGTGCCGGGGTTACCAAACCCTAATCTACAGCAAAGCTAGAACAGGACAACTGCCTGGTGTTCAGATATGAACTCCTGTGATAAACTTGGACCCTACATGTGACAATTAACACTAAATCACAAAACTGTAATACACATCTTAGAGAGAAAAATTATACAAAAATGAAATTGTCCTCATTTTCTGTTTTGACCTTTTATTAGACAATTGCCTGCAAAAGAATAATTACAATTGCAACCTCAAACTCAAAATATTACAAAGTATTATTAGCCAAAAGTACAATTACAAAACAGCTTATTCTTCTAACAGCGCACTGCTGGAATATGCAAAATTTGGTAAAGCATCATTATGGCTTCACAAGTGTGCACAAAGTGTGATTATGTTAGCAACAAAATAGAGGCTTTGTCAGCTTTTGACACATGAAGCTAACTGCTGCTAAGCTGGATGTATTTTTAAATAATGTTTGACACAGACAGAGATGTCAAGCTACCTTGAGTGGAATAAAATAGCATATTAAAATCATAATTAGAAGCATTTGCTTAAACAATAAAGTGTTCCACATAGCAGTTTATTTCTAAAGACACTGTCACTGTAATTAGTCATCCTGGTACTTATAAAAGCACTTTAGCTTCAGGAAGTTGTGATTTCTGAAATTTTAGGTTACGCAAGGTTATAGCACCTCAACCCCTTCTGTTTAAAACTTTCTGACCTTGGGTGGTTTCAATGCCCTATTCGCATTCATGTGTTATTTCAAGATCTGATTTATTGTATTGGAACATAACAGATTATGTGCTGAGCAGTATAATGGAAGCCCATGCAGCATTTTTATTGTATACATGTGAATGCATTATTAGCCCAATGTTACACATCTATCTAACACAATTTAAAGTTTCCTTCAGCTGTTTTTAAGTAAGTTTTTCTCTGTCAGTTTTTTGAATACGCACTCCCCTGTGGCCTGAAAATGGAAAAGCTTTCAGTTTTTAACATACAGGTATCACTGCCTGCAAAGTCTTTTCCTAAACACTTTAGAGCTAACAAACTCAAATGACATTGTGTTGGTGGACTGAATGTTGTTTAATTCCCGCCTCCTCTCAGCAACCCTTTAACTGGGTGTTAATTTCGGGAAGCAGGGTGAACTTCCTGATCATGTGGTCACTGGCTGTCAAAGTGTTCACATGATGAGGAGTCTGTCCTTCTGGATGCACACAGTGAGAGTGCTCCTAGCACAGAAACCTCACCTACCATAAATACATATGTGTGGTGTGTGGGTGTTAGGGCCCACCCTCGCTGCCACCACACATACATTTCATTGTCAGGAACAGGTTAAAGGGTTAGTTCACCTTTGCCTGTGCAGATAAGAGATACTGTATCTGTGAATAAAGAAAAACTGTGCCACTTTATCTAAAGTTGGATACTACTCTTATGCCCCGTACACACGGTCGGACTTTGTTCAGACATTTCGACAACAAAATCCTAGGATTTTTTCCGACGGATGTTGGCTCAAACTTGTCTTGCATACACACGGTCACACAAAGTTGTCGGAAAATCCGATCGTTCTGAACGCGGTGACGTAAAACACGTACGTTGGGACTATAAACGGGGCAGTGGCCAATAGCTTTCATCTCTTTATTTATTCTGAGCATGCGTGGCACTTTGTCCGTCGGATTTGTGTACACACGATCGGAATTTCCGACAACGGATTTTGTTGTCGGAAAATTTTATAGCCTGCTCTCAAACTTTGTGTGTCGGAAAATCCGATGGAAAATGTCCGATGGAGCCCACACACGGTCGGAATTTCCGACAACACGCTCCGATCGGACATTTTCCATCGGAAAATCCGACCGTGTGTACGGGGCATTACTATAGGTGTAGGCCATTTGCGTACTTTCTATATTTCCCAAAGCCTGACTAAAAAACTCCCAGAGATGGCATCATCCTTCTTTGTTGCTAGGATGTTGCTAAGACACTCCCAGTTACTGCTGTTACTGCTCAACCCCACCATCTTGGGAGTAAACTCTCAAACCCCCATACATGTGTGGTTCTTTATCTTCTCCATAGCAACACATTACTGAGCTCAAAGCTACTGTGAAAGTGGAGTGTATTAGCAATGTCCTAACAACAAGGCAGGACATAACGATACCTTATCTTTGGGAGTTTTTCAGTCAGGTTTCAGGAAGAACGTAAATGAAATACACATATAGCATGGGCATCATTTAAGTTTGGTCAAAGCTGCACATTTTATTTTTGTTTTTTTGGTAAAAGTAAACTAACCTTCAGGCTCGGTTCACACTAGTGCGATGCGTGAACCCTGCAAATCCACTGCGGGTTCCCATATCGCACCTGACTCGCAAGGCAGTTCACACTGCACTATGCATACTGCTGGGAGTGTCAATACAATGTTAATGACACCCCCATTTCAGTTTGCATATTGCATGGGTGTGTGTAATGTGTTAAAGTGGCCACTTAAAGTCACATCAAAGTCGCATTTGGAAGACAGGGACAGAGTGTTGCCAACCTATAACAGAAAGTACCTAAGCAAGGACCTTCATGAAAGGACCAAAAGCTATTATTTGAATCAAAGCTTCAGATGTCTAATTTTTGATAATTGTTTTTTTGAAATGGCAATAACACATTAACCACTTGCCGACCGCTTAACGCACATATACTGCGGCAGAATGGCACAGGCATCCAAAATCACGTAAACCCACATATATGCATCCAATGACATCAAATCATAAATGTAACAGATGATAAAAGTAAAGTCCATAGATATAAAGGAGCTAAGAGGAATCCCCTGGTAATTCTCCATGGAAATCAGGTGAGAAAGTGAAAAACAAACACACCCTGCACAGTGATCCTCCACCACCAAACATATGTGCTTACCAGATGGAAAGTACAATAAGGCACGTCTCAGGACTATATCCAGGTCAGGTCCAGATACCGCTATAGATGATAAGCGTATAAAATGGGTCCCAGTAACCTAAATGATATCCCTCCGTACAGCGTGGCTCCAACCATACCACAACCCGAATTAACCACATAAGGGTAGAAGAAAGGCAGCCATAACTTGAATCAGATAAGGTAGTTTATTTAACCGGTTCAATACAGGGCATTTTCATCCCCTTCCTTCCCAGGCCAATTTTTAGTTTTCAGCGCTGTCGCACTTTAAACGACAATTGCGCGGTCGTGCGACATTGTACCCAAAAAAATTGACGTCCTTTTTTTCCCCACAAATAGAGCTTTCTTTTGGTGGTATTTGATCACCTCTGCGGTTTTTATTTTTTGCGCTATAAACAAAAGAAAAGCGACAATTTTGAAAAAAACACTATATTTTTTACTTTTTGCTATAATAAATATCCCAATTTTTTTTTTAAAAAACAAATTTTTTCCTCAGTTTCGGCTGATACTTCTACATATTTTTGGTAAAAAAAAATCGCAATAAGCGTATATTGATTGGTTTGCACAAAAGTTATAGCGTCTACAAAATACAGGATAGATTTATGGCATTTTTAAAAAAAAAATATTTATTTTTTTAGCAGCGATTGCGATTTTTTTTCGTGACTGCGACATTTTGGCGGACACATCGGACACTTTTGACACATTTTTGGCACCATTCACATTTATACAGCGATCAATGCTATAAAATTGCATTGATTACTGTGTAAATGTGACAGGCAGTGAAGGGGTTAACCACTAGGGGGCGGGGAGGGGTTAAGTATGTTTCCTAGGGAATGATTCTAACTGTAGGGGGACGCACAAGGGGAGGAGACCGATCAGTGTTCCTCCGTTCTGGGAACACAGATCGCTCTCCTCAGAGCTGACAGGCTGTGGATCTGTGTGTTTACACACACAGATCCACGGTCCGGCCCGGTTAATGGGCAATCGCGTGTGCCCGGCAGACATCGCGACCGCCGGGCACACGCACTGGGTCCCGAGCAATGCGGCGGGCGCGCGCGCACGCCCCCGGCGGCGCGCGCGTGCCCCCTAGACGGCCGGGAATCCCAGGACGTCATATGACATCCACCCAGGATGGGAGATCCCATCCCAGGACATCATATGACTATAGCTGGGTATTGAAGTGGTTAAAATAGGTTAAAACACTTACAAAATAGTTGTTGCAAAAAGAGCATTCGCCAGCCGGCAAGCGAGCCCCCATTCAGAGTTGAGTGCGATGACGTCAAAGCGTCAACCTCCCGACGTATGTTTCGTCTTGTCACTGACGTCGTCTGGGGATGACATGTTGCACATGTTGACTCCTTGCATTTTCACTTTTTTAGTTTTTTTCTATATATGTTTTCTGTTTGTTGTGTTTTCTCCACAGTTAAACTGCTGCTTTCTTGGGGGGTTTTCTATGATAGCGCTGGGATTTTTCTGTTTTTTCTGTAGGCAAAATCACATACCTGGTGCCCGAGGTGGTCGGCTTCATTAGGGGAGTGATCCAGGCTGAGGGGGAGGCCACTCATTTGTGGCCACCCCCTCGCGATCGATCTCAATGAATGACAATCTTCCTCTGCTGCTGTAATGTAAACAGCGGCAGAAGAAGTGATGTCATCTCTCCTCAAGCCGGTCTTTTCGTTCAGGCGCCGAAGAGAAGACATCGATGTGAGTTGCACAACACTACATTAACAGTAGAACACACTAGGCACATTTTTCACCCCCCATCACCCCCCGATCACCCCCCTGTACCCCCTGTCACAGTGACACCAATAGCAGTTTTTTTTTTTTGCATTGGTGTCAGTTTGTGACAGTTATAAGTGGTAGGGCAGTTAGTGGTAGCCCCCTTTAGGTCTAGGATACCCCTTAACCCCCCCTAATAAAGTTTTAACCCCTTGATCACCCCGTCGCCAGTGTCACTAAGCGATCGTTTTTCTGATCGCTATATTCTAATAGGGGAATGGCGCTGTTCACAGACAATTGAAAAACCAAAAAAATGAAAAAATATTAAAAAATTGACAATATGTGAAAAGTGTACACCAAAGTCCACAACAGACTGAGTGAAAGATTCCTGCTAAAATACTGCAACCTATTCCATTGCGTGTATTACGTAAGATGTGGGTGTGCAAATCACTACCATTGGTGAAAAATAAAAATCATATGAAATATAAGAAATAAATAAAAGTGACATTTAAAAAATATCAATATTTAAAAATCCCACTGACGTGCCCAGTGACATAAAAAATATATGTAAATAGGCCAAGTGACATAAAAAATATTAAATATAAAATATAAACATCTGTAGTTCCTCTGACATAGACTGTGAGAATCAAAAATATAAGTGCAAACAGAATATGTATATATATTATAATAAATGGATCAATCAAGAAAATGTATCAATCAAGAAAATGTAAAAAAATAGAATGGACTAATATGTGGATGTGTGCAACCAAAAAAAGTGAAATAATTAATGTGCACCCATAAAAATAGTCCAATATAAATTGTCCAATATATGTGAAGGAGATCCCTGTACACAGATTGTATGTGTATCCAACAGGTGTATAATCCCCAGCAGGTTTTCAATACTAATGTATCCGTGTTTTATAAGCCCCCACTTGTGCCCTCACTCATCAGAAAGCCCAACCCCTGCAGGGGTGAAGGGCATGAGTAGATCCTGTGGCCGAACTCCTTCCCTCTTAATCCACAGTGTTCCTTATGATGGTATCCACCAGAGTAAATCCATGTGTATGGAGAAAAAAGGAACCCCTTATAGTGTAAGTCCATAAATCCGTAATCAGTATTGAAAACCTGCTGGGGATTATACACCTGTTGGATACACATACCATCTGTGCACAGGGATCTCCTTCACATATATTGGACAATTTATATTGGACTATTTTTATGGGTGCACATTAATTATTTCACGTTTTTTTGGTTGCACACATCCACATATTAGTCCATTCTATTTTTTTACATTTTCTTGATTGATACATTTTCTTGATTGATCAATTTATTATAATATATATATACATATTCTGTTTGCACTTATATTTTTGATTCTCACAGTCTATGTCAGAGGAACTACAGATGTTTATATTTTATATTTAATATTTTTCATGTCACTTGGCCTATTTACATATATTTTTTATGTCACTGGGCACGTCAGTGGGATTTTTAAATATTGATATTTTTTAAATGTCACTTTTATTTATTTCTTATATTTCATATGATTTTTATTTTTCACCAATGGTATCGATTTGCACACCCACATCTTACGTAATACACGCAATGGAATAGGTTGCAGTATTTTAGCAGGAATCTTTCACCCTGTCTGTTGTGGACTTTGGTGTACACTTTTCACATATTGTCAATTTTTTAATATTTTTTCATTTTTTAGTTTTTTTCAATTGTCTGTGAACAGCGCCATTCCCCTATTAGAATATATTGTAGTACGTGGATTTCACTCCGGTGTCTTCCGTTTGCCTGGGGTTCTGCAGTTGCAGTTCCTTGTTGTTATTGATCCTAAGCGCGGAATATTTGATCTCCATCGTTTTTCTGATCGCTGTATTAGTGTCACAGGTGACGCTAGTTAGGGAGGTAAGTATATAGGTTCACCGTCAGTGTTTTATAGTGACAGGGACCCCCATATACTACCTAATAAGGGCTTTAACCCCCTGATTGCCCCCTAGTTAACCCTTTCACCAGTGATCACCGTATAACTGTTATGGGTGACGCTGGATAGTTAGTTAGTTTGTTTTTTATAGTTTCAGGGCACCCTCCGTTTATTACCTAATAAAGGTTTAACCCCCTAATCACCTGGCAGTGATATAAGTTAAGTTTTAGGGTCAGATAAGGTCTGCGGCACCCCAGGCAGCGCCAGGTTAGCGCCAGTACCGCTAACACCCACGCACACAGCATACACCTCCCTTAGTGGTATAGTATCTGAACGAATCAATATCTGATCCGATCAGATCTATACTAGCGTCCCCAGCAGTTTAGGGTTCCCAAAAACGCAGTGTTAGCGGGATCAGCCCAGATACCTGCTAGCACCTGCGTTTTGCCCCTCGGCCCAGCCCAGCCCACCCAAGTGTAGTATTGATCGATCACTGTCACTTACAAAACACTAAACACATAACTGCAGCGTTCGCAGAGTCAGGCCTGATCCCTGTGATCGCTAACAGTTTTTTTGGTAGCGTTTTGATACAGTCGCTAACAGTCAGGAGCTTTTTTGCCTGTGAGTCTCACTAGTGTACCACTAAATTTAGAGCCCAAAATGGCAAATCGAAGATACACTAGTGAAGAGGCCTACACGTTTCTGAGCATGACAGTGAAGAGGAAGTCATTCATCTGTCAGATTCAGGCTCAGAATACGATCCTGTAGATGACAGTGGCTCCATGACAGATAGCTCTGACGACAGAGTTGTGGTCCCTGCCAAGGTCAGGCGTACCAGACCCCGAACTTCTTCTTCTGTCATTGATGTGCAAGAACCGCAGGTCCCTTGTATGGAGCAGAGCAGTACTAGCGCCGCTATTCCTTCTCGTGAACTGGCAAACACCAGCGGCCTAGTACACCCTGGTTGTACATCCAGCACTGCACTGACGTGGCGAGTCCCATAAGTGCAGTTCAAGCTGGCGAGGTGGCAAGCACAAGTAGTGTCCCACTGCCACCAAGAAGACGAACACAGGCCCATCGTGCCCATAGTGCCCTTCCTGCTGCATTAGCCAATCCTAATTAGAAACCCACCACTTCTGCAGCACCCGTACTTCCCCCATTCACTGGCCAACCCAGCATTCAGGTGGAAACAGTTGATTTTACGTCACTTGATTTTTATTCGCTGTTTTTCACCGAAGATCTCTATAGATCTATTGTGGACCAAAGCAATTTGTACGCTGGTCAACACATCGCCACTATTCCCCAGTCCTCCCTTGCCAGAGATTGGAGACCAATTACGGTCTCCAAATTTAAGCTCTTTCTGGGCCTTTCCCTCAACATGGGCATAACCAAAAAGAGCGAGTTGCGGTCATATTGGTCCACTGACCCAATTTACCATATGCCCTTGTTCTCTGCCTCCATGACCAGGGCACGATACGAGCAGATCTTGCAGTTCATGCACTTCAATGACAATGAACTCTGTCGTCCTCGTGGAGACCCCGAATACGATCGGCTCTACAAAATTCGGCCCCTCGTAAACCACTTCAACCAACGTTTTACAGACTTGTTTACTCCCCATCAAGTTGTCTGCGTTGATGAGTCCCTGATTAAGTTTTCTGGCCGCTTGTCATTCAAACAGTACCTTCCCTGCAAGCGTGCCAGATACGGGGTCAAGATGTAAGAGCTCTGTGACAGGGCCACAGGCTATACATGTAGTTTTATGGTTTACAAGGGAAAAGATAGTCACGTAGAGCCGACAAACTGCCCTGACTACATAGGAAGCGCTGGCAAGATTGTGTGGGACTTGGTGTCACCCTTATTCGGAAAGGGGTACCACTTGTACGTGGACAATTATTACATTAGCGTGCCACTTTTTAGTCACCTTTTTGATCATCAGATTGGAGCATGTGGCACCGTGCAACCTAATCGCCGGGGCTTTCCCCAGCGGCTTGTAGATTCCCATCTTAGGCTGCGGGAGAGAGCCTGCTTGCAGTGTAATAATTTGCTCGCTATGAAGTGGAGGCATAATAAGAATGTTTTCGTTCTTACCTCCCTTCATGCAGACACGACGGTCCAAATTCCTACGGTGACTGGTGTTGTGGAGAAACCCCTCTGTGTCCACGAATATAACCAAAATATGGGAGGGGTGGACCTCAATGACCAGTTGTTGGCGCCGTACCTAGTTGCACGTAAGGCCAGACGCTGGTACAAAAAAGTGTCTGTTTATTTATTTCAATTGGCTTTGCTGAACGCTCATGTGCTATACAGAGCTTCAGGATGGACCGGATCCTTCCTTAATTTCCAGGAAGAGATCGTCAGAGCCCTCCTGTTTCCAGACGGTGCTCCACCTCACCTTCCCCAACCAAATGCAGTAATCCGGCTGCATGAAAGGCATTTTCTTTATGTCCTCCCGAGTACCCCTACCCAACGAGCCCCCCAAAAAAGATGTTGTGTCTGCAGCAAGCGCAGATATAGGCGTGACACCTGCTATTATTGTCCCTCCTGTCCTGACAATCCTGGTCTTTGCATTGGTGGATGTTTTGAACGCTACCATACACTAGTTGGGTATTAGCGTAGGGTACAGCACTGCACAGACTAGGACACACTTTTACAGGGTCTCCCAAGATGCCATCGCATTTTGAGATACCCGAACCTGGAAACAGTTACAGTTACAAAGGTTACAATTACAAAAAAAAGTAAAAAAAAAAACACAAAAAAATATATAAAATAAAAAAAAACAAAAATAGTTGTCGTTTTATTGTTCTCTCTCTATTCTCTCTCTATTGTTCTGCTCTTTTTTACTGTATTCTATTCTGCAATGTTTTATTGTTATTATGTTTTTATCATGTTTGCTTTATAGGTATGCAATTTTTTATACTTTACTGTTTACTGTGTTTTATTGTTAACCATTTTTTTGTTTTCAGGTACGCCATTCAGCTGCAGAGCAGATTTATTTATCTTGACAGCAACAGCGTTTGCTCCCACGATACATAAAGCCGTGACTCTAGCGATGTCGGAGGTGATTTCACCACCACAGTTACATACTTCAGCATATATGCCGAAGCATGGGGGCTGCAGGGGCAGAGGAGCAATTTGCTCCTACCTTTTGCGGGAGGATGCCCCCATGCTTCGGCATATATATATTTTAGGCACAGGTTGCGTTAAATGTTTTATTTTTTACTATTTTTTTTTGTATTTGCTTTGCAGGTATGGTAAGTCTTACTGTTATACTATAATGTTACTTTGTTTTATTGTTAACCATCATTTGCTTAGCAGGTACGCCATTCAGTTGCAGCGCGGATTTATTTATCTTGACAGCAACAGCGTTTGCTCCCACAATACATAAAGCCATGACTACAGCGCTGTCGGAGGTGATTTCACCACCACAGTTACATACTTCAGCATATATGCCGAAGAATGGGGGCAGCAGGGGCGGAGGAGCGATTTGCTCCTACTTTTTGTGGGAGGATGCCCCCATGCTTCGGCATATATATATTTTAGGCACAGGTTGCATTAAATGTTTTATTTTTTACTTTGCTTTTATTGTATTTGCTTGCAGGTATGGTAAGTCTTACTGTTATACTGTAATATTACTTTGTTTTATTGTTAACCATCATTTGCTTAGCAGGTACGTCATTCAGTTGCAGCGCGGATTTGTTTATCTTGACAGCAACAGCGTTTGCTCCCACGATACATAAAGCCGTGACTCCAGCGCTGTAGGAGGTGATTTCACCACCACAGTTAAAAAAAGAGCAATAATGCCAAACCATGGGGGCAGCAGGGGCGGAGGAGCGATTTGCTCCTACCTTTTGGGGCGGATGGCCGCATGCTTCAGCATATATAAATGGTGCATGTATGCCCATCATTAGAAGTGGGTGGATGAAGGGAGGTATTCTAATTGTGGGCATACCCACCGATCAATCTCTTTTTTTTGTTCAGCCCACAGGCTGCATGAAAAAAAAGTTTACAATATATGCCCAACAAGGACCAGCAACGTACTGGTATGTTGCTGGACTTTGAGTGGTTATACCAGAATGATGCCTGCAAGTTTAGGTATCATCTTGGTATCATTCTTTTCAGCCAGCGCTCGGCTTTCATGTTAAAGCAATCATAGTGGCTAATTAGCCTCTAGACTGCTTTTGCAAGCAGTGGGAGGGAATGCCCCCCCCCACTGTCTTCCATGTTTTTCTCTGGCTCTCCTGTCCCAACAGGGAACCTGAGAATGCAGCCAGTGATTCAGCCAGTTGACCATAGAGCTGATCAGAGACCAGAATGGCTCCAAACATCTCTATGGCCTCAGAAACCAGAAGCTACGAGCATTTCATGACTTAGATTTCGCCGGATGTAAACAGCGCCATCGGGAAATTGGAAAAGCATTTTATCACACTGATCTTGGTGTGGTCAGGGTCTAATAGACCCCAATTTTTTAAAAAAAAGAGTATCTGTCACTACCTATTGCTATCATAGGGGATATTTACATTCCCTGAGATAACAATAAAAATGATTAAAAAAAATAAAAATAAAGGAACAGTTTAAAAATAAGATAAAAAAGCAAAAAAATAATAAAGAAAAAAAAAAGCACCCCTGTCCCCGCCTGCTCTCGCGCAAAGGCGAACGCAAGCGTCAGTCTGCCATCAAATGTAAACAGCAATTGCACCATGCATGTGAGGTATCACCGAGAAGGTCAGATCGAGGACAGTAATTTTAGCAGTAGACCTCCTCTGTAAATCTAAAGTGGTAACCTGTAAAGGCTTTTAAAGGCTTTTAAAAATGTATTCAGTTTGTCGCCACTGCACGTTTGTGCGAATTTTTAAAGCATGTCGTGTTTGGTATCCATATACTCGGCCAAAGATCATCTTTTTTATCTCATCAAACATTTGGGCAATATAGTGTGTTTTAGTGCATTAAAATTAAAAAAAAGTGTGTTTTTTCCCAAAAAAATGCATTTGAAAAATTGCTGCGCAAATACTGTGCGAAAAAAAATGAAACACCCACCATTTTACTCTGTAGGGCATTTGCTTTAAAAAATATATATAATGTTTGGGGGTTCAAAGTCATTTTCTTGCAAAAAAAAATGTAATGTAAACAAAAAGTGTCAGAAAGGGCTTTGTCTTCAAGTGGTTAGAAGAGGGGGTGATGTGTGACATAAGCTTCCCAATGTTGTGCATAAAATGCCAGGACAGTTCAAACCCCCCCCACATGACACCATTTTGGAAAGTAGGCACCCCAAGCTATTTGCTGAGAGGGAGGGGGGGGGTGCTGCGCTACCCAAAGGGTCTATGCTTATTGGTATTGTTAATAATTCCTACTGGTTAATGGGACAAGAGGCCTCAATAAAATGGAATAAATAAACGTACGTAAAAAAATCGCATGAGTTGGAGTATGAATGGGTGTAGTGGCTAAAATACGTTGCATATATGTTGATCCAACAGGTGATTGATGTCAATATAAATATAAATATAAATATAAACAATAATACATGTATGTTGATCCAAAGGTGATAAATATAAGTAAAACCAATTCAACATGGGTTTAAAATTATTCAATCCAATAGTACAATATATCAAAAGTGCTCGTGCTCTCGTGCCTTAAATAAAATAATCCAAACTAATGCATATGCTAAAGTGCAAAATGAAGCAATGATATTACAAAAAATCGATGTATCAAGTGAAACAAACAAAAAGAGGCATGGTCGCCTAATCCTGATGTTGCGACCTGTGCAAAAGTGCAAACACAGTGTAAGTGGTCACGTGAATAAATAAATAAATAATTAATCCAATGTCCTTGCTAGTGTCCACAAAAAATTAATTAATAGGTAATCAAGTGTCCAAAAAAATCCGTGCAGTCTAAGACAAAATTAATCAATGGTGCACAGAGGAACAGTGCTCAAACACAGCAATAAAAATGACAGTGGGGTGGTGGTATGCAGATAAACCACTCTGTGTCCTCTTCATGCAGCATGCGCTAGTGTAGGTAATGGCCCCTTACCTAGCGGTGCTAGGTCAACCGCATATAAGATGTTAAATCCCACGGTCCTGGGTCTCTCCTGCGTCTCTGTGTCCAAGCTTGCTGGCTCTGCAGGATCCTATTGGGGGCTGGGTGTATCTAGTTGTGGTCCTAATTGGGGTCCTGGGGCAGTGCGGCTCCTAGCTTCTCCTCCACATCACATCTCAAATGTATGTAAAATATAGGACAAGGTACCCAAATAGTGAAGTATGTTTTTCTTAGGGTCACTTTATTCACATATACAATGTACAAAGTACTCACATTAAGCAGTTTTTTCTACAGCGTTGTATCCTACGAGCGGCGAGCTCGCAATACATTCAGCAGAGAAAGGGAAACAGAAACAAGCCTATTCCGTCCCTACGCGTGACGTCACCGATCACGTGACTTCTTCCCCTGAAGAAGTCACGTGATCGGTGACGTCACGCGTAGGGACGGAATAGGCTTGTTTCTGTTTCCCTTTCTCTGCTGAATGTATTGCGAGCTCGCCGCTCGTAGGATACAACGCTGTAGAAAAAACTGCTTAATGTGAGTACTTTGTACATTGTATATGTGAATAAAGTGACCCTAAGAAAAACATACTTCACTATTTGGGTACCTTGTCCTATATTTTACATACATTTGAGATGTGATGTGGAGGAGAAGCTAGGAGCCGCACTGCCCCAGGACCCCAATTAGGACCACAACTAGATACACCCAGCCCCCAATAGGATCCTGCAGAGCCAGCAAGCTTGGACACAGAGACGCAGGAGAGACCCAGGACCGTGGGATTTAACATCTTATATGCGGTTGACCTAGCACCGCTAGGTAAGGGGCCATTACCTACACTAGCGCATGCTGCATGAAGAGGACACAGAGTGGTTTATCTGCATACCACCACCCCACTGTCATTTTTATTGCTGTGTTTGAGCACTGTTCCTCTGTGCACCATTGATTAATTTTGTCTTAGACTGCACGGATTTTTTTGGACACTTGATTACCTATTAATTAATTTTTTGTGGACACTAGCAAGGACATTGGATTAATTATTTATTTATTTATTCACGTGACCACTTACACTGTGTTTGCACTTTTGCACAGGTCGCAACATCAGGATTAGGCGACCATGCCTCTTTTTGTTTGTTTCACTTGATACATCGATTTTTTGTAATATCATTGCTTCATTTTGCACTTTAGCATATGCATTAGTTTGGATTATTTTATTTAAGGCACGAGAGCACGAGCACTTTTGATATATTGTACTATTGGATTGAATAATTTTAAACCCATGTTGAATTGGTTTTACTTATATTTATCACCTTTGGATCAACATACATGTATTATTGTTTATATTTATATTTATATTTATATTGACATCAATCACCTGTTGGATCAACATATATGCAACGTATTTTAGCCACTACACCCATTCATACTCCAACTCATGCGATTTTTTTACGTACGTTTATTTATTCCATTTTATTGAGGCCTCTTGTCCCATTAACCAGTAGGAATTATTAACAATACCAATAAGCATAGACCCTTTGGGTAGCGCAGCACCCCCCCCCCTCTCTCTTTTTATATCTCATTCGGGCTTGTGTCTGGGCCCTTATTTCGGTGCATGCAGCTGTCCAGCGATATATGCTTTATACAGTTTTATAAGTTGAGTTTGTATCTTGTACGATCGCTAAATTTTTTTCCAATTTGGTAGCGCAGGAATAGCTCCCGTTTTTTATTTGCTGAGAGGCATGTTGAGTCCATGGAATATATTATATTGTGACACAAGTTGCGGGAAAAAGACAATTTTTTTTTTTTTGCATATAGTTGTCACTAAATGATATATTGCTCAAACATGCCATGGGAATATGTGAAATTACACCCCAAAATGCATTCTGTTGCTTCTCCTGAGTATGTGGATACCACATGTGTGAGACTTTTTGGGAGCCTAGCTGTGTACGGGGCCCCGAAAACCAAGCACCGCCTTCAGGCTTTCTAAGGGCGTAAATTTTTGATTTCACTCTTCACTGCCTATCACAGTTTTGGAGGCCATGGAATGCCCAGGTGGCACAACCCCCCCAAATGACCCTATTTTGGAAAGTAGACACCCCAAGCTATTTGCTGAGAGGTATAGTGAGTATTTTGCAGACCTCACTTTTTGTCACAAAGTTTTGAAAATTAAAAAAAAAAAAAAATTTTTTTTCTTGTCTTTCTTCATTTTCAAAAACAAATGAGAGCTGCAAAATACTCACCATGCCTCTCAGCAAATAGCTTGGGGTGTCTACTTTCCAAAATGGGGTCATTTGGGGGGGTTTGTGCTATCTTGGCATTTTATGGCCTTGGAAACTGTGATAGGTAGTGAGGAGTGAATCAAAAATTTACGCCCTTAGAAAAGGCAGTGATTGGTTTTCGGGGCCCCATATGCAGCTAGGCTCCCAAAAAGTCCCACACATGTGGTATCCCCGTACTCAGGAGAAGCAGCAGAATGTATTTTGGGGTGTAATTCCACATATGCCCTTGGCATGTTTGAGCAATATATCATTTAGTGACAACTTTGTGCAAAAAAAAAAAAAATTGTCACTTTCCCACAACTTGTGTCAAAATATAAAATATTCCATGGACTCAACATGCCTCTCAGCAAATAGCCTGGGGTGTCTACTTTCCAAAATGGGGTCATTTGGGGGGGTTTGTGCCATCTGGGCATTTTATGGCCTTCAAAACTGGGATAGGTAGTGAGGAGTGAAATCAAAACTTTATGCCCTTAGAAATCCTAAAGGCGGTGCTTGGTTTTTGGGGGCCCCGTATGCGGCTAGGCTCCCAAAAAGTCCCACACATGTGGTATCCCCATACTCAGGAGAAGCAGCTAAATGTATTTTGGGGTGCAATTCCACATATGCCCATGGCCTGTGTGAGCAATATATCATTTAGTGGCAACTTTTTGTACATTTTTTTGTTTTTTTGTCATTATTCAATCACTTGGGACAAAAAAATTAATATTCAATGGGCTCAACATGCCTCTCAGCAATTTCAATGGGGTGTCTACTTTTCAAAATGGGGTCATTTGGGGGGGGGGGGGTTGTACTGCCCTGCCATTTTAGGACCTCAAGAAATGACATAGGCAGTCATAAACTAAAAGCTGTGTAAATTAAAAAAAATGTACCCTAGTTTGTAGACGCTATAACTTTTGCGCAAACCAATAAATATACGCTTATTGACATTTTTTTTACCAAAGACATGTGGCCGAATACATTTTGGCCTAAATGTATGACTAAAATTGAGTTTATTGGATTTTTTTTATAACAAAAAGTAGAAAATATCATTTTTTTCAAAATTTTCGGACTTTTTTCATTTATAGCGCAAAAAATAAAAACCGCAGAGGTGATCAAATACCATCAAAAGAAAGCTCTATTTGTGGGAAGAAAAGGACTCAAATTTAGTTTGGGTACAGCATTGCATGACCGCGCAATTAGCAGTTAAAGTGACGCAGTGCCAAATTGTAAAAAGTGCTCTGGTCAGGAAGGGGGTAAATCCTTCCGGGGCTGAAGTGGTTAAAGTCCCTTTTTTTAAAATTTAAAAATAACAAACATGTTATACTTACCTGCTCTGTGTAGTGGTTTTGCACAGAGCAGCCCAGATCCTCCTGGCCCCTCCCTCCCGCCGAGTGCCCCCAAAGCAAGAAGCTTGCTATGAGGGCATCCGAGCTGAGCTGCTGCTCTATGTGTCCATTCAGACATGGATCCGTGGATCATCCCCGCCCCCTCTTTTTCCTCATTGGCTCACTGACTTTGATTGACAGCAGTGGCAGCCACTGGTCCCGGACAACCGAGTCTCTTGTGTAACATCTCTAGATCTAGATGGGGCTCAGGTAAGTATTAGGAGGGCTTAGGGGGGCTGCTGCACACTGAAGGTTTTTTTATCCTAATGCATAAAATGCGTTAAGATAAAAAACCTTCTGCCTTTACAACCACTTTTGGGCTGAGTTCATACTAAGATCGCATGCGGCTCACACATGGTCCGGTGTGTCCCTGTTCGCCATTTAATTTTTGACTGAATTCTGAACTGAAACAAAGCCAAAGATGCACAGGACCCCTGTGCAATCCGCTGTGTGAACCGGCTCCATAGAGAGCTGGTCAAAATCTCCTGTGATGCAAACTGAATGCGGGGAAACCCACATTCAATTCGCTCTAGTGTGAGCCCAGCCTAAAGCTTACGGTATATAATAGTGCAGTGATTAGTTTTACATATTCATTAGTAAAAAAGGGATACACTTTAACTAAGAAGTTGTCAAGTGGTATAATCTAAAATTATGATTGTGTGCGACTTGTTTAGCAAATAATTCTTCCATACTAGAATCACTATCATTTGTAATGTTCTTTGAAATGGGTATTGATGGGGAAACAGCTGTCAGGTGATTTTCCCTCCAAAATACTACATTTTCATGGAACCTGATAACTTTCTTGTTAAAAGTCACAGTTGTAAGACTTGTAGCCATACATTAACCTTTATCTCATGTTTTCTGTTGTGAGCCTGCATTTGTAACACCTCTTACTGTTGACTTTGTTGTCCATAGAAGCCAAATAATTGTTTTTCCACTGAGGAAAAAAAGAAAGAAAAAAAAAAAAAAAACAAGGAAGATATATAGGGGCAAAAGCTTACTTTTGTTCTGGTTTCCTTTGTTATTTTTTTTTTTTACAACTAGCCCCCTATAGTGTTAATTAGGTTTTCACAGATCAGAACTCCGAAGACAATAAGAAAACTCTTCTCTGAGAAAAAAGCTTATATTTGTGTCTAATGAGGCCTTTCTTTCCTGAAGGGCATATTTATACACATACAATGTAAGTAATCACAATAAAGTAAACTGTAAAAAAAAGAATGTTTAATTTTGTGCATTGTGTGCTGGCATTTTAAGTTACGGTGAAGCATCTCTAGTGTAGAGTGGGAAATTACTAATAGAATATAGATAGGAGTGTTACATTAAATGTTAAAGATTCTGCATTTGCCTTTAACATATTTTAAAATACGCTTTCATGTTTGCATTCTGCAGTATAATTACTATACATTTTTTGCACAAAAATTAGGATTTTGCCATGGTCTATCTAACTAAAGTCTGTTGTTAAAATCAGCCAAAATGGTGGTGCCAGCATCATCATAATTGACCTTCCAGACTCCTGAATGCCTGGACTTGTAGAGCACAGAAAAGTATTTACTGTATACTGATTCCTCCGTAGGAGCCTGGTTGATCAGTTATTGATGATGTAAGCAGTCACCATTTTGGTCACTTTGGTTGACTTTCCCTACCTAAATCTAAATCCCCCCTATTTAATATTTCCCCTGCATCACCATCTTCATCTTGCGACTCATTCTTTATTGCTCACATGGATACTGCTAAAATAAAAAAGTGTAGCGCTATATATTATATAGACATATAGGTCAAAAACCACAATCAGTAAGTGCATATGAACAGTAAATAAAAACCTATCACACCTTGTATGACCATAAATATGGATTGCACAATAAAGTAACACTGTGTTATGTAACAAAAACAGTATAAAGTGAAACAATATTTAGTAAGTCTTAATTGACAAATATAAACAATAAATTATAATTGAAAGACCGTGAAGGTCCAGCAAATCTAACACCATAAAATTATGCAAAAAAGAAAAAAGTCCTAAAACATAAAAGTCCACAATATTAGTTGTAGAGAAAACGTGAAGAAAAAACCACCACCAAAAGTCTATGGAGGTTACACGTTAAGAGTGGTGGATCTGTGACTCCCAGGTTCGCAAGTAGACAGAATTAACCGAATCTGGCCAGTAGGTGGGCTACGGAAGAACCACAAGTGGACAGAGGGTCTAAAATGGTGCCGGGGCCATCACCGGAGACATCAAGAGGCTTAATGACTTGAGAAGACATACGTCATACAAGTCAGAAAGGCTTATTGACCAACCGGTCTGGACAATGTGTCTTTTCAGATGTCGTCAGCATACAGCAGAAAAGGGGAATGACAGCACAACTTCCACATCCATAGGCATTCCGACATAGGCCAAACGGGTATTCATATGCATGGCATACTAGCACATTATTTAAAACTTACCTTAAAACAAAGCCCTCCAGTGGCACGCTGTCACTGCGTGTGTGACACTTTAATACCGCTTTAATAACTGTGCTAGGCATATTACAATATTATTTTTTAAAGAAAAGTGAAATTTGTCTTTCAGCTTCCAATATTTTTCTTTACTGATTTCTGCATGGATTTGTTCCAAACAATGGCTCCACAAGCATATTGTTTCAATGTTTTCCATAAGTTTGTATTATTACAGATACCCCATTTGCTCTATAATTCAGGAAAGTAATGATAGGTTCGCTGGTGAAAGGAAATTATATTATAGGATCCTCTGAGAGCAGGAACTGATGGGAGTGTCTGTTTTTTAAAGTATAATCAGAAGAGACGTTGATAGATCAAGCTGAGGTAGAAGAGAGAGGTATAATGCAACAAGTACCAGATTCAAAAAGGGAAATAATTTACTTTAATAATTTAGCTCTTTTATTTTGTAATGCTATCCATTTATCTATTGTACATTATACAAGCAACAAGATCTTTCATTAGGAGAAGGGATGAGCTCAAGGTTTGGTCTTAATACAGTTTTGGACTAAGCTTTGGCTGTTCAGGAACTCCTTGACATGTATATTAGACCCTCAGGAGGAGGTTAGCTTCTCAGCAGACTTAAACACAAGTGTGTTTATGTGTCTGTGCTGATGGACGGGAGAGATGGGGGCTGTGCTGGATGGGACAGGAGTAGGGCTACTCGGTCCAACTATCAATCTCTCCAATATTTATTAATAGATTACCTCAATAATATGTTGTACATCAAACATGCTTATCACCTACTCAACTGCCCAAAATTTTATGTATGGTCACTCCAACTGTATATGATGTAACGAACTTTAGGTAGATTTAATGCAAATCATTTGGGGTTGTCAGATTATATATGACTTCTGGAATCAAGTGATTACTGTGCTTACCACTTTACAGCAACTCCCTGTACACTTGGCATTTGCTAATTTGGGACATTATAGGTAGATTTCATGCACCTCATTTGGGGTTGTTAGATTAAATCTGACTTCTGGAAGCAAGGGATTACTGTGCTTACCACCTTACAGCAACTCCCTCTTTCCTGTATACTTGACATTTGCTAATTTGAGACACTATACTGTATATTAGTGCGAGAAAAGTTATATATGGCTCACAAAGTCATAGCTATTAAACGGATGATTCCATACTCTCCTACTGTAGCCCAGTGTAAATCATCGATTAATTAGATGTTACACTGTCATTTATTGTATAGTCATTGTGCCACTATGAGCGGTGTGCTCACCACACTACAACATCCATTGGTTTGTAGAAAAGCTAGATCAGTGATTCTCAACCAGGGTTCCTCCAGAGGTTGCTAGGGGTTTCTTTAGCATGGGGCCATTTCTGCCACTCGGATAAGTTCCCACCGATACCATTGATCTTTTTAGCTATCTGTAAGGAGGTAATTCTTCCCAATGACCACAAGTGTAAGGACCATTCTTCCCACTGACCATCACACTCATGAGTTGTAGATTTCTAATTTTTAGCGGGGTTTCCCTGAGACTGGAGAACTATTTCAAGGGTTCCTCTGTGTTGAAAAGGTTGAGAAAGGTTGAGAAAGGCTGAGCTAGATGCTGACAAAATTTACAGTGCAAAGCTTAGTATCAAAAAAAGTACAGATCTCGTAATGAAAAAAAAATGAATTTGACTGTATATGCAAATATGTTTGAATGCTTAAAGCAGAGAATATTTGCCCAAAATGTATAGGCATAATCTCATGCATATGTGTGAATGTATTCACTTTCTTCACAGATGTCTGGTGACTAAAATATGCGATTTCATAGACATCTGATAAAAGGCATAGATATTTTACAGACTATGATGACTGGAATATGTATTTATTGATACAGTTGCTGGCTGTGCAAGAATCAGCATGGCATGTAATATTCCCAGAATAAAGATGCAATTCAAGAAAAGCTGTTTGAATTGCAAAGTAAGGCTACTAGGGTTCCTTCGGTTCGGTGTTATATTTAATATGTTTTATGAATGCAGGTTTAGAATTCTGTATTTATACATATGTTCATAAGAGGAAAAGTTGGGGTGTTACTTTGCATTTTTAATAACTTCTTAATTAGACACTTTTCATCCTGTAAGTTTCCATGCCGACAGGTTGTCACTTCACTTGCACTTGGGAGCTGATTGCAACATTTACACCTGGGTTTTGGCTGATTGAGCAGCTGCTCCTCTAGGAATATTATCTTTGTACTGGGAGCCAAATGCAAAGTTTAACACACGTCTGTTTTATACCTGATTATAATATGTAATGTTAAGAGTCTGATATTACAGGTTTTATGCCCGAAAGGACTTACAGATTAAATAAACATGTAGAGTAGAAATGTTTGCTTAGGAAAAAAGATACTAAGAAGAAGGTTTAAAATATAATCAATGGCCAGGTAACAAAGCAAAATATTGTTACACGGCATATGCTGATGCTGCTCTGCAGTTTATTGCACTTGGCATGTTACAAGTGTACCATGCTTCTCAGACTGCGTTAACAAGGTGAACATTTTATATCATCATTACAAGGAAGGTCCGGCACATGTTGAAAGAGCCTCTCTCTATTTATAAGAAATACAATCTAAATATTGTTGTAGGGATCTGCTGCTCTCTACTGTCCATATTTGTAAAAAGCATTACACATGTGCATTAGTTTTCGTCCAAATGCATTTTCATCCGAATTTTGGGTATTTTCGTTATCATTTTAACAAACAATAACGAACGCACAGAATCTGAAAACTGAAAGATCCAACATAAACAAATGCTTTATTTTCCTTTTAGTTGTGACAACAGTTCGATATAGATAGGAGATTCGACATGATGCTGACAATAGCGATCTGTGTCCATCGAACCTGTGGTGGAATGTGCCTAACCTTAGCTCTATTAGTTCAAGATTATTCTACATAGAGAGAAAAGATTCGACATAGAGAGAAAAGATTCAAAATTATAGAGACAATAGCAAAAAAGGTTGAATGTGCCTAACCTAACTCTATTAGTCCAAGATTATTCGACATAGAGAGAAAAGATTCCACATGAAGATTCGACGAAGCAGTCGCCGCGAGCGGACATTAATGGTCAAATGCTCCGCCCATAGGCTATAGAAGAATTCTAATGTTGGTTGACTAGTAATAATAATTAATAAATATAATAATTACTAGTGTCATACAACATTAGAAATCTACTATAGCTTGTAGGTGGAACATTCGACCGGAAATGTACGATTGAGGAGTCGTACAGTTTAGCTGCTCCGTCGAATCTTCTTAGAACATTCAACAGACACCATAAGCCTTCAATGACAGATTCAACCTTAATTATTTCGGATTTTCAGATGAATGCATTTTTTAATGAAACAAAATAAATAAAAACAAATTTAGGGAGAAACTAAATAAATGTATTTTTCCGACGAAAACGAATGTTCGAAACAAAATATATCAGTGTGCACATGTCTAAAAAGCAATAGCTTATATTTTTCACGTATTTATGTACATCGCTTTCTGTCTCTGTGTTCCTGGGTTAGAACCCCCAGAAGAAGGAAATGGAGAGAGAGAGGAGCTGACACCTGACCACATGTCTCCATCAAAGAACTGTGGCTAATTCAAACCAGAAGTTGCAGTTTTTAGGCAAGTGTTCCTATGTTAATAGTTTATTATTGTTGCCCATAGCTTCTGAGAGTATATTTATATATATGTGTGCGTGTGTGTGTGTGTGTACACTGTGTGGGCTAGAGCCAGATTAGGTATTCAATGGCCACTTGGTAGTTAGAGGTCCAGTTGCATGACATATCGGAAGCTACTGGGCACTAAGACGCAGAGTAAATAGTCTGACTCTGAGTTCTGGTGCCATACCATGATTTATGGTGATGACAAGCTACATTCCAGGTGGGTTGGACAATGGCTGGAGCATCTCCTCATCATTGTAGATCTTGTCTCCGACACCAAGATGGATGCCACACAATAGCGGCTGGTGTTCTTTTTGGGGGGGGTCACGGGCGGCACCCCCCCAGGTCGGTCAGTCAGTAGGTCGGGGGCCCCGGACTTAGCTCATCTCACGGGCAGTGCTATGGGCAGTGGCTTCACTCTGGGCTTTTTTCTCTAGCTGTTTCCCCTGCATCTCCTCCTTCTGGCGGACAATCAGATCTGATCTCCTTTTGGCCAATTGGGTGATGGGTCTCATGACCAGCTTCATGATTGGCCGGGAAGAGAATCAGTGTTACAATAGTGATTATTCATTCGCTGTTGTCACACAACTGGGTGGGATCGGAGAGCAGTGCTCTGCGCCCCAAGCCCACCCTTTTTTGAAGCCACTTAGAGCCTCTGGCTCTAATCACGTGCTTAAACCCCCCCCCATTGGAGTCCATGCGCCCAGTACCCTGCATGTAGATTAGGGGGCCGGCTGCATAGATGGGGGGTGGAGACCCTAATGGATGGGCCGCCAATGATGCCACATCACAATCATCCTCATAGGCCCCTGAAACTGAACTTTGCTGCAATATTCATCTGGAGACATCTCTTTTTTTTTCCATTACATACTTTTTATTCATTTTCATATTGCAAAATTTAAAAACATACAGGATCATAAATCGATATGAAATATTGCATAATACAAAAAAAGAGAAAAAAAAGCTGTTATTATTTTATATTACCTCTCCCTCCCTCCCCTCCTACTACTCCCAACTCTTCACCACACACCAACTAATCTTTAGTTATACAAATCAAGTTATCTATTATCTGTCGAAAACAGGCAAAGGGAGAGAAGAATTCCACTCTAATGCCCCGTACACACGGTCGGATTTTCCGATGGAAAATGTCCGATCGGAGCGTGTTGTCGGAAATTCCGACCGTGTGTGGGCTCCATCGGACATTTTCCATCGGATTTTCCGACACACAGTTGGAGAGCAGGAGATAAAATTTTCCGACAACAAAATCCGTTGTCGGAAATTCCTATCGTGTGTACACAAATCCGACGGACAAAGTGCCACGCATGCTCAGAATAAATAAAGAGATGAACGCTATTGGCCACTGCCCCGTTTATAGTCCCGATGTACGTGTTTTACGTCACCGCGTTTAGAACGATCGGATTTTCCGACAACTTTATGTGACCGTGTGTATGCAAGACAAGTTTGAGCCAACATCCGTCGGAAAAAATCCTAGGATTTTGTTGTCGGAATGTCCGAACAAAGTGTGTACGGGGCATAAGGGGAAAGAAACGATATAGGAAAAAGACCATTGTGGGGAAATAGATGGAGGAGACGGTAGTATGGTGGGGAGCAGGGTCCCCCCAGCTCCCCCCTTCCCCTCATAAGGGGCAACCCATCTCCTTCAACCAAGGTCCCCACAATCTTGCAAACTTCCTGAGGTTATTTTGTCTAATATACACCACTCTCTCACTCCAAACCATTGAATTGATAGTCTCAATCCAAAGCTTCACAGTTGGGGGAGCCTGCCATTTCTGTGCTATATGTCTCCTCACTTGGAACAGACATCTCAGCACTGGTACAGTAGTACCAGATGGAACTCTATCTTCCTCCAAGCTCCCTAATAGACATGTCTTGGCCACAGGTTCTAATGTAGTCCTGAAGATTTTATTTATCCTGTCAACTATCTCTACTCAGTATCTAAATAGTTTTGGACAATTCCACACCATGTGGATACGATCTCCTGTCGCTTTACATCTGGGACATTCATCGTTTGGTTTCCATCCAAGTTTAAACATTTTTTTGGGGGTATGGTAGACTCTATGGATTAGGAACAGGTGAGAGACTTTCTGCGAGGGGGAAATCGAGACCAGGGCTCCTTGTGCTAAGATCTTATCCCGTTGTTCCGTAGTTATTGTCCCTACGTCTCACTCCCATCCCGCTCTGCTCTTCAGGGGTCCCGCTCCACTCATAATTCTATCCCCCAAGTTGGCGTACAATGTGGAAATTAAGCCTTTAGTTGAAACTGGTTTCATTATTTTTAGGAGTACCGGAATCTGAATCCAATCAATGGTTTGAGATCTGAATTGAGCTTGAATGTTGTGTCTAATCTGGATATATTTATAAAACGCCTTGTTTGAAATATTAAATTCCCGTCTTAAATCTAGGAATGGTTACCCTCATATAAATGAATTAACCAGCTAATGCCCTGTCTTTCCCATTCCCGGGGTCTCTCTATACCCCTTATTTCGGCCAGATTTTTGTTACGCCATAGAGGGGTATATTCAGTTACCCCATTATACCCCATCAATGCCTTTGTTACCTGCCACACTTTACTAACTAGTACTATCATTGGGAATCTGTGAATAAAAGAGTCTGCTTCTAATGCCTCCACTAGTGTGTTATGTGGGGCTCCCATTATCATCATTTTATTGCTGGAGTTCCCACCCCCTAGGACTCCACAGTCCACTAGATGTTGGAGCTGAGATGACAAAAAATATAATCTCGGATGCGGTATCGCCATACCTCCTTCTTTGATCGGTAGTTGCCTGGTTTGCAGGCCAATCCTAGATTGGCCCTTTTTCCAAATGAAATCCCTATACAGGGATTCAATCTTCTTAAACCACTTCTGACCAATGCAGGTTGGAGAATTATGGAGTATATACAATATCTGCGGGAGCTATATCATCTTAATTAGGTTACAATGCCCTGCGACAGACAAAGGGAATGTCTCCCTTTTGCTTTAATTTCAATAGCAATGGGGCTAAATTATCATTAACATATTGGTTTATATCATTAGTAATCCAAACGCCCAAGTATTTTAGCTTGGTCGTTACTTTCAGGAGGGAAATTCCCGGCAGTAACTGGTCACCAAGTGGATCGGCTGGTAACAGAGCCGACTTGTCCCAATTAATGACCAGACCAGAAAGTTGCCCAAACTCGCCAATCATTTGTATTACTATATTTAACGAGGATTCAACATCTCCAAGGAAAAACAAGACATCATCTGCATACAGTGCAATTCTTTCATCTTCCAGCTGGCGCCGGAACCCCTGTATGTCTAGTCGTGATCTAGTCATAATTGCTAGGGGTTCCATTGCTAGAGCAAACAATAGGGGAGATAGGGGACAGCCCTGTCTTGTCCCTCTCTCCAGCTGAAACATCTCTGAATGTTCATTACCAATCTTAATTCTTGCTCTAGGTTCATTATAGAGTAATTTCACCCATCTAATAAAAGAGGGGCCAAACCCAAATCGCTCCAGCACCTTCCATAGATAGTCCCGTTCTAGACTATTGAAGGCCTTAGCAGCATCCAAGGCCAAGATGGCCTTGGGGCCTAAGTTTTCAGTTGGGATATGCATGTTTAAAAAAACTCTTCTAATGTTGGTGCTAGTTGATCTGCTGGGGATAAAACCTGACTGGTCAGGATGTATCAGCTCATGAATACATTTATTTAGGCGGGTTGCTAAGACTTTGGCCAAGATTTTAACATCAGTGCATAATAATGAAATTGGGCGATAAGAAGAGACGTCCTGTTGATCTTTCCCCTCCATGTGTGTTATGATAATGGTGGCTTCCGACATTGAGTTAGGGAGTCTACCGCTATCTAACGCCCATCCCAATGTTTTCAACAGTTCAGGAAGTAGTACCTCGCCGTAACGTTTATATACTTCTACCGGAAACCCATCCAGGCCTGGTGATTTTTGATTAGGCATCCCCGTCACTGCCCGTTTTAACTCTTCTAGAGTCACTGGTGCCTCTATATCTATTCTATCCTTCTCTGACAAGGTCGGGATTGATATTCGCTGAAGGAAATCATCCGTTGTTACAACCCCGCTCCCCTGGTAGATTTATACAGAGACTTATAATAATCGCTAAATACATGCATTATCTCTAACGCATCAGTAGTAATGTCTCCACTTGATGTCCTAATCGCAGAGACAGTAGAAGGGGAAGTGTTAGATTTAATCAGAAGGGACAGGGTACGCCCGACCCTTTCCCCCTCACCAAAATAACACTGCCGCTGGAATATTCTTCTATTCTCCGTCTTTCTAGTAATTGCCATTTTATAGACTTGTTGCTTGTCTAGCATTCCCTCTGTCTGTCAAGGGTTGGGTCTTCAACATATTGCTTCTCTGCCTGGATCACTTCATTCCTAATTTCTCTTTCCCATTCTCTCTATTTTCTCTTAGTTTTTGTCACTTGTTGAATTAAGAGGCCTCTAAGATAGGCCTTCATGGTGTCCCAAACCACCCCAGGCAGTGCCATGCCATTATTAATTCACCCCCAATATTTATTGTCAGCACCAGCGGTGAGTGGTCCAAGACCCCTCTTGGACCATACTCTATATTACTTACTAACGGTATTACTTCCCTGTTGCCCAAGGCAATGTCAATTCTAGAGAGAGTGAGGTAAGAGCTTGAAAAGCAAAAATACTGCGTTTCTTGCGGATAGCACATTCGCCATATATCACTCAGACCCATTTCTACCAAGAATCGAGATAGCCGACCCTCACCGGTTATGTTGGATCTATCTACCAGCGGGAATTACTTCGTTAAATTACTCCCATTACTTCGTTAAAATCACCCACCGCTATTATCGGGGTTCTTGTTTTGTCCAATACAAACTCAAATAGCTTGTGTAAAACCTCTAACTTGAAAGGAAGGGGAATATAAATATTTGCCACCACAAAGGGTTTATTTTCAATTGAGCAGAGCAGAAATATATACTGGCCCCGTTCGTCAATGCAACTCTCTCTGCAGGAGAACGCCACTCCTCTCCCAACCAGAATACTCACCCCCTTGAATAGGAGGAGTAGACTGAGTGGTATTGAGCTTGGAACTTCCGATGTGGGAGTTGAATCGCAGTGTCAGTGGTTAAATGCGTTTGGATAGGGCCAAATAGAATAGGTGAATTCCTGGACATGGAGGTGTGAAGACACGCTAGAGTGGAGCTCCGGGACTACCATGCTCTCCCCGACCAAACAATAGCTGACCAATAGGTGTCATTGCGGCATGAAGACAACTCGGGAGTACAAGACACGATCTACATTAAGGAAAGCCCAGCCTCCTGCCTCTCGCACGGTACAGGGAGATATACAGCAATATTTTGTCTCACCTTCAAGAGAATCTCCAGGCGTGATAGTGGCTGCTTTACATTCAAACCGGGCTAACAGCACTAAGACGAGCCCGTCTGCTCCACCCCTTATGTCGGACTGTAAGCTGGAAACTCCGGCGTCTTTACATCATGCGCAGGTCGAAGCCGGCGACCCCCAGAAAGCTGAGGATACAGACAGGGTGGAAGGAAACATCCGAGCATTGCTGAGAGAGCTTCCCACACGCCGGGATATCGAGGCACTGATTCTCGCACCGCCAGGATATTCAAGCGGTAAGAACAGACATTGAAACACTTGCGGAGAGGGTGAGTACAGGAGAAGGAAAAGTGTCCTCCCTTGAACAGCGGGTAAAAGATATTGAAAAAACACAGATTTCCCAGGCTGATACAGCGGTGGACTTACAGCTTCATATAGAGGTTTTGGAAGATAGGAGCTGCCGAAATAATCTGCGGCTTCGGGGTATCCCTGAAGAGACTGAGGTGGAAGACCTCCAAAAAATAGTGAAAACTATATTCCAAATGGCCTTAAAATCCCCTCAGATGACGGTTGAGTTAGATAGGGTTCATAGAGCCCTGGGCCCTAAATCAAGAGATCTAGAGAGACCTAGAGATGTTATATTTCGGCTCTATAGTTATTCACAGAAGGAGCAGATACTCAGAGCTGCGTGGGGAGCAGGGAGTATTGACTTTGAGGGGAACCCTATTAAAATCTTGTCGGACCTTTCTCGGGCTACCCTCCAGCGCAGAGCATGCCTACGACCAATTTTAGATTTACCCATTGGCGGTGACATTTCGTAAGGCATCATCTGCATATACGCTCCGTACATCAGCAGATCTTCCGGGACTATTTTCTTTTATGGAAATGCTACCTATACAGATTCCCAATTGGCTCTTTTACATTCCATATGGAGGGGGTAGAATGGGCCCCCAGAGCAAGCAAGGTCGTGGAAATCATACTCAAGTGCCATAACAACAGCAGTCTTGATGTGGATTTCAAAAGCTCCTGATGGGCACAGAATTAGGAGCCAGAACTTAGACCTTTTGTCCAATTATGTGAAAGAGGTGACAAAGAGGACATTAGGGGACATTTTTCAAAATTCCTCCTAGCTTAGATCCGTAACTTTGGCCTCTGCCTTATGTATTAAAATAATTATTTTGGGGAAGTTTTCCCCTTTTTTTTTTTTTTGAGAAAACGCTAAAGGCTATTGGCAAGACAGGATAGGAATGTATTTACTTATGGATTTAGATAGGCCCTTTACTTAGGATGCATTAAGAAGATAGCTAATTGCATTCAGTGTTGGGCAAATGCCCTTTTTTCCTTTTTTTTTTTTAATTTTTTTTTTGTTTTGTTTTTTTGTACTGGGAGGGCATGCACCTGATGCCTCATAGCACTTATTAGGTAATTAATTATTCACACCTGAAAGGGTATCTCCCTGTCCCTTTCTTTTTAGCACAAATGGAAATTTTCTTTAGGAGCTTGTTAATAACACGATTTTGTCATATTGCGTTTAATGCAACTTAAAAGAATATTGCCCTTTTTCTTTTATTGTTCACATTTGGTTGGAATAGTTACACAAGGTTTTTTGGTTTGGATATCACGGTGTTTTTTCTGAGATGCAGTTTCTGCAACTTGTATTTGATAATTTTTTTTTCTCTTTTTTTTCCCTAACACTCACTTGTGTTTTAATTTACCGAGGCATCAGGTGTTTTTTCCCTCCCTCTAAAATGTTAATGGTACTTGTTTATCTTTAGAGTTGGTGGTTTTGTTTTTTTTTTTCCTCCTTTTACTGGCTGAGCTTGCTAGTAGCAATATTTTGGTTAGCGGTAGCCTCTTTAATATGTATATATATATGATATATTTGGGAAAGACACCCACCCCCTTTTTTTTTTTTGGGGGGTATTGTCTAATATATGTTAATGTTAAGAGGCTCAAGCTGGGTTTGGGAAAATAAGAATCAGAAGGAATATGAGTGCATAGGTCCGCTTTGCTATATACTGGGGCTTCTCTCTTCTTTCCCCTCGTTTTCTAGAGTTGGTATGATATTTGTCTTACTTATTTATTTATTTATTTTTATGGGCACATTAGTAACACGATTTTGCTATGCTGTGGTTCTTGCAACTTTAAAAAGGATATTGCCTTGGTTGGGGTTTTTTTTTTTGTCCTAATCCATTGAAGCAACAGGTATTTTCTCCCCCCTTTTTAGAATATTAATGGAATATGTTTTTTTTTTTTTTTTTTTGGGATACATATATGCGAATGCGTGTGTAGGAGTGTGTATGTATATATATATATATACGTGGGTATGCATATCTGGTAACCTGCATTGTACTTCTTGTAATAGGAGTTTGGTTAAAGATTAGGCCGTACCTAAGCCCTCCTGTAAACTATCTGTTGGTGGTACAGCAGATAGTAGAAAAGGAAGAGAGACCAATATAACAAATAATGTAGATAAAATCAAATAGGGGGCCCGCCCCCATTTTTTTTTTTTTTGAAGGTGATTGTAAGGTGGATATAGTAGAGAAGATCAGCACCTCTCCAACTTGATAATGTAGAGGTGGCCCTATGTAGTCATACACATAATTTTTATTATTGATTTAAAAGGTCTATTAGAGAAGAGAGATGATCTCAGAAAAGGGGAACCCTTAGATATAGGGGAATATACCATAAGTTTTGGATTATAAGCTGCCAATTATATGATAGTAATCTTACGATCCGCAAGTTGATATCGTGTAGTAATATAGGCATTCTTATATACTGTTCGATATAATTCAGATGGTCAATTTCTTTCTATAAATTTTTTTTTTTTTTCTTAAACATGGTCGGGTGAGACAGGTACACCCGGAGCTCTACCCCCGACCATCTCTATCTACAACCCCACATAGGCCAACGCTCAAGCACTGGTTTGGACCGGCGAGCGTTTTAGCAGTAATTTTTTTTTTTTTCCTCCCTCTCTCTCTCCCTATCATGGAAACCCTCAATGTATTCTCGCTTAATGTTAAAGGCTTAAATACGCCAGAAAAAAGGAGGATGCTCCTACATGATTTGCAGCGTCTTAAATCAGATGTTGCATTTATACAGGAGACGCACTTTAGAGATGATAAAGTACCTATTTTGAAAAGCCGGTCATATCCAACAGTTTATCACTCTGCCAATCAAATAGCGAAATCAAGGGGGGTGTCTATTATCCTCTCGAGTAGAGTACCATGGTGTTTTGTAGACGTGGTCAGAGATCCCGGAGGGTGCTTCCTGTTTGTAAAGGGCAGAGTGGGCGATGTCGGGGTCACATTGGCGACAGTATATGCTCCCAACATACAGCAAGGGACTTTTTTGGATAAAACGCTTAAGCGCTTGATTGAATTTTCAGAAGGACAGCTGATTTTAGGAGGAGATTGGAATATGTCATTAAATCCAGTGGAAGATACTTCCACTGGACTGTCATCTATCTCTCTTAGTACACGGAATGGTATTGCCCAAATCTTGCACAGGAATCAATTGATCGATATATGGCGTTTACTCCATCCTACAGAAAAAGACTATACTTTATACTCCCTTCCTCATAAATCCTATTCTCGCATAGATCTCTTTTTTATTCCACATGCCCAACTTCATTCGGTACGAACTGCCACAATAGGCTCTATTACTTGGTCAGACCACGCACCTATATTCTTGACATATGACCTATATAAATCTCGGATGAACAGACCCACTCAATGGAAACTGAACGAGAGCCTTTTACAAGACAAAGACATACTGGAGGATGTAATCAAAGAATTAGAATTTTATTTTAGCACCAATGATACCCCAGACTGTGATCCCGGAATTGTCTGGGCAGCACATAAGGCAGTTATTAGAGGAGTGTTGATCAAACATGGAGCTAGGATTAAACGGAAAAGGGCAGAACAGCTTAAATTATTACTGGAGGATTTGGCCTCTTTAGAGCTTCGTCATAAACGGGCTCAGTCCTCTTTATTAGAGAAAGATCTTCTGGCTAAAAGAGCACAAATTTTGGATCTTCTTCAGTTTAAAGCGAAGGCAGCATTACAAATTTGTAGGAAATCTTCGTATGAGTCTGGGGACAAGTGTGGGAGATTTTTAGCAAGGTCTTTGCATGAGCAGAAATTAAGGAATTATATCCCATACTTGATTACATCTAATAGGCTCAAGGTCACGAAACCATATGACATAGCACGAGAATTTCAAAAATTTTACAACTCTCTATATAACTTGCAGACACAACCCCCTACCCAAGCCCAGATAGATCAGTATCTTTCGCGGACATTAATGTCTCAACTGTCAGATGAAGATAGAGATAACCTTGAGAGTCCCGTAACTATGGAAGAACTTCAAGAAGCTGTAAAGGCTACTAAAATGGGTAAAGCCCCAGGGCCCGACGGCTTGACGGCCCAATACTATAAGGTATTGCTTCCCTCTCTAGCTCAATATATGGTTAAATTATTTAATGCTCTTGGTACATCAGCAACATTAACACAGGACACCTTGCTAGCCCATATTTCGGTAATACCGAAGGAGGGGAAAGACCCAGCTTCCTGTGGAAGCTATCGACCGATCTCTCTGCTTAATTTAGACCTTAAACTCTTTACCAAAATTTTAGCAAATAGGATTCAACAGTATATCCCAAATCTGATACACCTGGACCAAGTAGGATTTATTCCTACACGTGAAGCAAGAGATAATACTACGAAAGTCCTGAATCTTTTACAGATAGCGAATAAAACACAGACACAATGTGTGTTTATAAACACAGATGCAGAGAAAGCCTTTGATAGGGTGAACAGGAGTTACATGCTGGCAGTTCTGCGATATGGAGGATTTGGGAGTAAAATGTTGCAGTGGATTACCTCCATTTACTCTCGTCCGGCAGCCTGAGTTCGGGCTAACGGAGTACTATCAGAGACTTTTTCAATCTCTAATGGGACACAACATGGATGTCCCTTGTCACCACTCCTGTTCGCCCTATCATTAGAACCGTTTCTCTGCACAATATGTCTAAATCAGGATATCACAGAAATACAGATTGGGGAGGATCAATGTAAAATTTCAGCGTATGCAGACGATATGCTATTCTATCTTACGAACCCTTTGATCACAATTCCAAATTTAATGAGAGAATTTTAGAAGTATAGTCTAGTTTCCAATCTTCGTATTAATCTCTCTAAATCGGAGGCAATGGGGGTCAATTGTCCTCAAACATCAATTGAGCAACTTAAGCAAAATTTTAAGTTTAAATGGACGGATAAAGCGTTATCATATCTGGGAACGCTGATCCCACCCAATATAGGTAAGATTTTTGAGTTAAATTTCCCCCCATTGCTTAAAAAAGTTAAGAGTTTACTGGATAATTGGAAAACAGGCTTTCACTTATGGCTTGGGCGTTGCAACATCATTAAGATGAGCATCCTCCCCAAATTTCTTTTTCTTCTACAGGCACTGCCAATACGTATACCATCTTCATACTTTAAACAAACTCAGAGGTTAATTTTTGATTTTATTTGGGCATATAAAAAATCTCGGTTGCAACACAACCAACTAACACTTCCAAAAAGATTTGGAGGACTGGCGGTCCCAGATATACGAAAATATTATCAAGCTACACACTTGAGCAGAGTAATTGACTGGAATAGACACAAAGACCTCAAACTTTGGGTACAGATAGAACATGCCCAGGGTAGTGATTTAATTAATTGCAAGATAGATATAAGGATACGTTTTTATTGTGAGAAATTATATTGTGTTATCCTGTTCTTCTGTATGTGTACTGGAACTTGTCTTATGATTGAATAAAGATATAAAATTAAATGCGTTTGGATAGACAAATACCAGGGTTGATAAACAACTCCAGTCCTAGCGCTCAAAGGATAACAAGAAAAGAGTGGAAATGAATCCGCTATATATACATAAGATATAAATTACAAGCTGCTGTTATAAAAGGGAAATACAGGGATAAAATCAAAATATACCGTATTTATTGGCGTATAACACGCACAGGTGTATAACACGCACATTCATTTTAAGAGGAAAGTTTCAGGAAAAAAACATAAATTATAAATAAGAAACTTTGAAGCAAAATAAGGGTCAGTGCCCATCTGCAGCCTCACCATTGCCATCAATGCTGCCTGATCAGTGCCCATCTGTGACCTCACAAGTGCCATTAATGCAGCCTCATCAGTGCACATCAATGCAGCCTCACTGTTGCCATCAATGCAGCAGCCTCACCATTGCCATCAATACAGCAGCCTCACCATTGCCATCAATGCAGCAGCCTTTACCATTGCCATCAGTGCAGTCTGATCGATGCCCATCTGCAGCCTAGAGGGGACAGGGAGGGGGGCGGGACGAGCGCCGACAGATTACATACAGTGAAAATTTCCTATGATAGACAGAACAGTGGTCCAATGGCGGCCCAGGAGACGGGACTTCCTGTTACAGAGGCTGCTAAGTAAACAGAAGATTCTCACTGTAAGCTGATGGCGCTCGTCCCACCCCCCTCCCTGTCTCCTCCGAGGCAGCTAAAATTGAAGTATTGGCGTATAACACGCACACGCTATTTGCAACCGATTTTGGTGAAAAAGTGAGTGTTATACGCCAATAAATACAGTACTCTCTTATAAAAAGATAGTATTAACAGCGCTGTCGAAATTACTCAAAAATACTCAAAAGGTTGAGAGTAATGAACACAATAATACTACAATCTCAAATGAATGAGGATAAATATAAGAATAAAAATAGTAATATAACAGAAAGTTCAATGCAGTGGCCTAAGAACCAAAAGTCCCTATACAATCATTCAAAAAAATACCAGCGATTACTCAAAAATACTCAAAATGTTGAGAGTAATGAACACAATAATACTACAATCTCGAATGAACGAGGATAAATATAAAAATAAAAATAGTAATATAACAGAAAGTTCAATGCAGTGGCATAAGAACCAAAAGTCCCTATACAATCATTCAAAAAAATACCAGCGATAGCACATAATATAGCAGCGGTGGTATAAGAGACATTAGTAACAACTGCATAAACTCAAGGTTTTCTTATAAATAGTTCATTGCATGCAGCAGACAGTTGAGATAAGGGAAGTGGTGTGGTGAAGGTTTATTAACCCATGGAAAGGTGCACTCCAGAAGGAATCTAATCCCTTATCTCAACTGTCTGCTGCATGCAATGAACTATTTATAAGAAAACCTTGAGTTTATGCAGTTGTTACTAGTGTCTCTTATACCACCGCTGCTATATTATGTCCTATCGCTGGTATTTTTTTGAATGATTGTATAGGGACTTTTGGTTCTTATGCCACTGCATTGAACTTTCTGTTATATTACTATTTTTATTTTTATATTTATCCTCGTTCATTCGAGATTGTAGTATTATTGTGTTCATTACTCTCAACATTTTGAGTATTTTTGAGTAATTTCGGCAGCGCTGTTAATACTATCTTTTTATAAGAGAGTATATTTTGATTTTATACTGGTTAAATGCGTTTCCTGCAAACAGAGTAATCCGGGCCCACTCCCCTTCAATGTCAAGAGAACCATAGTTCTCTTAATTGGATCCCTCAGGCCCCAGACATTCCATGAGAATATACTAAAATTCCTTACTTGCATAGTAGAATAATGAAAAAATAAAACAAAATAAAACAAGACTAAAAACCTAGAAGCTACTAAAAAAAGAATAATCAACCTAATAAACTTGCTCGCACCACCCCATCCCAAGTGATTCCTCCAAACTATATATTCCTCCCTCCCTCCCTCCCTCCCTCCCTCCATATCTTTCCCCTCTCACTATTCGTGCCTTCCAATGTGTTAATGTTTGTGATGTGTGGTTCTTAACCCTCACCCTACCTCTGACCCCGCCTCACACAGACTCCCTCCCACCCAACCCTCCCTTACCCCCCCCCGTGCCTGTCAGCGCCATCCCTAAGGGCTTCACCTGTGACCTGACCATTCACTTCTTCTCCTCGACTATTATGCATTCAAACCAAAAAAGTGCCTCCCCCCTCCGCTCTCTCCATTTTAACCATATTAACCAAACAATCTTAATTCCATGATATTTTAGTGACATTACAGTGTTATCACAGTAATTGTGATATTCAATATTCAAGCCAAAGCAACCCAGACAGAAAAAAAAAAAAAAAGTGGAGGGGGGGGAGGGAGAAGGGGGAAAAGGAGGGCCAGCAAGCCCAAAGAAGTACAATATAATCAAACCCCCCTCTCCCCCTCCCCCCCACCCCACTCAAACAAGGCAGTTCCGCGCTCAAATTTTCTATAGATCCTTCCTATTTTCCATTTCTCCACTTCAGACGGTGAGTTAAAAAATAGAGTTCCACCCAATGCTGTCACCCGCAGTCGAGTTGGGTACAGCAAAGCATATGCAATCTTGTAATTCTGCAGAGTTCGCTTAATTGGTATAAATTCTGCTCTACGCTTCTGGAGATCTGGCGAAAAGTCTGGGTAAAATGAGACCCTAACCCCGTTATACATAATGTCCCCCATCTCTCTGGCCTTCTGTAATAAAATCACCTTATCATTATAATTGACGAGTTTCAAGAGTAGTGGCCTAAAAGGAACTCGGTGGGCTCTTTCAATCGCAAATAGTGATGTAAAAGTGGAGGCCCCAAATATTTCCCTAAACCACCCCTCAAGGAAAGCTATGGGATTGGGACCCTCACTCCATTACGGTAGGCCTATCAGTCACACGTTGTTTCTACGGCTTCTATTTTCCATTTTGTCGAGTTTAGCAGCCTGCATAGCCATTTGTTTCTGCAACTCTTTGATTTCTTGATTTAATGGATACAAATCATCCTCGACAGCACTTAGTCTGTCTTCTAAAGCTGTAGTCCTTTCCACGGTACTACCCAGTACCTGACTCATTGCGAGTAATTCTTCCTTAATACTTTTTAGCTGGCTATCAAGGCTAGAAATTGAGTCTTTACAGGCATTAACGGCATAAAGTACATCCCTTAATGTAGGCTCCTCGTTCTCCAATATAGGGCCGACTGCAGAGGCTGCCCCAATTCCTGCAGACCTTGTAGTTATAGAACCTGATTTTCCTCCCCCCAACCCCTTATTACTCACAGTTTTGTTGGTGGGTGGGGTGGTAGGGTTTGAGGATAGCTGGCCATGTCTCTGATGCTGGCCCCATCTGGGTTTTAAATTGTGCCACTGGCTGATGGTGACCTCCCTTGGCAGGCGACAGGGAGGTTGTATGAGCAAAGCGTTCCGGTTTTACTGCTGCAGCTGCAGCTGCAGCAGACGCTTGATTCGCCTTCTCCTTCTACCTTGCAGAGTGTGTTTTTTGGGTCCCATCCTGGGGTGGCAGCTCGTCAGGTGCACGTTTGCTAAGCATGCTGGGATAGAGTAATCAATTTGGACAAAAACTGTTAAATACTGTTGTATACTGTTAAATGCTGTTGTATAATATAAGGTACTGTTATAGCAGTTATTACAGAGAGGAAAGGATTTGGGTCACCTAGCGGCGCTCACACCTCACTCCCCTCTCACTCCGTATTATCTGAGCAAATTGCTGTGATGCTGGCAGATCCTGCACTCTCCCGCGAGATCACGGGTGGGAATACAGATGGCTTCACTCTGCTTTTGGTTTTGACTTCAGCCTCGCACACTGCACTCTGCACGGTCCCAGCAGCGAGCTCCAGCGCGCAGCCCAGGGGAGAACAGGAACACAGGGAGAGCAGCTCTAGGACTATCACGCAGTCTGCCCCGGCCAAAGATGACGAGGCCACCAGAAAAGTCGGTACAGACGATACGTGGATAGAGAGCGGAGTTGAGACACTCACGCTCTCACTCACACACATCCTCCTTCGTCTGGTCACGCCCCCCCAGCCTTACAGAATTCAGACATCTCTATTAATGCCTACTGTATATATACCTGAGTATGTGTGCACAGTAGGGATGAGCCGAACAGCCTCCTGTTCGGTACGCACCAGAACATGCGAACAGGAAAAAAGTTCGCTCTAACAGGTGAACTCTGTTAAAGTCTATGGGACACGAACATGAATAATCAAAAGTGCTAATTTTAAAGGCTTATATGCAAGTTATTGTCATAAAAAGTGTTTGGGGACCCGGGTCCTGCCCCAGGGGACATGGATCAATGCAAAAAAAAAGTTTTAAAAACGGCCCTTTTTTCAGGAGCAGTGATTTTAATAATGCTTAAAGTCAAACAATAAAAGTGTAATATTCCTTTAAATTTTGTACCTAGGGGGTGTCTATAGTATGCCTGTAAAGGGGCGCATGTTTCCCGTGTTTAGAACAGTCTGACAGCAAAATGACATTTCAAAGGAAAAAAGTAATTTAAAACTACTCGCGGCTATTGCATTGCCGGTCCGACAATACACATAGAAGTTCATTGATAAAAACGGCATGGGAATTCCCCACAGGGGAACCCCGAACCAAAATTTAAAAAAAAAATGACGTGGAGGTCCCCCTAAATTCCATACCAGGCCCTTTAAGTCTGGTATGGATATTAAGGGGAACCCCAGCCAAAATTTAAAAAAAAAATGACGTGGGGGTCCCCCTAAATTCCATACCAGACCCTTCAGGTCTGGTATGGATTTTAAGGGGAACCCCGCGCCAACATTTAAAAAAAAACGACGCGGGGTCCCCCCAAAAATCCATACCAGACCCTTATCCGAGCACGCAACCTGGCAGACCGCAGGAAAAGAGGGGGGGATGAGAGAGTGGCCCCCCCTCCTGAACCGTACCAGGCCACATGCCCTCAACATTGGGAGGGTGCTTTGGGGTAGCCCCCCAAAACACCTTGTCCCCATGTTGATGAGGACAAGGGCCTCATCCCCACAACCCTGGCCGGTGGTTGTGGGGGTCTGCGGGCGGGGGGCTTATCGGAATCTGGAAGCCTCCTTTAACAAGAGGACCCCCAGATGCCGCCCCCCCCTGTGTGAAATGGTAAGGGGGTACGTACCCCTACCATTTCAATAAAAAACTGTCAAAAATGTTAAAAATGACAAGAGACAGTTTTTGACAATTCCTTTATTTAAATGCTTCTTCTTTCTTCTATCTTCCTTCATCTTCTTCTTCTGGTTCTTCTGGCTCTTCTGGTTCTTCCTCCGGCGTTCTCGTCCAGCATCTCCTCCGCGGCGTCTTCTATCTTCTTCTCCTCGGGCCGCTCCGCACCCATGGCATGGGGGGAGGCTCCCGCTCTTCTCTTCATCTTCTTCTCTTCTTCTCTTCTCCATCTTCTTCTTTTCTTCTCTTTTTCTCTTCTTCTCTTCATCTTCTTCTCTGGGCTGCTCCGCATCCATGCTGGCATGGAGGGAGGCTCCCGCTGTGTGACGCGTCTCCTCTTCTGACGGTTCTTAAATAACGGGGGCAGGGCCACCCGGTGACCCCGCCCCCCTCTGACGCACGGGACATGACGGGACTTCCCTGTGGCATTCCCTGTGACATATGATTCTCACACAGACCTTCACTGGATGTAGGGGGATGACTTCTGATATTTGTGTGTGTTAATTACTCTCTCTAATTTTGTAATTTCTTAGATGGTAACTCTCACTTGGTGAACCTTGATGAAGGACTCTCCGAAACGCTTTGGTTCAGTGAGACTTATTACATTCCAATTTTTGGTTTTCTTTCCATTGCCATGCAGTGGTATCCCTAATTTCATGTCCTTTGCCTTTGATGTATTCTATTGTATATATTGTTTGTATCTGATTTATATATTTTGTTAATTTTTTGTCGTTTTTTGATCTTTGTAATAAAATTATATTTTTATACTTATATTGCATTATTTATGGTAGTGCCTTAAAAATCCCACCCTAGGGGAATCTTTTGAACTCTCTACAGTGATTCCCCATACATCGGGAAGCGGAGAAGCTTTGTGTGAAGTATTCTGTCCACACAGCAGAAGTGGTTGTCAGCAAAGTCTGAAGCTGCCATAGGACACTGCCGTAGTGCGGCCGACTAACGAGCGGAGAGCTGGTAAACATTCAGCACAGCACATCCACTAGCGCTTGTTGACTTACTTCCCTCTGGTGGATGAGAACATGACGAGCCTGCCATATCGTTGAGGCATCCAAGCTCACGGTCAGCACCCTAGCACTGGGAAGGAAGGCGGTAATGTTATCATTGCAACATTCACTTACACTCTACTGCATTTAAGCTTTGAAACTCAGCTAGTTATGAACTGTGAGATCAAGGGGATAGACCCCGATCCCGCCTGTTGTGATGGTCATTCTGTCAGCGCAGACTGTGTACTGATGACGGCCAAGGAAGATACTTGGACTATTTAAAACTCACGCTAATCTAGGCCATCCTCCTTATGACAACTGTCATCCTAGCACCGCCTGACTATTAACCGGTTTTGCTCTGAGCCTACAGATTTTTAAACATTGCTATTACATCTAGTCCTACTGTAAATTAGACACTTTTCCAGGTTATGCCTTTTGCATGCGCAAGTAACTGTGCTATCTCAATTATCTTCAGCATATCCCAAGAGGACTATTAGTCAGCACTATTTGCAAACTCACAGACGGCTTATTTTCTGTTGGCCAGTACATTTCAGTTGCCATTACCTCAGTCAGATTTAGATTCTCTGTTCACCCAGGGGGCCACACATGCATAGTTTCCCCTGCATTTTTTCCTTACTTTTGATAATTTTTCGACATTGGCGACTGGCTGCTATGGGGGTTCTATGCACGTGTGGTAATCTAGGCGCCTACACTGCATGTGTTGATTGTTTGTTATTTGTTTGTTATTGTGTGTCTATTTGTCTGTTTATCTGTTTCATCGGCACACCACATGTAATCTTACATCTGGTGTACTGTTTTATGGTTGCTCACAAGGACCAATTAAGCTTCCATGTGAAGCAATATGTTTTATATATTTATACTTTTGTTGTTTTGATAATTCAATAAAATGTGGCATTGATTTTTACTCACTCTCACCTTTATTGCCCTCTCTGGCCACTAGTAGCTACCTTTGTTCCAGGGTGATCCTCCCATGTGATTTTCCTTGGGATAATAACATATATTTTTTGCATGCTGTTTATTGGCTATGGATTAGAGCCTCCTATATGGAGGAGTGGCGGTGAGTGAGCAATTACCACTATATCAGTGGCTAGAGCTGCAAGTGTGGTCACCTGAGTTGTGGTGTGTCTCATCTCTACTCTCCACCTTTCCACTGACCACCAATGTAAGGAATACCTTCTCTAATGACCACCAATGTAAGAGGGGACTGCCCAACTGACTACTATTGTAAAGGGGTACTAAACTGACCACTAATGTATGGGGTCATTTCCATGCTTACCACTAATGTGAGGGAGCATTCCAGTTTTCACTGTCTGTATTTTTATTTTCTGGACATTATTATTTGATTAATTTTAATTCTCAATTATTATTGAAAATAACCTGATTGTATAGAGCAAGGGGTTTAAAAAATGATCCAACTTGGGTAGGCCACAGTCTTTATTCTGTTATTATGATATCTGAAACTCACTGTAGCCTTCCATGTGCTGGCATTATATATTTTTAACAGGGTTTCTCTAAGGTCCTAAAATTTCTCTTCCATCTGCCTTTAACCCCACCCCCTCCGAATCATACCAGGTCACATCATGCCTTCATCACTGGGAGGGTACCTTGTCAAGAGAGTTTCCCTGACAAGGCACTTTGTCCTAAAGTTAATAGACAAGGGCCACATCCCTTGCCCAGAAACACACACGTACAAGACGACGTCCTTTTATTTAAATAAATAAAAAATATAAAAATAAACATTGCCCCCAATGTTGATCCAACATCACTAACATCATCCAGTGATGTATATTCAAAGCCAATCACAATGAATGATGCCTGTCAACTTAATGACACAATGGTAGGTAATGGGGGGGAGTGGTGGTTGCGCTGTGATGGGGAGAGAACCAGAAAGGGGGGGGGGGGGGGGAACTATACTAAACTAGAGTGTATGTAACACACATGCCAAATACCCTAAAAAAAGGGGGTCTATAACACATAAAATAACAATAGCCCACTGACTAGTGCCTGTGATAAGTGATTAAATTAACCAATAAATGTATAGCATGAAAGAAATAAATGGCATCCAAATAAATAATACATATAATGAAGGTGCAAACAAGCCAATGAGATAATAGCGAATGGTGAACAATGGGTGAATACAATATTAAGTGCATAGGTAGGTAGAGTGATATAAATAAATCCCATTAATAAACATGATACAAAATATAAAACATGTGAAACAATAAAAATATATATATAAAAATATATGGAAATATATAGAAAACAATCCCGCCACCAATGTGACACTTCTGAGTAAAGTCCAGAACCACAACAATGGATGTGTCAGGGGTAGAGGGGTGATCTGCGATGGGGGCACCTCAGTGTAACCTCTAAGGTAAGGGGCCTGTGCACACTGAGGTGCCCCCATCGCAGATCACCCCTCTACCCCTGACACATCCATTGTTGTGGTTCTGGACTTTACTCAGAAGTGTCACATTGGTGGCGGGATTGTTTTCTATATATTTCCATATATTTTTATATATATATTTTTATTGTTTCACATGTTTTATATTTTGTATCATGTTTATTAATGGGATTTATTTATATCACTCTACCTACCTATGCACTTAATATTGTATTCACCCATTGTTCACCATTCGCTATTATCTCATTGGCTTGTTTGCACCTTCATTATATGTATTATTTATTTGGATGCCATTTATTTCTTTCATGCTATACATTTATTGGTTAATTTAATCACTTATCACAGGCACTAGTCAGTGGGCTATTGTTATTTTATGTGTTATAGACCCCCTTTTTTTAGGGTATTTGGCATGTGTGTTACATACACTCTAGTTTAGTATAGTTCCCCCCCCCCCCCCCCCTTCCTGGTTCTCTCCCCATCACAGACAACCACCACTCCCCCCCATTACCTAGTTTTGTTTTGTCTGTTTGGAGCAGTACTATAGGTGTTGCAGCAGTGTCCCTTTGTTAGTTTAGGAGTCCGCCAGCAGCGCAGGAGTTTCTCTTTTGTTAATGACACAATGACCCTAGCCACAACAATCCTCTCAGTCTTACACCTGTTGCTAATCATTAGTTAAAATCTGTCACTGACGGGGCTTGGTCATGACCATATTCTGTTACACAAGTAGTGGCGAAGCTAGACATTCTTTCACCCGAGCCAAAGACTCAGTTTGGCACTTCCCCCCTCTCCGAAAAGGACGGTGTCAGTAGGGCATCTTATTGGCTCCCACTGCTGTCAATCAAAGCCAGTGACAAGGGAGCGGGGGACGAGGGCTGAGTCCCACTGTCTGTGTCAATTGATGCAGCAGCTGGACTCAGGTGTGAGCACGAGTGCCCTTATGGGAAGCACCTTCTCGTGGGGGAACTGGACCAAGGGGAGGGGCCAGGAGCGCCGGCAGGGGATGTGAATAGAGGAGGTTGCGGCTGCTCTGTGCAATTCCATTACACAGAGCAGCTAAGTATTGACATGTTTGTTATTTTCATTTTTTTAAATTACCTTTACAATTACTTTAAGAGGAGAGGTTGCGGGCAGTACAAACATGGCTCAGCCACATGTTTTTACACCCCCTTTCCCTACCACAATTGTAAAGAAGCCCTAAAAGTGAAAACACAATGTACAGTGTCTCCTGAATAATCTATCAACTAACACATAGGGTCATTTAAGGAATTCTTACAACGATCCACATGAGCAAATCCTTAAAGTGGAGTTCCACCCAAAAGTGGAACTTCTGCTTATCTGATCCCCCCCCCCCCGATGCCACATTTGCCACCTTTTGGGGGGGCAGAGTGGGTACCTGTTTTTGATACGTACCCTTCCCAACTTCTGGTGGATGCCACCGCGGTAGAGTCTGTCAGAAGTTCGGCCTCCTCTTCCTACCCCCGCCACCAGGACATTCATACATGTGCAGTAGGGACCCGGCAGTGAAGCTGCAAGCCATGCTGGAGTGCTGACATCGCTGGATTCCAGGACAGGTAATTGTCCTAATATTAAAAGTCAGCAACTACAGTATGTGTAGCTGCTGACTCTTAATTTTTGGAGGGGGGGGCTGGAACTCCACCTTAACTGAGTATAGCAGGTTCTCATTGCACTGTACCTGTACTCTGTGTGCTTCAGCAGTTTTACATCTGTCTGGGTCAAGTTCTGGCATCTTCTGCTGGCTTCTGTCCCCACACACTGTTCCGCGCACCCCCTACTAACCTATACACAGAACTGTGGGGGCTTCCTGAGCTTCGTGGAACAAGTCTGATAGGGGGGTGGGTGGAACAGTAGGTGGGGACAGAAGCGGGCATAGATCGGGAGAGAGAACACAGCATTCACTGCTGCTGGCTCTCCTCCTCCTTGTGCTGACAGGAGAAGTGATACCACTGTCACTACTCCTGTCAGTGACGGCACCCCCCTCAATGATGCAGCACCCAAGGCAGGTGCCCCCCTGCCCCCCCCCCCCCCCCCAGTTTTGGCCCTGTACACAAGACAATATATTGTGGGCATATTATGTCAAAGACATCACCTGGGATGCTCGCTGGCTTGCTTACAATGTTAAACAAGCTAGTGGGTGGTTGAGCTGAAGTTGTAATTTAGTGACAGTCTGCAAGAATGTGTACACATCATGCTTTCCTATTTAAAATGAATAGGACAAATGTCAGAAAACAGACGCAGTTAACTGAAGGCAGATGTGCAGCAAGTGGCCCCACTATACAATTGCACTTGATGGAGTAGTACAGCCTTGTTTTTTTATTTTCTTAAAATAATAAACATGTCATACTTTACGTTCACTGCCCAGTGGTTTTGCTTTGCACAGAGCAGCCTCGATACTTCTCTTCTGAGGTCCCCCGCTGGTGCTCCTGGCAACCCCACCACACACACATGCATGCTCGCTTCTGAGCCCTGCTCCGAGTGTGCATAGGACACACAGAGCAGAGGACGGCTCCGCCCCTCGCTCTCTCGTCACTTGCTCTGATTGACAGCAGTGGGTGCCAAGTCAAGAGCGAGAGACCTCGGAGAACCTCTTGTGCGCATCGCTGGATCAAGATCGGGCTCAGATAAGTAGTTAGGGGGGCTGTGGAATGAGAATGCAGTAAAGTAAAAAAGACCTTCTGTCTTTACAAACACTTTAATACAAAGTGTGCATAACCTATTATCTGAGGAATTTTTCATGGCATAGGTGAGACAGATAACTTCTGTAAATAAACTTTTTTGGGATGCAATTAAAATGAGCAAACTCATTAGAGTGTATTTATAAATGCTTTGCATTGCAATTCACCTAGAGAAAATGTGTGTGTGTATTTGATCATTAGTTGTGTACACAAGCATGATTCTATTTTACTTCTTCACTGTCTGCTTTTCTTTTTTTTTTTGTGAAAAAATTTAGTGAAACTAATAAAGAGCCATTTTATTGTGCAAGAACAGGTTCAGGATTTTTGAAAGGAGCTTCTGTAGTCTTTAAGAGCCATTTAAAGTCCACTGAACTTTTATACTTCAATTTTGACTATTCCCTTCAAAGCATTTCTCCAAAATAGAAAAATTTTGACGGTATCTTGACTTGTGTTGGCATTTTGAGAAAACCCCGAAAAAAGTAGATTCCTTTTTCCCATCCCCCACTATTAATACTCAATGACAAACAAATGTATTAAAAAGAATCAACTGTGCTCTACCCCCACTCTTTTGTCGATACACTCATCTTTCCATTCTCTCATTACCATTCTTGGCTATAGTTAACCAATGTTACAACCACCTCTTTTTTGCCAGTTGCATTATTTTCTATGTGCCTGCATCTGCATGTTCTGCCTGTGCCTGCATGGGTTTCTGCCGGGTACTCGGGTTTCTTCCCATACTCCAAAGACATGCTGGTAGGTTAAATTGACTCCTGTCTAAATTGACCCTAATACTAATATGTGTATAGTTAGAGACCTCAGATTATAAGCTCCTTGAGGGCAGGGACTGATGTGAATGTGCAATATATATATACAGTATATTTAAAGAGCTGCGTAAATTGATGGTGCTATATAAGTATCTATAATAAATAATAAAAAATAAATTATTCTAACACACGAGGGCTTAACTTTGGAGTTTTTACCAGTACAACAATGCATCTCACATGCATTGAATTGGCTACCATCCATTACTCATTGCTCAAAGAACAAACAGTACCAAAGAACACAGCCAAGCCATGATCTATTTTATTTATGTGTTATAGTGGTGTTTAGGACACCTGAATGTAACTTGGATATTACTGTGAGGTTTTGAATGACTCAATTGAAAACATGAAACATCTCAGGATGATTATGATTGGGGATTAATTAACCACTTGCCGACCAGCCGCCGCAGTTGTACTGTGGCAACATGGCTTGGCTGCGCGAATCGCCGTTATGTTACTTCGGTAACATAGATGGCCACTAGGGGGGCACATGCACGCTGCCGGAGGCGCGCGTGCACACCCCCTGCTCGCCTACAGAGCCGATGCTAGTGCCCAGCGTCGAAATCACTGCTGGGCTCCCGTGGTCGCTCGGGGCACACGGAGAACAGGGATCTGTGTATGTAAACACACAGTCTCCAGTTCTCTGAGGGGAGAACAGACAGATCGTTGTTCATACAGAGTATGAACAGCGATCTGTCATCTCCCCTGCAAAGTCCCCTCCCCCTTCAGTTAGAACACACACTAGGGAACACATTAACCCCTTGAGTACCCCCTAGTGTTAACCCCTTCCCTGCCAGTGACATTTTTACAGTAATCAATGCATTTTCATAGCACTGATCGCTGTAACAATGCCAATGGTCCCAAAAATGTGTCAAAATTGTCCAACGTGTCCGCCATAATGTCGCAGTCCTGATAAAAATCGCAGATCGCCGACATTACTAGTAAAAAAAATTAATAATAAAAATGCCATAAAACTATCCCCTATTTTGTAGACGCTATAACTTTTGTGCAAACCAAGCAATATACGCTTATTGTGATTTTTTTTTTACCAAAAATATGTAGAAGAATACATATTGGCCTAAACTGAGGAAAAAAATAGTTTATATATATTTTTGGGGGATATTCATTATAGCAAAAAGTAAAAAAATATTGCATTTTTTTCAAAATTTCACTCTTTTTTTGTTTATAGCGCAAAAAATAAAAACCGCAGAGGCGATCAAATACCACCAAAAGAAAGCTCTATCTGTGAGAAAAAAAGGACACCAATTTTGTTTGGGTGCAACGTCACACGACTGCGCAATTGTCAGTTAAAGCCACGCAGTGCCGAATCGCAAAAAGTGCTCTGGTCAGGAAGGGGCTTTTTTAAAGGGGCATTTAAAGATTGTTGACAAGCAAAAACTGATTTTATAGAGTGGCCACAGAGTCCCCATCTCATTACAATAAATCTACAGAGCGTTTCTAAGAAGTGTTATACATCTGCTTGTTGTAATTGTGGACATATTTTCAAAGCAAAGCTTGGGGAGTAACCTGCTGTCCATTAAAACCACTGAGCCGCCTTGAGAAAGGGAAAGTGAAACATTTTTAGATACTTGTTTTGTACTACAATACTCACTTCATTTTATTAAATTCTCAAGCTTGGGGGGGTTGTGAAATAAATACATAGTTGCCAACAGTCCCGATTTTCCCAGGACAATCCCGATTTTGGGACCCTCGTCCCAATTGGAGGCTGTCCCAAATCGGGATTTTCCATAAGGAAAATCGGGAATGTTGTTTTTTTGCTTTTGGAGCAGCGGGCTCCAGTAAAATGGCGGCCGGCGCCGCCGCTCTATCTTCCCCCTAGTGTTGAGTGGAGAGAGGAAGGGGGGTCGATCCGTGCAGCCAATGAAGCGGCTTCTTTAGCTGCACGGCCCCTCCCCTCTCCACTGAAGCAAGCAGAAGACACAACGCCGTCGCCGTGTCTTGCCGAACGTTCCCCAGCTCCGTACTGTGCAAGCGCTGCGCCTACGCAGTACAGGGGGTCCTTCATTGCCGAGGGGAACTTTCTCGGCAGAACACTGGCCGCTCCTGCACTGAGCGGGGGCTGCATTGAGGGGGGGCTGCACTGAGGGGGGTCTGCACTAATAGAGGGGGGCTGCACTGAGGGAGGGTCTGCACTAATAGTGGGGGGGCTGCACTGGGGGGGCTGCACTAATTGAGGGAGGTCTGCACTAATAGAGGGGGGCTGCACTGAGGGGGGTCTGCACTAATTGAGGGGGGATCTGCACTAATTGAGGGGGGATCTGCACTGAGGGGGGTCTGCACTAATAGAGGGGGGCTGCACTGAGGGGGGGCTGCACTAATAGAGGGGGGGCTGCACTGAGGGGGGCTGCACTAATAGAGGGGGGGCTGCACTGAGGGGGGGTCTTCACTAATAGAGGGGGGCTGCACTAATAGAGGGGGGGCTGCACTAATAGAGGGGGGCTGCACTGGGGGGGTCTGCACTAATAGAGGGGGGCTGCACTGAGGGGGGCTGCACTAATAGAGGGGGGCTGCACTGAGGGGGGTCTGCACTAATAGAGGGGGGCTGCACTGAGGGGGGCTGCACTGAGGGGGGGCTGCACTAATAGAGGGGGGGCTCCACTAAGGGGGCTGCATTAATAGAGGGGGGCTGCACTGAGGGGGGTCTGTACTAATAGAGGGGGGTCCGCACTGATGGAGGGGGTCTGCACTGATGGAGGGGATCTGCACTGATGAAGGGGGTCTGCACAGAGGGGGTCTATACAGACTCTGCCGGGGGCACCTGATGCAAGGACAGACTCTGCCGGGGGCACCTGATGCAAGGACAGACTCTGCCGGGGGCACCTGATGCAAGGACAGACTCTGCCGGGGGCACCTGATGTAAGGACAGACTCTGCCGGGAGCACCTGATGCAAGGACAGACTCTGCTGGGGGCACCTGATGCAAGGACGGACTCTGCTGGTGGCACCTGATGTAAGGACAGACTCTGCCGGGGGCACCTGATGTAAGGACAGACTCTGCCGGGGGCACTTGATGCAAGGACGGACTCTGCTGGTGGCTCCTGATGCAAGGACGGACTCTGCCGGGGGCACCTGATGTAAGGACAGTCTCTACAGGGGGCACCTGATGCAAGGACAGACTCTGCCGGGGGCCACCTGATGCAAGGACGGACTCTGCCAGGGGCACCTGATGCAAGGACGGACTCTGCTGGTGGCACCTGCTGCAAGGACGGACTCTGCTGGTGGCACCTAATGCAAGGACAGACTCTGCTGGTGGCAGGCGACGTGGCTAGTGACACGCTCAGGGATCCCACTGATTCGGCATTATGGTGAGTTGAATGATTTAATTTTATATTACAATGTAATAATAGAAATAATGCGCTTCAATCATCCTGACACCATAACAACCATGGTGCCGGGATGATTGAAGCTTTAACACCAGGCGTTTGGAGTATCTTTATCTGCTGATTGTTAAACTTTCTAGAATACACATATTTCTATTGTGTAGGATCTGGGGCTGCTGTCCCGTCATTCCCCTCGCCCCCTTTCCTTCTCCCCCTTTCCCTCTCCATCCCTCATTCATCTCAGACTCTAACCACACCCTCTTGAGCCACGCCCATTTAAGCCATGCCCACTTTCACATAAGCCACGTCCACTTTTCACGTAAGCCATGCCCATTTTTTGCAGCGGTGCGCTTAGTGCGCCGCACTTAAGTTTTTGCTAAGCCACGCCTACAAACGAATACCCCGCCCCCTAATTATTGTACGGCCCGCCTACAGCCAAAAAAGTGTCCCACATATTTTTTTTGCAATGTTGGCAACTATGTAAATAAGGTTGCGATTTTCTTGTTTTCTTGCCACTTGCTAGCCTTATCTTCCAGCAGAGATAGTCAGAGAAGGATATATTAAGCATTACTTTAGGCTCTTTAGTGCAGTTAAGGGAATGATATTTACAGTTGAAAATATAATTTTTTACCCCTTTTGAGAGCTTTTGAAACCCCCTATTTGCAAATTTACCAAGTTTTACCAAGGTAATTTTTATTAATATATTTCTGTATTCTGGGGAAAGGGTTACATGAACTGCTGAAATAGATGTACTGCATGTGTATTGATTTAACTCCCATTGCATATGTAATTCTCTTTTTCCATTCTTTTGTTGTTCACAACTCTGCCACTGGACACAGCAGATGACAGATCAGTGTACCGCCCCTCTGCTGGTACCATGTGTTGGCTGTGACCAATCACAGCAGTTCACACGATAATTGTACACAATGAATGGATTTGATTCATGCCATTCATTGTGTACTATTGTTTTGATCTCTGTGATTGGTCACAGTGATCACATGGTACAGACCAGGCCAATCCCATCTGCACCATGTGATTAGCTGTGGCCAATCACAGCTAATCACAACAATACACACTGAATGTGTCAGGGACATGCTGGCCATAGCATGGCTGAAGCTCCAAGGCAAAGGCCAATGCGCATTTGCAGGCAAGTTCATGCAGGTGCCCGTTTAGCTGGGCATAGGCAAATGCCTATGTGCATGCTCACAAATATTCGCACGCAGATGCAAGTGCCTATGCGCCCATGCGCACATGTTAGCCATTAATGTGGGTGCCAAATGGCCTACACTAGTGCTTTGCTGTCTGATCTGCAGCTTTACCCATATACTTGTTCCTGTGATCTCTGCTTGATTTCTGTGTTTGACCCGGCTTATCCTGACCACGCTTGCCCTCCACCTATCCTGACCTCAGCTTGCCTTAAGACTTTATTATATCTCTCATCTGCTTGATATCCTGTCGCAATCTCTTCCTGCACCTTAACCATTCTCTGCCTGCTGTTTATGCTTGTTTCTGATCATCTGATCTTTACTGACCTGGCTTGGCTTTACTGTATCTAATTATCCGTCTGTCCTGCTTTGCATGGTGCCTGGTGACGCCGGTCCTCCTTCTGCTGTGTTTCTGCAACTACTGTTCCTGCTGCCATCCGCTGCTTCAGCTATTCAGCCCAGCTCTGGTGACCCACCTCCCACACACCTCTGTGACCAATGGAAGATCTTGCAGGAACTCTACCTCGCCGTGCTCTCGTGGCCACTGTCGCAACACCAGTGGTCCTTGAGCTGGGGTTGTACGAGAGGTATCCCTCTTTATGTCAGGCTCTGCCACAAGGTACGTGACGTAATGAATCTATTTCATTCAGCAAAAATTAATATAAAGATACATAATTGTTTTGGACTTTACATGTACCGCCTTGGGTGTAATAAACACTGACCACTTATTTTAAAAACAATTTTACATATCTTTATTCAAAATATTCCACAATATCTTAAAAAATATTTGTTTTAAAAACAAATTGTCACTTTGGTTGTCCATGATAGTTTTGTACTGGTCTTGAGATATGATTTTTGTAGCCAATGCATTTTGCAAGCTGACCTGTTTCGCCAGGGCCTCAGATCTTGTTAAGTAGTGTAATAACGTACAAGAAAAAATCATAAATGAGACAATCAATATTTGACAGTGAATCACGTTGTATGTTATGTTCAGTTTCAAAAACATTTAACTAATGGGGGAAAGAGAAAGAGGGAAAAAACATTTGGTGGAGGGGGATTATGGTGTGGGGTTGTTTTTCAGGGGTTGGGCTTGGCCCCTAATTCCAGTGAAGAGAACTGGTATGCATCAGAATACCAAGACATTTTGGACAGTTTCATGCTTCCAACTTTGTGGGAACAGTTTGGGGATGGTCCCTTCCTGTTCCAACATCACTGCGCACCAGTGCACAAACAAGATCCATAAAGACATGCTTGAGTGAGTTTGGGGTGGAGGAATTTGACTGGCTTGCACAGAGTCCTGACTTTAACCTGATAGAATGCCTTTGGGATGAATTAGAGCGGAGACTGTGAGCCAGGCCTTCTCGTTCAGAAGCCAGTGCCTGACCTTACAAATGCGCTTCTGTAAGAATAGTCAAACATTTCAATAGACACACTCCTAAACCTTGTGGACAGCCTTTCCAGAAGAGTTGAAGCTGTTATAGCTGCAAAGGGTGGGCCAGCTCAATATTGAACCCTACCGACTAAGACAGGGATGCCATTCATGTGTGTGTGAAGGCAGGCGTCCCCTGATCAGCAGCATCTCCTCAGAGGGGAGACCAGAACAGGTAATCAGGGCACTGATTACAGTAAAGCCCCAGCAGTGCCCATCAGTGACACAAATCAGTACCCATCAGTGATGCCAGTCAGTGCTGCCTTTCAGTACCCATCAGTGCCTGCTCATCAGTGCTGCCCATCAATGCCTCTCATTAGGGATGAGCTCGTTGTTCGGGTCAAACATAAGTTCGACTTCAACATCGAGTGTTCGCCCGCTCGCCGCATAATGTTCGCCCGTTCGCCAAACAGCGAACATTATGGGGCGCTCGCGGAAAATTAGAGCACCGCAGAATGCCCCATAATGCACTGCGATATCGCAGTGCATTGCTGTATGGTGATTGGCCAAAGCATGCACCTGACCTGCATGCTTTGGCCAATCACAGCGTGCTCTGCTAAGAGAGCCATAATTGGCCAAAGGCAGGGAGCCTTTGGTCAATCATGGCTCAGGGAGGCTAAGTCCCCCCCCCCACACTATATAAGGCTGCTTACACGGCAGCCGTGTGTAGTGTTGTTGGCGTGGAGAAAGCTTGAGTTAGATTAAGCAGGCAGGTTATTCAGTTAGTGGGAGTGTAGTTGATATATATATACAGTCAGTCTAGTATATATATATATATATATATATATATATATATATATATATATATATATATATATATACCGTATATACTCGAGTGTAAGCCAAGTTTTTCAGCACATTTTTTTGTGCTGAAAATGCCACCCTCAGCTTATACTTGAGTCCTCCTGGCGCTTTTTTAACCCATCTGCAGCCTTATTATCTCTCGGCACTGTGATATATTCAGTCTAGTCGGCGCGGCCGTGCAGTGCCCCACCTCCTCCTCGTCCATGATAGGCTGAACACTGACTCACTGCTGGGAAACCGAGTCAGTGTTCCGTCACGGATGAGGACGAGGAGGAGGCGGGGCTTTGGTACACTGCATGGCTGCCGACTAGACTGAATATATCACAGGGCCGGGAGATAATAAAGCTGCAGAATGGGCACAGCACCGGAATCAGGTACACGAGGCAGGGAGATGGGCACAGAGAGGCTGAGGCACGGCTTCCAAAATAGCATAACCTGGATATTTTAATGCATATCTATGGATTCCAAACAAGTATGAGTGAAAGCTGAAGGCCATTTATTATCTAATATGACATTTTTATATGATGTGGCATTATACTATCTGCAGATGGACACAGTGAGGCTGAGGCATGCAGATGGGCACAGTGAGGCTGAGGCATGCAGATGGGCACAGTGAAGCTGCAAATGGACACAGTGAGGCTGCAGATGTGCATTGCTGACCCTCTTTTCCACTTACAGTAGCTGCTGCATTCTCACCCTAGGCTTAACACTTACATTTTCCCAGTTTTTTGTGGTAAAAGTAGGTGCCTCGGCTTATATTCGGTATATATCAGTAATGGTGAACCTTGGCACTCCAGATGTTTCCCATGATACTTATCTACACTGCAGAGTGCATGAGCATCATGGGAAATGTAGTTCCAAAACATCTGGGGTGCCAAGGTTCGCCACCACTGGTATATATATATATATATATATATATATATATATATATATATATATACAGTATCTCACAAAAGTGAGTATACCCCTCACATTTTTGTTAATATTTTATTATATCTTTTCATGTGACAACACTGAAGAAGTTACACTTTGCTACTGTGTAAAGTAGTGAGTGTTCAGCTTGTATAACAGTGTATATTTGCTGTCCCCTCAAAATAACTCAACACACAGCCATTACAGTTACAATTTTTGAAATAATAGTTAAGCAGGGCCCGTTCCTGCCCCCAACAAGAGTAACTGTGAGGGGTTACAGTGTTTTACATTGAAGAAAATAGCTGAATGGCTGCATCCCGAATAACGCCTTTTATTCGTGGCAAATTTTGCCACAAATAAAAGGTGTTATTTGGAGTGCGGCTGTTTAGCTGTTTTCTTCAATTTTCTACATGATTGCAGAGCCTGCACCTGAAGTTGTGAGTGGGGAAGGCGGCTATTAGAGATACCAACATGCTTGGAGTGACATCGCTACCTCACAGGTTACAGTGTTCTGACGCCACCAAAACCAAAGTCCCAATTTATCCTGTTTAACAGGGGCATGTAATTACAATTTTTTAAATAATAGTTAAGCAGGGCCTGTTCCTGCCAACAAGAGTAACTATGAGGGGTTACAGTATTCTGGCACCACCAACACCTAAGGCCCAATTTTTCTGCAGAATATATAGGGTAGACAGTATAGTATATATACTGCTGTTCAGAATATATAGTGCCTGGGGGCCTTGGAGACCCCCACGCCATTTGTTTAAAATTTTGGTGCGGGGTTCCCCTTAATATCCATACCAGACCTGAAGGGCCTGGTATGGATTTTGGGGGGGACATCCACACCATTTTTTTTTGTATTTTTGGTATGGGGTTCCCCTTAATGTTAATACCAGACCCAAAGGGCCTTTGGGGGGGCACATAATTTTTTTCAATGATTTTTATCTATATTGCCCGGAATCCGACAAAACATTACAGCCGTGAGCAGTTTTACATGAAAAATTTTCCTTTAGAAATGTCATTTTGCTGTGGTACTGTTATAAACATGGGAAAGATGCTCTACTTTAGAGGTAGACTAAGAAAAACCCCCAGGCACGATATTTAAAGGTATTTTTTATTTTTATTGTTTCACTTTAAGCATTATTAAAATCACTGCTCCTGAAAAAACTGCCGTTTTTAAAACTTTTTTTGCATTGATACATGTGCCCTGGGGCAGGACCCAGGTCCCCAAACACTTTTTATGGCGATAACATGCATATAAGCCTTTAAAATTAGCTTTTTTGATTTTTCATGTTTGTGTCCCATAGACTTTAACGGTGTTCGCAAAAATGTTTTTCTTGTTCGCATGTTCCGGTGCGTACCGAATGGGGGGGGGGGGGTTCGGCTCATCCCTAATTAATGTATTATATGCATTAAGATAAAAAGGTAAGGTAAAAAACCTTCTGTGTGATTCTACTTTTCACCACTCCTTCTCCTCATCACCAAAACACCAACTCTCCTCCTCCTCTTAACCGCCAGGATACCAACCTTACTCCTCCATGTTCTTGCCTTCTGTTGTCTAGCTTAACAAAAATGGAAGTATTAAGGAAAGCATTCAGCTGGTTCTGAGACAGCTGAAGTCTTCCTCTACCTCCTGGTGCTGTGCCTCCAGTGCCTGACCTGTTCCAGTAAGCTGTGTTTGCTCCAACAGAAACACCAAGGGGGTTGTGTCGCTGATTCCTGCCTTGTCGTGACTCACCATTCCAGTCACCGCTTTAAATGGTAACAAGATTTTGCATGAATCCTGAATCATGAGCCACTGATATGGTAAAAAAAATGCTAGCTTCCTAAAGCCTTTGCACAGAAACTCATTGATGGTCCACTTCTGCTGGTGCAGCCACTGCACCATGGTCAGTTTTGAGCACCTGCTGGTTAGGACCGCTTAAAGTGGCCACACATTTGTCTACAGTACTGTACCATATCCTGGAAGCCAGGGTACCTAACCAGAAACTACTGAACCACCAGGTTCAGGACATGTGCCAAACAAGGTACGTGTTAGAATCTGTCAAAGGGCAGACAGAAGGTTGGTGCCATTGCCACATACAACCTTGCCTGGCACAAGATGACCTCCCGCTGAAGAACTGACAGAATCTCTGGTTCAAAGTGACTCCTGTCCCCCAGCCTAGACAGGTATTGCTACAGTCTCCATAGAAATGACTAAGGCATATGATTCATTTTTTTTCTTCAACCAGGGGGCGGAACAAAAAAAATGATTTGATTCCCCCATCCACACATTTCACTGTGCCTTTGTATTTTGACAGTGGGGAGACTTCCCCGCCACCAGAATACAGTATGATTAGATTAGTGCTGCCGGCTATAGCCAGTGATGCTGATCAAGTGGAAGTGTTCCATCAGGTAGATTGACTTCCGTACAGCCACCCTGCTCATACATGGATTGATATTTGGCTGGTCCTCACTTAACCGGACACATTTCAATTCATGTATGGCCAGCTTATGGCCGGGCTCTCTCATTCCTCCTTATGATCCATGTAGTCCCTCCTGTGTACCAGAGCAGGGACAATGGATGGAAGATTGAATCTTCAATAGTCAATCGGTATGCATCCTTGTGCAGTGTGTAAACAGACAGATCTCAGTTCTGTCAGGAGTGAGGAGACAGATCTGTTGTTCTTACTGATTAGGAACAATGATCGGTCTCCTCATCTAAGCAGTCCCATCCCCCCACAGTTAGAAACACTCCCTAGGACACACATTTAACCCCTAGTGTTAACCCCTTCCCTGTCAATGATATTTATACAGTAATCATTGGCTATTTTTAGCTTTGATCGCTGTATAAATGTTAATGGTCCCAAAAAAGTGTCTAAAGTGTTTGATCTGTCCGCCACAATGTCGCAGTCCCACTAAAAATCGCAGATCGCCACAATTACTAGTAAAAAATAAATAAATAATAAAAATGCCATAAATCTATCCCCTATTTTGTAGACACTACAACTTTTGCACAAACCAATCAATATCCGTTTATTGTGATTTTTTTACCAAAAATATGTAGAAGAATACATACCGGCCTTAACTGATGAAGAAATTTGTTTATGTTTTTTGTATTTTTTTTGGATATTTATTATAGCAGAAAGTAAAAAATATTGTGTTTTTTTCAAAATTGTCGCTTTTTTTTGTTTACAGTGCAAAAAATAAAAACTGCAGAGGTGATCAAATACCACGAAAAGAAAGCTCTATTTGTGGGAAAAAAAGGACAAAAATTTTGATTGGGTACAGCGTTGCACGACCATCAATTGTCAGTTAAAGCGATGCAGTGCCGTAGCGCAGAAAATGGCCTAGTCAGGAAGGGGGTAAATCCTTCCAGGGCTGAAGTGGTTAAAGTGTTTTTTCACTTTTGCAGTCAAATTTGAGAAAACTGAGAGAAAAATGAGGTCATATCTACCATCACTTCTGCTGAATGCTGCCCACTGGGGAGGTAAAGGAGCATGCTTGAAAGTCCTGCCTACAACTATAGTCATTAAGCCTACCATCAGCCTGTTCTGCAAAGGTAAGCAAATTGGAGGTAGAACCCTTCTTCAAAATAACATGGTGCCAGAGCACCCTGAATTTTGGTGCATGTGAATACGCACATCTCAGCCAATGCATGAGGGTGTCATGAACAATTAATGGCACTGCTGTGTATCTGCTAAAGAACAGCATCGCGTCAGAAAAAGCGATTTTGCATTTATTTCCGACACACACAAATGTGAACGCAGGCTAAATGTCTCAGTTACATTGGTGCTCGGTGTAAATCTTCTCATCACATTGGGGCTTGGTGTAAAATCCTTTCATTCACACTCAGAGTGAAGGTCCCCCTCACATTGGTGGTCAGTGTAAATCCCTCTTTACATTAATGGTTTCTGTGAATGCTCCTATTACATTAGTGGTCAGTGTAAATCCCCATTACACTGGTGGCCAGTGTAGAAACTCCTCTTTATATTGGTATAGACAGGGGGGGTTTTAGGGGGATTTTTGAGGGTGCCAGCAAATAGTAAATATGAATACTAGGGTATATATAAAAAATATAACAAAGATTTTATTAATATATACAACACATAATTAAAAGATTGATTATGCTTTTGGTACATGAGTGCACCTAGTCTTGAAGAATGTTGGAATCTAGTCACTCAAGGTGACAATAGGGTGATTATCATGATATGTTTCGTCACCCAGGGGCTTCTTCAGGGCTATATCAGTGTAATATATTAATCAATTTATTATATTACACTGATAAATACACAGATCTCAGCCTGGTCTGTTCGGGAATTGATTGGCCTTCACTTGTGCTATCCAGTGATTGCCACCTTGTTATCTGGCATCCAGCTGTAGGCAGAAGAGACCGGATGTGGGTGAGCGAGGCAGTTGAAATTGTAATCTATAATGTTTTGTAAGTAGTTATTGTATTTGCTCTTAACTATGTTCTGTTTTATGCAGTGCTACATCTTTTGTCTTTAACATAATCCCTGAAGAAGCCCTGGGTAGCGAAACATGTCGGTGACTAGATGCCAACCTTGAGTGACTAGATGCCAACATTCTTGAAGATATTTTCATGCACTCGTGTATCAAAAGCTTAATCAATCTTTTAATTATGTGTTGTATATATTATGAAAATCTTTGTTATATTTTTTATATATACTCTAGTATTCGATTTACTATGTACTGGCACCCTCAAAAATCCCCTTAAAACCCCCCCTGTCTATACTTCCATTTCACGGATTTGTTGGTGCCTTTCCAACATCCCTGAAATCACTATCCCTTTCCTATTTATATTGGTAATCGTTAAAAAAATCCAAACATGCATTTGTGCTCAGTTTTCAAATCCTGCCTTACATTGGTGGTCCATGTAGAAGCCTCCTTTAAATTGGTGGTGATTGTAAGTCCCCCTTACATTGGTGGCCAGTGTAGAAATCTCCCTATTGGCTGTTGATGTAAAATCCCCCATTACATTGGTTGTCAGTGCAAATTCTTCATAACATTGGTGATCAGTAGGGATGAGCTTCGAGTTTGAGTCGAACTCATGTTCGACTCGAACATCGGCTGTTCACCAGTTCGCCGAACAGCGAACAATTTGGGGTGTTCGCAGCAGATTCGAATGCCGTGGAACACCCTTTAAAAGTCTATGGGAAAAATCAAAAGTGCTAATTTTAAAGGCTTATATGCATGGTATTGTCATAAAAAGTGTTTGGGGACCTGGGTCCTGCCCCAGGGGACATGGATCAATGCAAAAAAAGTTTTAAAAACGGCCGTTTTTTCGGGAGCAGTGATTTTAATAATGCTTAAAGTGAAACAATAAAAGTGTAATATCCCTTTAAATTTATTTCGTACCTGGGGGGTGTCTATAGTATGCCTGTAAAGGGGCGCATGTTTCCCGTGTTTAGAAGAGTCTGACAGCAAAATGACATTTCAAAGGAAAAAAAGTCATTTAAAACTACTCGCGGCTATTAATGAATTGCCGGTCCGACAATACACACAAAAGTTCATTGATAAAAACGGCATGGGAATTCCCCACAGGGGAACCCCAAACCAAAATTATAAAAAAAATGACATGGGGGTCCCCCTAAATTCCATACCAGGCCCCTCAGGTCTGGTATGGATATTAAGGGGAACCCCGGCCAAAATTAAATAAAAAAAAATGGTGTGGAGTCCCCCTCAAAATCTATACCAGACCCTTCAAGTCTAGTATGGATTTTAAGGGGAAACCCGCGCCAAAATTAAAAAAAAAACGGCATGGGGTCCCCCCAAAGATCCATACCAGACCCTTATCCGAGCATGCAACCTGGCAGGCTGCAGGAAAAGAGGGGGGGATGAGAGAGCGCCCCCCCTGCACCGTACCAGGCCACATGCCCTCAACATTGGGAGGGTGCTTTGGGGTAGCCCCCCAAAACACCTTGTCCCCATGTTGATGAGGACAAGGGCCTCATCCCCACAACCCTGGCCGGTGGTTGTGGGGGTCTGCGGGTGGGGGGCTTATCGGAATCTGGAAGCCCCCTTTAACAAGGGGACCCCCAGATCCTGGCCCCCCCCTGTGTGAAATGGTAAGGGGGTACAAAAGTACCCATACCATTTCACTAAAAAACTGTCAAAAATGTTAAAAATGACAAGACAGTTTTTGACAATTCCCTTATTTAAATGCTTCTTCTTTCTTCTATCTTCTTTCTTCTATCTTCTATCTTCCTTCGGTTTCTTCCTCCATCTTCTTCTTCTTCTGGTTCTTCTGGTTCTTCTAGTTCTTCCTCCGGTGTTCTCGTCCGGCATCTTCCTCCGCGACGTTGGCGTCTTCTTCCCTTCTTCTCCATGGGCCGCTCTGCATCCATGATGGCATGGAGGGAGGCTCCCGCTGTGTGATGCTTCTCTCTTCATCATCTTCTCTTTATCTTCTTTTTGGGCCACTCCGCATCCATGATGGCATGGAGGGAGGCTCCCGCTGTGTGACACTTCTCCTCTTCTGACGGTTCTTAAATAACCGGGTTGCCCCGCCCCCCCTCTGACGCACGGGGACTTGACAGGACTTCCCTGTGGCATTCCAGAAGAAAGAAGATAGAAGAAAGAAGAAGCATTTAAATAAAGAAATTGTCAAAAACTGTCTCTTGTCATTTTTTAAATTTTTGACAGTTTTTTAGTGAAATGGTAGGGGTACTTTTGTACCCGCTTACCATTTCACACAGGGGGGAGGGCCAGGATCTGGGGGTCCCCTTTTTAAAGGGGGCTTCCAGATTCTGATAAGCCCCCCGCCCGCAGACCCCCACAACCATCAGCCAGGGTTGTGGGGATGAGGCCCTTGTCCTCATCAACATGGGGACAAGGTGTTTTGGGGGGCTACCCCAAAGCACCCTCCCAATGTTGAGGGCATGTGGCCTGGTACGGTTCAGGAAGGGGGGCGCTCTCTCGTCCCCCCTCTCTTCCTGTGGCCTGCCAGGTTGCGTGCTCGCATAAGGGTCTGGTATGGAATTTTAGGGGGACCCCATGCCATTTTTTAAAAAAATTTTGGCGCGGGGTTCCCCTTAAAATCCATACCAGACCTGAGGGGTCTGGTATAGATTTTGAGGGGGACCCCACGCCATTTTTTTTTTTATTTTGACCGGGGTTCCCCTTAATATCCATACCAGACCTGAAGGGTCTGGTATAGATTTTGAGGGGGACCCCCACGTCATTTTTTAAAAAAATTTTGGTTCGGGGTTCCCCTGTGGGAATTCCCATGCCGTTTTTATCAATGAACTTCTATGTGTATTGTCGGACCGGCAATTCATTAATAGCCGTGAGTAGTTTTAAATGACTTTTTTTCCTTTGAAATGTCATTTTGCTGTCAGACTGTTCTAAAAACGGGAAACATGCATGCCTTTACAGGCATACTATAGACACCCCCCAGGTATGAAATTTAAAGGGATATTACACTTTTATTGTTTCACTTTAAGCATTATTAAAATCACTGCTCCCGAAAAAACGGCCGTTTTTAAAACCTTTTTTTGCATTGATCCATGTCCCCTGGGGCAGGACCCAGGTCCCCAAGCACTTTTTATGACAATAACTTGCATATAAGCCTTTAAAATTAGCACTTTTGATTATTTATATTCGTGTCCCATAGACTTTAACGGTGTTCGCGTGTTCGAACAAATTTTTTGCCTGTTCGCATGTTCTGGTGCGAACCGAACCGGGGGGTGTTCGGCTCATCACTAGTGATTAGTGTACATTTCCCTTTTTTGATAATATTTTTTGAAATTTTTTGAAATAGGTGTTTTAAACTAGCCCTGCTGGAGGTAAATGTCTTTTTTGCATGTGTACGCTGTAATATTTTTCTCTGCTGTATGGTCTTATGGCTGCACCAGCTTTAATGCATCTTTTAGGGTGTGCCCCCCAAATATCTTGTTTGTCTATTGTATGGATTCTGACCAAATCTCTTTGGGTGAAGAGCACCCCACTCTCTCATTAAGTACCTCTCCTCATTAGTGTCCACTTGTGTCATGGGTGGAGACCTCAAAGTTCTCCCATATAGAAAAGTGTATGCTCATGGTTCAGAGAAGTAGGATCTCCCAATCTATGGATAGTGTAGGACCCACTAATCATGGGGTACTTTGTTGCAGTAAGTGGGCTTAGCACCATATAGCAATATGGTGTGAAAAAATACCCATATTTTTTGATAATATTTTTTGAAATTGTCTAGGTGTTTTAAACTAGCCCTGCTGGAGGTAAATGTCTTTTTTGCATGTGTGCGCTGTAATATTTTGCTCTGCTGTATGGTCTTATGGCTGCACCAGCTTTAATGCCTCTTTTAGGGTGTGCCCTCCAAATATCTTGTTTGTCTATTGTATGGATTCTGACCAAATCCCTTTGGGTGAGGAGCACCCCACTCTCTCATTAAGTACCTCTCCTCATTAGTGTCCACTTGTGTCATAGTCGCCCCAGGGGGTTAGTCAAGGTTTTATGAATTTTAGGCAATGAGTAAATAATTGACAAGCAAGGGGCCAGAGGTACCAGATGTTCTCTCTCTTTCTTATTTAAGATCCCCATGTCAAAGCCTTTCTCCTGATTTTGAGTCTAGCTGCTATTTATTGTAAGTCTCAAAACATGTGGAGAGCAAAATTGCATGGAAGAGGGGGCCCAAGAAAATGCTTGCCCAGGGTCCAGTCAATATTAAAGATGGCCCTGCTACAATGTCTCTGTCCCCACAAAGACTGGAAATTATCTGAGCTATCCCTCGTTAACGTAAAATACGGGAGGCAAATTTCAGCATTTTTACCCTTTGTTAGGACAGTCAGTGTTCAAATCAATTTGCAACTGAAAATGAAGAGTTGGGTGCACAGTACAAACAGGAATAGGTTAAAGAGTAATGTTACTTTTGTTGAGAAAAAACACTCCCCTCTGGGTGATCTATGTATATTACAAGGATTTTAACAAACTTTGTTGCAGATTCCTACCTTTTGTTTTTCTGTGTGTTTGTCTGTGTCCATGTGGTAAGTGAATCTAATGAGAGTGGTTTAATAATTATCAATCAGATGCTGCACCTGCAGGGCTCTAATGAGGAAAATTGCAGGGTCTGCATCCCTTTAGATGTGATTTCCTATTGGGGGTATCTCACCAAAAATAACATTTTTGTTGCAGGGGATGCCTGATATCTGACTTCTATCTTAGTGTAGATTTCTGCTAAAATCAGTGAGCCATTCACACAAACAGGAAATTGTTTCTGGGGGGTGTTCTGTGTACAGAACACCTCCAGGTAGCCATATTGTATTGCATTTTACAGAAAATGACAGTGCTGCAGGTGGAAAAGGAAATGTCATTTTTAATAACATCTAATTACAATATGGTTTGAGTTGCAATTGTGTGTGCTATATTATTTTTTTTATTTGCTATTTTTTTCCCATGAAAGTGGAGTTACTGCACAGCCCCCTCCTACAACTTACAAAGCAGGGGGAGCTTGTTAGGATTTGTATGCAAGTAAAAAGGTTATCCTGCAATATTTAAATTGTTTTAAGTTATACTACGTTAATGAGAACATATAAGAAATGTAGAGTAGGTGTTATCCCAATTTGTCTGAAAAAACGGAAATACTGTTTAAGCATTCAGGCAAAGTTTAGGTATATATCAGTTATATATCAGGAGTCAGACTTCATGCACAAATAAATTCGCCTCAGAATATGAACTCCCATACCTGAGGGTAAAGTCTTGAAGAGTAGCACTTGAAGAACAAAGAGTTGTGCATGCAAAAAAAAAATGAAATGAAGATAGGCAGAAGTCATTATAACATCTCTCTTTCCACTTGCCGACCGGGCCATAGTCGAAAGACGGCTGCAGCGCGGTCGGCTAGTTCTGGGTGGACGTCCCTGGGACGTCCTCCCAGAATACTGCTCTCGCGCGCCCCCTGGGGCGCGCACCCGAGAACTTCCGTGACCGCCGGGTCCAGAGGACCCGGCGCATCACGGATCACGGTAAACGGCCGCTAATCGCGGCCGTTTACCATGTGATCGCTCCGTCAAATGACGGAGCGATCACATGTCAACAGACCGGCGTCATGTCATGACGCCGGTTCCTCCCTCCCCTCTGTGTACCGATCTGTACAGTGCGAGGGGAGAGGGGGAGGGATCGGATGGCAGCACCGCTGTGGGCTGTATGTGTAGTGCTCACAGCGGTGCTCAGTGACAATTGCAGTCACATCCATCCATCCCTCCATGCTCAGCCATCCCTGCAATACTCTGCATAATACCCCGCAATACTCTGCGTAATACCCCGCAATACTCTGCGTAATACCCCGCAATACTCTGCATAATACCCCGCAATACTCTGCATAATACCCCACAATACTCTGCATAATACCCCGCAATACTCTGCGTAATACCCCGCAATACTCTGCGTAATACCCCGCAATACTCTGCATAATACCCCGCAATACTCTGCATAATACCCCGCAATACTCTGCGTAATACCCCGCAATACTCTGCGTAATACCCCGCAATACTCTGCATAATACCCGCAATACTCTGCGTAATACCCCGCAATACTCTGCGTAATACCCCGCAATACTCTGCATAATACCCCGCAATACTCTGCATAATACCCCGCAATACTCTGCATAGCACCCCGCAATACTCTGCATAAATACCCCGCAATACTCTGCATAAATACCCCGCAATACTCTGCATAAATACCCCGCAATACTCTGCATTATACCCCGCAATACTCTGCATAAATACCCCGCAATACTCTGCATAATACCCCGCAATACTCTGCATAATACCCCGCAATACTATGCATAATACCCCGCAATACTCTGCATTATACCCCGCAATACTCTGCATTATACCCCACAATACTCTGCATTATACCCCACAATACTCTGCATAATACCCCGCAATACTCTGCAATATACCCCACAATACTCTGCAATATGCCCAGCAATACTCTGCAATATACCCAGCAATATACCCTGCACTACTCCGCAATACTCTGCAATACCCCGCAATTTTTAACCAGTTCCCGCCCACAGTCATATGACGTCCTTGACTTTGAGCGGGGATATCTGAATGATGGGTGCAGCTACAGGCATCATTCAGATATCAGCTTTTTCAGCCGGCGATTCCCTACACCATAAGAATGATCATAGTGGCTGTTCCACTGCTTGATCGTTCTTACGGGAGGCGAGAGGGGACGCCCCCCCCCCTTCCCGCCACCCTCCGGTGCTTCTACCGACTCACCGCTACGATCGAAGCCAAGATCGTTTTTTTTTTAATTTCAGGCTTCCCAGCCTAGAGGTGAGATGTGGGGTCTTATTGACCCCATATGTCACTGTAAAGAGGACCTGTCATGCCATATTCCTATTACAAGGATGTTTACATTCCTTGTAATAGAAATAAAAGTGATCAAAAATTTTTTTGGGGGGGAAAAAGTGTCAAACTAAAATAAATAAAGTAAAATAAACAATAAAAAAAAAAAAAAAATGTTTAAAGCGCCCACATTCGTGTGCTCGCATGCAGAAGCGAACACATACGTAAGTCCCGCCCACATATGAAAACGGTGATCAAACCACACATGTGAGGTATCACTGCGAACGTTAGAGCGAGAGCAATAATTTTGGCCCTAGACCTCCTCTGTAACTCAAAACATGTAACCAGTAAAAAATTTTAAAGCGTCACCTATGGAGATTTTTAAGTAGCGACGTTTGGCACCATTCCACAAGTGCAATTTTGAAGGGTGACATGTTAGGTATCTATTTACTCGGCGTAACTTCATCTTTCACATTATGCAAAAACATTGGGCTAACTTTACTGTTTTATTTTTTTTTAAAGCACAAAACTGTTTTTTTTCCAAAAAAAAGCGTTCGAAAAATTGCTGCGCAAATACCGTGCGAGATAAAAAGTTGCAACAACCGCCATTGTATTCTCTAGGGTCTTTGCTAAAAAAAATATATATATAATGTTTTGGGGTTCTATGTAATTTTCTAGCAAATAAATTATTATTTTTACATGTAGGAGAGAAATATAAGAATTGGCCTGGGTGCTCCAGAACGCCTGGAGGTGCTCCGTGCATGTTGGGCCTCTGTATGTGGCCACGCTGTGTAAAAGTCTCACACATGTGGTATCGCCATACTCGGGAGTAATAGCAGAATGTGTTTTGGGGTGTAATTTGTGGTATGCATATGCGGTGTGTGAGAAATAACCTGCTAATATGACAATTTTGTGAAAAAAAAAAAAGAAAAAAAAAATCTTGATTTTGCAAAGAATTGTGGGAAAAGATGACAATTTCAAAAAAACTCACCATGCATCTTTCTAAATACCTTGGAATGTCTTCTTTCCAAATAGGGGTCATTTGGGGGGTATTTGTACTTTTCTGGCATGTTAGGGTCTCAAGAAATTAGATAGGCCATCAGCACTTCAGGTGTGATCAATTTTCAGATATTGGCACCATAGCATTTGGACTCTCTAACATTCACAAAGACCAAATAATATACACCAAGTTGTACTTATTTTTACCAAAGATATGTAGCAGTATAAATTTTGGCCAAAATTTACAAAGAAAAATTACTAATTTGCTAAATTTTATAACAGAAACAAAGAAAAATTCATTTTTTTACCAAATTTTCAGTCTTTTTTCTTTTATAGCGCAAAAAATAAAAAACCCAACGGTGATTAAATACCACCAAAAGAAAGCTCTATTTGTGTGAAAAAAAGGACAAAAATTTCATATGGGTACAGTATTGTATGACTGAGTAATTGTCATTCAAAGTGTGAGAGCACCGAAAGCTGAAAATTGGTCTGGTTAGAAAGGGGGTTTAAGTGCCCAGTGGTCAAGTGGTTAATTGAGTTCCTTTTAAAATTGAAGATCAGAATACATTTAAGAGGTATGCAGAAAATTCTAATGGGCTCATTAATCTTTTTAAAGTGCATTTAAATTGTTCAGTGCACTATACCTTTTTTTTAGTACTTGAAGGGTTAAACATAGTTGAAATGTCACCATCCTCCTCATTTAATGCAAACAGTATAAAACCTGCCTTTGTGTCAAAAAATAAATGTGAAAGTAGTCCAAGTTCTCTGTTACACTTGTATCCTAATTTTCAGCAAATCATTTCACCCGGTCAGACTGGATGGAAATGATTTTGCTTCCAGTAAATAGGATCATATACATGCAATTACATTTTTATCAAGTTTCATTATGCCATCCATTTGCAGATTTGAACTTTGTATTTCCATCCAATCTGCAAGGGAACATGACACAAATTATAAGTGGACAAGAAGGATAGCTGATGGAATGGTAGACTGACACAAAATAACCAATAGACAAAGACAAGACCATTCTTTCAATACTTTTGTTTTTCTTCTTGACAAAGAGAAAAATAAATAAAAGCAGAAAAATACATTTATATAATTTATGACTAATATTTTTTCTTAAAACTATTATTATGTTTCTATGAAAACCATCAAGCAGTGCAGAATTGATATTTTAATTGCTTACAGACATTAAGATAGCTGAATAATAAACATCCAGTAATGAAACTGCCACTTCATCCAATATCAACATATTTTAAGCCCCCTCCCCTGTCTCTGCTTCTTATAGACAGGCAAACAGGGATGTGTAATATACATCTGCATATATAACAGATGTAATTGGGTCTTACCTAAGGTGTGATACACTTTCTGTCTCATTATTTCACATACTGACACAGTTATAATGAATATGTACTGTAAATGCTTTTTAAAAGTTTTTTCAAATTAAAAAATTTCCTAAATGCACTCAAACATTTTATTCAAGTTTGTACCATATGCTAAAATTAGTTCAATAACTCAAAGTGACACTAAACAATATCCCAGTTCTCCAAAACTAATCCATGCATACCCACCAATTAATTACTGTTTATTTTTTTTTCATAAATTTGTTTCTTACTGTGTGACTTTTCATTTTTTTGTAATGCCCCCCACGAGCTACCAAACCTCTCCTTTCCTTCTCAATCCTGTTTGTTTCGATTGAACAGTGCACATTAGTTGCGGTCAGGTGCACTGCTCTATGCACACTGCAAACCCCATTGTCCCTAGACCCTAGGCCATCTTGGGAGTAAGCAAGAGATAATGCCTATGTTTCCACATACAATGGGACAGTGGAGACTGGAGAATGAGTGTATCCACCCAGTCTGGATTGGATCACAGTAGCAAAAAGGGATTTGGAGATTATATTGTGAGGCTGAGACCAATAGCAGTGTTAGAGTTAAATATACATACTTGTATATATATATATATATATATATATATATATATATATATATATATATTTTTTAAACAAGAGTTGCATGTCACTTGTCTCAGGAGATCTGGTGTGAGATTTGGTGGTGTCACTAATGTGCTGCTCACTAATAACCATTGTGGAATTTCTAATATGAGCAAGTAAAGCCCTGCTGTTATCAGGGTGACCATCTCACCACTGACACACAGCGCAGGTAAAGATCCACTGCAGGGAGTCCACAGACAATACTGATGAGTAACTCTTCTATTGTCATCTTTTTTGGAGAAAAGCTTACAGTTTTAATTTCTTATTTAATATTTATTTGATTATGTATCCACAATGTTCTCCTCTGTTGGTGTTTTGTAGGAAGATTTAACATAATAACATATGTTAACATGTGACCTGATGAAGTCTGAAGAGGAAATATATAGGCAGGAGTAGTCAGTGACTTTATCATGCCTATATTCCATGACCTGGAGTTGTGGCTGATAGAGACATTGGGTCATTTATACTAGTGTAATCTGTGCAATCATTATTAAGCTCCACAATTTATATTTTATAAATATTAAAAAAAAAAACAGTTTTATGCCATGCTAGCTTATTTCTTCTGGTTTTAAATTCTTTTGAGAAAACCGTGTGGTTGGAAAATTAACAAAACTGGCGGGAGATTGCATATATATATATATACAGTATCTCACAAAAGTGAGTATACCCCTCACATTTTTGTAAATATTTTATTCTATCTTTTCATGTGCCAACACTTAAGAAATGACACTTTGATATAATATAAAGTAGTGAGTGTACAGCTTGTATAACAGTGTAAATTTACTGTCCCCTCAAACTAACTCAACACACAGGCATTAATGTCTAAACCGCTGGCAACAAAAGTGAGTACACCCCAAGTGAAAATGTCCAAATTGGGCCCAATTAGCCATTTTCCCTCCCTGGTGTCATGTGACTCGTTAGTGTTACAAGGTCTCCAGTGTGAATGGGGAGCAGGTGTGTTAAATTTGGTGTTATTACTCTCACTCTTTCATACTGGTCACTGGAAGTTCAACATGGCACCTCATGGCAAAGAACTCTGAGGATCTGAAAAAATAATTGTTGCTCTACATAAAGATGGCCTAGGTTATAAGAAGATTGCCAAGACCCTGTAACTGAGCTGTAGCACGGTGGCCAAGACCATACAGTGGTTTAACAGGATAGGTTCCACTCAGAACAGTGCCTCACCATGGTCGACCAAAGAAGTTGAGTGCATGTGCTCAGCGTCATATCCAGAGTTTGCCTTTGGTAAATAAACATATGGGTTCTGCCAGCATTGCTGCAGAGGTTGAAGAGGTGGGGGGGTCAGCCTGTCAGTGCTCAGACCATATGCCGCACACTGCATCAAATTTGTCTGCATGGCTGTCATCCCAGAAGGAAGCCTCTTCTAAAGTTGATGCCCAAGAAAGCCCACAAACAGTCTGCTTGTCTTCAGCAAACTAAGGACCTGTATTACGGGAACCATGTCATGTGGTCTGATGAGACAAAGACAAACTTATTTGGTTCAGATGGTGTCAAGCGTGTGTGGTGGCAACCAGGTGAGGAATACAAAGACAAGTGTGTCTTGCCTACAGTCAAGCATGGTGGTGGGAGTGTCATGGTCTGGGGCTGCATGAGTGCTGACGCCAATTGTAGCTGGCCAGCTAAGACCTGTCCTAGGTTGCTAATGTGACTTACATGCATATACAGCTAGACCTGCTAATAACCTTAATATAGTTTATATGCTCACATGTGAGAGATAAAAGCAGAGTTATTTACTGTGACTTTATATACGGATGTCATATAACAGTTGTATATTGTGTTCACAGAAACAAAATGAGAAAAATGTGCCTTTTAAAATTCATTATATGACAGTAAAGGTAAGTTCACAGCAGAATTGAAACCAGAAAGCATAGAGTTGAGCCTTTGTGACTCATCAGGAGTTTTGGTCAATCACAGCCAATCTCACACTGAGCAAGAGTCTTGGCCAATCACATCCAGCCTAACACCCATTATTTTTGTCTGGAAATTCCCCAGCACACTGATAGAACTCATTACCCCAGAGAGAGTGGAGCTGAACAGTTAAAGATCCAGTCATAGTTCGGTTTTATGGAAGCAAGTGGCCAAAATAGGTATTCAATACAGTTATATATGTTACTATTGTTAAATAATGTGATTATAACTGTATACTGAACTAGTTATGTGTTCACTTATAGTTCCACCAAACATCATAGCAAACGTTCAAACAAGCAAACAAGCGTGCAAACTGCAATATCAAACAAGTAAAACTATTTCTTAAGTCTCAGATATACCTCTCAGAGAGATCATAAAGTGTCTAAGGTACTTTAAAGTGAAAGTACAGATACTGAAGAGAGATACCATTTTATGTAGAATGACAGGATCGAACAGTTGAACCGCCATTGTGTTATACTTTATTCAACACATGTTTGTACATGCACTGTCTCCTGCGAAATTGTCAGTGTTATATATGAAGAAAAGCTGAAGTTAATAAAAAAGAGGTTTGGTGTACTCTTTAAACCTACTGCTTCCATAGAATGGTGCTAGAGGAATTATAGAGTAAGAGATAGTCTTGTTTGGACTAAAAGGTCAGAAATTAAAATTCTTCTAATGCCACAGCGCATAAGGCACTTCATAGTGCTGCGCCTGTCACAGAAATGAGGAGCTACAGTTTATTTTGAAGGAACCATGAATGCCAACATGTACTGTGACATACTGAAGTAGAGCATGATCCCCTCCCTTTAGAAACTGGGCCACAGGGCAGTATTCCAACATGATAATGTCCCCAAACACACCTCCAAGATGACCACTGCCTTACTAAAGATGCAGAGGGTAAAGGTGATGGACTGGCCAAGCTTGTCCCTAGACCAAAACCCTATTGAGCATCTGTGGGGCATCCTCAGACTGAAGATGGAGTAGAGTAAGGTCTCTAACATCCACCAGCTCAGTGATGTTGTCATGGAGGAGTGGAAGAGGACTTCCAAAATATTGACACTTTGGCCCCTATTTGGACATTTTCACTTAGGGGTGCACTCACTTTTGTTGCCAGCGGTTTAGACTTTAATGGCTGTGTGTTGTGTTATTTTGAGAGGACAGCAAATCTACACTGTTATACAAGCTGTACACTCACTTCTTTACATTGTAGTAAAGTGTCATTTCTTCAATTTCTTCAGTGTTGTCACATGAAAAGATAGAATAAAATATTTACAATGTGAGGGGTATACTCACTTTTGTGAGATACTGTGTATATATATATATATATATATATATATATATATATATATATATACTGTGTATATATATATATATATATATATATATATATATATATATATATATATACTGTGTATATATATATAAACGTTTCACGCTGCATAGTCTCAAAAGAGAGAAAGGTTTGGGACTTTGAATGAGGCATTAAGTCAGGACCAGCAAGCAGTCAAGGTAGAAAAAATATGTTTTATTCCTCTACAACCATTAATGGCAAAATTGTAGTATCATACATGGATAGAAACATGGAAAACATAGTAGAGCAAAACCATGTGGATAATCATATTGCATGTCAGCAATGTCATAACAAAAAATGAATGAATAAAACTGTCCTCCATATTAACAGATCAATGGGGCAACATACCAAAACATTGAATTACAGTCTTACAATATAGCACTGTACAATTGAAACATATGGAACCAACTGTAGAGCATGTAGCATCAGTGTAAGCCTGACACATTTCATGGGATAATACACACTCTTCAGGGGCGGATGCTGCATAAATCTATAATAAAACATCGAAAAAATATAACAGTATTCGATTAGTTGACCCAGGGCAAGGAAGATGATTGAAGCAGAGGACAAATAACATCCCTGGATACTTACGTCGGCCTGGTATGTGCGGTTAGATAGTGAGGACTACTAGAAATGTTACATTTTACACAATATTGCATCTCTGGGTTCGAGTCGGTTTGGGCTGTTTGACCAGGTGGGTGATCAGGGCCCATGTGCTGTCCATCCTCGGGATCTGCGATGTCCCTCCCCCTCCCCTCCCTCTTCCAGCCTGTTGACTGGAGGCGGGGGATCGGGCGGGTATAACCGCTACGCATCAGTGCCACGGCACCACCCCAAGTGTGTGATGCCCTGTTGGGTGTTTGATTGGCAGCGTGTGTTTATCCATCTTTGACTGACATTGTGAGGAGATGTCCAACCCCTCGGTGGGTGGCTCTGGCGGCTCTGGTAAGGACGCCTCCCATTCACTGTCATGTCAGCATGACGTTGGGTGGGATGCAGGCCACACAGGGAGTCTTTAACATGCTCACTTGGCATTACACTGCCTTGTGCAGCTCACCATGCACACACTTTTATTTTGTCCAAACTTGGTTTAACCCTGGTATGTGGCATACCTATGTCTACTTCCACACTCTATTGATTTCTACTCTCCTTCATTTGGTTATGGGCTTGTCCTATTTTCTTATTTTATATACCAGCATTGATAGTTACACATTACATTCATACGCACAGATAGTGGAGCCCATTCTCATTATCACTTGGACATTTTCTTTGGGGACTTTTAGTGCTCCCTGTTTCTTCCTGCACCCCAATACCTCAGCTCCTGTGGAGGACATTTCTAGTGGTCCTCGCCATCTAGCCGCAAATACCAGGCCGATGTAAGTATCCAGGGATGTTATTTGTCCTATGCTTCAATCATCCCCCTTTCCCTGGGTCAACTATTCGAATACTGTTATATATATATTCTATGTTTTATTATAGATTTATGCAGCATCTGCCCCTAAAGAGTGGGTATTATCCCACGAAACACATTGGGCTTACCCTGATGCCACATGCTCTACTAATGGTTCCATATTAGTATTATTAATGGTTCCACATGCTCTACTAATGGTTCCATATGTATAATGTAAGACTGTAATTCAATGTTTTGGTATGTTGCCCCATTGATCTGTTGATATGGAGGACAGTTTTTTTTTTCATTTTTTGTTATGACATTTATGACATGCAGTATGATTATCCACATGGCTTTGCTCTACTATGCTTTCCACGTTTCTATTCATGTATTATACTACAATTTCGCCATTCATGGTTATAGAAAAATAAAACATATTTTTTCTACCTTGACTGCTTGCTGGTGCTGACTTTATGTGTCATTCAAAGTCCCAAACCTTTCTTTTCTTATACAGAACCAGGGATGGAGTTGCATGTTACCATGCATCTCATTCAAAGGTCAGTCCTGCCCTTTTCTTAGTCTCAAAGAAGGAACAGTTTCCAAAGAAAAATCGCTCATGTAGGCCATTTATCATTATCATCATCATCACAAACTGGGTAACATAACTACCATGGTGTTTCAAAGTATCACACTCCCCTGTCATGTGGTGCTGTTAGATATGCCAGACATGCTCTTATGATTCCAGCAGCTGCCTCCTCCTCTCTCTTTCCCTGCAGCTCCTACCTTTCCTGCGGCCACTGCAGGAAAGGTACACCTCTTGGGTGGAATCGTTGTTGCTAGGCAATGGGTTGGCTCCATCTGCCTAGCCTCCTCTCTTTCCGTTGGCTAGCAGTGCTGTGGGGCTGTATTTAAATGTTAAATGTTTTTATGGTGGCTGCATGTGACTGAGGCTGTGCTGTTTTGTTTTTATATCTATTACAACAGGAGGGCTTGCCTAATGGGAAGAAGTTTGCTACTGTGCAGGACATAACAGGGAATAGTCTTAGCAGGATCTGAAAGGAGATTAAAGCATAGCTCCCAACTGTCCCTGATTTTGAGGGACAGTTGGGAGTTCAGTGCTCGCAACCTTTCATTGGCTTTTCTCCAATCAGCTGGTACCATTCCAGTCAGTAGACTATCAGTAAAAATAAAGAACCATGGTCTGAGTTCCCTAAGTATCCTCAGGTGCAAGCCATCTGGTCCTGGTGATTTATTAATGTTAAGTTTCCCAAATCTATTTCTAATTCTGTCCTCTGTTAGCCATTAAGGGTGCTTCTTGTGATGTGTCATGAGGACAAACACTGCAGTTTTGGTTACTGAAGCCCCCAATTCCCTCGTGAAGACTGAGGAGAAGAATAAATTCAATACCTTTGCCATCTCCTCATCCTTTGTAATCAGATGTCCTTCCTCATTCTTTATGGGGCCAATATGATCTGTCCTCCCTTTTTTACTGTTTATATACTTAAATAATTTCTTGTGCTTTTTTTGCTCTCCTCCGCTATGTGTCTTTCGTGTTCTATTTTAGTCGCCATAATTGCACCGTTACATATCTTGTTGCATTCTTTGTAAAGTCTGAATGCTGATGATGATCAGCCTTGTATTTTTTGAAGGCCTTCTCCTTTGCTTTTATATGCATTTTTACATCGGAATTAAGCCATCCAGGAATTTTGTTTATTCTTTTAAATTTATTTCCCAATGGGATGCACTGGCTACAGCTCTTATTTAATATGCTCTTAAAGCAAACCCATCTCTCCTCCATGTTCGTTGTTTCTAAGATTTTATCCCAATTTATATCTTCTAGCAAGGTTTGTAGTTTAGGGAAGTTGGCTCTTTTGAAATTCAGTGTCTTTGTGTTCCCCTTGTGCTTCCTATTTGTGTGATTTATACTGAAGCCAATTGGCCTGTGATTGCTGTTTCCTAAGCTGCCCCATATTTCCACATCCGTGATCAGGTCTGTATTGTTGATAATCAGTAGATCTAGTAACGCCTTGTTTCTAGTTGGTGCGTCTACCATCTGACCCATGATATTGTCCTGCAAGACATTTAGGAACTGGCGAGCCTTAGATGAATGTGTGGTACCCTCTGCCCAGTCTATGTCTGGATAATTAAAATTCCCCATTATGATAATACTTCCTGCTAATCCAAACTGTGATATGAGGTCCGTCTTCCCTGTCCTCCCTCAGGTTAGGGGGGCCTATCGCATACTCCCAGTATTATTTTCCCCTTTTAGCTTCTCTACCCATAAGGATTCCACCTCCTCCCTAGCTCCTTTATTGATGTCATCTCTCACATTCACTTGTACATTATTCTTGATATATAGGCATACCCCTCCCCCTTTTTTACCCTCTCTATCCCTGCGATAAAGGGAATACACTTAAATGTTTGCCAGGCAATCATGAGAGCTGTTGAACCAGGTCTCTGAAATTCCCACAAAATCTAAATCCTCCTCGTTCAACAGTATCTCTAGTTCACCCATCTTGTCCACCAGGCTCTTGGCATTGGTGTACATGCCACATAATTTAGACCGGTCGCATACTGTCCTCTTATTGAGTGTTCAGAGATTGTTGCTTTACTATGTTTATCTAAGCATGACAGGTGGTAAGAATTCTCCTGAACTTAGATATTTGCTACCTTCCAACTACCTTACCTCATACACTCCACACTCAAAAGTTAGCACCATGCGAGGTCAAGAAGTTGAAAGGTCAGTGAGGTTCAGAATTCAACCAGAATTGACTTGTGACTCTCTGATAGCCTCAGCACTGACATCTCCCATACTTCTACTCTGACAGGTTCTTTTTAAAGTCTGTGTTTGAATAGAAAAGGCTGTTGTCTGATTGTGTTTTTTTGTAACTTAGACTTACCTTGCCACAAGATAACATTCTGTGGTGCTTGAGGCTGTGAGGATATTCAGCACATTGTATTATCAGATTTAACCAGTGAGGAAATTCTTAAAAATGAATAGTCAATGGGCTTGTGGGCACGCTCCACTGATTTGTGCTGTTTCTTCCTTGCAGCTGGAGGAGAAATGTCATGTTATAAGCTAATACTGGCATGTGAAGGAATTAACATGACAGCCCTGACACAGCTTGACATAGGGTGCTATAATGTGACACATCAGCCATGAAATCACAATAACCACAGCTTCCCTAATACCGGAAAGGAGCACAATGGCTTCTAGGCAGACAGGAATAAGTAACATGCTGTGAGCAAAATGTGAGTTGGCAAGAAATATGTAGAATACTATAGTGGGCAGTCTGCAGGTGACTTATATCTAGAAGCACTAACTTCATTGCATATAGCAAGTTAGTAAGATATCCAAATCTGCTATAAGTACTGAAAACAGGGCAATGCTAACATAAAGAAAAATTATAGGAATAGAAGGATCTAAGTTGGATTGTGTATATCACAAACAAGTGACTGTATACATTACATGATTAAAATGTTCATCTCAGCTCAAAAAGCAAAGAAATAAACATATTGATTACAGTTAATGTGTAGATTGAGCAGTCGCTATGCCAATGGATTGGGTTCAAACCCCAATTCCAGGATTCTGCCATTCCTTAAAGCAAACCCCCCCCCCGTCCATGCACCAGTAGCTCCCATACACTGTATAAATTTAAAAGAATCCAGCACACTTACCTTAAATCCAAGTTTCTATAACCACTCCAGACCCGCAAGATTTTCCCCTCTTCCTGATCAGGCCATTTTTTGCGATATGGCACTGCGTCGCTTTAATTTACAATTGCGCGGTCGTGCAACACTGTACCCAAATGAAATTGATGTCCTTTTTTTCCCACAAATAGAGCTTTTTTTGGTGGTATTTGATCACTTCTGTGGTTTTTATTTTTTGTGCTATAAACAGAAAAAGCCCGACTAGTGTAGGAAAGATTAGTGTAGGGCTTGTAGGCACTGGTTGGGCTCTTAAAGTAGATATAAACCCTTAAGTTACAAGCACATAAATAGTTTGGCTGCAAGTGTCAAATCATGGTGTTTTTGGGTGCCTAGGAGGCACAGGTGTAGTAACTAGCCCCGCTTCCTCCCACCCGTGAAAATGTATGCCTGTCAAAATAGCTGCAGTGTAGGGATGAGCCGAACACCCCTCAGTTCGGTTCTCAGCAGAACATGCGAACAGGCAAAAAATTTGTTTGAACATGCGAACACCGTTAAAATCTATGGGACATGAACATGAATAATCAAAAGTGCTAATTTTAAAGGCTTATATGCAAGTTATTGTCATAAAAAGTGTTTGGGGACCCGGGTCTTGCCCCAGGGGACATGTATCAATGCAAAAATAAGTTTTAAGAACTGCCTTTTTTGGGAGCAGTGATTTTAATAATGCTTAAAGTGAAACAATAAAAGTGGAATATTCCTTTAAACTTCGTACCTGGGGGGTGTCTATAGTATGCCTGTAAAGTAGTGCATGTTTCCCGTGTTTAGAACAGTCCCTGCACAAAATGACATTTCTAAAGGAAAAAAATCATTTAAAACTACTCGTGGCTATAATTAATTGTCGGGTCTCGGCAATACACATAAAAGTCATTGAAAAAAACGGCATGGGATTTCCCCACAGTCCATTACCAGGCCCTTTGGATCTGGTATGAATATTAAGGGGAACCCCGAACCAAAATTAAAAAAAAAAATTGCATGGGGATCCCCCCAAATTCCACACCGGGCCCTTCCAGTCTGGTATGGATATTAGGGGAACCCCGAATCAAATTTTTTTTTTTAAAATGGCAAGGGGGTCTCCCTCAAAATCCATACCAGTCCCCTCAGGTCTGGTATGAATTTTAGGGGAACCCCACGCCGAATATTTAAAAAAATCTATACCAGACCCTTATCCAAGCATGCAACCTGGCAGGCCTGAACCGTACCAGGCCACATGCCCTCATCATGGGGAGGGTGCTTTGGGGCAACCCCCCAAAGCACCTTGTCCCCATGTTGATGGGGACAAGGGCTTCATCCTCACAATCCTTGCACGGTGGTTGTGGGGGTCTGTGAGTGCGGGACTTATCGGAATCTGGAAGCCCCCTTTAACAAGGGGACCCCCAGATCCCAGCCTCCCACCCTGTGTGAAATGGTAATGGGGTACAAATGTACCCCTACCATTTCACAAAAAAAGTGTGAAAATGTTAGAAATGACAAGAGACGGCTTAGGACAATTCCTTTATTTAAAAATAAAAAATAGAGGTGCATGCGCGGCAGCTTCTAAGATGGCCACCGGCTTCTAGAGCTCCGCTCCACCACTGCCCACAGACCGCCACCATAGCCATCAGAGCGGACCCCCGCACACCTCACAGGGATATTCGAGCGGGGGAAGACCCCTGGGAACAAGCACAGCATAACGGCGCACATCCGGAGAAGCCTCTCGGGCCAGATGACCGCAGCGGCCATCCTGGCCAGCTATGCTAAAATGGTGGTGGCCCCACAAGGCTCCCTCACTACAGGAGACACAGAGGAATCCATTGCGGATCAGGACTCTCAGCGCTCACCTTCCCCAGGTACAGACTTTCCCCCCCTGCCTCTGGTTACTTCACCCACATCCACTGAATCCCTGCTTGGCCTTTTGGGACCCTGCTTTCCCTTCACTCCCATGATGGACCCTCATACAGGCATGCTGTTATCTGTGACAGAATCCTCTGCAAACTCTCCTGTACCCACAGACTTCCCATCCATGATGGAGGCTTTTTCCCATTTACTATCTAAAAGCCTGGCCCTGAATGCGGCACAAATAACCTCCTCCATCCATGCTGATCTGCAGCAACTGGGGCAAAGGATAGACTTCTATGAAAAGAAAGGTGACCAGGCAGTTTCCCGTATCAACCAAAACTCAGCCAGATTACAAGACATGCAGGATCACCTTGAAATAGCTTTTGCCAAAATCGACGATCTCGAAAATAGATTGAGACGATACAATTTCCGCATTAGAGGCCTCCCAGAAGCTGAAAAGGACACACACGCTGCAGTCAAACGCCTGCTGAGAGACCTCATTCCTGACATATCAGAACACCGTCTGGAGATCGATAGGGCACACAGAGCCCTGCAACCTCCCCGCTCTGATGGGCTCCCCCGCAATATAATCGTGAAGCCTCATTTTTATTCGGTTAAGGAGGAGGTGATGAGAAGATCCAGGGGAACTGATGACCTCAAGCTGCTCGGTCACAGGATTCAGATATTCGCTGACTTATCGCCGTACACGGTACAGAAGAGGCGTTCTCTCAAACTGCTGATCCAACATTTGATCGAAAAGGAAATTACCTACCACTGGTCATTCCCCCTGCGCCTAAATTTTGCATACAAAAATAAAAACTATGGCTTCTCAACCCTCGCTGAAGGCGAACGCCTCTTATTGCATCTAGGCCTGATCTCACAAGACCCATCATACCCCCAGCAGGGCAGAAATACTCCAGATTCTACGAAACGACCACCACCAGTGAGCCCACTGCAACCTTCCTGGCTGAAACAGAATTCCAAACGCACCAAAGAAAATTTCCCTACTTGATGGTTTGGCCCCCTTAGTATCAGGGCTCTAATCCGGAACTTTCCTTTTGTCTACTGCGGTCCAGAGTTACTCTTTTGATTCTACTTAGAACTTACTCTTCTCGAGGGTCCATGGGCTTTGCGGACATTCTACAGCTGGGTCCTTGACTGTGGTCATCCCTTCTGAAGAGACTCTCCTGGAGAACGGCCTTTACTGCACTCCTTTTGGGACTGTGGGGAAGATGGGAAGCTCGTGCCCCCCTGCAGGACACTGGCTCTCACAAGCTACTTAGGATAATTTTTGGGGCTTTGTGTCTAGCTTTATACTCCCATTAGTGGGCATTCAATTGGGTCTTACCAGAGGGGAGGAGGGAAATGAATTTATCTAAATTACCCTATCTGGAATTATCTCCCCTCAATTTAAATTATAGATACAACGGCTTTGGCCTTCCGGACAGTAGGGAAAGTCTATCTCCCTCTTGCTCTGGGAGTCAGGATTCTCCCCATCTTGATCTATCTTCCCCCCTGGGCTCTACGGAGGAGGACTGAGCCCCTCAGGGGGAGGATAGATGAGATTACAAATTCTCTGTTATGTTTCCTTTTACATTTAGGTTGTTCATGTTTTTTTTGGTTCGCTCTGACAGTTACCTCAAGGAAGATTGCCTTTTGACATCCTCCTTTTTTATAGATATGTTCCACTGGTGGCAGGGCAGGGGTGGTTCCAGTGCACCTCCATTTGGAACCAAGAGTGCAGTTAATTCCATTGCTTCTTTTACCAGCTGCTCCAAGGGTGGGGCACCGGCCCTCTCAGGTTATAGGGTCAGGATGGGCTCCCCCATCCTACCCTGGGAATTGGGGGGCCTGGGGGCCCCCTAGTTTCTAAGCAAGGTTACTTTTGTTTACATATATATTTGTTACTGAATGTTGATATAACTCTTGTGCTTTCTCTCCTGCTCTCTTACATCTCTTTTCTCCCCTTCCCCTCCCTTATGTATTTGAACGCTCACAGGCTCCGGGTTCGGCTTCGATCTCTCCTCCCAGGTCTTGACAAGACGACTTCCACCACACTAGGGCTCCTGGGAACCCCGAGCTCCATCCGGCACGGTAAGATCTTTAACACAATCCTGACCTCACCTCCCATATATAATGGCTAACCCTCCCATTAGGAAGCATACTCTCAAAATCATATCTCACAACGCTCAGGGACTCAACTCCCCCATTAAACGCAGAAAACTTTTTCAACTTTACAAGTCCATGCACACAGATGTCCTCTTCCTCCAAGAGACTCACTTCCCCACATCTTACCAACCCACGTTTCTTCACCAGCACTTTCCCCAATTTTTCCTCGCTTCTGCACATAACAAAACAAAGGGCGTTGCCATTTGCTTCGCCAAACAAATTAATATTGCGCAATCAGAAACTGTGTTGGACCCCCAGGGCCATTTCATTTTAGTCTCAGGGACCATTGATGGAGATTTATATACCTTTGTCTCCCCCATCAAGGGTCAGAAAGGTTTTTTTGACTCCCTACTGCATAAACTCCAACCACATCTTAAGGGCACAATATTCATTGGCGGGGACTCCAACACAGCTTTTGATTTCTCCTTGGATAAGACGGGTTCTGGTATCCCTACACCTAAACGCCCTTCCAGACAAAGTGCTAACATAGCGAAACTTCTACATGAGATGGGATTGATAGACATTTGGAGGGAGATTCACCCACATTCTAAAGACTACACATATTACTCAGCTCCCCATGATTCCTATGCCAGGATAGACCACATCTTCACTAGACCCTCTACGATCCCTTTGGTTTGAATTCCAAGATAGTGGACACCTCCCTATCCGACCACTCAATGGTCACACTGGTAACTCAAAGAACCTCGGAACGTACTAACCCCCCAATGGCATCTACAGGAATCTATATTAAGTGACCCCATACAGTGTGCCATCATAGAAGGAGCCATCAAGGAATACTTTAATATCAATTCTACAAATTATGTCTCCCCTGAGATTGTGTTGGCTGCACACAAGTCAGTAATCAGGGGGAAGCTAATCCAAATTACTGCCCAGCTTAAGTCGGAACACAAAGCGGACATGATTAAACTCACAGCAGAAGTCCCTCTCAAGAGCTCACAAGCTAAACCCTTCCCCAGAATTGCTAGATAAATTGGATAAAGCTCGGGCACTTCTAAACCTGAATCTCACTACAACAGCTGAAAAACACCTCAGATGGTCGGGGGCTAAATTCTACTCCCAAAAAGACAAGATTGGCTCGAAACTTGCGGTTAAGCTCAGCCCCAAACCTAGATCATTAGTCTTTCCAAAAGTGAGGCTACAATCCGGGGATCTTTCTCAGAACCCCGCTAAGATAATGGAAGCTTTCCTTCAATACTACGTGGAACTTTATAAACCGCGACCCCCTCATTTAGCAAAACCACAGCAGGAATTCTTGAACTCCCTCTTATTGCCCTCCCTCTCTAAGGAACACAGGGACTTACTTGAAAGTCCTTTCTCCCAGTCAGAAGTTCTAGATACAATTAATTCTCTAAAAATAGGTTCTGCTCCAGGTCCAGACAGATTTTCCACGGGGTACTATAAGAAGTTTGCACTTACACTAGCCCCAGACATTTCAAAATGTTTTAACTTCCTCAGAGAGGGTCCTTGTCACGGAACGTCCCACACTCCGCTTGAGTGCTTCCGTCATATACCGCTTCCTAAGTTCTGGAACACAAGTCCAATGGATCTGGCTATAGGAACCCCAAGAACTAGACAACACCAGTCTTGGAGTACATCAGAACTGCCTTTTATTTTGAGATTTCACAGACCTTTATACAGCAGGGATGACTGAAAGCTAACCTAATTAACATGAGCTAATTTACTACAAAATGTACCCAGACCAGATGACAGACTTGTAGGCACCGAGCACACATTAATATAAACACAATAGCTGGAGCTAATTACAACTAACAATACAAACAACAATCTCCCCCCTCCTCAGCCCAGACCATTCGTCTATTAACCAGTGCTGGTGGCTAATGTGATCAGCTCTCTCAATTAACATAAACAACAATGGGTGAAAAGACTCTTAGAGCCACACTAAACACATTATAGCAGAATTGATGACATTAGCATTTAACAGTACGAGTCCCAATGGTATAAATCAGTCACCATTCTAATATGGCATATAAAGGGTTCCAGAGTCTGTGTGTTTTGGGGGGACATGGAGCTGAATCCATAGTAACATAAACCCCAGGGTCCCCAGGCATACAGCTCACAGAGAGCACCATTCCCCCAAATGCTAGGGCCCATAATCGGTGGGCAACAGGCTTGCATACAGTCCTCTCCAACAGCTTCCGTCCCGGCCAGGTCCGTGACATTTCTCCCCTTTCGGCAGGAGACTAACACAGGAGGAGACCCCAGACGGGTTGACTCCGAAGTTAGTAAACAGCTCCAGTCCTCTACTGCCTGTACCCACACAGTACCCCAAATAAATTATTCCAAACAGAGTATCACTCACCCAGCCAACCTCTCTGTCATGCTGTTGGGGATCGGGGCCCACTGCCCAGCATCCCTGGGGTATACAGGTGGAGACTGAAGTCCCATCCACCTTCACAGGAAATCCATCCTCTGTTAGTTGAGGGCAGAGTCCAGCAGTCCTCGGCCCTGTTGCCAGCCCTTCTGCTGGAAACTCCACACCATCTGTTCCGGCTAACTGTTGGAGAGGGAGGCCGACTGCCCCGCCTCCCTGGAACTCTGTAGTTGTTGCTGGTGCTGGGCAGAGGTTGGTAGCACTCTGCCCTGTTGCCAGCACTTCTGCTGGGGACTCCGCATCCTCTGCTCCAGCTAACTGTTGGGGCAGGCAGCTGGCTTCCTCCCCTCCCAAACTGTGTAGCTGCCATTGGGGAGGTGAGCCGGCTGCTTCCTTTTCCATTCCCTCATCTGGCTGCTGGGACGACATGTCGATGGTACTGTCTCCCAGGTACACGGATCTTTGCTGGGGAGGAAAGCCCACTTCCTCCACCCTGGCCAACTGTTGGGGAGGGACAACACACACCTCCTCTCCCTTCTCCCCCTGTATCTGCTGCTGGGAAGTGATTGCCATCTTCTCACCCTGAGCCTCCACAATTGCTGCAGATGTGGGGCAGAGGTCTTGGACCCTCTGTCCGGTTGCCAGCACTTCTGCTGGGGGTTTGCTAGGTGGTTCCTCCTCTACAGAAATGTCTATTAAATCCCCAGTCTCTGGAAGTGGTAAAAGTGTGGGACAGAGGTCTTGGACCCTCTGTTCAGTTACCAGATCTTCAGCTGGAGAAGTTTGTTTTAACTCCATAGATGCTGCTGGCAGAAAATCACATGTCCCTGTCAGTGTTGTGGGAGAAAGGCCGACTACCTCTTCTCTCAGGAAGGCCGAAGCCACTGTTGGTGCTGGGCAGAACACAGTAAACTTTGGCCCTGATAGCAGCTCTTCTGCTGGAGGCTCATCAGGTTGTTCTTCCTCAGCAGAAAAGTCTATCAAATCCCATGTCTCTGCAACTGATGTCGGGGAATAGGGGTTCACCATCTCCTGTCCATGGAACCCAGAAGATGTTATCATTTCTGGACAGAGGTTAGCAGAGCTCTGCCCTGTTGTCAGCACTTCAGGTTTGGGGACGGCAATCTCCGGATTTTCCACTGCCGATTCTCTGGCATGCTGCTGAACTTGTTCTAGCAGTTTCCTGTATGCCCTTTCCAGATGCTGTTCCTTCCTTAGCAAATGGTCCAGATCAGGTTTGAGCTCTGAGACCCCTGCAAGACCGAGCATAGACTCTCTATAGTCTCTCATGTCCTCAAGGTCAGGTTCCCCTTCATCACCAAACATAAAAAGATCTGTAAGGTTCTCCCACAGCAATCCAGGGCCGCCAAAGTCATATCCCTCCGGAGAGCATTCTGTTGTCTCCCCTAAATATCCCTCCTCTGCGTGCCATTGCAGAGCCCGATATCGATTGTCCAGCTCTATCTCCTGCTGGACCAACCTGTCCAAATCAGTCACCCATTGCTCCTGGGGCTGCTCTCCCAGGAATGCCATCCGCAATGCCCGTTGGTCACTGGCCCGTTGCTCTTGGGTTGGAAAGCACTTGCCCTGTTTTATACCAGGGAGACGGAGGGCTGCAATCCAGAGCTCCACCCGAATCAGCTGCCTGAGCTCCAGGTATTCATCCTCAGACACAGTCCTGGTGTACGTTGAAAGGATGATCCGCAGCAGCCCCGGGAATTCTGATGCCAGGTCCATATCTCCGCTGGGGTGACTGAAGTCTGCTATGCTGATCTTGGATCCAGTTGGAGGTTTGGATGTCCCAGACTTCAGACTTCAGGAAGCTTTCCCGCTGCTTGCCACCAATGTCACGGAACGTCCCACACTCCGCTTGAGTGCTTCCGTCATATACCGCTTCCTAAGTTCTGGAACACAAGTCCAATGGATCTGGCTATAGGAACCCCAAGAACTAGACAACACCAGTCTTGGAGTACATCAGAACTGCCTTTTATTTTGAGATTTCACAGACCTTTATACAGCAGGGATGACTGAAAGCTAACCTAATTAACATGAGCTAATTTACTACAAAATGTACCCAGACCAGATGACAGACTTGTAGGCACCGAGCACACATTAATATAAACACAATAGCTGGAGCTAATTACAACTAACAATACAAACAACAATCTCCCCCCTCCTCAGCCCAGACCATTCGTCTATTAACCAGTGCTGGTGGCTAATGTGATCAGCTCTCTCAATTAACATAAACAACAATGGGTGAAAAGACTCTTAGAGCCACACTAAACACATTATAGCAGAATTGATGACATTAGCATTTAACAGTACGAGTCCCAATGGTATAAATCAGTCACCATTCTAATATGGCATATAAAGAGTTCCAGAGTCTGTGTGTTTTGGGGGGACATGGAGCTGAATCCATAGTAACATCAACCCCAGGGTCCCCAGGCATACAGCTCACAGAGAGCACCATTCCCCCAAATGCTAGGGCCCATAATCGGTGGGCAACAGGCTTGCATACAGTCCTCTCCAACAGCCTCCGTCCCGGCCAGGTCCGTGACAGTCCTCCTTTAGGATCAGACCTAAATGCAGCTTATATCTTAATGATCCCCAAACCAGAGAAAGACCCCAGTGAGGTTGGAAATTATCGCCCAATATCATTAATCAATAATGATATTAAGATCCTAACCAAAATTATGGCAAATAGGGTGTCAAGCTTCATTCCGTCATAAATCCACAGAGATCAGGTGGGTTTTATTCCTGGACGGCAAGGTACAGACCAAATTAGAAGGACCATTGACATTATATCCCTTTTACAATCCCACTGGGATGGTGACCCCCCTCAAAAGGGTTTTCTATTATCAATTGACCTACATAAGGCCTTTGATTCTATAGACTGGACATACCTGTTTGACATCCTACAAAAATGGGGATTTGGTCCGTACTGCCTAAATCTGATTCGCTCCCTGAACTCCAACCCGACAGCACAGGTGCGTCTGATGGGTAGATACTCGACTTAGTTCCCTATAGGCAGAGGCACCAGACAGGGGTGTCCACTATCCCCCCTCCTATTTGCAATAGCTATAGAAACCCTGGCCATAGCTATCAGATCAAACCCAGACATTAAAGGGGTACAGTGCGGAGATCAGGAACATAAATGCACACTCTATGCTGATGACCTCATACTGTATATTACCTCCCCACTCATCTCCATTCTGGGGATATGTAAAGTTCTAAATGCATTCAGTGCAGTGTCAGGTCTGACGGTTAATATGAATAATTCCACCGCGCTGAATGTTACGGTACCTACTGGCCTTCTTTCACAACTCACTAGCAATTTTGACTTCCCCTGGGCCCATGGGACCATCCGATATCTTGGAATCAGCCTTACAGAGGACATCAGTAGCCTCTTCAAAGCTAACTATCCCCCTATGATTTATAAATGCAGGGGGGAACTTGATAAATGGTCTAAGTGTGGTCTGTCCTGGCTGGGAAGGGTTCACGCTGTGAAAATGACACTTCTTCCACGCCTCCTGTATTTATTCCACTCCCTTCCAATCCCACTCACAAGAAGTTTCCTCCGCAAACTCCAGTCGGAAATTTTACGCTTTGTCTGGGGAAAGAAGGGATACAGATGCCCGTCCAGCATCCTTCTTCGCCTTAAATCTCAGGGCGGACTGGGACTACCAGATCTTTGGGGATACTACCAGGCTGCTCAATTGGCTTAAATATCAATGATCTTCTCTAAGGGTCCAAAACCAGACTGTCTCTCTATAGAAAGAAGAGCGATGCCTCTTAACACCCTTGACTACCTCCTGTGGTGTGACCCAAAAAACAGACCAGCCATAATGGCTCCCACCCTGTCACACTCCATATCACTCAGCACCAAGATATTCAGACAAACTAACCTGACCTCTCCTCTAAAACCTCTATCACATATTTTTCATAATGCTGACTTCCCCCCGGGAGTAAACATACAAGCAATTAGTTGGTGGACTGATAAAGGTCTCTATCGGATCGGTCACTTCCTTACCCCAACTGGCCCACTAACCCTATCTTACTGTAAGAAAAAACTCGACATGCCGAACTTGAAAAAATTTAGATTCACCCAAATTTCACATTTCCTACATACTATTTGGTGTAACAATTCGGAACCTCCATCCATAACCCCTTACGAACACTGGTGCTCGAATATACAGGACCAGAAAGGGGGCATCTCCTTGATCTTTACGGTGCTCATGACAAAACCTGACAAACCAGTATACGCTAAGACCTGAGAGGAAGATACAGGCCGAACGTGGACATCAGCAGAATGGTACAGATCCTGGACTCGCTCCTTCAAAGGTACTTGCAATATCTCTCTTATAGAAGCCAGCCTAAAGGTTATATCAAAGTGGTACTATGTTCCTTCCAGATTGGCAATGATTTTCCCTGGAACATCCCCTCTATGTTTTAGAGGTTGTTCGCTCGAGGGCTCAGTGATTCACACTTGGTGGACCTGCCCTCGTATTAGAACTTTTTGGCAGAAAATCTTCCGAATAATCAGTAACTTATTTAAAACATCAGTAACCCCCAACATACACATAGCTCTCTTTAATCAGAATGTTCCTGGTTTGCCTAAACACTCACAAGTAATGTCCTATTTTATTCTTTTAGGAGCTAAAATTACCATTGCTAAATGTTGGAAAAAGCCCACTATACCCCTCAAGAGTTGTGTTAGGAAAATTTTGTGGATTATGTCTCAGGAGCATTTAGTAGCAAAACTCAATGATAGAGTGGGGAGGTTCATGACCACTTGGGAACCGTGGGCCTCACTTCATAGCATTAATCTCATTCTGGGAATGACAGCAGTCATCTCCCACCCTTAGGGTTGCACTGCAAATTGGAGGGCACTACCTTTATTGCCTTCCACTACCTCTCCGGCGACAGCCTCTAGGGGAATGGAAGTGGACTCTGGGGGGTCACTGCACACACCTTCAGGAAGATCCCATTGGGGAGGGGTGTGTGGGGCGTCCCGGTCAGTCCATAACCAGTATTGCGGAGGTGTCTATGGGCCCCTAGGGAAGTCCTTTCATTGATATAGCCTACTTGTCAATTAGCACATCTTTCATTGTTTATTTATAGTGTACCTTAGCCTGTAGCTATATCTCAACATTCTTTTTTGGTTACCCATAAGGATATTGTTTCAGTACTCGATAGGTATGAGTTCATTGTCCTTATATATGCGCTTATATACTGTTCATCATATAAAAATTAATAAAAATATTTGAAATAAAAAATAAAAATGTCCCATGTAGTCCATTCTACTTCTTCTCTTGCTCCACCGACAGACCGAAAAAAAAAAAAAAGCTGCACCGACCTTCCTCCATGGGAGGCACCTGCCATATGACGCGTCCTTGCAGGTGACAGTTCTTTTATAACTGAGGGTGGGGCCACCCGCTGATGTCCCCAGGTGACCCCCACCCCCCTCTGACACACAGGGACATCCCTATGGCTTCCCTGTAGAGTCAGAGGGGGCAGGGCCACCCTCTGGTGTAACCAGGTGACCCCGCCCCCTCTGACGCTACGGGAAAGCCATAGGGATGTCCCTGTGCATCAGAGGGGGGCGGGGTCACCCAGAGAAGTCAGTGGAAGGCCCCGCCCCCTCTGACACTACGGGGAAGCCATAGGGATGTCCCCGTGCATAATAGGGGGCGGGGTCACCCGGGGATGTCAGCAGGCGGCCCCGCCCTCAGTTATAATAGAACTGTCACCTGCTAGGACGCATCATACGGCGGGTGCCTCCCATGGAGGCAGGTCGGTGCGGCTTTTTTTTTCTTCAGGTCTTGTTGTTGTGGGCATGCGCAGTGTGCGGGAGATTGGACGCTGTAAAGCTTTGAGTAGTGAGCGGAGGCGTCTGGTGTTGGTTGCGGAGAAGGACATGTGGCTGTGAGGAAGAGGACGAGACAGTCCCGGGCTGGAGTAACCTGAGTCCCCAGTGTTGGGCCTTCCACCTGGACATGTAGTGGATGGATATATTTGCTTTATTGCATTGGGGCCAGCTTAAGACACACAGCAAAGTGGAATGGTTATCCCATAATGAACCAAAGGCCCATTTATACTAATATCTGGTGAGTGACCAATTCATGTGGTGGTGGTGTTGTCACTGGAATTAAGTCACATTAATCACGAATGAGGCACTAAGAGCACAGAAACAGCACAACTGTAGTGGATAGCCCACCCAGGGATCCACGCTCTATCAGCACACGAGCACAATTGGACTTTAATTGGTTTATTCAATAATTCTCTATCAGCACACAAGCACAATTGGACTATAATTGGTTTATTAATGTGTTTTATATAATCATTGGAAGATACATAAGTGGTGTTATTAATTATTAGTGATTATTTAATTGGTGTATATGTAGATTTAATCATGTCACCTATTTGATTGGTTTAGATAAAGCGGGTTTTTTTGTTAATATCCATACCAGACCTGAAGGGCCTGGTATGGAATTTGGGGGGACCCCCATGCAATTTTTTTTTTAAATTTTGGTTTGGGGTTCCGCTTAATATTCATAGTAGACCCAAAGAGCCTGGTAATGGACTGTGGAGGAATCCCATGCCGTTTTTTTCAATGACTTTTATGTGTATTGCCGAGACCCGACAATTCATTATAGCCGCAAGTAGTTTTAAATGACTTTTTTTCCTTAGAAATGTCATTTTGTGAAGGGACTGTTCGGGTCAAACTCATGTTCGACCCGAACATAAAGCTCATCCCTACTGCAGTGGTTAGAGAAACATTTATTAACGCTATTAGTACTGTATCTTAGTGTTTCTGCCTCCTGCTCAGGCTGGTTGTTAGGATGCCAGCTGCTATTCAGCTGTCAGCTGACAATTCCCAGCTGACAGGTGAGTGTAAACAAAGCATTGGAGATGGCAGATGACATGTAGAAAAACAAAAAAAAACTATGTGGGTCCCTCAAAATTCATACCAGACCCCTATCCAAACATGCAGACTGACTGGCCAGAAAAGTAGGGTGTGCTGCCGCTGACCCATACCAGGCCATATGTCCTCTATATGGGGGGGGGGGGTAACCTTGTCAGGGGGGACTCCCAGGCAGAGCACCTTGTCCCTATGCTGACCCAATACCCTGATCAAATGATTGCGGGGTTGTGTGGGCAGGGGAAGGAATACAATTTCTGCCTCCGCCATCTAGAGCAGGGATCCTTAAACTATGGCCCTCCAGCTGTTGCAGAACTACACATCCCATGAGGCATTGTAAAACTCTGACATTCACAGACATGACTAGGCATGATGGGAATTGTAGTTCCTGAACACCTGGAGGGCCACAGTTTGAAGACCCCTGATCTAGAGATTGAGTTTCATTCATTGAAGCTATATTACAGCCTCTATGGATGCAGGAGGGGGATGAAATGGTTAGCATAGTCAGCACTCATGATGAGCGCTTATGGCAGGTCCTGTGGCTCATTTTAAACCCTCTGTTACTGGAAGATTACAGCTTTGATTTCAACACAAGTTCACTTCTTAAACAACAATTACTTTACTTGATCAGCAAAATGATAAACTTAAAGGGAAGTTCCGCCGATTTTTTTTTTTAAAGGTCAGCAGCTACAAATACTGCAGCTGCTGACTTTTAAAATATGGACTCTTACCTGTCCAGGGCACCCACGATGTCGGCACCCGAAGCCGATCTGTCCCTTGGCTCTCGGGTGCTGCCGCCGCCATCTTCAGTAGGGGAATTAGGAAGCCTTGCGGCTTCACTTCCTGGTTCCCTACTGCGCATGTGTGACTCGTGCTACGCGTTTCCACTGGTCCCTGCTGTCTCCTGGGACCCATGTGTCTCCCAGAAGACAGCGGGGGGGGCGGGAAGTGGCGTAGATACCCACGGGTGGCGTGTGTATCTATGCCCAGAAGTGAGAGCAAAATACCTGTATTAGACAGATATCTGCTCCCCCCTGAATAGTGCCAAATGTGACACCGGAGGGGGGGAGGATTCTGAAAAGCGGAAGTTCCATTTTTGTGTGGAACTCCACTTTAAAGGCACAGTCAAGTCTCAGATTGCAAAACACAGTAGGAACATAAGGGGGCTTTTTACATGCCCCTTTCAGTGGGGATGGGGGAGCGAGATCAGAGGAATATTTCAGCTACTTACTTCATTGTAAGAAATGTCCCTTGTGCTGTTTTTTTTTTTTTTTTTAAAGTGTAACTCCACTTTTGTTGAGAAAAAACATTCCCCTCTGGGTGATCTATGTACATTGCAAGGAGTATAACAACTTTTGTTGCAGATTCCTACCTTTAGTTATTCTGAAGAAAACCATGTGTGTTTGTTTCTGCCTCTGTTCTGAGTAGGTCTAATGGGAGTGGTTCCATAATTAACTGTCAATTGAGCAACAGCAGGGCGCTAATGAGGAAATCTGCTGGGCTTGCATCCCGTTAGACGGGTTCCTATTAAAAGTATCTCTGCAAAATTAAATTTTTGTTGCAGGGGATGCCTGAAATCTGACTTGTATCTTAGTGCAGATTTCTGGGAAAATTGGTGAGCCAATCACACAAGCAGGAAATTATGTTTCTGGGGAGTGGTCAGTACACGCTCTGTGTTCAGAACAACCCCAGGTAGCCATATTGCAATGCATTCGCAGAAAATTACAGAGCTTAAGATTGAAAAGGAAAGGTAATTTTTAATAACATTCAATTGCAATATGATTAGTGTCGCAATTATATGCGCTATATTATTTTTTCTTTATTTGCTATTTTCTTTCCCCACAAAAGTGGAGTTACCCTTTGACTAAACATAGGCTTTGATTTAATCTACTCATTATACTGAATAAAAAAAAGGTGTCAAAGCCACAACTACCTAAAAAAGCACATTGTGTAATCTGAATCAGATGAGGTGTTAATAAAAATGTAATAAAAAAGTGCAGCACAACCAATAGGACTATGAATACCTTAAATCATGAAAAATAAAAATTACTGGTATATAATATATTACTCAACATAATAAATAATAAAATCAAATAACCCAACCAGGTTCTATAAATAAAATCATCCCAATAAAATGTACATATCAATACATGCAGTCCTTTAATTAAAGCCCATATTAATAAAGCGTATAATCCTCTATACGTGCCTCTGTTTATTTTGTAATCACCACTTGTGCTTCATCACCTGTGACACAATCTGCTCACCTGGAGAAATTGACCTAAAGTATTATTAGCTCATCATGTGCTTTGTCGCCAACTGAGGGTATTGTCCATGTCCTATGGATCTCTCCAGATGCACCAACAGGACCACCTCCTCCTTCTCCAAATACTGGGCTTCAGGTACAGGATAATACTTCCCAAATACTCATTTATATCTCAAAAGTAATAAAAGGCCATCATTGTGTATTTAATTTAAACACCACTTCTCTTAAAAGAAACCAAAATCAACTCACAATTGAAGTGTACATTAAGCCAGTGCACTGTGATATGTTCACTTTAAAACATCAGCATCGCCCCCCCTAAGAAAATGGCATCGGTATCACTTCTGTATGTATACTGTCGCTGGGTAACTTTGCAAAGAATAACTTGGTTAAAGTCTGACTTGACAAGGAGGTCCTGACCAGGTATAAGACTAATAGGCAGGTGGTTGTTGCTCGCAAAAGCCAGTCAGTCAGTCTGACAAGCCAGGCTCTTCCTTCCTCAGCAGAGCCATATGCAAGAATAAATTGTGTGTGTGTGAATGTACACACTGAAGTATGGCTCTGTGTGTTGGCCTGTTCAGTCTGAAGGACAACAATGTGGAATACTGTCTGGTACAAGGAGAGATAGTGCTATAAGAGGCAGGGAGCCTATACAGCCCTAGCAAGAAAACTCAATAGCTGAGTCTCATTTGTCTGTGGGAGACAGGAAGGTCTGCATGGACAAATTTTAGCCAGGAGGCAGAACAAATTCTATCAAATTGATCCTGAAACCCATGTGGGAAACTTGCTGACATGAAACTTTCTTTCAAATTAAAGGGAGCAGAACCTTATGTTTACTGTGACTTGAAATAGTTAGTTTGAGCCAAGCTAACCCAAACAAACTATTTCCTGTGTCTGCTGGGCATGCTAAATAAACCGTATGTGGCATTGGCTACATTTAGTACAGAGCTTTATTCCAGCAGCAATATAGGGGCATGCTATCTTGTTCCCAGAACAAAATTGAATTAGGCTGAGTGCTATTTAGCCATTTACAAGAAGCTTTGTATTTTACAAATGAATACAAAGCTACCTCTGATTGGCTAAGGTGGAGAGGTGGGCAGATGATCTTACGATTTCTGCCAGGCGGAGGAAGCTTTCTAGTCATTCTTAGAATACAAAGCTCCCAGTAAATGGCAGAGGAGCACTCAGGCCAACTCGATCTTATTTAAGTAGCAGGATAAGTCCCCATCCTGCTGCGGGAACACAGTGCTGTATACTCTTTGTAGCTGATGCTACATACAGTTTATACAGCGCACCCAGCAGGCACATCTGTTAGTGATAGAAATAGTTTGTTTGGCCCAGCTTGGTCTAAGCAAACTATTTAAGGTGACAGTGAACATGAGGTTAAGCTTTTAAAAGTTGGCAAGTGGATAGAGTCCTTGAACGCTACCCTAAATGCTAAATCTTTACAATTAGCATACAACAGCTGTGATATGAAAAATACACATACCCCTCTTCTATACATTACACTAGAAAAGCAACCTATTTACCCACTTGCTGTCAAGGGATATTTTTTTTTTTTTTAAATCAGCATGTTTTGCTAGAAAAGTACTTAGAACCTCTAAGCATCATATATTTTTTAATAGCAGATGTAAGAGAACTATTAAAATAAGCCCGGCGTGCACACGTGCGCATGCTCAGGGACAACAGCAGATTCCCAAATGCACCAATGCGCGTACCTGACGGACTGTGTGCACATGCAGGAGCGCATCCCTAGTCCCAATTGGTGCCAGACAGCCTATTTAAAGGGTGCTCTGACTCTTGAACAGTGCTGACTGGTCTTCAGCTGTGTCCTGATATCCTGAATCCTGTTTATACCTTACTTGATACCTGTTGCTGAACTTGGCTTTCCTTGACCCTGCCTTTGGACTCTGTTATATTCCTGACTTCTGGTTCCTAATCCTGGCTTCCCATTTGACCTTGCATCTGCTTAATGCCTTGGTATCTTGCTGCCTGCCTGCTACCGAACCCTATCCTTGTGACCTTGCTCCTTTTCCTTGCTTGGCTCAACGCTATCCTTGAGTGCCTGTGCTGGCTGCCTGTCATCCCATTTTCCTTGGGTCCAGTATAATTCTCTCTCAAGACTACAGGAAGTTCTGGCAAGCCACATAACCTGAACCTGCAAGCTGGTTGGAGTTCCCCTTTATCTAGCTGATCTACCGAGCATTATTCCAGCTCCTTACCTAATGTTCTGCCTGAACTACCAAGCCTACAACTCCATCTGCAAACTCTGCAAGCAACACTTACAGACACTTGTGTTCCTCCTGATCCTAGCCACTATCAGTTCCACCTTCAGTGGGGCTTGGGCTGGAGATACAAGAGAGGCCGACCTCGTTAATTTAGACTCCTACCAGGTACTTGACAGCAGAGGTTCATCTGTGAAGATTTGCACAAGTTTTGGATTAAAGCTTTCTACAATCTGCAAGATAATAAGTGCAGCGCTAAGGTTGCAAAAAAAAGGAAGGTGATAAAGTTATATGTAATATAAACATATAAATAGCATAGAATTATACAGTATGTGATACAAACATGTAAGTGACATAATAGCACAAACTCCAATCATAATAAATGTGAATAAATTATATAGTGTAGTGACTGCACTACACCCAAAAGTCCACATTAAGCAGAATGATGAAATACAGTCCAATTAGGTTTGTGATCCAATGTGCATGGGAAGAATTCCTGACATTACTGGGAATCTTGAAGTGAGGAAATAGAAGCAAACACCACCACCGTGAAAGAGGGAGGAGGCTTACCGGATGATATTGACTTGGCGGGGCGTATACTACCCAAGTCAACAAGGCTTGTTGGATTCAAACCACCCAATGGGGGACAGCAGGTCTCAACTCGGTAAGTCAGTCAACCTTAAACAGTCATTGGATGTTAACTGAAGGCTTCAGGAGTTTCAAGAAACGTGGAAACTTATTGTCACAGAAAGGGTATCATGTAATAGAGAAAGGGAGCTGACATAGCGTGATACCGCTTAAAAAAGTGGTAATTTTATTAAAAATACGAATTCAACACTCACATTTGGTAGAAATGTATAAAGCATGTAAAAGCATGAAGGCGATGTTGGGGGTAGGGAACGGCCGCAGTTAGCTGCTTCTGTCGGCCGATATCCCAATCCCCCACACAGGGGAAAACAGGGAGGGGGGACTATTGCGGTACTGGATGTAACTCAATATTTAGTAAGAACAGGTAAAGAGGGAGGTAGTAGTATGATAAAAATTCAATTTTAATAAAGAACAATATTAAAAATTATTACAGTATCACATACAGTTGTAGTTCAAAGCAAAAGCAATATATACAACCATACGGATTACACCCAATAATAACGATGGATACATATATAGCTTGAATTCTCGACTGGTTTCGCGGTTTTCACCGCTTCCTCAGGAGAGCAATATCTATAATGCAGCATAGAAAAAATTGTAATAAATACAAAAAAATCAACAAGTACATAAAGAGAGTTATTGTTGCAGCAAAATCATTGAATAGTACATTAAACAATCACATACAAATTAGCTACAGTAAGGATAAGCTCACCCGTTCAGGAATTCTCTGTGGGTATGTAAAGCCCCATGTAATTCCCCCTGCGGCGAACACAGGGGATAGCAAACAGCCTCTGGTGGATAAATTTTAAATAATTAAATTATATGGGTCACTGGACCAAGAGATCAAAAGAGGATGGAGTATAGGGGTGCCAGTGATGTAGCTCTAAGATTTAAAAACCAGTGTGCAGAAAACAACAGGAAAAAATGAGTAGTGATGGAAAGAGGGAATGCAAAAAAAATGGGAAAGGAGAGGAAAGGAAGTGGGGAGGGAGGGGGGAGGGAGATGGGGGAGGGGGGGAAAGGGGGGGGGGGAGGGGGGGGAGGAAGGGTTGGGTTTAAGGGGCCAGATCTTCCCTACTCTTAAAGATCCCTCAGCGGACTTTAAGAAAACCTGGGAAGATATCCTAACTAAAAATAGTCTTGAACTAATTGGACTACTTATTACCCAATATACCCTTGATATGACTCTTCTTGACAATGACATCGAGCGACTCAATACCGAATACTCTCATTTGACCGACAATACGGTTTTCAAAACCAAGTGGAAAGAACTTAGAGAACGCTTGGAAATAATGAATAAGGACATTATTGTCAAGAAACAGATTAAATTTAGCAAGGATAAAGCTGCCTTCACTGAGGGCCTGGCCTACCATTGGCCTGGGAGAGGCCGGGGTAGACGAGGCCCTCCTCGTACCAACAATAGAAACTTCACTATTGATATTGAATCAGATTCATCATTATCTTCCACTGTATCTTCCTTAAGTACCACTCAATCTAATATTTTATCTGCACTTAATTCCTCACGTAAGAGACTTCGTTTTGGGGGCAATACCCCACCAACGAACTCCAAAAAGGATAAGAAAGGCCCAAAAGGCCCTAGATCTACCCAGGCACCCCCTACACAAACTTCACATGATACTAATACCCCCTTGGAAGGGGCAACTGGTCACTGCACACTGCACGGCACAATTCCCAAAATCTTAAATTCGGCTTTAATGACAAATAAATATACAAAAGTTAATGAGGACGCTATTTTTTTAGACCTGAAAAAACAACAGAGCAATCTAGATGCTTACGTCCTAAAGCCTCCACCGTCTCAGTAGAACTCTCCCCTTCATTCCACACTGACCGTAATGTCATAAACCTCACCCCCTACACACTTAATAGCGAGGAAATCTCGCTGTTACAGTTAGGTCTGGGTTTTTGTCCTCTTGATGCATTAAAGGTTACTGAAACAATTAAGGACCTGTACCTCTTTGCACGTAATTTAACTTTCAGGTTTATTTATGATAAGGATCGCATTAACCTAGGACTGGAGCGTGAGCTCGCGGAGCGTACCAAAGGTTTCTCTATGGAGGAGTTCAGGGCGCTCCACGACCTGATGCTCCTGTTCGATGAAGGCGATACCGGAGACCCCGCATCCTCACAAGATTGCGGGGGTCCCGATGTTGTCCCTTCAAACGAACCTGTAGCTGGGACAGCTCTTTTGGCTCTCCCTGCACCTAATATGTCTGATCCCTCGGTTACTCTTAAACAAACACCTTTGCCCAAACCCTTTCGCCTACGATCTCGTAGGTTTCCCGATCTCAACACTTGCCCTGAGATATGGGCTTTTCTTCGAGCTACAATCAGTGACCTCAAGAAACAGAAATGGCCCGACTTCCCCCCAAACCTTGACCCTAGTCAGATCCGAGCTCTTCGGTCCTTGCAGCAACGCTCTGATGTCGTGATCAAACAATCAGACAAGGGCGGTAACATTGTCCTTATGACCAATTACCAATACCAATCTATGTGCCTCGCCATTCTTAACAACAAACATTGGTATAGACCCATTTCTGCTACACACGTATCTTCCTTTGCACAGGAACTCCGGGCTCTTTGCACTGAGGCCTACCTTGCAGGCCTCATTGACAAAGACACCTTGGAGTTCCTGGTCCCCAAATTTCCCCGTACCCCCACCTTTTACTCCCTACCCAAAACCCATAAAGATGTGCATGTCTCTCCGGGAAGACCCATAGTGTCGGGGATAGGCTCTTTAACAGACAACGCGAGTAAATTCGTTGATGCTTTCTTAATGCCCCATGTTCGTAGCCTCCCGTCCTACATCAGAGACACCACCGACCTATTGCAACACCTTGAGGGTATCCAGATCCCTCCGGACGCCCTGCTCGTGGCTGTTGATATTGAGGCTCTTTACTCCAGTATCCCCCACGAGCAGGGCGTACGGACGGCTGGATCCTTCTTAGCTGAACAAGACACAACGACCTGGCCTTTGAATCAGTTCGTATTGACATTATTGTATTTTATTTTGACCAAAAATTATTTTACCTTTAATGATCAATTATTTTTACAAATACAGGGTGTTGCAATGGGGACGTCATGCGCCCCAGCATATGCAAACTTATATCTAGGCGGCTGGGAGCGACATATCCATGCTCATGATCAATACACGGAATTTTTGAACGATATCCTTTTATGGTATCGTTTCATTGATGATTTATTTATGGTATGGACGGGTTCTCGGGACAAACTTTTATTATTTTTACGTCAACTTGATAACAACGATCTAAATCTCAAATTTACTTTCAAAATCGAGACTGAGCAAATCCCCTTCCTAGATCTATTAATTATCAAACAACCGGACGGGACCTTGGGCACTGACCTCTACAGAAAACCCACTGCTGGGAATACTTTGCTGTTTGCTACCAGTGCTCACCCAAATTCTCTGGTACGGAGCATACCTTATGCCCAATACCTACGTTTACGCAGGAATTGTACACATGACAGCGACTTTAAATGTCAGGCCAAAGCATTGCGCGAACGCCTCTTACAACGAGGCTATTCTTCTACCAATTTGCGCAAAGCATATAATAAGTCCTTGTCACACTCACGGACTTCTCTACTTTTCAAAGGCAGGAAACCTTCCCCCCCTACAGAAACCGCAAGATTCATTACGACCTATTCCGCACACCATAACGTACTTCGTAATATTCTCACCAAACATTGGCATCTCTTGGCTGAACATCACACACTGACCAAATATATCAGACACACACCGGAAGTGGTCTTCCGTAGAGCGCGGTCACTACGTGATCAACTAACTGCCAGCCATTATAACCCCTCTAAACCCGTGAGGAGTGGCCCCAACGGCACATTTCAATGTGGGGAATGTCCCCGGTGCCCTTGGGTCCACGAAAGTAGAATTGTGGTTCTACCTAATGGGGAGATTTTGGTCCCAGGGACCTTTGCCAACTGCGGTACAAAGGGGGTGATTTATCTCATGAACTGTGTATGTAAAGCCTTTTATGTGGGCAAAACAATTCGGGAACTTAGACAGAGAATCGGTGACCACCTCTATGACTCAGAAAACGGCAAATTGACTACCATCGGCCGACACATTGGCCTATACCATAGATTCGATAACTCCGTGGCTAAATTTCTGGTACTGGAGGTGGTTCCACCCAGTCCCAGGGGTGGCGATTGGGATCGCTCGATACTCCAAAGGGAATCCCTTTGGATCGATCGACTCAATGCCACCATCCCCCCCGGCCTAAATGAGTCAGTGTCCTACAGGGCCTTCTTATGAGGCCTTGTCCTATATCTTTTTTTTTTTTTTTCTTTTTTCCTCCCCCTCCCCCCCTCCCCCCCCCTCTTTCTCTTCCCCCTCTTTTCCGGTTTTCCGCCACTGTTGGGCTCTACCATTTTATATGCTGCCTTTTCTGCTCAGGGTGTACCCTCAAATGCTGTTAGTTGTTGATATTCCGATATCCATATACAGAATCAATGTATTCTTTCTCTCCATTTTATTATGTTTTATAATGTTGTCATTTGTATTGCTGTTCAAGGATAACCTCCCCCCCCGTTATCAGGCTCTGTTGGTTTTTGTTTCGCCTCGATTCTTCTCCCTGCGGCGGACACATGCTCGCCCTGGCAGCCTCAGGGCTGCTTGTGTCTCCGTGTCTGGGAATTTGATTCCCTTGACAGGAACACGCGCTTGCGCAGTAGCACTTAGTGTGCGCCTGCGCAGTGCGGGCGAACAGACCCGGTGACGTCAGGGACCGCCTCTCTCACACCATCCCTGACTTCCGGGTTGGGGTGCTCTTATAGCGGCCGGTCATGGCCGCTATGTGAGCCCACAGCCTCCTGACGCCGCGCTAATTGAGGATCATCTTTCTGGGTAAGTCCTGCTCTCCCTCGTTTTTTATCTTTAGCCAGTTCTTTCTTCATCCTGTACCCTTCGTTCCGCATTAAGTCTACCCAATATAGCCTCTTCATGTAACGCCACTTGCAGCGTTAATGTTATATCAGGGTAATTTTCTCCTCTGTTGTGGACCAATACCTCCCAACCTGATATTGTTCTATATCTACTGCCAATCCACATTACCTACATTATGGTAAACTTTAATCCCAGTTTGTGGTTTATATTGCCTCTTGTTTGTGGGCAAACTCCTTTTTATAGTTGTGGATGGTAATTCTAATATAAACTTTGATTGCAGTTGCTACGGTGACCTCCCTCCTCTGTACATATCAATGGTTTCAGCTCATTGCTACCTTAACAACGTTTGGGTTTTCCAACTTTTTTGTTATATGATCCTCTGTTATGCCGTCCTCATTCATTCCAGCTCATGCGCCTTTCAACTAATTAACGTTTTAGCGGTAAGTGACAGCTCGCAATCCCTGTGTGCAGTTTTTTTCTGTTCTGACCTGTTTTCTACACATATGGAATTATTGGGTTTTACTCTTCTACTGACCCTCTACTGTTCCCCCCTCCCCTTCCTTCCCCCCCCTCCCCCCCCTCCCCCATCTCCCTCCCCCCTCCCTCCCCACTTCCTTTCCTCTCCTTTCCCATTTTTTTTGCATTCCCTCTTTCCATCACTACTCATTTTTTCCTGTTGTTTTCTGCACACTGGTTTTTAAATCTTAGAGCTACATCACTGGCACCCCTATACTCCATCCTCTTTTGATCTCTTGGTCCAGTGACCTATATAATTTAATTATTTAAAATTTATCCACCAGAGGCTGTTTGCTATCCCCTGTGTTCGCCGCAGGGGGAATTACATGGGGCTTTACATACCCACAGAGAATTCCTGAACGGGTGAGCTTATCCTTACTGTAGCTAATTTGTATGTGATTGTTTAATGTACTATTCAATGATTTTGCTGCAACAATAACTCTCTTATGTACTTGTTGATTTGTTTGTATTTATTACAATTTTTTATATGCTGCATTATAGATATTGCTCTCCTGAGGAAGCGGTGAAAACCGCAAAACCGGTCGAGAATTCAAGCTATATATGTATCCATCGTTATTATTGGGTGTAATCCGTATGGTTGTATATATTGCTTTTGCTTTGAACTACAACTGTATGTGATACTGTAATAATTTTTAATATTGTTCTTTATTAAAATTGAATTTTTATCATACTACTACCTCCCTCTTTACCTGTTCTTACTAAATATTGAGTTACATCCAGTACCGCAATAGTCCCCCCTCCCTGTTTTCCCCTGTGTGGGGGATTGGGATATCGGCCGACAGAAGCAGCTAACTGCGGCCGTTCCCTACCCCCTGCCTCTTTTTGTACTAGACATTTGGGATGATGGTACTTTTATCTGGTAATCAAATTCTTCTAATCTAGGCGCTCTCCCCTATATGAAGGCGATGTTGACGGAAGGTCTACCCATCGCGTTTCAACTGCACAGTCATCATATGGGGTGTGGACCCCCTCGGAAAACATCGCTTAAATGAGAATAATGACCCCAGAGTTTGCTTGACACCGGACGTGATCTCAAATGACATCACTTCCTGTCTCCGTGTTTAGATCTTAAATAAAAATAAGAAAGTGGTTTAAACACATAAATGGATTGTATGAATATAATACTGACAATAGCCAGTGTTTCCGAATGGCATAATAGACTGTATTGTGAATGTATCATACATTAAAATGCTTAGTCCATTAGCCAAGCCTCATTGTGAAGACGAGGCATGGTTCCCCAACTGTCGTCTCAAAATCAACAAGCCTCGTTGTGAAACTGAGGCTTGGATGAGTGACTTCCTCTCTGTGTATCATTATTGTATCATCATTGGGGCGGCACAGTGGTGTAGTGGTTAGCACTCTCGCCTAGCAGTAAAAAGGGTTGCTGGTTCGAATCCCAACCACAACACTACCTGCCTGGAGTTTGCATGTTCTCCCTGTGCTTGCGTGGGTTTCCTCCGGGTACTCCGGTTTCCTCCCACACTCCAAAGACATGCTGGTAGGTTAATTGGCTTCTGTCCAAAATTGGCCTAAGTATATGAATGTGAGTTGGGAACCTTGGATTGTGGGCTCCTTGAGGGTCGGGACCAATGTGAGTGCGCGATGTTGTGGAGTGCTACGTAAATTGACAGCGCTATATGGGTAGTACCTTAAAATAAAAATAGGGATAATTGTAGACACACACACCCACACTCACTTAGGATGGACTGGTGTCTTTATTCAACCTTACTAACTATGTAACTATGTAACTTGGTGTGTTACAGCATTAGGTCCATCAACCAAGCCACGCTGTGAAGTCGAGATGTGGCTATATAGCTTCTATCCAAACCAAGCCTCGCTATGAGACCGAGGCGTGGATTGGTAACCTCCACCTTGCACACCGACCAAGCCTCGCTCTGGAAGCGAGGCCCGGTAAAGCAATCATAACGTAAACAAAAAACATGACGGGCTTGTCACATAGTATATACAGGTTTCATGCCCGTCTGCAAATAGGTAAATGTAACAAAGGAAGAAAAAAAAAAAAAGGGAACCAGAAAAAGTCAGCCCGTCCTACATAGTAGAGATGGTAAAAAAAGAAAAAACAAAATTTGTAATACAGGAACCCGTAAGGTCTGGGGTGTACATTGATTGTGAGTAATCCTACAAGTGTAGACAGTATTGAGTGTTGTCCCCAATCTAAATCAAATATGGTAAAAATGATAATATACAATTTACAAATGGATATTAAAAAATGTGCATAAAAAAGACAAAAATCATTCTGAGTATCGGTATTAGGCTCTATTTATAAAAGAGTTAATGTCCCACTCCACGTTCATCCCCTGTGGGTGGTGAGTCTGTAATTTATAGCTCCAGAAGGTTTCGAGTCTGGATACCCCTCTAGTTTTACCTCCACCTCTCCATGGATGAGAAAATTGAGATGGGATGAGCAATTGAGTACCTTTTGGGTCCCGTGCATGGTGTTGTCAATAGTGACGGGGAACTGTATGTTTAATACTACCCAATTTTATTAAATTGATGTGTTCCATGACTCTGGCGATAAATGAACGAATGGTTCTACCGACATATTGCTTCCCACAAGGGCAAGTCAATAGGTATACCACACTGGTTGTGGCACAAGTGCAGAATTGTTTAATGGTATAAACTTGGCCAGTTACAGTCAAATGGAATTCCTTAGTAGCTCTACATCCACTAATGTTGTGTTGGCAAACAGAACACTTTTTACAAGGATAGTATCCTACCCAGTTGTGGAAGAATGTAGGCCTGATGGGGGATTGATAATAGAAGGTGCAATCTTGTTTTTAAGTGAAGGTGCACCTCGATATACCACCTTGGGTCTCTCAGGTATAATGGGGCCAAGTACTCTATTGAACTTCAAAATTCCCCAGTGCCGTATAAAAATGATCTGTTTTTGCTGTGTTGAAAACCCGGTAAGAAATGACCATTTGAAATTGTCATCGCCCTCTCTCTGAGGTTTATCCGCCAACAGTAGAGCTCGGTCAGTATTCAATACCATATTAAGATCTCTATCGACATCAGCCTGATTATATCCTTTATCAAGGAATCTTTCTCTCAAGATGTTAGCTTGGGACCTAAAAGTGGAAATGTCGATACAATTCCTGAGTAGACGCAGGAATTGGCTTTTAGGAACCAAACTCAGCCATGACTTGTGATGACAGCTGTCCATGGGTATAAACCCATTCCTGTCAGTAGCCTTAAAGTGGGTATTCAATATAAATTGTTGCTCTGACCTTTCGATCACCAAATCCAAAAAATTAATCTTGGAAGGACTGGACTGGTAAGTCAGAACAATCTCGCGATCGTTATCATTGAGTGTCAAGAAAAATTCCTCCAATGATTCCGAAGTACCAGCCCACAGGAGGAGGACGTTGTCTATGTACCTGGCCCACAGTTTCAACTGTGGGTGATCCAGGGCATAGACTAGGGTTTTAATTCCTTGATTTTAAGCCACAAAGAAAAATCGTTTCTTGTTCCATTGGCCCCACACATCCCCATCATTTATTATTTGCCCATAATCCATGAAAATCATTGCGAAGCCCCCCCAGTCCATTATCAGCCCCTTTGGGTCTTGTATGGATATTAAGGGGAACCCTGCAGCCAAATAAAAAAAAAGGAAAGGTGTGGGGTCCCCAGGCCCTATATATTCTGAACAGCAGTATACAGGTGGTGCAAACAAGACAGGGACTGTAGGTTTGTTATTAAGTAGAATCTGTTTGTAATTTGGAACTGGTACATTTTTTACGTGTAGCTCCAGCCAAAAAAAACTATTTTTAAGCTTTTTGGAAAACATAGGGAAGGGTTATCACCCCTGTAACATTTGTTTTGCTGTCTGTGCAACCGTTCAGAAGATTTCACCTCAGTTTCTGTCCCAATGACAATTGGATTTTGAAAATTTGGGGTTTTTAGTGAAACAAGGAACTCTTACAGGAGAGAATTTCCCTTCCTAGAGGTAGATTTCATCTCACTTCCTATTGTCTCCTTCCATTTGCAAGTAGGAGTCATTTGTAAGTTGGATGTTTGAAAGTAGGGGCCTGCCCTATATACTCTGCAGAAATTTGGGCCTTAGGTGTTGGTGTTGCCACAACACTGTAAGCCCTCACAGTTACGCTTGGTGGGCGCAGGAAGGGGCCCTGCTGTGAAATATTAGATCAAGAATAATAATTACATGCCCCTGTTGAACAGGGTCAGAAGAATTGGGCCTTTGGTGGTGGACGGTGTGGTGGTGTTGCCACAACACTGTAAGCCCTCACAGTTACTCTTGGTGGGTGCAGGAACGGGCCCTGCTGTGAAATATTATATCAAGAATTGTAATTACACACCCCTGTTAAACAGTAGCAGAAAAATTGGGCTTTAGGCACTGGTGCTGGTGCCACAACACTGCAACCCCTCACAGATACTCTAGTTGGAGCACAGGAATGAGCCCTACTGCAAAGTATTCCATCAAAAATTGTAATTACACGCCCCTGTTATACAGGGGCAGAAAATTGGGCCTTAGGCACTGGTGGTGTTGCCACAACACTGCAACCCCTCACAGATGCTCTAGTTGGAGCGCAGGAATGAGCCCTGCTGCAAAGTATTGCATCAAAAATTGTAATTACACGACCCTGTTAAACAGGGGCAGAAATATCCCGAAGATGTTTCATCATCTGCTCCCTCTGCCATGGCAAGACAAGGTCCGCAACCTTACCCTTGTAACGTGGATCAAGGAGGGTTGCCAGCCAGTAATGATCCCTTTCCTTGATACCACGAATACGAGGATCCTTCTGCAGGCTTTGCAGGATCAGGGAGGCCATGCAGCGTAGGAGGCATTCGGTCCAGAGTCCTCTGGGTCACTAAGGAGGACATTATCCACAGCCACCTCCTCCTAGCCATGTACAAGTCCATGGGTTTCTTCGAACTGTAAATGATCCCTTGAAGACTGCTGCTAATGCTGAGTGCCAGGCTCCACCTCCATGCTGACACAATCATCCTCCTCCTCCTTGTCCGCTGCCTGTGTGATCCGCGGGCACGCAGGAACACTGTCTGGATAAAGGGGCCTTGAGAGGTAAGGAAGTCCTCCTCTTCCTCCCTCTGTTCTGCCTCAAGTGCCCTGTCCATTATTCCACGCAGCGTGTACTCCAACAGGTGGACAACAGGGACAGTGTCACTGATGCATGCACTGTCACTGCTCACCATCCTCGTGGCCTCCTCAAATGGTGACAGGACAGTACATGCATCCCTGATCATGGCCCACTGGTGTGGGGAAAAAATACAAGCTCCCCTGACCCTGTCCTGGTGCCATAGTCGCATAGGTACTCATTGATGGCCCTCTGCTGCATGTGCATCTGCTGCAGCATGGCCAACGTTGAGTTCCACCCGGTGGGCATGTCACAGATTAGGCGGTTCTTGGGCAGGTTAAATTCCTTTTGGAGGTCAGCCAGCCGAGCACTGGCATTATATGACCAGCGGAAATGCACACAGACTTTCCTGGCCTGCCTCAGGACATCCTGTAAGCCCAGGTACCTGCCCAAGAACCGCTGCACCACCAAGTTAAGGACGTGAGCCAAACAGGGCACATGGGTCAGTTGTCCCTGTCGGAGGGCAGAGAGGAGGTTGGTGCCATTGCCGCAAACCACCATTCCTGGCTTAAGCTGGCATGGTGTCAACCATCTCAGAGCCTGCCCCTGCAGAGCTGACAGAATCTCTCCCCAGTGTGGCTCCTGTCCCCCAAGCACACCAGCTTAAGCACTGCATGGCATCTTTTTGCCTGTGTGCTTGTGTAGCCCCTTGAACGCCTATGGAGCACCGCTGGTTCCGAGGACAAATCAGCACAGGAAGAGGACATGGAGGAAGAAGAAGAGGTGGGGGTGGAGGAGAGAGGTGTGGCAGAATCACCACTAGTAGAATTTTGGAGGCGTGGTGGCGGAACAACCCCCAACACTACTGCACCCTGTCCTGCATCCTTCCCAGCTGCCAGCAGAGTCACCCAGTGCCCGGTGAAAGATAGGTAATGTCCATGCCTGCTGGACCATGAGTCGGCGGTAATATGCACCTTACCGCTGACCGCCCTGTCTAGCAAGGCATGGACATTGCCTTCCACATGCCGGTAGAGAGCCAGAATCACCTTCCATGAAAAAAAGTTGCGTTTGGGAACCTGCCACTGAGGTACCGCATATTCCACAAACTCATGGAAGGGGGCAGAGTCTACCAACTGAACAGACAGCAGTTGAAGTGCTAGCAATTTAGCCAATCTAGCATTCAACTGCTGGGCATGTGGATGACTGGGAGCAAACTTCTTTCGCTGGTGGAGCAACTGGGGTAGGGAAATCTGCCTGCTAGAATCGGACGTTGGTGTACCGATAGCAGATTGCCCGCAAGTACTTGGCAGTGGCACACCTAATTCTACACCTTCATTCCTCTCAGTGCAGGTTTCTGAGAGGACTGAAGGTATAGTGGGGTTGGAGATCCCAGCTGATGAGGAGGAGCAAGGATAGGTCCACTTTGTTCTTTGGTGTGGGTCTTTTAGGTAGTGTTGCCAACGGGCTGCATGGAAGTTCGACATATGTCTGATTAAGCATGTGGTGCCCAAGCGCTTGCTGTCTAAACCACGCTTGATATGCTTCAGACATATGTTGCAAATAGCAACGGTGTGATCTGCTGCACTCGTCTCAAAAAAGGCCCACACCAAAGAACTTTTGGAATAACGCACGGAATCACCAGTGCCCTGCACTTGCGGAGCTCTGCAGTGTGATGCAGTCGGTTGGCTGCCCTTAAGCTGGCCCCTGGAGGGCATCCTGCCTCGTTGGAGATGTGCCTCCTCCTCCTCCTCTCTCCTATCAGGCACCCACGTAGACTCAGTGAGCTCATCATCCCCTCCCTCCTTGTCAAACCTGGCAGTATGCTGCAGCTGGTGGAACATGACTGTCAGTTTGTTGTCCTTCTTGGGCAACCCCTCTCTCTGGGCTCACGTTACTGCCTTCCTCAAGCTGGGTACCATCAACGAAGCCTTCAAAATGCTGCGCATCCTCCTGCAGCATGTACCCGACACTGTGGTCGAACAGTTCGGGAGACTCCTCGGGGGGCTAGGGAAGGAGTAACTGATGATGACCTCGAGTCCAAGGAATAGGCCGCTTTGGCACCTGCATTGGCAGCCAAGGTAGCCTGGGTGACAGAGGATGAGGAGGATGAGGACGGCTTGGTCATCCACTTTACCAACTCTTCGGCATGTTGTGGCTCAACAAGGCCAGCTGCTGAGAAAAAGGACAAGCGTGCCTTACGGCCACATGCTGATGAGGATGCACCGTGTCCATGACCAGCAATGTTGCCTCTAGACACAGAGCCTGCTTGCCCTCTTTTAATGGCCTGTGACTGTTTGCCTCTCCTTGTTGGCCTTCCAGACATACTGTCTTTGATGTATTGGAATAGGTACACAAGGAATGGCGTGCAGTGAGATGTAGCTGCACAAAGCTGGGATGTATATATATATATATATATATATACTAATTATACTGCAGGTAGCTGAATCGCCTGCCTGCCTGTTAGGAAGAAAACAACAGGAATTGTCTGCAGTTAGCTTTAGCTGCACACTGCGCACAGGATACAGTACACTGACTGAAAATACTGCAGCTGCCTGCCTGAAGTATTATTAAGAAGAGAACACCAACAATTGTCTGCAGTAAGCTTTAGTTGCACACTGTGCACAGGATACAGTACACTGACTGAGAATACTGCAGCTGCCTGCCTGTGGTATTATTAGGAAGAGAACACCAGCGATTGTCTGCAGTTAGCTTTAGTTGCACACTGTGCACAGGATACAGTACACTGACTGAAAATACTGCAGCTGCCTGCCTGAAGTATTATTAAGAAGAGAACACCAGCAATTGTCTGCAGTTAGCTTTAGTTTCACACTGTGCACAGGATACAGTACACAGACTGAAAATACTGCAGCTGCCTGCCTGAAGTATTATTAAGAAGAGAACACCAGCAATTGTCTGCAGTTAGCTTTAGTTGCACACTGTGCACAGGATACAGTACACTGACTGAAAATACTGCAGCTCCCTCCCTGTAAGAGTATATTAGGAAGAGAATAACAGGAACGGATATAGCTAAACTGAATACAGTGTATATGTATATATATATATATATATATATATATATATATATATATATATATACAACACCTGGGATGCATATATATATACACAATACACTGACTGCAGCTAACTGACTCGCCTGCCTGTTCTGTCTAACTCAAATGAAATGACACTGTCTCTCTCTCTCTCTATCTCTCAGCACGCCGGAACACACTACACAAGGCCAACTTCCAGGGGGCCTTATAAAGTGTGGGGTGTGTACTAAATCCCCTGAGGCATAATTGGCCAAAGCCACCCTGCCTTTGGCCAATTATGGCTCTCAGTTCTTACTGCGCTGTGATTGGCCAAAGCATGCGGGTCATAGTGCATGCTTGGCCAATCATCAGCCAGCAATGCACTGCGATGCCGCAGTGAATTATGGACCGTGACGCGCCACTCGAATTTGGCGCGAACAGCCCATAATGTTTGTAATTCAACAACGGTCGAACGCTTGATGTTTAAGTCGAACTTACGTTCGACTCGAACTCGAAGCTCATCCCTACTGGTTACAGCGGACAACAGATCACTGTAATGGGCCAGTGCTGGTACTATGTGTTTATTGTGACTGATTCAAAGATAGATGCTTGTATGTTCCCACAAACTTAGTTCAATGAATTTCGCAGCATGGCTGCAGCTTTCTCAGGGACCTTGCAGGAGCATCTAGAAGATTAAAATAGCCAAACTACAGAATACAAAATTATCTCATAAATTCTATACTGTAAAATTGGGGTTGTTTAGCTCAAGTGTAGCACCCGCTAGTGAGAACTGTCCTCACAAATGTTTCCTTTTGAGGGCTTGTTGGCCCACTTTTATTAAAGAAAAATCAAAGTTCCAGAAATGAAAACAAAAGTGGTTTCCCTCGCAGGGGGTTTTCACATCAGCATTAAATGACAGCATGTTCAGCCTCCTAGCTCACCCATGCAAAATTGCAAACAAAAATACCAAGCAGCCTGGCTCTCTTCAGCAGCAGCACCACTGCTCAGGCTCCCACGCGGAGCCCTCTTGACCCCTGTCAGGCTCGGGTCTCCTCTGGCTACTTCAGTGCACACCTGCACTCTCTGGGTTCTCCAGTGCACACCTGCACGCTCTGGGTTCTCCCTAGAAAGCCTGCACTCCTCGGGAGGGTGGAGCCCAGAACCATGGTCCTGACTCTACTATCAGGCCCACACACACCTGAACAATCAGTGTGCCGGTGAGTCTCAAAACCCGGACCCAGGACTGGGGATTTCATCCAACCCAGATCTCTAAGAAATCCCTGGGCTCCAGGTCCCAAAGTGGACTTTACTAAATAATGGGAAAATTGAAAACCCAGTTTCCTCCCAAGCAAGCTAATATTGGAGCCCCTCAACCTGCCTGGTTGAGAATCCTGGACCCATACACTGGTGGGGTACCACACTACCACAATACACACAAAAAAATCCAATATAATTTACAATGGAATATACAAAGAAGGCTTACCACAAAATGTATATATGCTCAGATTAGTTTGTATTCTGTAAAATGGATATATTAATGATTCATTCCAGTTGTTATTTGAAAAAAATGCCACACCAGCCATATGGTTACACTGCACTGCTCTGGTGACAGTATGTAAAAAATGTAATTGCCTAAAAAATTGTGACAAAAAAATTACAACTTCACAAAACTCACCATGCCTCTTACTAAATACCTTTGACTGTCTACCTTCCAAAAAAGGTACTGTACTGGCATTTTAAGGCCATCAGTACATCAGGACTGATCGATTTTCAAATTTATATGCCATAGTTTGTAGACTGTATAACCTTCCTACAGACTAAATAATATACACTGATTTGGGATATTTTTACCAAAGAAATGTAGCAGAATACATTTTGGCCTACATTTATAAAGAAAAAGTATTTACTTTTTCAAAATTTCAAAATTTTCAAAATTTCATAACAGAAATGAAGAAAAACGTGTTAAAAAAATAGGGGCTTTTTTCATTTACTGTATGTAGCAACAAATAAAAAAAAACAGTGGTCATTAAATACCACAAAAAACAAACAAATTATATACATTTCATTTGGATAAAGTGTTGCATGACTGAGTAATTGCCATTTAAAGTGTGACAACACCGAAATCACTCAGTTTCAAGGTCAGTTTCTGACCTAAAGGTTGCCCTTTAATGCGTTCTCCCAAACAAACATGCAGATCTTGTTTAGAGTCCTGTAAGCAGTCATCCTTTCAACCAGCAGCCGGCACTCACAACAGAGAGAGTAGGAAAGAGAGCACAGAGCATCAGTTAGCTCACATATATAAAGGCTGTGGATAGCTAAGTCTGGCTACTGACTCGGTTAAATTGATGATAGGCAACTCCTATCCTCATATTGATTAGTGGTTCCAAATTAATAATAACTACTGCAGTAGGGAACAAACACAAAAGATACGCTCAGCATCTTTCCAAATTACTGTTCTGCTTTATTATGACGCAATTGAAGGTTTTTATGCACATGATTACGTAGGTATCACATTAATATTACAATTGTACATTTATGGTAACAAGGGGCGTTACATAGGCAGGCTAATTCTAATCAGGACTCGAAAGAATGTAAACATTTACTGAAAACATTATTAGTGCTGTTGCACAGTGAGGGCAGTGTGCAATACATACAAAATACAATACAATTATATACAGAACTTACAAATTTCCATTACAGTCTCCCCTCTTTTGATCAATATTTTGATCACTAACCATACCTGCTATCACCTTTAACCTGGAACCTCCACACGCTTAGTGGAGGTAGTCCTGGCCAAAGAAGCAAAAACTCCATTGTGGAGAAAATAATAGCTGAGCAACTTTTTCATTACCAAAATGACTTTTCATTGTGAAAAACAAATGATTGATCAGACATATTTACAGAGTACTGGCTGTACACTCCTGTGGCCAGAATGGCCTTCTAGCTTAATTGTTGGCATGCTGACTTATCAGCATATGTAAACAGACAATTCTACATAAAATGGAAGACATACAAAAGACAAATATGACTTCAACTTGGCTGAACTACTTTTCAAATATATATATATATATATCCCTTACAATTAAAGTAATTGAATAAAAAAGTACCCTAGACTGTGATCACAAGAGGGAAACAAATCAAACACAGAAATTTCTTTAATTTAGTCATTTTTGCAGTGTCTGGTGTGGATCCAGGTGACTTTTTCTTCACGTTTTGCAAAAACTGTACATGAAATAGATGCTGTATTGAGTCTCCAAACATTTCCTTATATATAAATGTCTCTTAACAATCCACAAGTCACCTGGCTTTAGTTTTAGATCCTTCCAAACTTTTAGGATCTGGAATTGGGGAGAAGACACATAAATGAGGTTGTCAAAAAACCTTAAAAGATCAGCAACATTCTCTGTGAGATCCGAATGAAGGACTTCAGCTGCTGAGACAAAATATAAGCAAGTGAGTAACACACTCCCAAACCAAATCTCATAGGGAGAGAGCCCAACATCCCCCTTAGGGGCTTCATAAAATATAAGAAAACATTCAGGCAAAAGTTTTCTAGTTTCTTACTCTACTTTGTCCGCTACATTGTAGACAGTAAGGGGTGTAAAAATAAAACCTCAAAACTTCTAGTAAGGACTCTCCTATAAAAAATGATTTCTTTTGTTACTCTCTGTACCTTCTGCACTCTATATTTACAAACTACTTCTGACAACACTTTTTACTGTGGCCTTTGCAGTAGCATTTGCCACTGGACATCCAAAAAACATGTCCATACAGACAAAATGCATACTCGTAAGATCCTAACTTGGGCATCTGGATATATCTTTTATGTAATCTCTGGGAGGGATGTTCAGCTTTTGGTAACACCTTTGGTAACAGGTAAAACAAGAAGTGGTATGTTATAAAAACAACTGTGGAGAACCCTGGCTCTATCCCATGCTCATTTACTAAGGCAGCCATAACTTCTTGTGACTGATGACACGGTCCATGTGTCAAGCTGGAGGGAAAATGGTGGCTGGCAGACATAAATGATCACCTTTTCCAAAGTCCTGTTTCATAAGAAGTTGCCCCCTGTGGACCACTTGTTCTTCTCGTTCTGGGGTCCTTAAAGTTTAATTATTAATCCCAGCTATACTGGGCCAGAACTAGGGTGGAATCTGTGAGTTGCACAGACCCATCAAGTGTCCAGGGCTGTAATTGCAGCATCCTTAGTGCATCCTGGTCTGCTTCCATGTGTGAAAGTTAATATGGCTACCTCAGTAAGAACCTGGAAGGCTGAAAACAGCCGATCAAATTAACTTGGCATGCTTGGTTGGTTTACCTGCTGAAGTAAAAACAAACTTCTGGCCCTTCAAATGGAACCAAAAGCTCTCTATATCTCGACTATCTATATAAATATAAACTCTTTTTATAGCTCACAGACTTTGCTAAAACATGGAGCTCTGCTTCTTGAGCTGGGGAAAAAGGATCCAATGACTTTGAATACAGAGTATCCTTCTGGGTGATAAACTGCATACTCAAATCTACAAAAAATGTAATATCTGGGTCTTCAGGGAGTGTGTCCCGCACTGGGCTCACAGCAGCTGATTCCTACACCATCAATTTAACACACGTGTCTTCCTTTTGTCTCCAGCCTCCTCCAATAGAGGCAATAAGGTGGCTGGATTCAAATGTACACATTTTTCATTGTTAGATTTGTACATAAACAAACTCATATTTTAAACCTTTCATTAGACAGACATTTAGTTATCTGTATATTTGCTGCACAGAATGTCGGACCATTAAAAATTAAACGTTTGACCAAAACAATATCTAACTTTGTCTAATAGCACCTTTGCATAAAAGCTGCAGCTCTGATATATCGGGATGAACCATTCATTACTGGGTCCAGTTTGCATAAATATATTACAATGGCTTGTTTTCTATCACGCTGTTTGTGTAAGAACTCCAGTTTCATGTTTCAAAAGACAACTTCTTCCTGGCAATATTATAATAAATGATAACAATACCCTGCGGTCATGCAGAGATGCCCATAAATCCAAAATATTCTTCTGCTTATACCACTGTACTTACAAGAAAAAGGGGCACATCATTTCACAATCCACACATTCTGCTTTGGATTTCAAAAATAAAAATAAATAAAAACAAAAGGACCAACAATCTGTACGATGGACCAGAAAGCATCAAAAACTATAAAACAACTGGCTGCAGGCGGCATCTATCCTAACAGGGTGTGTGGACTTGATGTGATGGGTCTGTTATATTTAAATTTTATTTAATATTACTCTTACATCATGGACCGCACATCAAGTTATTATCAAAAACCTTAAAATTTCATTTTTATAGAAGAACTTCTTATGTATTCCATCCATCTTGGCTTTGTTAAATATTATGGCAGCTTTATTCAAAATAACAACCTCATCTTAATCTTTTTTTCTCTCAATAAGGGCTTATTGTATAAATGTAAAATGACAAAATTGTTATCTTAATCTAAACTAATCCCATTCATTACAAATTTCCCCAATAACCTGAATTTAATTTCCAACCAAAGGTTGTCTAAACCAGTTTCAATATATCTATATTATTAATAAAATTGTTAAACTCATATTAGAAATGAATACTCATTATTTAATTTTACTTAATTTCCTTTTTTTAAATGCACTGTTTCCACTATCAAAGGATATTCAATTTGTGTAATACACAGTTAAATGTAACCTTCATTTTACCATGTTTGGAAAACAGATTCAAAATAATTGTGATCACATTGTTTACCATTAGATTCGTTAACCTGGCACATTTTGTTATAAATGTTTTGTCTAAAAAACAGAAATTGGCATGGTGTCCTTCCAGCTTATCACTGACCTCTCAGGGACATTCTTTCAGGAGAGCACAAAGGAGGGGGTCACATCGTCACATCTGCGTACATGACACACACAAGCAATAGAACTAAAGGTCCCAGCATTCGCACACACATACACCAATATCTCTCTAAAATCGCTTACATTTTTCCCATTTGTGCACAACACATGCATATCATTCTCTCACTTTCTTTTAACTCTCATTAATATTTTCCTGTCTAAATTCTACTTTCTTTATTTTGTTCAGATATCTTTTATATCTAGCTTCTATGATCAGACGGGCAGCCAGAGTGCTCATCCCATCTTCCCTCTCTGACAACATATAAAGTATTCTGTTTTAACTCTCATTTCTCTGTTTCTGACTCTAATAGTTATAGTGCCTGACTCCAAATTCATCCCACAACTTAACATGAAAATGTCCCTTTCTGTCTAGTGTTAATGTCACCCTTGATCCATCCTGCTCACATAGATAGCTGTTTCTCTAGCTGTTTACTCTGCATGATTCTTAGTCCCTGTGGACTTTGGTAACCCAGTTACCCAATGTGGATCCCTGTCCACTCTAACCATTAATCTAGGGGCTCAGTATAGGCGGAACCGCACCTTTGGTTCATATGTAGCGCTCCTCTTGCGCTGGGCATTTTTGAGGGTCTCTTACCCTTCATTCCCTTACTTAATTCAATGCCCATAATGACTGGCCAGTCTTCTCTCTTCTCTACTTGTGCCTATACCCTCTTGCCTCTAAACTACTTTATCTAGCAGATGTACTACATATACCTGTGAACAGCACTCTTCTTCCCTTTCTTATCTATAACACTCCAATGGACAATAGACAGGGACAACATAACATATAACCACCAATCAATACAGTTCTATTAAGGGGAGTAAAATAGGTACCCTTTGTCCCGAAAATGCCTTACCGATCAAGGAAGTCTGATAACTCAAATGTAAGCAAAAGGCTTACCTCAGCCGGCTGATTATCAGAAATTCCCGGATCGTCTCAAGCTCCTCGTTTCGGATACTCAGGGTCACCTGGAATCCCCTCCTAAGGCAAAGCTCGCCATGCATGACTCGGTTAAATTGATGATAGGCAACTCCTATCCTCATATTGATTAGTGGTTCCAAATTAATAATAACTACTGCAGTAGGGAACAGACACAAAAGATACGCTCAGCATCTTTCCAAATTACTGTTCTGCTTTATTATGACGCAATTGAAGGTTTTTATGCACATGATTACGTAGGTATCACATTAATATTACAATTGTACATTTATGGTAACAAGGGGCGTTACATAGGCAGGCTAATTCTAATCAGGACTCGAAAGAATGTAAACATTTACTGAAAACATTATTAGTGCTGTTGCACAGTGAGGGCAGTGTGCAATACATACAAAATACAATACAATTATATACAGAACTTACAAATTTCCATTACACTACCAAGTAAAATGTCGACCTAAGAATGGAGGCTTTTTCCACTCAAAACTCTACAAATGCTCTGGGCTCCATGACCAAGGACAGGTCTTACTAAGATTCTAAGACAACAAAATGTTTATGTTCTCTATATCAGGCACAAACCCTACAGCCCCTTACCATGTGTGTGTAAGAAACTTAGGTAACATATACACTGTTTACAGTCCTGTCAACCAGTACCCTTACCCTTTGCTCAGGTCTAAGGGAATGAGTATATTTTGCCAACATAATGTGAATGCGTGACTATCCATTGGTGTTCTTTTGTTTGGTACTTGGTATTTGTTCTAAACAATATTTAAAGTCTTGTAGAGTAAAAAAATCTAGTGATCCTTACATTGATCCTTTGGTTCAGAGCCATCCACTGTATTGGAGAATAGTCTGTAATTCATTTTAACTGTATGCCCAAATGGTAATGCCTCAATGACTCTAGTGCCCACTTTATGTCCAGACACTTCCTTTCCACTATTGAATATTTCTTCTCTGCAGGGGTTAGTTTCCTAATGAGGTGTTCTTGTGTGTTCTTTCTCATTAATTTCCTTGGACAAAACTGCTCTCAGGCCAATATCAGATGCATTTATTGTGCAAGAAATTCTTGACTGAAGCTTGGTGGGGGATTAACCTTCCTGGTTCCTCAGACAATACTGCTTTCAGGTTTTCATAAACTCTCTCTGCCTATTCATTTAATTTCACCATGGGGTTCTTGTTCTCTTTGGTAAGATAAGCAATAGGAGCTGTGATAGTAGCAAAGTTAGCTAGCCAGTCCAATGTTGTGGCCAAATACTGGGCTTCTTTCAGGCCCATTGTGCATTTTTTTCATTGGCTGTTGCAAGTCTTTTGAATGAAATTTAAAACTTCCTGGACCTTCTGGAAGTGGGAATTCCAGTTGAGACTGAAAATGACAACTTCACCTAAATATGTCAATGCATATGCTTTGTGGAGTTTAAGAATGGGGTTGACCATTTTTTGAAATGAAGGTGGCAGCCCATCTGGTGTTACAAAAGCTTTCTGTTATGGGAACCGAACAATACTCTTGGGGATGTATCTGGCGGAACCCAAACTTCCTATCAACTAATCCACTGGAGGATGGGATAAGCAACAAATATCAATATTTAATATTTAACAGCAGAGGACTGTTCTCCATCAGTAGGCAGCAAGGAGGAGGACTGAACCCCATCATCAGACAGCCCTTGGTAGCAGTATGTTACTTCAAAGGGGACACCAGCTCATTCACACTCTTTGGGTCTTGATACCTAATGCACCACTGTATTTTAACTGGCAAGGCTCTGATGTAATGATTGCAGAATACATGCTCTAAAACCTAAGCAGCATTGAGCAACTCCAGTTGCAAACACTTACTTGTAAGGTAGAACAAATCATACATCTGGAACCTCGCAAGCTTTCCCGGGGTATATTCCCACTTAAAAACATGTTTTACTTCATAGCCATTGTTATCCTTGAGCATGGCTAGGATGTATCCTCTGAGTTTAGGACTTTATGACATCCTGAGGGGGCACTCATCTGCTCTGCACACTAAGGGGTTATTCTCCTGTAAAAGTAGGCCTCTTTGAGCTCCCCTGTTAAAAAGTATCTTAGTGCATTCGCCCACTGCTCCTCTGTAGGGATGAGCCGAACACCCCCCTGTTCGGTTCGCACCAGAACATGCGAACAGGAAAAAAGTTCACCGTTAAAGTCTATGGGACACGAACATGAATAATCAAAAGTGCTAATTTTAAAGGCTTATATGCAAGTTATTGTCATAAAAAGTGTTTGGGGACCCGGGTCCTGCCCCAGGGGACATGGATCAATGCAAAAAAAAGTTTTAAAAACGGCCGTTTTTTCAGGAGCAGTGATTTTAATAATGTTTAAAGTCAAACAATAAAAGTGTAATATCCCTTTAAATTTCGTACCTGGGGGGTGTCTATAGTATGCCTGTAAAGGGGCGCATGTTTCCCGTGTTTAGAACAGTCTGACAGCAAAATGACATTTCGAAGGAAAAATTCCATTTAAAACTACCCGCGGCTATTGCATTGCCGACAATGCACATAGAAGTTCATTGATAAAAACAGCATGGGAATTCAACACAGGGAAACCCCGAACCAAAATTAAAAAAAAAAAATGACGTGGGAGTCCCCCTAAATTCCATACCAGGCCCTTCAGGTCTGGTATGGATTCTAAGGGGAACCCCGCGCCAAAAAAAAAAAACGGCGTGGGGTCCCCCCAAAAATCCATACCAGATCCTTATCCGAGCACTCAACCTGGCAGGCAGCAGGAAAAGAGGGGGGACGAGAGTGCGGCCCCCCCCTCCTGAACCGTACCAGGCCACATGCCCTCAACATTGGGAGGGTGCTTTGGGGTAGCCCCCCAAAACACCTTGTCCCCATGTTGATGAGGACAAGGGCCTCATCCCCACAACCCTGGCCGGTGGTTGTGGGGGTCTGCGGGCAGGGGGCTTATTGGAATCTGGAAGCCCTCTTTAACAAGGGGACCCCCAGATCCCGGCACCCCCCTGTGTGAAATGGTAAGGGGGTACTTACCCCTACCATTTCACTAAAAAACTGTCAAAAATGTTAAAAATGACAAGAGACAGTTTTTGACAATTCCTTTATTTAAATGCTTCTACTTTCTTCTATCTTCCTTCATCTTCTTCTGGTTCTTCTGGCTCTTCTGGTTCTTCCTCCGGCGTTCTCGTCCAGCATCTCCTCGGCGGCGTCTTCTATCTTCTTCTCCTCGGGCCTGACTCCTGAAAAAACGTCCGTTTTTAAAACTTTTTTTTGCATTGATCCATGTCCCCTGGGGCAGGACCCGGGTCCCCAAACACTTTTTATGACAATAACTTGCATATAAGCCTTTAAAATTAGCACTTTTGATTTCTCCCATAGACTTTTAAGGGGTGTTCTGCGGCATTTGAATTTGCCGCGAACACCCCAAATTGTTCGCTGTTCAGCGAACTTGCGAACAGCCAATGTTCGAGTCGAACATGAGTTCGACTCGAATTCGAAGCTCATCCCTACTCCTCTGATACCTACTCATGTTCTGTAACTCTCTCAAAGACAGGGACACCCAGGAACAGTCCAAGCAGGTTTGTCCTGCCCTAAAATTCAACAAGACAGCAAACAAGCACAGTTTCCATGTCAGAGGACAGCAAATCCATAGCATAAAGCAAACAAAACATCTGCTCATGTAAGCTAAACTCATGTCATGTCCTGCCTAGCTAAGTGCCACCAAATAGGTTCCCCAAAACAAAGAGGCACCTCTTGTACCTTTTAGGCCTCATACACACGGACATTTTAAAAATGGGCTGTAAAGCTAGTAACAGCGCCTTGAAAAAAAGCAGAGTTAAAAACACGATTTTATTAACGTTTTGATGTTGCGTCAATGCGCGTTTAACGTAGTTTGTAAGTGTTAACGCTAAGGCGTGTTTTTTTTTTAAAAAAACATCCCTCTGCTATTTTCCACTCCCAAATTACCCACATAAACATTTTTACAACTTAAAAACACTGACGCTAAAAAACGTCAGTATAGCGCTAATGAGCGTTTTTGAGCTTTTTTCGGCGTTGGCGTCAAAACAGCTCTAGAGCTGGAGCCTCAGAATGAGCTGGTCCTTGTTTTTTTTCTTGGAGCTTAAAAACGACTATGCCTGTTACAGCTCAAAAATGCCATGGTGTGTATGAGCCCATTGAATAACATAGAGTGGCGTTCTTAAGCAGCAAAAAAAGCTCAAAAAAGCCGCTGTTAAAATGTCTGTGTGTATGAGGCCTTACTGTGCTGTCAACAGTCAGCCTTATTACCCAGCAGTATGCTGTCACAGCAGAGAAAGGGAGAGAAAAAAACAGTGCAAGAATCGTTCAGCTTAAAATGTTTGTTTTCTCTGAATTGAACAGAAACTCCGGAGCCCCTCACATTTAGGTGAGAAACCTAAGTGATACATACACACCGTCCATAATACTGTCAGCCAGTGGCTCACAATATGAATATATATGTACTGTACATACACACACAATCACATATACAGGCAAGGAGATGAGAAGACTACAATAGAAATTGTTGGACTGGATGACTATTATCAAATGTTATATCTCAGCTTAGCCTTAAAATATTTGACTGAATCCATTACAATTTAAGTACAAAAAAGATCACAAGACAATTGGGCAAAAAACATTCATTTTTCATTACAAAACCCCCCCCATAATTTTATCAGCTGCTCCCAGCTAGCTTATTCCTCTAATTGCCTCCTTGCTCATCTGAAATAAATTAAATGTGGAATACTTTATGCTCTAAAAATGTGTATGTGATTGAACTTCATTTCAAACATCAAAATTCTTTTAATGCTTGAATGGAATGAATTGCAGTCAGGTTAATTAATGGTTTTTGTGTTGTAAAGGTGTTAATAATTGCTTTTTCTGCTTAAAGATATAAATACTATGGTATGCACATTACACTCCTAATAACATTAAATATCTTTATACTAAATTGAAACTGAGCTTGAAGAACATAAATCAGCTAAAATTATATTTATAGCAGCTAGGGTATTTTCAAAGTCCCAAAGTGAATAATGGCTTGGACCATGTTTTCCAGTATTGAGTCTGACAACAACAAAACACTGTTGAAAGTTTGCAACAGCAGTTGCCACATTATATGAATATGCAGTTCTTATATGAATATGCAGTTCTCATATGACAGGACCATAGAACTTGTTACTGATAAAGCATAGCAACGTAGCATACGCCATGTGTGTGAACAATGCTTTGATAAGATTTCTCATGTAGGTAACCAGTTTTAGCACAAATTAAACATAGCAATTCTGTTTGTTATGGCAGGAACAGCATCTGTCCAACATCAGCATGTTATCTTTCTATTCCCTATCACAGGAAAGACCAAACTTTAACAAATCTTATTGTCAGACAGCTGGACCTTCAAACTGCCAAACCAAATTTCTGGTGAATGAGTGCCATTTGCATGAGTGAGACCAGGTTGCCAATCCAGTTATGACAGCCACCCATGAACGAGTATATATCACGTACCAATGCATACTTGTCAGCCTGTTCCTGAACAAGATCACATGTATCAGTGCCAAACTACACATCACTGCCATAGTCATATTCTAAAGCTGGGTATATATGTACCAAAATTTGTCTGGTTCAGAAGGAACTGGGTGAATTTCTGTATGTGTGTACCCATCTGTTCAACAGAAGCTGTTCTAATGACTGGCTTCTGTCGAATGATTCTGCTGGAAAGCATTCAATCAGCGCATGCAAGTATTAGCTGCAGCGCTGACCAGTATATTTTGATGGTGGCGGGGAGAGGAAGTCTTCACTGTCAGAATTTAGTAGAGCAGTGGGAGAGATCCCTGTGCCCACATCGCTTGTGTGGATACAGGGACCTATGATGTTTTTTTCTGTTCAACAGGCTGGTTGAACAAAACACTATGCATATATACCCCGCTTAAGGCTCAACTTCTGCATTAGCTTCAGCTGTTTCTGAGGGTCAGCTTAGCATGCAAATTATTGCTAGACCCTGACAAAATGGGAACATGACCAGTGCTGTTTCTAGGTGCCCTGGTCTCCTTTTCAGTAACTATTGCTGTCATCACAAGTATGACTTGCCTATATTTTTACTGTACTGAGAATGTCTTGTATGTTGTAGCACCCTCTTAGATAGGTTGCTAGGAAAGCTAGTTAAATTTAGTTCTTTTTGGCTCCACTGTAATCAGAGTAGTTTGTGATTGCTTTGGGCTGTTCTGAGCTTCACTGCATGCAGGTGTAATTGTTTCCCCCTACCTTCTGGAAGGTTCCAGAATGTAGTGGGCTGGAAAGGCAAATCAGCAACTTTAATATTTATGTTGTCTTTATACTGCTGCCCTTCTAGCTAGCCCAGCCGGAATTCTACATGTTAACTAGAGGAATGTCTGACTGATACTTAAAGCGTAACCTCGACTTTTTTGAGAAAAAAACATTCCCCCCTGGGTGATCTATGTACATTACAAGGACTATAACAACCTTTGTTGCAGATTCCTATCTTTTGTTATTCTGAAGAAATCCATGTGTGTTTGTCTGTGTCTCTGGGCCTAGTGGGTCTAAGTGGGTCTAATGGGAGTGGTTTCATAATTATCAGTCAACTGTGGCAACTGCAGGGCACTAATGAGGAAAGCTGCTGGGCCTGCATCCCTTTAGATATGTTATTATTGGAAATTTTTGTTGTAGGGGATGCCTGAAATCTGACTTCAGGGAAAATTGATGAGCCAATCACACAAGCAGGAAATTATGTTTTTGGAGAGTGGTCAGTACACATTCTGTGTACAGAGCAACTCCATGTAGACATATTGCATTGCATTTATAGAAAATTACAGTGGCTGCAGATTGAAAAGGAAAGGTGATTTTAATAACATTCAATTACAATATGACCTGTATCGCAATTGTATACGCTATATTATATTTTATTTATTTATTTATTTTTTTATTTATTTTCTATTTTTCCCTAAGTGGAGATACCCTTTAAGGGAGTCATCCAAGTATCCAGGAACATTATGATTGCAGACCTAAGTGTAGGATCCTGGTGACTCTTGCTGCTGCTATCCCTTGTTCATCAGTTTTAGTACTTGCCTGGCCTGGGATATTTATGATGGTGTCTCAATGTTGTCCAATTTTCTGAGCCTTTGGGACTGTCCTAAGAAGTAATGACAATTTGGAGAGTGTCCTCTGATTACTGTTCAGCTTTCATGAAGTATCCCACAGCTCCTTATGCATACATAGCAATACATTTAAAAAAAGGCAACCTCTAGACTGTTCATTGAGCTAGCAAAGTAACTGTTACCGTGTGACAGGCCGCTGTTGCACTAACCTGGGAAAGGAACCTGTGGCAATTCAGTGGCCCTTGCGGGGGTGAGTGCAACAATGTTTTATATCTATTCTCAAACTTCTACAAGTAACTGTATTTTCTCTCAGGGCCCATTCATACCTATGCATTGTTAGTGCATTGCAGTGGCATTTATTTACAGTGACACCCCAAAGTACCAAAGCCACGTGGCTGCGGAAGAGAGGGGCAGAGTGTTGTCACCCTATAACAAGAGTAAGGATGGGCCGAACAGACCCCTGTTCGGTTCGCACCAGAACTTTTGAACACTGCGAAAGTTCGGACCCGAATAATGAACCCCATTAAAGTCAATGGGACCCGAACGTCAAAAAATCAAAAGTGCCTGTTTTGAAGGCTTATATGCAATAAAAAAAAGTTTGTGAAAAACATCATTTTTAAATGATCAGTGATTTTTTAGTTTTTACTTTCAATAGTTTTTATTGGAATTTTTCTTACAAAACAGAAAATGAGATAACGAAAAAGAAAAAACAATGATAAGTTTGCAAATAATATGTTATGGATCATTTGGGCATATAGATACACACGATCAGATTTTCCGCCAACAAATGTTTAATATTAGCTTGTTGGCTGAAAGTCCGACCGTGTGTATGCTCCATCAAACATTTGTTGTCGGACTTTCCGCCAGCAAATGTTGGCTAGCAGGTTCTCAAATTTTCAGTCCGACGCACAAAAATTCACGCATACTCGAAATCAAGCAGAAGGAGCCACACTGGCTATTGAACTTCCTTTTTCTTGGCTCATCGTACGTCTTGTATGTCACCATGTTCCCACGTTCATAATTGTTGACCAACATTTGTGTGATCGTGAGTATGCAAGACAAGTTGGAGCCGACATCCTTTGAACAAAAATCCACGGTTTTGTTGTCGGAAAGTCCGATCGTGTGTACGGGGCATTGGTGTAAGAAAACAGAAATAGACTTGAATAACGTCATTAGATCTTTGAGTAGTAAACAAACAATATTATTTTTGTTGGTAATCTATCGTATTGATGGGTATGCTAAGGAATGCTATTATATTTTGGTCTGGCCTTACGATGCTCCCTCCAGCTGACGCCCCTCGGGGATCATGCTGCGTTCGCTATCCAGAGCCAGCAAGGCCCCTTTATGCCTTTTTAGCAGTATGATTCAGTATGTCTTTTCAAATGTGTGACAGATCACAGTAGGTATGATTCCTTTGCATTGGTGGTTCATCACATACTCCTAGATATAAGAAGGATAAGGTAACTTGGATAATAAGAAAAACAAGGTAGATTGGATGCTGCTTGAAAACCAGAAATTAATATGGAACTGTTTATATGAGCTTCAGAGTTTAAGGTTAGGCGTAGGTGAGTTAGACAGTTATGCTGGGTTTATACCAGTCAAACCAAGGGCGCCAGTGAGGAAATTTTGAGTTATAGTTTCCTTGAGAAGTAGCGAACATTACTACGTACATTATATGTAAGTTGGTGGTTCTAAGTACACCCGCTAGGTTTGGAACTTCAGTACTTTTCCAACGTTTAACTAGTTCTAGTCTGGCGCTGATTAGGATGTGGGAAACTATATTTCTTAGGGACGGAGAAACAACTTCTATTCCTAATGACAATATAGCTAGCCCAGGATTTTTGAGTAGTTGTGAGTTAGTTAATTTTCCTATACTCTGAAAGACGTCTGACCAGAAGGTGTTCAGTAATGGGCATGTCCAAAATACGTGAAATAGCGACCCTCTGTGTCCACATTGTCTCCAGCAAAGCGTATATGACATTAAACTGGCATTAAAGCACAAAAAATGATATGGCGTTAAACTGGCAGTAGTGCACGCAAAACTATATGGAGTTACACTGGCAGTAACGCACACAGAAGTAAATGGCGTTAAACTGGCAGTAACGCAATCAAAAAGACGGTGTTCAACCGTCACTACACTGACGCTATCTGAACTGTCCCTACTCTAGCTATACACTAATGTCAAGATTACTCTAACTATACACTAATGTCAAGAATACTGACACGGTCTCACTACACTACACTGAAACTATCTGAGCTGTCCCTACTCAAGCTGCACACTGTGCAAAGCTGAATGATGGTCCTCCTCATTACACTTACACTATCTCTGGACTGACACTAAACTAATATTCTACACTGACAATTGAAGCAAAATAACACAGTATAGCACATTAACTGACTAATAGCACTGAACAGAGCCTGTTCTATCTCTCTCCACGCCGAAATCCAACTGAAAATGGCTGCCATTAAAAGAATACTTTTATACTGTGGGGCGGGAATGAGCCATGATTGGATAAAGTCATGATGACAGATTCCAATCATGACTCTGACAGTGCTCTGTGCCCTTATTGGCTTAAGCTTTCACTGCTTCAGCCATTTAGGCCTTGCAATGCACTGTTCAGCGCCGCAATGCATTGTGGTCAGTTTGGGGGGGGCGAAAAAACGGTCGAACAACCCGTTTGTTTGGATGTTCACTGAATGCCCGAACAGCAAAAGTTTGGCCCGAACTTATGCTCGGGCCGAATCGTTCGCCCATCCCTAAACAAGAAATGTTGGAATCAGGACCTTGCTGGCTGGATCACCAGGCATTACTTTAAAGGATAAGTTCACCTTTGGAACATGTTACATGTTCCACCAGTATTTAGGGTGGAACATGTAAAATGTTCAAGCTCCTGCCTACTCTTCCCCTAATCCCCCCTCTCTGTGACAGCAGCCACTGCTCTCATGCGCATTGCTGGATCCAGATCTGGCACAGGTAAGTATTTGGGGGGGCTGTACACTGAAGGTTTTAGCAGTTGCTCCAGAGCTTAATAAATGAGCAGAAGCTCTGGTGACTTCCATCATCCAATCATGTGCAAGCAAAAATGCTGTTTTTTTTTTCATTTTCCTTGCATGTGATTGGGTATTCTTTGCAAAGAAAACCTTTACCTCACTTACTAAGCTCTTGAGCAACTGCACTTTGCAAAGTGCACAGTCTATTTGCCTTTAGTAAATCAACCCCAGGGTCTAAAGGCAAAAAGCTGCTACTCCCATTTCAGAAAACTCATAATGTTGTGTGACAACATTGGTTCACCCAACATTAAATGGAATGTACAAGTAAAATAAGTTTGTTTTAAATAAAAACTAAAAGATGAAAAGCATCAGCTTGAAAACATATACATTTTAAAACAGAAAATAAAATAAAATTGCCTTAAGATTTTATAATTCCTCTTTAATAATGCTCAGCAGAATGTGAGAAGTGAAAAAATACATTTGTTGATTCTTGCGTTGATAAAGTGAGAGGCAGTAAGGTCGGAAGAGGAGCTTTTAAGACCCTAAATCCTCGTACACATGGTACAATTGTTGGCCAACCGAGTGTCTGATTTTTGTCAAAAGGGAGTGTGCCAAGATCTTGTCTTGCATGCTAACGATACACAATTGTTGTGCAACAAACACAAACGTAGTGATGTACTATGAGGGATTTCAGCTCTTGAGAGCCACCCTTTGGGCCCCTTCTCCTAATTTTGTGTTCGGTGAGCATTGATTCCGAGCATGCGTGTTTATACTTTCCGCTTTTGTGTGACAGATTTGTGTATTGACCATACAAAAATCTGACAACAGACCATTGTCTGCTGAAAATTTACTAGCCTGCTATCCAACATTTGTTGGCCGAAAGTTGGACAACAATTGGCAAAAGGAGCATACTAACGGTCAGATTTTAGGACAACAGTCTGTCAACAGACAATCCCCTGCCAACAATTGTATCGTGTGTATGAGGCTTTACCTTGAGACCCCCCCGCCCTCCAAAAAAAAGTAACAGTAGCCACAATATACAGTACTTACATTTATTTAGGATTATAAATATTTAAATGTAGTTAGGGATGAGCTTCGAGTTCAAGTCGAACCCATGTTCGACTCGAACATCGCACGTTCAACCGTTCGTCGAATTGCGAATGATATGGGCCGTTCACGCCAAATTCAAGTGGCACATCACAGCCCATAATTTACCGCGGCATCGCAGTGCATTGCTGGCTGATGATTGGCCAAGCATGCACTATGACCCGCATGCTTGGCCAATCACAGCGCCATCTGTACAGAGAGACGTAATTGACCAAAACCAGGGTGGCTTTAGCCAATTATGGCTCAGGGGGTTTAGTACATGCCCCACACTATATAAGGCCACCTGCACATCACCCCTGTGTAGTGTGTTCCGGCGAGAGATAGACAGAGAGACAGTGTCATTTGATTTAAGTTAGATAGAGTAGGCAGGCAAGTCAGTTAGCTGCACTTACAGTGTATTGTATATATATATATATATATATATATATATATATATATATATATATATATATATATATATATATATATACACATCCTAGGTGTTGTGTATATATATATATATATATATATATATATATATATATATATATATATATATATATATATATATATATATATACACTGTATTTAGTTTAGCTGGATCCGTACCTGTTATTCTTTTCCTACTGACAGGCAGGCAGGTGTTTTTACAGTATTTACAGCTACTTGAAGAAGATTGCTGGTGTCTTCTGATCCTATTAGTCCTATTAGCTACAGTATTTACAGTTAGTGTAGAGCATCCTCTGCACAGTGTGAACCTAAAGCTACCTGAAGAAAATTGGTGGTGTTCTTCTGATCCTATTAGTACCGCAGGCAGCTGCAGTATTTAAATGTTAGTGTAGTGAGTCCTCTGCACAGTGTGCACCTAAAGCTACCTGAAGGAAATTGGTGGTGTTCTTCTGATCCTATTAGTACTGCAGGCAGCTGCAGTATTTACAGATTAGTATAATGCGTCCTCTGCATAGTATGCACCTAAAGCTACCTGAAGAAAATTGGTGGTGTGCTTCTGATCCTATTAGTACCGCAGGCAGCTGTAGTATTTACAAATTAGTGTAGTGCATCCTCTGCACAGTGTGCACCTAAAGCTACCTGAAGAAAATTGGTAGTGTTCTTCTGATCATATTAGTACCGCAGGCAGCTGCAGTATTTACAAGTTAGTGTAGTGCGTCCTCTGCACAGTGTGCACCTAAAGCTACCTGAAGAAAATTGGTGGTGTTCTTCTGATCCTATTAGTACCGCAGGCAGCTGTAGTATCCACAAGTTAGTGTAGTTCGTCCTCTGCACAGTGTGCACCTAAAGCTACCTGATCAAAATTGGTGGTGTGCTTCTGATCCTATTAGTACCGCAGGCAGCTGAAGTATTTACAAGTTAGTGTAGTTCGTCCTCTGCACAGTGTGCACCTAAAGCTACCTGATCAAAATTGGTGGTGTTCTTCTGATCCTCTTAGTACCGCAGGCAGCGACAGTATTTACAGTTAGTGTAGTGCATCCTCTGCACAGTGTGCACCTAAAGCTACCTGAAGAAAATTGGTGGTGTTCTTCTGATCCTATTAGTACTGCAGGCAGCTGCAGTATTTACAGATTAGTATAAGGCGTCCTCTGCATAGTATGCACCTAAAGCTACCTGATCAAAATTGGTGGTGTGCTTCTGATCCTATTAGTACCGCAGGCAGCTGAAGTATTTACAAGTTAGTGTAGTGCATCCTCTGCACAGTGTGCACCTAAAGCTACCTGAAGAAAATTGGTAGTGTTCTTCTGATCATATTAGTACCGCAGGCAGCTGCAGTATTTACAAGTTAGTGTAGTGCGTCCTCTGCACAGTGTGCACCTAAAGCTACCTGAAGAAAATTGGTGGTATTTTTCTGGTCCTATTAGTACCGCAGGCAGCTGCAGTATTTACAAGTTAGTGTAGTGCGTCCTCTGCACAGTGTGCAACTAACCTACCTGAACAAAATTGGTGGTGTTCTTCTGATCCTATTAGTACCGCAGGCAGCTGCAGTATTTACAAGTTAGTGTAGTGCGTCCTCTGCATAGTGTGCACCTAAAGCTACCTGAAGAAAATTGGTGGTGTTCTTCTGATCCTATTAGTACCGCAGGAAGCTGTAGTATTTACAAATTAGTGTAGTGCGTCCCCTGCACAGTGTACACCTAAAGCTACCTGAAGAAAATTGGTGGTGTTCTTCTGATCCTATTAGTACCGCAGGCAGCTGCAGTATTTACAAGTTAATGTAGTGCATCCTCTGCACAGTGTGCACCTAAAGCTACCTGAAGAAAATTGGTGGTGTTCTTCTGATCCTCTTAGTACCGCAGGCAGCTGCAGTATTTACAAGTTAGTGTAGTGCGTCCTCTGCACAGTGTGCACCTAAAGCTACTTAATGAAAATTGGTAGTGTTCTTCTGATTATATTAGTACCGCAGGCAGCTGCAGTATTTACATGTTAGTGTAGTGTGTCCTCTGCACAGTGTACACCTAAAGCTACCTGAAGAAAATTGGTGGTGTTCTTCTGATCCTCTTAGTACCACAGGCAGCTGCAGTATTTACAAGTTAGTGTAGTGCATCCTCTGCACAGTGTGCACCTAAAACTACTTAAAGAAAATTGGTAGTGTTCTTCTGATCATGTTAGTACCGCAGGCAGCTGCAGTATATACAAGTTAGTGTAGTGCGTCCTCTGCACAGTGTGCAACTAAAGCTACCTGAAGAAAATGAGTGGTGTTCTTCTGATCCTATTAGTACTGCAGGCAGCTGTAGTATTTACAGATTAGTATAGTGCGTTCTCTGCATAGTATGCACCTAAAGCTACCTGAAGAAAATTGCTGGTGTGCTTTTGATCCTATTAGTACCGCAGGCAGCTGTAGTATTTACAAATTAGTGTAGTGCGTCCTCTGCACAGTGTGCACCTAAAGCTACCTGAAGTAAATTGGTGGTGTTCTTCTGATCCTCTTAGTACCGAAGGCAGCTGCAGTATTTACAAGTAAGTGTAGTGCGTCCTCTGCACAGTGTGCACCTAAAGTTACTTAAAGAAAATTGGTAGTGTTCTTCTGATCATATTAGTACTGCAGGCAGCTGCAGTATTTACAGATTAGTATAGTGCGTCCTCTGCATAGTATGCACCTAAAGCTACCTGAAGAAAATTGGTGGTGTGCTTCTGATCCTATTAGTACCGCAGGCAGCTGTAGTATTTACAAATTAGTGTAGTGCGTCCTCTGCACAGTGTGCACCTAAAGCTACCTGAAGGAAATTGGTGGTGTTCTTCTGATCCTTTTAGTACCGCAGGCAGCTGCAGTATTTACAAGTTAGTGTAGTGCGTCCTCTGCACAGTGTGCACCTAAAGCTACTTAAAGAAAACTGGTAGTGTTCTTCTGATCATGTTAGTACCGCAGGCAGCTGCAGTATTTACAAGTTAGTGTAGTGCGTCCTCTGCACAGTGTGCACCTAAAGCTACCTGAAGAAAATTGGTGGTGTTCTTCTGATCCTATTAGTACCGCAGGCAGCTGTAGTATCCACAAGTTAGTGTAGTGCATCCTCTGCTCAGTGTGCACCTAAAGCTACCTGAAGAAAATTGGTGTTATCCTTCTGGTCCTATTAGTACCGCAGGCAGCTGCAGTATTTACAAGTTAGTGTAGTACGTCCTCTGCACAGTGTGCAACTAATGCTACCTGAACAAAATTGGTGGTGTTCTTCTGATCCTATTAGTACCGCAGGCAGCTGCAGTATTTACAAGTTAGTGTAGTGTGTCCTCTGCATAGTGTGCAGCTAAAGCTACCTGAAGAAAATTGGTGGCGTTCTTCTAATCCTATTAGTACCGCAGGCAGCTGTAATATTTACAAATTAGTGTAGTGCGTCCCCTGCACAGTGTACACCTAAAGCTACCTGAAGAAAATTGGTGGTGTTCTTCTGATCCTATTAGTACCGTAGGCAGCTGCAGGATTTACAAGTTAATGTAGTGCATCCTCTACACAGTGTGCACCTAAAGCTACCTGAAGAAAATTGGTGGTGTTCTTCTGATCCTCTTAGTACCGCAGGCAGCTGCAGTATTTACAAGTTAGTGTAGTGCGTCCTCTGCACAGTGTGCACCTAAAGCTACTTAAAGAAAATTGGTAGTGTTCTTCTGATCATATTAGTACCGCAGGCAGCTGCAGTATTTACATGTTAGTGTAGTGCGTCCTCTGCACAGTGTGCACCTAAAGCTACCTGAAGAAAATTGGTGGTGTTCTTCTGATCCTATTAGTACCGCAGGCAGCTGTAATATTTACAAGTTAGTGTAGTGCGTCCTCTGCTCAGTGTGCACCTAAAGCTACCTGAAGAAAATTGGTGGTGTTCTTCTGATCCTCTTAGTATCGCAGGCAGCGACAGTATTTACAAGTTAGTGTAGTGCGGCCTCTGCACAGTGTGCAACTAAAGCTACCTGAAGAAAATTGGTGGTGTTCTTCTGATCCTATTAGTACTGCAGGCAGCTGCAGAATTTACAGATTAGTATAGTGCGTCCTCTGCATAGTATGCACCTAAAGCTACCTGAAGAAAATTGGTGGTGTGCTTCTGATCCTATTAGTACTGCAGGCAGCTGTAGTGTTTAAAAATTAGTGTAGTGCGTCCTCTGCAAAGTGTGCACCTAAAGCTACCTGAAAAAAATTGGTGGTGTTCTTCTGATCCTCTTAGTACCGCAGGCAGCTGCAGTATTTACAAGTTAGTGTAGTGCATCCTCTGCACAGTGTTCACCTAAAGCTACTTAAAGAAAATTGGTAGTGTTCTTCTGATCATGTTAGTACCGCAGGCAGCTGCAGTATATACAAGTTAGTGTAGTGCGTCCTCTGCACAGTGTGCAACTAAAGCTACCTGAAGAAAATTAGTGGTGTTCTTCTGATCCTATTAGAACTGCAGGCAGCTGCAGTATTTACAGATTAGTATAGTGTGTCCTCTGCATAGTATGCACCTAAAGCTACCTGAAGAAAATTGCTGGTGTGCTTCTGATCCTCTTAGTACCGCAGGCAGCTGCAGTATTTACAAGTTAGTGTAGTGCGTCCTCTGCACAGTGTGCACCTAAAGCTACTTAAAGAAAATTGGTAGTGTTCTTCTGATCATATTAGTACCGCAGGCAGCTGCAGTATTTACATGTTAGTGTAGTGCGTCCTCTGCACAGTGTGCACCTAAAGCTACCTGAAGAAAATTGGTGGTGTTCTTCTGATCCTATTAGTACCGCAGGCAGCTGTAATATTTACAAGTTAGTGTAGTGCGTCCTCTGCTCAGTGTGCACCTAAAGCTACCTGAAGAAAATTGGTGGTGTTCTTCTGATCCTCTTAGTATCGCAGGCAGCGACAGTATTTACAAGTTAGTGTAGTGCGGCCTCTGCACAGTGTGCAACTAAAGCTACCTGAAGAAAATTGGTGGTGTTCTTCTGATCCTATTAGTACTGCAGGCAGCTGCAGAATTTACAGATTAGTATAGTGCGTCCTCTGCATAGTATGCACCTAAAGCTACCTGAAGAAAATTGGTGGTGTGCTTCTGATCCTATTAGTACTGCAGGCAGCTGTAGTGTTTAAAAATTAGTGTAGTGCGTCCTCTGCAAAGTGTGCACCTAAAGCTACCTGAAAAAAATTGGTGGTGTTCTTCTGATCCTCTTAGTACCGCAGGCAGCTGCAGTATTTACAAGTTAGTGTAGTGCATCCTCTGCACAGTGTTCACCTAAAGCTACTTAAAGAAAATTGGTAGTGTTCTTCTGATCATGTTAGTACCGCAGGCAGCTGCAGTATATACAAGTTAGTGTAGTGCGTCCTCTGCACAGTGTGCAACTAAAGCTACCTGAAGAAAATTAGTGGTGTTCTTCTGATCCTATTAGAACTGCAGGCAGCTGCAGTATTTACAGATTAGTATAGTGTGTCCTCTGCATAGTATGCACCTAAAGCTACCTGAAGAAAATTGCTGGTGTGCTTCTGATCCTATTAGTACCGCAGGCAGCTGTAGTATTTACAAATTAGTGTAGTGCGTCCTCTGCACAGTGTGCACCTAAAGCTACCTGAAAAAAATTGGTGGTGTTCTTCTGATCCTCTTAGTACCACAGGCAGCTGCAGTATTTACAAGTAAGTGTAGTGCGTCCTCTGCACAGTGTGCACCTAAAGCTACTTAAAGAAAATTGGTAGTGTTCTTCTGATCATATTAGTACTGCAGGCAGCTGCAGTATTTACAGATTTGTATAGTGCGTCCTCTACATAGTATGCACCTAAAGCTACCTGAAGAAAATTGGTGGTGTGCTTCTGATCATATTAGTACCGCAGGCAGCTGTACTATTTACAAATTAGTGTAGTGCGTCCTCTGCACAGTGTGCACCTAAAGCTACCTGAAGAAAATTGGTGGTGTTCTTCTGATCCTATTAGTACCGCAGGCAGCTGTAGTAACTACAAGTTAGTGTAGTGCGTCCTCTGCTCAGTGTGCACCTAAAGATACCTGAAAAAAAATGGTGGTATTCTTCTGGTCCTTTTAGTACCGCAGGCAGCTGCAGTATTTACAAGTTAGTGTCGTGCGTCCTCTGCACAGTGTGCAACTAAAGCTACCTGAACAAAATTGGTAGTGTTCTTCTGATCCTATTAGTACCGCAGGCAGCTGCAGTATTTACAAGTTAGTGTAGTGCGTCCTCTGCATAGTGTGCACCTAAAGCTACCTGAAGAAAATTGGTGGTGTTCTTCTGATCATATTAGTACCGCAGGCAGCTGTAGTATTTACAAATTAGTGTAGTGCATCCCCTGCACAGTGTACACCTAAAGCTACCTGAAGAAAATTGGTGGTGTTCTGATCCTATTAGTACCGCAGGCAGCTGCAGTATTTACAAGTTAATGTAGTGCATCCTCTGCACAGTGTGCACCTAAAGCTACCTGAAGAAAATTGGTGGTGTTCTTCTGATCCTCTTAGTACCGCAGGCAGCTGCAGTATTTACAAGTTAGTGTAGTGCGTCCTCTGCACAGTGTGCACCTAAAGCTACCTGAACAAAATTGGCGGTGTTCTTCTGATCCTCTTAGTACCGCAGGCAGCGACAGTATTTACAAGTTAGTGTAGTGCGTCCTCTGCACAGTGTGCAAATAAAGCTACCTGAAGAAAATTGGTGGTGTTCTTCTGATCCTATTTGTACTGCAGGCAGCTGCAGTATTTACAGATTAGTATAGTGCGTCCTCTGCATAGTATGCACCTAAAGCTACCTGAAGAAAATTGGTGGTGTGCTTCTGATCCTATTAGTACCGCAGGCAGCTGTAGTATCTACAAGTTAGTGTAGTGCATCCTCTGCTCAGTGTGCACCTAAAGCTACCTGAAGAAAATTGGTGGTATTCTTCTGGTCCTATTAGTACCGCAGGCAGCTGCAGTATTTACAAGTTAGTGTAGTGCGCAGGGGCGGATCCAGAGTCTAGTCTCGGGAGGGGCACTGGCAGAAAAAAAGGTGTTGCTTACAGGGCCAGATTAAGAGCAACATGGGCCTGGTGCTAAGGATTTTGGTGGGCCTTTTTATGGAAATAAATAAAATGAAAACACAAACAATTTTTTGTTAAATTTAAATTAAAGAGAGAGAGGGGTGTGAGACGGTGGTTGAGAGGGGGGGGTGATAGCGAGATGGGGGGGTTGAAAGAGAAGGGATGAGTGGGAGGGGGAAAGAGAGAGAAAGGGGGTGAATAAGAGAGAGAGAGGGGGTGAGAGAGGGGACGAGAGAGAGGGGGTGAGAAAAAGGGGAATAGAGAGAGGGTGAAAGAGAGAGAGGGTGGTAGGGGGTGAAAAGGGTGAGAGAGAGAACAGGGTGAAAGAGAGGGGATGAGAGAGAGAGGGGGTGAGGGGGGTAAAAGAGAGAGGGGGGTGGGAGTGAGTGGGTGAGTCTGTGGGAGGCACAGCATAGTACATAACATGGGGGGGGATAGCACCGTACATTACATGGTTGGCACAACACATTACATGGTGGATACATGGATACAGCACATTTAATGGTGGGCAAAGCACAGTACATTACATGGTGGGCACAGCACATTACACGGTTGGCACTGCCCAATACAGCACATTACTAGGTAGGCACAGTTCATTATATGGTGGGCACAGCACATGACATGGTTGGTACTACACAACACAGCACATTGCATGGTGGGAACAACAGCACATGCACACGGTGGGCACAGGACCTTATATGATGGGCACAGCACATGACATGGTGGGCACTGCACATTACAAGTGGGCACTGCACATTATATGGTGGGCACAGCATATTATATGGTGGGTATTGCACATGGCATGGTGGGCACTGCACAGCACATGACAAGGTGGGCACTGCATGACACCACATGACACAGTGGGCACTGCACGACACAGCACATTACATTGTAAGCACAGCACATTAAATGGTGGACACCGCACATGACATGGTGAGCCCTGCACAGTACATTCCATTGTGGGTACTGCGCGGCACATGCCATGGTGGACAATCTACAGCACATTACATGGTGAGTACAGCACATTAGATGGTAGGCATTGCATGGTGCAGCACATGACATGGTGGGTTCTGGCGTGCGTTGTGTACAGGAAGATGGGTTCTGGCGTGCGTTGTGTACAGGAAGGTGGGTTCTGGCGTGCGTTGTGTACAGGAAGGTGGGTTCTGGCGTGCGTTGTGTACAGGAAAGTGGGTTCTGGCGTGCTTTATGTACAGGAAGGTGGGTTCTGGCGTGTGTTATGTACAGGAAGGTGGGTTCTGGCGTGCTTTATGTACAGGAAGGTGGGTTCTGGCGTGCGGTGTGTACAGGAAGGTGGGTTCTGGCGTGCGGTGTGTACAGGAAGGTGGGTTCTGGCATACGGTGTGTACAGGAAGGTGGGTTCTGGCGTGCGGTGTGTACAGGAAGGTGGGTTCTGGCATGCGGTGTGTACAGGAAGGTGGGTTCTGGCGTGCGTTATGTACAGGAAAGTGGGTTCTGGCGTGCTTTATGTACAGGAAGGTGGGTTCTGGCGTGCGGTGTGTACAGGAAGGTGGGTTCTGGCGTGCGGTGTGTACAGGAAGGTGGGTTCTGGCGTGCTCTATGTACAGGAAGGTGGGTTCTGGCGTGCGTTGTGTACAGGAAGGTGGGTTCTGGCGTGCGGTGTGTACAGGAAGGTGGGTTCTGGTGTATGTTATGTACAGGAAGGTGGGTTCTGGCGTGCGGTGTGTACAGGAAAGTGGGTTCTGGCGTGCTTTATGTACAGGAAGGTGGGTTCTGGCGTGCAGTGTGTACAGGAAGGTGGGTTCTGGCGTGTGGTGTGTACAGGAAGGTGGGTTCTGGCGTGCGTTATGTACAGGAAGGTGGGTTCTGGCGTGCTTTATGTACAGGAAGGTGGGTTCTGGCGTGCGGTGTGTACAGGAAGGTGGGTTCTGGCGTGCGGTGTGTACAGGAAGGTGGGTTCTGGCATACGGTGTGTACAGGAAGGTGGGTTCTGGCGTGCGGTGTGTACAGGAAGGTGGGTTCTGGCATGCGGTGTGTACAGGAAGGTGGGTTCTGGCGTGCGTTATGTACAGGAAAGTGGGTTCTGGCGTGCTTTATGTACAGGAAGGTGGGTTCTGGCGTGCGGTGTGTACAGGAAGGTGGGTTCTGGCGTGCGGTGTGTACAGGAAGGTGGGTTCTGGCGTGCTCTATGTACAGGAAGGTGGGTTCTGGCGTGCGTTGTGTACAGGAAGGTGGGTTCTGGCGTGCGGTGTGTACAGGAAGGTGGGTTCTGGTGTATGTTATGTACAGGAAGGTGGGTTCTGGCGTGCGGTGTGTACAGGAAAGTGGGTTCTGGCGTGCTTTATGTACAGGAAGGTGGGTTCTGGCGTGCAGTGTGTACAGGAAGGTGGGTTCTGGCGTGTGGTGTGTACAGGAAGGTGGGTTCTGGCGTGCGTTATGTACAGGAAGGTGGGTTCTGGCGTGCTTTATGTACAGGAAGGTGGGTTCTGGCGTGCGGTGTGTACAGGAAGGTGGGTTCTGGCGTGCCTTATGTACAGGAAGGTGGGTTCCGGCGTGCTTTATGTGCAGGAAGGTGGGTTCTGGCGTGTGGTGTGTACAGGAAGGTGGGTTCTGGCGTGCGGTGTGTACAGGAAGGTGGGTTCTGGCGTGCTTTATGTACAGGAAGGTGGGTTCTGGCGTGCGTTGTGTACAGGAAGGTGGGTTCTGGCGTGCGGTGTGTACAGGAAGGTGGGTTCTGGCGTGCGGTGTGTACAGGAAGGTGGGTTCTGGTGTATGTTATGTACAGGAAGGTGGGTTCTGGCATGCGGTGTGTACAGGAAAGTGGGTTCTGGCGTGCTTTATGTACAGGAAGGTGAGTTCTGGCGTGCGGTGTGTACAGGAAGGTGGGTTCTGGCGTGTGGTGTGTACAGGAAGGTGGGTTCTGGCGTGCGTTATGTACAGGAAGGTGGGTTCTGGCGTGCTTTATGTACAGGAAGGTGGGTTCTGGCGTGCGGTGTGTACAGGAAGGTGGGTTCTGGCGTGCCTTATGTACAGGAAGGTGGGTTCCGGCGTGCTTTATGTACAGGAAGGTGGGTTCTGGCGTGTGGTCTGTACAGGAAGGTGGGTTCTGGCGTGCGGTGTGTACAGGAAGGTGGGTTCTGGCGTGCTTTATGTACAGGAAGGTGGGTTCTGGCGTGCGGTGTGTACAGGAAGGTGGGTTCTGGCGTGCGGTGTGTACAGGAAGGTGGGTTCTGGTGTATGTTATGTACAGGAAGGTGGGTTCTGGTGTATGTTATGTACAGGAAGGTGGGTTCTGGCGTGCGGTGTGTACAGGAAGGTGGGTTCTGGTGTATGTTATGTATAGGAAGGTGGGTTCTGGCGTGCGGTGTGTACAGGAAGGTGGGTTCTGGTGTATGTTATGTAAAGGAAGGTGGGTACTGGTGTATGTTATGTACAGGAAGGTGGGTTCTGGCGTGCGTTGTGTACAGGAAGGTGGGTTCTGGTGTATGTTATGTACAGGAAGGTGGGTTCTGGTGTATGTTATGTACAGGAAGGTGGGTTCTGGTGTATGTTATGTACAGGAAGGTGGGTTCTGGCGTGCGTTGTGTACAGGAAGGTGGGTTCTGGTGTATGTTATGTACAGGAAGGTGGGTTCTGGTGTATGTTGTGTACAGGAAGGTGGGTTCTGGTGTATGTTATGTGCAGGAAGGTGGGTTCTGGTGTATGTTATGTACAGGAAGGTGGGTTCTGGCGTGCGTTGTGTACAGGAAGGTGGGTTCTGGTGTATGTTATGTACAGGAAGGTGGGTTCTGCTGTATGTTATGTACAGGAAGGTGGGTTCTGGTGTATATTATGTACAGGAAGGTGGGTTCTGGTGTATGTTATGTACAGGAAGGTGGGTTCTGGTGTATGTTATGTACAGGAAGGTGAGTTCTGGTGTATGTTATGTAAAGGGTTCAAGAGAACACTAGGTACAGAGTCCATTCATCCATGTACATCCCAATACTGCACCTCTCCTCCACTGCTAATAACTTCTGCAATCCACACACCTCTCCTCTCCCCTCATCTTCCCATCCCCCAAAGCTCCACCATCCTCCACATGATTACCTTTGTAAAAGAACTTTTCTGTAAACTCCTTTTCAGCTTCTGAATGGCCTGACCAGATAGGAGATAAGGATCGTGATGCAGAGCAAGGAGGCTGTTTAAGGAGCCATGGGAGAGCTGCTCTACCCCCACTTTCAATTAATGCAGAAACTGAAAGCTGAAAAAACATGCCTTGGTACCTTTTCCCCAGCCAGCAATGTAGGAATGCCTCTTCCCGTATACACTGGTTGCTTGACAAAGGGGCGGGTATGAGTAGTAGTCCCGCCCATATCTGACATCACAGCTCTCATCTGACAGGTGAAGTCTCTAGTCCACACTGCACAGTGGACATTCAGATGGCTTGCTCATCCATCCCATTCCCTGGCTGTGCTGGATGTTATACCAGCAACAGAATGTGTATGCTCCCCTCTCCCTCTCTATAGCAGGCCCCGGAGGGGGGAAGGGGGGGCCGGCCAGGCAGGCCCCTTGGGACGCTCGGGCCCCTTACAGGAATACTGCCTGTAGCGGCCCTGCTGACGTCACTCATTGCTAGATGCCAGGCGGCCCTGGCATTAGCAACGAGTGCAGGGAAGAGGCTCCACCCGCCTCCTCCTCCTGGTATCCTGTTCAGCCGCAGTCAGTGGGAGTCTCTCTTGGTGCCGCTGATCGACTGATGTGAGAGAGACTCAGTCAGAGGCAGCGCAGCAGCGGCACCTGTGACAAATCAATCAACATGTCAGTGGCAGTGCTACTCTTTCGGGGGTGGCAATTGCCCTGTTGCCCCCCCCTGGATCCGCCCCTGGTAGTGCGTCCTCTGCACAGTGTGCAACTAAAGCTACCTGAATAAAATTGGTGGTGTTCTTCTGATCCTATTAGTACCGCAGGCAGCTGCAGTATTTACAAGTTAGTGTAGTGCGTCCTCTGCATAGTGTCTACCTTAAGCTACCTGAAGAAAATTGGTGGTGTTCTTCTGATCCTCTTAGTACTGCAGGCAGCTGCAGTATTTACAAGTTAGTGTAGTGCGTCCTCTGCACAGTGTGCACCTAAAGCTACTTAAAGAAAATTGGTAGTGTTCTTCTGATCCTATTAGTACCGCAGGCAGCTGCAGTATTTACATGTTAGTGTAGTGCGTCCTCTGCACAGTGTGCACCTAAAGCTACCTGAAGAAAATTGGTGGGGTTCTTCTGATCATATTAGTACTGCAGGCAGCTGCAGAATTTACAGATTAGTATAGTGCGTCCTCTGCATAGTATGCACCTAAAGCTACCTGAAGAAAATTGGTGGTGTGCTTCTGATCCTATTAGTACTGCAGGCAGCTGTAGTATTTACAAATTAGTGTAGTGTGTCCTCTGCACAGTGTGCACCTAAAGCTACCTGAAGAAAATTGGTGGTGTTCTTCTGATCCTCTTAGTACCGCAGGCAGCTGCAGTATTTACAAGTTAGTGTAGTGCATCCTCTGCACAGTGTGCACCTAAAGCTACTTAAAGAAAATTGGTAGTGTTCTTCTGATCATATTAGTACCGCAGACAGCTGCAGTATTTACAAGTTAGTGTAGTGCATCCTCTGCACAGTGTGCAACTAAAGCTACCTGAAGAAAATTAGTGGTGTTCTTGTGATCCTATTAGTACTGCAGGCAGCTGCAGTATTTACAGATTAGTATAGTGCGTCCTCTGCATAGTATGCACCTAAAGCTAACTGAAGAAAATTGGTGGTGTTCTTCTGATCCTCTTAGTACCGCAGGCAGCTGCAGTATTTACAAGTAAGTGTAGTGCGTCCTCTGCACAGTGTGCACCTAAAGCTACTTAAAGAAAATTGGTAGTGTTCTTCTGATCATATTAGTACTGCAGGCAACTGCAGTATTTACAGATTAGTATAGTGCGTCCTCTACATAGTATGCACCTAAAGCTACCTGAAGAAAATTGGTGGTGTGCTTCTGATCCTATTAGTACCGCAGGCAGCTGTACTATTTACAAATTAGTGTAGTGCGTCCTCTGCACAGTGTTCACCTAAAGCTACCTGAAGAAAATTGGTGGTGTTCTTCTGATCCTATTAGTACCGCAGGCAGCTGTATTAACTACAAGTTAGTGTAGTGCGTCCTCTGCTCAGTGTGCACCTAAAGATACCTGAAGAAAATTGGTCGTATTCTTCTGATCCTATTAGTACCGCAGGCAGCTGCAGTATTTACAAGTTAGTGCAGTGCGTCCTCTGCACAGTGTGCAACTAAAGCTACCTGAACAAAATTGGTGGTGTTCTTCTGATCCTGTTAGTAGCGCAGGCAGCTGCAGTATTTACAAGTTAGTGTAGTGCGTCCTCTGCATAGTGTGCACCTAAAGCTACCTGAAGAAAATTGGTGGTGTTCTTCTGATCCTATTAGTACCGCAGGCAGCTGTAGTATTTACAAATTAGTGTAGTGCGTCCCCTGCACAGTGTACACCTAAAGCTACCTGAAGAAAATTGGTGGTGTTCTTCTGATCCTATTAGTACCGCAGGCAGCTGCAGTATTTACAAGTTAATGTAGTGCATCCTTTACACAGTGTGCACCTAAAGCTACCTGAAGAAAATTGGTGGTATTCTTCTGGTCCTATTAGTACCGCAGGCAACTGCAGTATTTACAATTTAGTGTAGTGCGTCCTCTGCACAATGTGCAACTAAAGCTACCTGAACAAAATTGGGTGTTCTTCTGATCCTATTAGTACTGCAGGCAGCTGTAGTATTTACAAGTTAGCGTAGTGCGTCCTCTTCTCAGTGTGCACTTAAAGCTACCTGAAGAAAATTGGTGGTGTTCTTCTGATCCTATTAGTACCGCAAGCAGCTGCAGTATTTACAAGTTAGCGTAGTGCGTCCACTTCTCAGTGTGCACTTAAAGCTACCTAAAGAAAATTGATGGTGTTCTTCTGATCCTATTAGTACCGCAGGCAGCTGTAGTATTTATAAGTTAGTTTAGTGCGTCTTCTGCACAGTGTGTACCTAAAGCTACCTGAACAAAATTGGTGTTGTTCTTCTAATCCTATTAGTACCACAGGCAGCTGTAGTATTTACAAATTAGTGTAATGCGTCCTCTGCACAGTGTGCACCTAAAGCTACCTGAACAAAATTGGTGGTGTTCTTCTGATTCTATTAGCACTGCAGGCAGCTGTAGTACTTACAAGTTAGTGTAGTGCATCCTCTGCACAGTGTGCACCTAAAGCTACCTGAAGAAAATTGATGGTGTTCTTCTGATCCTATTAGTACCGCAGGCAGCTGTAGTACTTACAAGTTAGTGTAGTGCATCCTCTGCACAGTGTGCACCTAAAGCTACCTGAAGAAAATTGGTGGTGTTCTTCTGATCCTATTGGTACCACAGGCAGGCAGCTGCAGTATTTACAGTTAGTGTACTGCGTCCTCTGCACAGTGTGCACCTAAAGCTACCTTAAGACAATTGCTGTTGTTCTGCTCCTAATAATACCACAGGCAGGCAGCTACAGTATTTACAGTTAGTGTAGTGCGTCCTCTGCACAGTGTGCACCTAAAGCTACCTGAAGAAATTGGGGGTCTTCTTCCAATCCTATTAGTACCTCAGGCAGCTGTAGTATTTACAAGTTAGTGTAGTGCATCCTCTGCACAGTGTGCACCTAAAGCTACCTGAAGACAATTGCTGTTGTTCTGATCCTATTAATACCACAGGCAGGCAGCTACAGTATTCAGAGTTAGTGTACTGTGTCCTCTGCACAGTGTGCACCTGAAGCTACCTGAAGAAAATTGGTGGTGTTCTTCTGATCCTATTAGTACCACAGGCAGGCAGCTACAGTATTTACAGTTAGTGTACTGTGTCCTCTGCACAGTGTGCACCTAAAGCTACCTGAAGAAAATTGGTGGTGTTCTTCTGATCCTATTAGTACCACAGGCAGGCAGCTGCAGTATTTACAGTTAGTGTACTGCATCCTCTGCACAGTTTGCACCTAAAGCTACCTGAAGACAATTGCTGTTGTTCTGATCCTATTAATACCACAGGCAGGCAGCTACAGTATTTAGAGTTATGCCCCGTACACACGGTCGGACTTTGTTCGGACATTCCGACAACAAAATCCTAGGATTTTTTCCGACGGATGTTGGCTCAAACTTGTTTTGCGTACACACGGTCGCACAAAGTCATTGGAATTTCCGATCGCCAACAACGCGGTGACGTCAAGCACGTACGACGAGACTAGAAAAGGCCAGTTCAGAACCAAGCGTGTCACCCTTTGGGCTCCTTTTGCTAATCTCGTGTTAGTAAAAGTTTGGTGAGAGACGATTCGTGTTTTTTCAGACTCGTGGTTTTCAGATCGTTTTCTGCCGTTCAGTTTGTGCTTGTGGGTTTGTATCTGCTCTTCAGTGTGTTCAAGCAAGTTCCGCGTGACTTTTAGTCATTGTATTCTTGTTCGTTTGTTACTGTTTTTCAGGTCGCTCTTCACAGGCCTTGCTGTTCTTCAGTGCGTTCTGTTACTTCGTTCTGAGCAGCCAACCGTTTTCTAGCCATGTTGCGTATACCTACTCCTCGTAGAGTTCGTGCTGTGCGGGGGCTTGGTGTTGGGGTCCTGACCTTGACACAAGTCCAGTCCATGAACAGGGTGGGGAGGAGTTCATGGACCAAGAATTGGTTGCTTCAGCGTGACTAGTTCTCTCATATGCCTTTCTCAGGATGACGGACCCCGTGTTTCACCGGCTGTTGGCTTCGCTGACCCCTTATATTAGCAGGCAGGATACCTGCATGAGGCAAGCCATCACTCCGGAGCAGAGGTTGGTCGCTACCCTGCGGTATTTGGCGACAGGGAGAAGTCTGCAGGACTTGAAGTTCTCGACAGGCATCTCCCCCCAGGCTCTGGGTATCATCATCCCAGAGACCTGTTCTGCCATCATACAGGTCCTGCAGAAGGAGTATATGAAGGTAAGATTTTTATCCTTTAATATCACATTTCATTGTATTTAATATGTGCTAATATATTGTATTTCTTTCCTCATTCCCTAATTACCATGATTGTAATATGCTGTGAATGTCTCCTTTGTCCTCATGCATGCTGGATTTTTATGTAATTAATTTTTTAGGGCCTTCATACAGATTGTCCTTCAATAACCTCCCCAGAATGTTCTCTCCTGGCCCTATATTCACCTCATGTAGTCACTTAACAATGTATTTTATCAGCTCTATAGTAGTGCTTTACCCCAAACACCCCCTAAAATGTTTTGAAATGTTATTTTACCTTTAAATTCAGGCAGAGTGGCAGAGGCTTTTTTTGTGGTGTCCCCAAATCATTTTTAGTAACCCTCCCTCCCCCAACTGCTAAGTCAGCTGATACCAATTCTCTATCTATCCTCAATCTATCTGCTGACTTTGCCAAAGCCATACACACTATACCCATCTCTTTTGTGCTCTGATTTATGGATGATTTCCTCAAAGCATGTAGTGCAAGGGCCTGCCTGTATACTTTCCATTGGTACTGTTTGAATTTTTAAGATACTATTATTATCTTGTGTCAGGTAATAGCAGAATGTTCAAATGTGCTCAAATGTGTACAATGTGTATTTATATCTTTGTATTCGGACACTTCTTACCTGTCCAGTGGGCTGCCAATAGTGTAACTGAGGGGCTGTTCCAAGTAATACCCTGTATTTAGGCATTCATCTTTCTGAAGTGAAGAGGGTTACCTGTCCAAGATTTCCACACCCCCCATAATATTCGAAATGGCCCATGAGAGGGGGGGAGGGGGAATATGATAGGTGTACCTTATACTTTGGTGTTGTTAAATTCCCCTTAATAAATGCTATCTGGAGGTTGCCCCAGAATGTTTGTGCCTAATATGCTTGCCATGTTTCTGAGCAAAAATAGTAATTATTTTTTTTTTCCTCAACAGTTTCCTTCCACGCCACAGGAATGGCAGACTGTGGCCTCCCGATTTGCCCAGCGGTGGGACTTTCCTAACTGCGGAGGGGCAATTGATGGGAAACATGTCCACATCATCCCACCACCCAACTCGGGGTCGTACTATTTCAACTATAAGGGGTTCAATAGTATTGTGATGTTGGCGGTGGTGTCGGCTAATTATGACTTCTTGTATGTGGACGTGGGGAAGAATGGCCGGATGTCCGATGGTGGAGTCATCGCCCAGATGGAGTTCTACAGGCATCTCCAGAATGGCAGCTTGGACTTGCCAGCTCCAGAGGACAATGTGGAAGGACTCCCATTCGTGTTCGTTGCTGATGAAGCGTTTGCGCTGGGGGACCACCTGATGCGGCCATTCCCGATGAGGACCCTCACCCCGGAACAGAGGGTTTTTAATCACCGGCTGGCCAGAGCCCAAAGAGTGGTGGAGAACACATTTGGAATCCTGGCCAGCCGGTTCCACCTATTTCTGACACCTATCCATATGGCGGAGTATAAACTGAACCATATTATACTGGCGTGCTTTATTCTCCATAACTTTTTAAGGAAACATTCGGCCAACTATGCTGGCTCAGTTGGGCCTGAGGCCGGAGTGATACCTGAAACACTGACAGCACTTGAAAGCATCCGTCCTGGCTTGCCCTCCCTGAGTGCCCGTGATGTTCGGTTACGATACCTGGAGTTCTTTGCGGGTAGGGGGGCCATCAATATGCCTTCAAATTTGTAAAGCCTTTTTCCAATAAAACAAAAAAAAAACAAAATTCTTTGTGGACATTTACTGCTTGTGTTTGTTTTAGCTGACCCTGACAGCAACGTGTGGAGTCGTGAAAATGGCGTGATTGTGTAACCTTATACAAAGCACTGTTGGCTGTTATATAATAAAGGCGTATACACTTTTTATACTACAAGTGCTCTTGAAACTGCAATGAAAATGCTCTTGTAGTGCAAAGAAGATTTGCCCTTAGGAAATAACCACCATTTTCTACGAAAACAGCAATTACATCACCACAAAAGTATTGTAGCGTTGAGACAATAATCCACACATTCTTGATTAACAAACTTTTTAATACCTGCACAATCACATGTGCATTTAGAAACGGTTTTTAAAACAAACCAACATATTTGTTGTATAACAATTTTTGGGGTGGCATTATCAAAAATAGAAATGTCCATTTACGATAAAACAGGCCTGTGTAAAACCAACAAGAAAGACAAAAAACTTGAACTTACAAAGTTCACATATGGTAAAACCTGAAGGCAATATCAGACATGAGTATTTAGGAACTGTGTTTGATATTGCGTTCAGATGGGGTCAAATTTGGAAGATGCACACCAATTTACGAATGTCAACATGTGCTAGCTGCCATCACGGGGGATCAAGGGACGTATTTTGGGGGAGCAAGCCCTTCCTCACCGCTACTTTATTATTGAGGAAGGGGTTGCACCCCCAAAACGCGTCCATTGATCTCCCGTGATGGCAGATAGCACATGTTGGCACACTGTGTGCATCCTCCAAATTTGGCTTTTCGAAACATTTCAAAAATATTTTAAACATTGTACCAAACAAAAGTGATTTTGTGGGGTATTAAATTCGCCCCAAAACATCAATGATATTATTATTTTTTTTAATAACATCATTGATTTTTGTCTTGATGTTCTCCAATTCGAAATTACACCCCATGATCTCCCCGATCAGGATCTGGGCACTTTCTGATGTGAAAGGATCTCGATCCCTAACATCACGATCACCAAAAAAGAGAGAAACCAAACAAAAACAGGTATCAAAAATCTGCCAGCATCCATCTCTTACCTGAGCCTGTGGTCGCAGACACTCACCTGTTGTGGTGCCAATTTCCACCACATCTTCTTCCTCCTCCTGCTCCGCTTGTGTTGGGGGTATTTCACCTTCTTCCACAGGTGGGGGGTCTCTGGTCTCCTCGGATGAGGGGTGTCCTCCGAGTCTTTTCTCCCCTATGTAAAACAAAAATGGTATAATTAGCACACAGTGATTTGATGGCAGAACTATAAATAGGAAACATTGCTTGGAAGTGGGGTACAATTGTCAATTTTAGCAGAGTTCCAAGATGTCGCTTGTTTATTGTCCTTTGTCAACCTGCAATACTTTACCTGTTTAGTACAAGCTTCACAGATGGAGACCCCCCTATAGTATACACTGGAGCACCTGTGTGCCCCCCCTAATAAAAATGGTGTTCTTGTGTCCCACACTAGTGCTCCAGCGTCCAGATGTGAAAACAGCTGCTCAGTGTCCTCTCCTTACACAGAATCTAGTTTGCATTTCATTCTAGTAACAAACCCATCTACACAACCAAATATTTTGCATCCAAGTAGGCCCTAAAAAATGTAGGAAAATGCATATGGCCTAAACAGGGCGAAAAAAAAAAATGTTTGATACAAACGAATAATGGGCCCATGAACATTAAAATTGACATTTTAAACTGTACAGTTAAGAAAAGCATATGGAGCAGCACGAACGTAATAAAGACAAAAAGAATAGGAACACAGCACAACTACTTACTTTTTTGCAGCACTCTCCGGATCTTTCGGTACTGCTCGGGCTCTCTTAATTTTAGGTCCGACCACCGCTTCCTGAGCTGATCTTTCGATCGTCGTACCCCAAAATTCCGGTGCAGACTTTTGACCACTTTCGCCATGATCTTGGCCTTTCTGATATTGGGGTTGGGGTAAGGCCCATACTTTCCGTCATAATCAGCCTTCTTCAGCATGTCCACCATCTCCAACATCTCCCCAAAGGACATATTTGTGGCCTTAAATCGTCTCCTTCTGGATCAGGACGTGTCCGGATCCGGGCTTTCTTCCTCCTCCTCCTTGTTGCTGTAATTAGCACGCACCTGCTCTGACTCCGCCATGTGCTCTTCACCCACTGCGCCGAACGAAAAGGGGCGGGGAATAGACTAGAAAGAACGTCAGGGGTGGACGGAGTTACACGCATGCGCAGTGTGTATAAAGCGTAACACGCGTGCGTAGTACATACGATCTGTGAGCGGACGAAGGAGCATTGGACGCGCCGATCGTAAGAACGAAGGTAAGAGACAAACTTGTGCCTATACTGCTTCTAGATTGAGGCCTATATTGTAACAAGATTAGGAGAGTTTTGTCTGACATTAGGCTTTGTCTTGTGTTGTGTCTTGCAGTGAACATGGATATCTTATTAAAAGATAATGACTTCATGTCACTATTCATTGATATGTTAAGGGAGCTGCCATGTTTGTGGGAGATCAACAACCCACATTACAAGAACCAAACAAAGAGGAAGGCAGCACTGGATAAATTGTGGGAAATTGTGAAGCAGGTGATCCCCACGGCAGACATCACATTTTTGAAGATCTTAATTGGTGGCCTGAGGAGCACATATATAAGGGAGCGCCAGAAAGTCCAGGATTCGCAGAGATCCAGAACAGCAGATGACATCTATGTCCCCAGAATGTGGTACTATGACAGGCTGCATTTTCCGGCAGGCCAGACTGAACCCAGGCCATCCCTCTCCAGTCTTCCTTCCACGCTTCCTTCCCCTCCAGCTGAGGCTTCTGACGCCCAACCTGGGCCTTCCAGGCAGCAACATGTGGAGGAGCCCAGATTGAGCCAGGTATAGCATTCCTCTAAATATTGCTGGTTGTCCAATCAATGATGTTGCCTAGATGTTAGTTTGGAGTACTAATTTAGGATTGTGATTGATGATGCAAAAACTAAAACCATGTCCCTTTTTCATACACAGGGAAGTCTCAGCCAGGAGGTGGCCGGGCCGAGCAGGCTGCCTGATCTGCAGGTACCTCCCCAACACCTGGAAAGAGAAAGTGGCAGGAGCAGGAGTGCCCTAGAGGAGGCTGCCATAGGCCTCTTTTGGAGGGCTACAGAGGTCCTGGGAGCACCACACACCGTGGAGGAGGACATTGCTGCCATCATTGCCTCTAAAATGCAGAGGATGGAGGAGGGACAACAACTCATGTGTGAGTCGCTCATATTGGAGGCTCTTAATAAAGGTATGAGGGGCCAAATTACATCTCAGACACACCTTTGCGAACTCACAGATGGTCCTCCTCCTCCTCATGCAGGTCCTCCTCCTCCTTCTCCTCCTCCTCCAGGTCCTCCCAGTCCTCCTCCTCCTCCAGGTCCTACTCCTCCTCCTGCCACATCTCCAACAGCACAGCCACAGCCCGGAAGGAAGCGTGGAAGGAAGACCAGAAAGTGAGGACCCTGGATCCAGTCTGGTCGGCCAAAAGATGCAGCCTCTTGTGGTATCACAGCCTGGGGACACAGATGTCATCTGCTGCTTTCCGGATCTCTGGGACTTCAGGACCAGACTGGCCTCCCTTACATATGGACTCCTCAGGCCACCAATTTTGATGTTCAAGAATTGATGTCTGCCCTGCTGGTCCCAGGCTTCGCTAATTTCTGCTGTTTATTCAGTGTTGCCTCCCTCTTTGTTTGGTTCTGAGCCCTTAATAAAGGAATTTTGTTTTGAATTATACTTGCCTATGTGTGTTTTACTTCAAAAAGGACAGTTTGTTTGTGAGGATTCAGGTACATTTCAAAAATACAATGTGAAATTAATAAGGGACACCAACAACAAACAATCTCCTTGAGATTAAATAATAAAAGATATCAATGGTGTTGTGGTAACTTGACACACAAAACACACACAAAAATAGTCTGTAGTAAAAATAAAAATAACATTAAACAAAGATCAGCCTTGGAAAAAATACAAACATAAAATCTAAACCAAAAATGGCTTTAAATCACAAAAAAAAGAAAAAAAAAAAAATTCTGTCAGATGTGACAAATAACAATATATTCCCGGAATCCCAAGAAAAAAACACAAAAATAAGTTTGTGAGAAGTGTGTGTGAATATGAGCAGCAAAACTACTTAATTCTTGTCACATTATAAAGAAGAAGAGAGTGCGCTGTATTAAACCATTTTTAACATTGCAGCATGACGAAAGTGCTGTATCCATTGCGAACGCTAAGTTTACCAGACCGAGCTGTTCCGTGTCGGAATTTCTTCTGAGCATGCGTGGCACTTTGTGCGTCGGAAAAGGCCACACACGGTCGGAATTGACACGATCGGATTTTGTTGTCGGAAAATTTTATCTCCTGCTCTCAAACTTTGTGTGTCGGAAAATCCGATGAAAAATGTCCGATGGAGCCCACACACGGTCGGAATTTCCAACAACACGCTCCGATCGGACATTTTCCATCGGAAAATCCGACCGTGTGTACGGGGCATTAGTGTACTGTGTCCTCTGCACAGTGTGCACCTAAAGCTACCTGAAGAAAATTGGTGGTGTTCTTATGATCCTATTAGTACCACAGGCAGGCAGCTGCAGTATTTACAGTTAGTGTACTGTGTCCTCTGCACAGTGTGCACCTAAAGCTACCTGAAGAAAATTGCTGGTGTTCTTATGATCCTATTAGTACCACAGGCAGGCAGCTGCAGTATTTACAGTTAGTGTACTGTGTCCTCTGCACAGTGTGCACCTAAAGCTACCTGAAGAAAATTGGTGGTGTTCTTCTAAATCTATTAGTACCACAGGCAGGCAGCTGCAGTATTTACAGTAAGTGGACTGCGTCCCCTGCACAGTGTGCACCTAAAGCTATCTGAAGACAATTTCTGTTGTTCGGCTCCTATTAATACCACAGGCAGGCAGCTACAGTATTTACAGTTAGTGTACTGTTCCCTCTTCACAGTGTGCACCTAAAGCTACCTGAAGAAAATTGGTGGTGTTCTTCTGATCCTATTAGTACCACAGGCAGGCAGTTGATTCTGCTAGCTGCAGTATTAGTACGTATATACATCCCAGCTTTGTGCAGCTACATCTAAGTGCAGGCCATTAGTATGTCTGGAAGGCCAACAAGGAGAGGCAGACAGTCACAAGCCAATCAAAGAGGGCAAGCAGGCTCTATGTCTAGAGGCAACAGTGCTGGTCGTGGAGACGGTGCATCCTCATCAGCACGTGGCCGTGGGTCACGCTTGGCCTTTTTTTTGGCAGCTGGCCGTGTTGAGCCGCAACATGCGGAAGACTTGGTAGAGTGGATGACCAAGCCGTCCTCATCCTCCTCATCCTCTCTCACCCAGGCTAGGGGTACTTTGTCTGGCAAAGCAGCTACCAACGCGGCCACTTCCCTCGGCTCAATGGCATCAGTCACTCCTTCCCTAGCCCCACCATGTCCTCCTGAGGAGTCCCCCGAACTGTTTGACCACAGTGTTGGGTACATGCTCCAGGAGGATGCCCAGCGTTTTGAGGGCTCCGATGATGGTACCCAGCTAGAGGAAGGCAGTAATGTGAGCCCAGATAGAGGGGGTGCCCAAGAAGGACAGCAATCTGGCAGTCATGTTCCCCCAGCTGCAGCACACTGCCAGCTTTGCTCCAGTGATGAGGAGGGAGGGGATGATGAGGTCACTGACTCCACGTGGGTGCCAGATAGGAGAGAGGTGGAGGAGGAGGAGGAGGCACATCTCCAATGAGGCAGGATGCCCTCCATTGGCCAGCTTAAGGGCAGCACACCGACTGCATCACACCACAGAGCTCCGCATGTGCAGGGCGCTGCTGTCTCTGCGCGTTATTCCAAAAGTTCTTTGGTGTGGGCCTTATTTGAGACGAGTGCATCAGATCCCACCGCTGCTATTTGCAACATATGTCTCAAGCGTATCTTGCGTGGCCAAAACATCACCCGCTTGGGAACCACATGCTTGACCAGACATATGTCGACCTGCCATGCAAGCTTGCCTCATTGGCAAGCGTACCTAAAAGACCCACACCAAAGAACAAAGAGGACCTCTCCTTGCTCCTCATCAGCTGGGATCTCCAACCCCACTATACCTTCAGTCCTCTCTGAAACCCACACTGAGAGGAATGAAGGTGTAGAATTAGGTGTGTCACAGCCAAGTACTTGCAGGCAATCTGCTATCGGTACACTTTCGTCAGATTGTACCAGGCAAATTCCCCTGCCCCAGCTGCTGCACCGCCGAAAGAAGTTAGCTCCCAGCCATCCACATGCCCAGCGGTTGAATGCTAGCTTGGCTAAATTGCTAGCACTTCAACTGCTGCCTTTTCAGTTGGTAGACTCTGCCCCCTTCCGTGAGTTTGTGGAATGTGCGGTTCCTCAGTGGCAGGTACCCAAACGCCACTTTTTCTCACGGAAGGCGATTCCGGCTCTCTACCGGCATGTGGAAGGCAATGTCCATGCCTCGCTGGACAGGGCGATCAGCGGTAAGGTGCATATTACCGCTGACTCATGGTCCAGCAGGCATGGACAGGGACGTTATCTATCTTTCACCGCACCCTGGGTGACTCTTCTGGCAGCTGGAAAGGATGCAGGACAGGGTGCAGTAGTGTTGGAGGTTGTTCCGCCACCATGCCTCCAAAATTCTAGTAGTGGTGATTCTGCCACACCCTTCTCCTCCACCCCCTCCTCTTCTTCTTCCTCCATGGCCTCTTCCTGTGCTGATATGTCCTCGGAACCAGCGGTGCTCAGTAGGAGTTCAAGGGGCTACGCAAGCACGCAGGCAAAAAGATGCCATGCGGTGCTTGAGCTGGTGTGCTTGGCAGACAGGAGCCACACTGGGGCAGAGATTCTTTCAGCTCTGCAGGGGCAGTTTAAGAGGTGGTTGACGCCAAGCCAGCTTAAGGCAGGTATGGGGGTTTGCGACAATGGCACCAACCTCCTCTCCTTCCTCCGACCCATGTGCCCTGTTTGGCTCACATCCTTAACTTGGTGGTGCAGCGGTTCTTGGGCAGGTACAAGGGCTTACAGGATGTCCTGAGGCAGGCCAGGAAAGTCTGTGTGCATTTCTGCAGGTCATATAATGCCAGTGCTCGGCTGGCTGACTTCCAAAAGGAATTTAACCTGCCCAAGAACCGCCTAATCTGTGACATGCCCACCAGGTGGAACTCAACGTTGGCCATGCTGCAGTGGCTGCACACGGAGCAGAGGGCCATCAATGAGTACCTATGCGACAATGGCACCAGGACAGGGTCAGTGGACCTTGTTTTTTTTTTTCCCATGCCAGTGGGCTATGATCAGGGATGCATGCACTGTCCTGTCACCATTTGAGGAGGCCACGAGGATGGTGAGCAGTGACAGTGCATGCATCAGTGACACTGTCCCTCTTGTCCACCTGTTGGAGCACACGCTGCATGGAGTAATGGACAGGGCACTTGAGGCAGAACAGAGGGAGGAAGAGGAGGACTTCCTTACCTCTCAAGGCCCTCTTTATCCAGACAGTGTTCCTGTGTGCCCGCCGATCACACAGAAAGAGGACGAGGAGGAGGAGGAGGAGGATTGTGTCAGCATGCAGGTGGAGCCTGGCACTCAGCATCAGCAGCAGTCTTCAAGGGATCATTTACAGTCCAAAGAAACCCATGGACTTGTACGTGGCTGGGAGGATGTGGCTGCGGATAATGTCATCCTTAGTGACCCAGAGGACTCTGGACCGAATGCCTTAGCAAACCTGCGCTGCATGGCCTCCCTGATCCTGCAAAGCCTGCGGAAGGATCCTCGTATTCGTGGTATCAAGGGGAGGGATGATTACTGGCTGGCAACCCTGATCCACGTTACAAGGGTAAGGTTGCGGACCTTATCTTGCCATCACAGAGGGAGCAGAGGATCAAACCTCTTCGGGAGGCCTTGCAGAAAGGTTTGTGCAACACGTTTCCAGAGCCTGGGAGATTACAATTTCCTGGTCCTCCTGGACAACGTGTTGCTGAGGCTTTGGTCAGTCACGGAAAGAGCGGTGGAGAAGGTGGCCATCTGACCGATGTGTCCAGACAATTCTTTAGTCTGCAGCCCCAAGGTCTGATCGGTTCTAGCAACCATCGCCAGCATCTGATTCACATGGTGCAGGATTACCTAGGGGCAAGATCAGACTTGGACACCTTTCCCACCGAAAATCCTCTGGGTTACTGGGTCTTGAGGATGGATCACTGGCCAGAGCTTGCACGGTATGCAACTGAGCTACTGGCTTGTCCTGCATCCAGCGTTCTTTTGGAACGCACATTCAGTGCTGCTGGAGGCTTTGTAACCGATCACAGGGTGCGCCTGTCCACCGAATCGGTCGATCGACTGACTTTCATAAAAATTAATCAGTCTTGGATCACCAGCTATCAAGCACATGATGCTGATGTAACTGATTGATTTTTTTTAATGTGAGATCCCTTCAAGACTGCCTATGCTGATGCTGAGTGACTATCCTGTTATGCTGAGTCACAATCCTCTTCCTCCTCAATTTTCATGCTGATAGCTTGTAAGAACATTTTTTGTTCTGGGTACCACCACCAGTGCCCAAGGGCCAATCTTTCAGCCCCTGTTTAACAGGGGCATATAATTACAATTTTTGATGCAATACTTTGCAGCAGGGCTCATTCCTGTGCTCCAACTATAGTATCTGTGAAGGGTTGCAGTGTTGTGGCATCAGCACCAGTGCCCAAGGCCCAGTTTTTCAGCCCCTGTTTAACAGGGGCATATAATTACAATTTTTGATGCAATACTTTGAAGCAGGGCTCATTCCTGCACTCCAACTATAGTATCTGTGAGGGGTTGCAGTGTTGTGGCACCAGCACCAGTGCCTAAGGCCCAATTTTTCAGGGGCGTATAATTACAATTTTTTATGCAATACTTTGCAGCAGGGCTCATTCCTGCACTCCAACTAGAGTATCTGTGGGTGGTTGCAGTGTTGTGGCATCATCACCAGTGCCCAAGGCCCAATTTTTCAGCCCCTGTTTAACAGGGGCGTGTAATTACAATTTTTTGCAGCAAGGCTCATTCCTGCGCTCCAACTAGAGTATCTGTGAGGGGTTTCAGTGTTGTGGCACCAGCACCAGTGCCCAAGGCCCAAATTTTCAACCCCTGTTTAACAGGGGCGTATAATTACAATTTTTGATGCGATACTTTGCAATACTTTGCAGCAGGGCTCATTCCTGCACTCCAACTAGAGTATCTGTGGATGGTTGCAGTGTTGTGGCACCATCACCAGTGTCCAATGCCCAATTTTTCAGCCCCTGTTTAACAGGGGCGTGTAATTACAATACTTTGCAGCAAGGCTCATTCCTGCGCTCCAACTAGAGTATCTGTGAGGGGTTTCAGTGTTGTGGCACCAGCACCAGTGCCCAAGGCCCAAATTTTCAGCCCCTTTTTAACAGGGGCGTATAATTACAATTTTTGATGCCATACTTTGCAGCAGGGCTCATTCCTGTGCTCCAACTATAACATCTGTGAGGGGTTGCAGTGTTGTGGCACCAGTGCCTAAGGCCCAATTTTTCTGCCCCTGTTCAACAGGGACATGTAATTACAATTCTTGATCTAATATTTCACAGCAGGGCCCATTCCTGCACCCACCAAGAGTAACTGTGAGGGCTTACAGTGTTGTGGCAGCACCACCACCACCACCAAAGGCCCAATTTTTCTGCCCCTGTTCAACAGGTGCATGTAATTACAATTCTTGATATAATATTTCACAGCAGGGCCCGTTCCAGTGCCCACCAAGAGTAAGTGTGAGGACTTACAGTTGTGTGGTACCACCACCAAAGGCCCAATTTGTCTGCCCCTGTTTAACTTGGGCATGTAATTACACTTCTTGATATAATATTTCACAGCAGGGCCCATTCCTGTGCCCATCAAGAGTAACTGTGAGAGCTTACAGTGTTGTGGCACCAGCACCACCGCCACCACCAAAGGCCCAATTTTTCTACCACTGTTCAACAATGGCATGTAATTACAATTCTTGATCTAATATTTCACAGCACAGCCCGTTCCTGCGCCCACCAAGCGTAACTGAGGGCTTACAGTGTTGTGGCAACACCAACACCTAAGGCCCCAATTTCTGCAGAGTATATAGGGCAGGCCCCTACTTTCAAACATCCAACTTACAAACGACTCCTACTTGCAAACGGAAGGAGACAATAGGAAGTGAGATGAAATCTACCCCTAGGAAGGGAAATTCTCTCCTGTAAGAGTTAATATGGGAAAAACGTGTCTCCTCTTCACTGATGCTTTATCACCAATACTTGTTTCACTAAAAACCCCACATTTCATAAAACATTTGCCATTGTGACAGAAAGTGAGGTGAAATCTTCTGAAGAGGTGCACAGACAGCAAAACAAATGTTACAGGGGTGATAACCCTTCCCTATATTTTCCAAAAAGCTTAAAAATAGATTTTTTGGCTGGAGCTACACTTTAAAAATGTACCAGTTCAAAATTACAAACAGATTCTACTTAACAACAAATCTACAGTCCCTGTCTTGTTTGCACCACCTGTATACTGCCGTTCAGAGTATATAGGTCCTGGGAGCCCCACGCCTTACCTTTTTTCAATTTGGGTGCGGGGTTCCCCTTTATATCCATACAAGACCCAAAGGGCCTGGTAATGGACTGGGGGGGTACCCATGCCGTTTGTCTCACTGATTTTCATCCATGTTGCCGGGACCCAACATTACATTAAAGCCGCAAGCAGTTTTTAATGACTTTTATTCCTTTACAAATGTCATTTTGAGCAGGGACTTTCCAAGCACGGGAAACACACGCCACTTTACAGGCATTCTATAGACTCCCCCCAGGTACGATATTTAAAGGAATATTTCACTTTTTTTTCACTTTAAGCATCATTAAAATCACTGCTCCCGAAAAAAAATGACCTTTTTAAAACTTTTTTTGCATTGATACATGTCCCCTGGGGCAGGACCCAGGTCCCCAAACCCTTTTTAGGACAATAGCTTGCATATTAGCCTTTAAAATGAGCACTTTTGATTTCAAACTTTCAAGTCCCATAGACTTTAATGGGGTTCTAATGTTGGCGCAAATTTTTGGTACGTTCGCAGGTTCTGGTGCAAACCGAACCGGGGGGGTGTTCGGCTCATCCCCAAATGTAATATTTCAAATATATGCATTATGCTTTTCATTTAATAACACTCTTTGGGGTTTAAAAAACAAAAAAAGTGTATTGATATAGTATACCCTAAGTGGCAATAGGAACATCTGTAATATAGCTGGTTGCTTTGCTTTTTTATAAATGCAGCCATGAAACATAGAGAGATTTGTCAGAATTACTCCCACAAGAATAGGAATACATTTAAGATACTTTATTTTCAAATATAAACAATACAATTAAAAATATACTTCACTGAGCAGATAAAGTGAAAGCCTGTGTTAGTTGTTATTGGATAGTCAAAATGATAGCAGGTACATGCGGTATTGCTTTTGATACCCCAATGCTTGCCTGCTAAGGCAATAACAGCAAAGAAAAATCTGTCAATGTGTCTCTGTCCAAGATTGTTGTAATCCAAACATGCCAAACAGAACACTTCCCCTGAATTCTACTTATTATACTCTCCCATTTGCTATAAAACTCTCCTTGCCTATGTTCTGTTGAAGCCCTGTTGAAGCTCTACTTGAAGCGTTTTCTCACCTGGACTTGATCAGAGACAATCAATGAAGTCCAGGAGACCAGATACTTCTTCCATTACTTGGAGACACATCAATTGTACACACTCAATATTAAAAAGGAATTTGGAGACCAGGAATCATGAAGCTTACTAAAACTGTTTATACACACAATTATCCTTTAGTGCTGAAGGCAAGTATGTAATGTCAATGATACCTCCTTTTTTTTGCATACAAACTTTTATTCAGGGAAATATGGTGGTACAAAAGAATATTGCATATCAAATATACATTAAGTGATACATTGTAATATTCTATTCAATAGGTTATGAAACAGCATTGTATTTAGAGAATATCAAATTTCTTATACAGACATAAAAAATCGGTATTGGTAATACATTTTTTAATATCAGGTTATTTTAGATTGTGGTTTAGTCAAAAAAGGGTTATTTTAAGTCATTAAGCGGTATATTGTACTGATATCTATCGTGTAACTTGTATCCTTATGCTGAATATTAGACTTATAAAATTAATTGTCTATGGATTGAAATAAAATTTGAGAATATTCAAACCAGGGATCCCATTTTTTTCATAAAATTATGTAGAATTATACAGAATGTGGATTATTTTTTCCATAAGATTTATTGTATTTAATCTTGTCTTCAACTGGTCAATGAGAAATAGGGTGGATTTCCAATGGAATGCAATTAAACAATGAATGGCTAGTGGCTACACATATCGTGTGAATAAGTCTCATTTGTGGTATAGAGATATCTGGGATGGTAGTAAATAATAGGCAATTATTTAAGGTAAGGTTAATATGAATACCAGAGATATTTGTGACACAATCTTCTAGTTGTTTCCAGATATGTGAAATTTTGTCACATTCCCCCAAAAAATGTGAAAAGGATCCAGAGAATGGACAACCTCTGAAAAATGTTGATGGAACAGCTGGAAAAATAGCGTGCAATTTAGTGGGTGTAAGGTACCATCCTGTAAAGAGTTTAACAGCAGTTTCTCTTACTATAAGGGGGTCTTTTACTATAGTGTTGTGGCACTAATTAGCGCTAATTACCATGAATTAGAGCTAATTAGTGCTAAAACGGTATTCACTATAGCGCTGGTAAGAAAATACTCCCAAGATCAAATTTACTGTAGTTCCTTAAAAACAAATAGTGCCCAAACCCGGAGTAGTGCACATGGAAATAATGTTTAGAGCATGATATAATTGCCTAAATGGTATTGAAATATGCGGTATATTGTTTAAAGATAATCTGCTTTTAAACTGTGTGAAAAAGTGATTTCTACACTGAAATATCTTTAAAAGGCTGAGAAGAGATAGATTTCCCGTCTTTGTACAACTAGGTGCCAACACAACTGAGCAAGCTCAGACCTGCAAACAGCTCTCATTTTAGCTCCAATGTTTTTTTTTAACAGGGTGCTATAGTAAATACCAAAATGAGCACTGTGTTAAAGAGTATTTTTTGGCAGTGAAAATCTGCGCTATTATAGTCCACTGCAAATTTTAGCCATTGATTCTAATGGTACAATTGTAACTTCCCCAAATAAATCCTTTTAATGTTGAGATGAAATGTATATTTCTCTGAAATAAATTTTCCTTAAAACATTGCTTTTACTTAATCTATTTTGTTTTAAAGAATGCTAGAATGTGGAATGTTTTGATGTTTTTGTAAAATATATTTTTCTCTGTCACTTTCACTTGTTACTCTCCATCTTACAACAATCTTTACCCAAACTCACACAGGTGTCTTAACAAACCACAAACAATACCATTGCTGATGCAAATTTAAAATGAGTCACAATTTTTTGTGCTTTTTATTATTTCCAAACAATCATAATTTGAGCCAAAAAAGTGATATGTGTACCAACATCAGAAATCAAAATATAATTCCCAAAAATTTGAAGGTAATATTACTATTCTACACTCACCCACAAAGAATCACCAAATTTAACAGAATAAATAAAGAAGAATAACTCTTGAGTAATGTGATTCCACCACCTGTAGTCCAAAGAAATGCAGTATTTATGTGTATTTATGGGTAGGAGCTTTTCATATGTGGCAGCTCTTTGGCTTAGAGGTTAGAACTTCTGCTTAGTCATCCCTGCGTCTGGCTAACATGCTGCTTCATGTAGAGAAGTTGTCTCATCTCCCAGGTCCTAAAAATATGTCTAAATGTAATATTTATGTGTAGGTTCCAACACCATTGTAAATCTTACCAGATGCACTATCTAGCCAAAAGTATTGGGACACATGCCTTTAAACACACATGAATTTTAATGGTAGCCCAGTCTTAGTCCGTAGGGTTAAAATTTGATTTGACCCACCCTTTGCAGCTAGAACAGCTTCTGGGAAGGCTAGGAAGACTGTCCACAAGGTTTACTGTGTCTATGGGAATATCTAACCATTCTTCCAGAAGTGCATTTGTTAGGCCAGGCACTGATGTTGGATGAGAAGGCCTGGTTCGCAGTCTCTGCTCTAATTCAGCCAAAAGGTGTTCTATCGAGTTGAGGTCAGGACTCTGTGCAGGCCAGTCAAGTTCCTTCACCCCAAACTCACTGCTTTGTGCACTGGTGTGCAATTATGTTGGAACAGGAAGGGGCCATCCCCAAACTGTTCCCACAACGTTGGGAGCATGAAATTGTCCAAAATGTCTTGGTATGATGGTACCTTAAGAATTACCTTCACTAGAACTAAGAGGCCAACCCCAACCCCTGAAAAACAACCCCACATCATAATCCCCTCTCCAACAAATGATTTGGACCAGTGCACAAAGCAAGGTCCATAAAGACATGGATGAGTGAGTTTGGGGTGAAGGAACTTGACTGGCCTGCACAGAGTCCTGACCTCAACACAACAGAACACCTTGGGGATGAATTAATGCGGAGACTGCGAGCCAGGCCTTCTCATCCAACATTAGTGCCTAACCTCATAAATGCACTTATGGAAGAATGGTCAAACATTTCCATAGACACACTTCTAAACCTTGTGGACAGCCTTCCCAGAAGAGTTGAAGCTGTTAAACCTGCAAAGGGTGGGCCAAATCAAGTTTGAACTCTACAGACTAAGACTGGGATGCCATTACAGTTCATGTGCATATAAAGGCAGGCGTCCCAATACTTAGGACAATATATTGTATATTGCTTTTGACACTAAGCATGGCTATGGACTTAGGGCTGGTTCACAGCACAGAGATGCAGACAACATGTGTGAGGCTGCCCACTGGCTAAGTGGGTAGCAATTCCGTCTTGCAGCACTGGGGTTGCTGGTTCAATCCCCCAACATCCTAATGCTTGTGCTGAAGTATATATGTTCTCCCTGTGTGGGTTTCTCACCAAAAACTAAAGACATGCTGGCACTGTATTTGTCTTCTGTCGAAATAGTCTCTAATGTAAGAAAGTTAGTTTTGGACTTTAAATTGGAAGCTTATTGCAGCCAGGGACTGATGTTAATGTTTGTTAGCCCTAATAATGCCCAGGGACTTGGACGTTTAAAATTGTAGGGTTTACACTGCAAGGGCTAACACAGTTGCAAATATTATCATGTGTTCCTGCTCATCAGGTGCAATCACTTTAGACATACATGAAGAGACAGATTGAAAGATACTGGTGGACGTGTACTTCTAGTGGGCGTGTGTCAGTGTGCTAACAATACAACCTATGGGCTGCAGTAGGGGGGGTTTGTTTGGCATGGCAAACCAACCTGGCAGACCACAGGAAGGGGGGGTGAGAGAGCGGCCTCCCTCCTGAACCATACCAGGCCACATACCCTCAACATGGGGAGGGTGTTTTGGGGTCCCCCAAAACACCTTGTCCCCATGTTGATGGGGACAAGGGCCCTATCCCCACAACCCTTGCCCGTGGTTGTGGGGGTCTGCGGGCGGGGGGCTTATCGGAATCTGGAAGCCCCTTTAACAAGGGTGCTCCCTGATCCTGGCCCCCCCCATGTGAATGGTCATCGGGTACATTGAACCATTCACCATAAAAAATACTGTGAAATTTTACAAAAAACAATAGCCGGTTTTTGACAATTCCTTTATTGGAAAATGGCTCTGAGTGGTCTTCTCCCTCGAGCCGTGTCTCCCGCCATCATCTTCTCCTGGTGCTGTCTCTCTTGCTGCCGTCTTCTGTCACCGTGTCTCCCACTACCATCTACTTCTCCCGTTGCTGTGTTCTTCCTCACAGCCGTCTTCCTCCATTGTTTTGTCACCCGCTGTCTGGTGTTTCTTACACAGCCATGGGGCTTTACCATCCATTGACGTCACATGAAAAGCCCACCCCTTTCCAGATTCTGACAAGCCCCCCGCCTGAAGATCCCCCCAACACCAGGCAAGGGTCATGGGGATGAGGCCCTTGTCCCCATCAACATGGGGACAAGGTGTTTTGGGGACCCCAAAGCACCCTCCCCATGTTTAGGGCATGTGACCTGGTATGGTTCAGGAGGGGGGGCGTTTGCTCGCCCCCCCCTTTCCTGGCCTGCCAGTTTGCGTGCTCGGATAAGGGTCTGGTATAGATTTTGGGGGGACCCCTACGCCATTTTTTAAAAAATTTTGGTGTGGAGTTCCCCTTAATATTCATACCAGACTCGAAGGACCTGGTATGGACTGGTGGGGGGAACCTACGCCATTTTTTCTTTGATTTTTACTCTATATTGCCGGGAACCAGCAATTCATCACAGCCGCAAGCAATTTTAAATTTTTTCCTTTAGAAATGTAATTTTGCTGTGGTACAGTAATAAACATGGGAAAGATGCACTACTTTACAGGCATACTAAGGACACACCCTAGGCACGATTTTTAAAGGATTTTTTAATTTTTATTGTTTCACTTTAGGCATTATTAAAATCACTGCTCCTGAAAAAAACAGCCATTTTAAAACATTTTTTCCAATTGATACATGTCCCCTGGGGCAGGACCCAGGTCCCCATACACTTTTTATGGCAGAGAATTGCATATAAGCCTTCAGTGAGAACATTGGATTTTGCAGGTTCGAGCCCCATTTACTTCCACTATTCCTGCATATATGATCTGATAGGCATGTTCTCCGGCAATAGCGCTGCTTTCCATTTGCATTGTGCCCAGTTTCTGAGAGTTGAATTCTTAATTTTCCTTAATTGGGCGCTATTTTCCGGGACTGCAGGATCAGTTATCGGTGCTATAGTAAATGACCCCCTATGTGATCTAATACACTTATAAAGGTTTGTGATACAGTTATTCCATTCTTCAGTGGAGAGGGATATATTACAGTCAGATTCCCATTTTAACATGTAAGGCAATTTTTCCTGTGAATCACAATGCACTAAGTAATAGTATATTTCTAAAATTTCTGAAATCAGACCTCTTCCCCTTGGATTTTTTAAACATATCTTTTCGTAGAATGTGGGTGGTTCTATAAATGTGATTTGGTAATGAGTATTGTAAAAGTGTCTGATTTGTAGAAATTTGCAATGTTCAGTATTTGACATTTGATATTTGTCTTTAGAGATGGGAATGATATAAATATAGAATACAGGAAAAGCTATTGTAATGGAAATTTGTATGTTCTGTATATAATTGTATTCTATTTTGTATGTATTGCACACTACCCTCACTGTGCACATGGCACTAATAATGTTTTCAATACATGTTTACATTCTTTCGAGTCCTGATTAGAATTAGCCTGCCTATGTAACGCCCATTGTTACCATAAACGTACAATTGTAATATTAATGTGATACCTACGTAATCATGTGCATAAAAACCTTCAATTGCGTCATAATAAAGCAGAACAGTAATTTGGAAAGATGCTGAGCGTATCTTTTGTGTCTGTTCCCTACTGCAGTAGTTATTATTAATTTGGAACCACTAATCAATATGAGGATGGAGTTGCCTATCATCAATTTAACCAAGCCACTATCCAAATAAATTTATTCATGGAGGGAATTTTGGGTCTCCTAAGAATGTGACATGTGGTGGAGTTTTTGAAATTAAATTGTATTTCTTTTTATATAGTCTTCATAATTGTAGTGAATGGAGCACCAATTAAGCGATGTTAGATTGTTTTGTGGGATGTTCTTTGATCATAATATTCTGGAAAGTGTATAAGGAAGAATGGAGTTATGTTCAAATTAAACCCAGGGAATCTTTGAGTTGGAAATATGCCATTGGGCCATTTGAGAAAGACATGAGAATAAGTAATAATGCAAAAAAGCTGGGAGGCCGAATTTTCCTTTCTGTTGTGATGTGTGTATTACCTTTTGGGATAAGTGAGGATGTGCCTCTGCCCAGACAAATTTATTAATTTCTTTTTGAAATTTCGATATATAGATTTTATTTATTCTGATGCGGATTGCTCTGAATAGATATAATAATTTGGGGAGTATTGTCATTTTTATGGCCATAATTCTGCCTAGAAACGATATATGATAGGATTTCCATAGTTTTAGAGTTCTTCTCAGTTTCATTAATAATGGGATACACTTTTTTGAAAATAAAGATTTTATATCTGGAGTAAGGCGAATCCCTAAGTAGGATAGGGAACCCATTGACCAAGAAAATGTAGATTATTTTTTAAGGGAGCTAAATTTTATTGTAGGTATGTTTATAGGCATGCTAGTGGATTTGAAATGTTAACAGATAAACCGGAAATGGATGAGAATTGTTGTAGAGTTTTGAATAGATTCGGTAATGAAGTGATAGGTTGGGTAATGAATAAGAGCATATCATTAGCGTGCATGCTGGGTTTGTTTTTGTATGTTGTGATACCTGCTGTTTTAACACTTTTTTAAATAATAAATCTATTACACTATGAGAAACCTCTTTCCTCATTCCTGAGCATTGCATTACTACATGCTGGTGTCCAAGTATGCTAGTTTGTTAATGGGATATCTAAAATAACGTGATGTGTATGGTGAGATATCTGCGCTAAACCCCTATACAAATATATATATATATATATATATATAACGTGTTTAGAAACACTCCATATATATGTGTGATTGAGATGAGTGCTGAAACTAAAAAAAAAACAAAATATTCAGTTTGTTTGGATATATATAACAAAAATAGTTGCACTACCCAAACAAAGTGAACTTATTAATGTCCAAAGACAATCGTGCAAAAACAAATACCAATGGGATATCTATCCATACTTTTATCTTTCAATATATTTAGCCCGCAAGGCTAATGAGTGAAAGTATGCAAGTATGTAAACAAAATATAATATAATTTGAAGGACATTGTAACCAGATCTTAAATAGAATACAAGGTTGAAAATGCAGAATATCTATAGGAAAAAATAAATCACCTCTACTTGGAAAATTTGCGCTCCCCCTATGGCCCCAGACACAGAAGAGTCTGGTGGTGCACAGAAGCCAGAAAGGGCGACAAACCAGGTCCCTCATGCACGAAAGGACATCGCCACACCACCCCTGCGGGATCATTCTGTGGATGTGAAGATACCCCCACCGTAACATGAAGGCCAGGGCCATAATCCCCTAAACACATCTAAGGCAACAACAATTTGCTGGCCCAGGACAGGGGAGCACCCGCTTTATATAAACCAAAGGGACCCAGAGGGCATATTAGTCCAAACCTTTATCTGATTAAAGTGTGTATCCTACTGGTCTCAGCGTTTAACTGTTTACCACTTACAGGGGGAGTAAAAGCTACTCCCCCTGTAGGAGTAGGCTGCCAAAAAGCAAGAAGAGAGAAGGAGATAGAGGGAAAGGAGATACAGTGGTATCCCTGAGAGTGTGAATGGAAGGAAAAGAGAAAACAGGAAAAGAGCGAGGTGCCAGGAAAGTCCTATTAGGAGTATGTGATACCTAGATAGAGGGCTATATTGATATACGTTGCCCAGGATTCCCATATTGCCTCACATTTCTGTGTTTTATTTTGAAGCTTAGCCACTATTTGTTCCTGAGTCATAATCCAGGAGATTTTCCTCTTTGTTGACAGAAATGAGACCTAGGGTTTCTTCCATGCCCCAGCGAGTGTAATCTTAGCTCCCAGGAGCATGAAAAAGACCAAGGCCTGCGTATGTTTTGAGACCTTGCCGACTTTATGGCTCAAGAGAGCTATTGTGGAGTCTCGAGAGATCGCCACCCCCCGTAACTTTCCTCAGAGGTAGAAGACTTTGTTCCAGTATGTTCTAATGTGGGGACAGGACCACTGTGTGTGGAACATGGAACCTACTAGGTTACACCCTCTAAAAGATAAGGGGGGAGTATCTGGATAAATCATTGCCAAGGAGTTTAACATTAGCTTCAATTAGGGAGATGTTCGTGATACCTTTGTATGAGCGTTGAAACGTTTGAAACCACTAATTTTGGTCCCACGAAATCTCCACGTCAAGCTCCCATCTCAGACATAGGAAGGTTTGTCGTCTCTACATGCCAGTAAGGAGAAAATATTTGAGATGCCTCCCCTCTGATACATGAGATTGGAACACCATTGTTCATAAAGTGTGGATTTGGGGGGTTCAGGTTTGTCCGGCCATATGGAATTTAAGAAGTGCCTAATTTGGGAGAGTCTGAATTTCTCAGAAGGGGGCATTTCAAGTTTGCTTAAACAGTATCCCAGGGAGATCAGTCCCATTGAGTTAAAGAAGTGGCCTATTCGGAATAGACCTTTATTTAGCCACCAACGAAACGCTTATAAGTTCATGCCGGGGGGGAAGGATTGGTTATGGAATGCCTGTGATAATGGTCTTGTGCAGGAGATTAAGGAAGGCTGTTTGTGCAAGGCATCACACAGGGCCATGGAATGGGAAAAGGTAGGTGATAAGATAGAGGGTCTCAATGCGGAATTTTTCCAAAGCTGCTAGTCTAGTGTATTTAGGGGAACTGCTTGTCTCTCCATAGAGACCCAGTTTGGGCCCCCTGGAGTAAACTATCAAAATTTGCGCTAATTGAGCAGCCTGGTAGTACCACCAAATGTTGGGGGGTCCCAGACCTCCTTGAGTTTTCAAGAGAAAAAGGACATCTTTGGCGCATTGGTAACCAATGCCTCTTCTAGCTATACTTTTAATACCTAAACTATACAGTTTAAAACCATAGAGGAGAATATTAAGTGCATTTTGAATTACCTTTAAGCAGGTGGTCATTCCTTTCCAGTAGGTGGTGGATTGTCTTTGGAGTACTGAGTGATATACTGTATATCGGTGGTTTTGTTTATTACTAAAGATTGCATATAAGCAGTAGGGATGAGCCGAACACCCCCCGGTTCGGTTCGCACCAGAACTTGCGAACACGAACATTAGAACCCCATTGAAGTCTATGGGACTCAAATGTTCGAAATCAAAAGTGCTCATTTTAAAGGCTAATTTCCATGGTATTGTCCTAAAAAGGGTTTGGGGACCCGGGTCCTGCCCCAGGGCACATGTATCAATGCAAAAAAAGTTTTAAAAACGGCAGTTTTAACGAGAGCAGTGATTTTAATAATGCTTAAAGTCAAACAATAAAAGTGTAATATTCCTTTAACCACCTGCTTACTGGGCACTTAAACCCCCTCCTGCCCAGACCAATTTTCAGCTTTCAGTTGACAATTACTCAGTCATGCAACACTGTACCCAAATGATTTTTTTGTCCTTTTTTTCATACAAATAGAGCTTTCATTTGGTGGTATTTGATCACCTCTGGGTTTTTTATTTCTTGCGCTATAAATGAAAAAAGACAGAAAATTTAAAAAAAAAATGCATTTTTCTTCGTTTTTGTGATAAAATTTCGCAAATTAGCAATTTTTCTTCATAAATGTTGGCCACAATTTATACTGCTACATATCTTTGGTAAAAATAACCCAAATTAGTGGATGTTATGTGGCCTGTGTTAAATTTATAGAGTCTACAAGCTATGGTGCAAATCATAAAAAAATGATCACATCTGATGTACTGAGGCCCATCTCATTTCTTGAGACCCTAACAAGCCAGGAAAGTATAAATGCCTCCCAAATGACCCCTTTTTGGAAAGTAGACATTCCAGGGTATTTAGTAAGAGGCATGGTGAGTTATTTGAAATTGTCATTTTTTCCCACAATTTTTTGCAAATTAAGATTTTATTTTATTTTTTTATAAATGACACCCCAAAATACATTCTGCTACTCCTCCTGAGTATTACAATACCACATATGTGGGACTTTTTCACTAACTGGCCACATACAGAGGCCCAACATGCCTGGAGCATCATCAGGTGTTCAAGGAGCATAAATTACCCATCTAACTTGTTGACTACCATTACACTTTTGAAGGCCCTAGAGCACCAGGACAATGGAAATGCCCACAAAATGACCCCATTTTGAAAAGCTAACACCCCAACGTATAATCTATGAGGCATAATGAGTCTCTTGAACGGTTCATTTTTTTCCAGAAGTTTTTGGAAAATGTGGAGAAAAATGAAAACGCATTTTTTTTTACACAAAATTGTCTGTTTATAAGATATTTCCAACACATAGCATTTACATAGCAAAAATAACACCCCAAAATACATTCTGCCACTCCTTCTGAGTATGGCAATACCACATGTGTGAGACCTTTACACAGCCTGGCCACATACAGCGATCCAACATGCATGGAACACTGTCAGGTGTTCCAGGTACACATAGCATGCACATACCAAGAATTACACCCCAAAATACATTATGCTGAGCAAAGGGTAAACAAAAGATTACCTGTGGTTTTAGTAGCACAGTTGTCCACAGGAGCACTGGTCCAGGCAGCAGGCAGGGACTTGGTCAGCAACAGCGAACACAATTTTTCAGGCAGCAGGCAGGAATACTGTCCATAGTCAGTACAGGCAGCAGGCAGGGATACTGTCCATATACAGTCCAGGGTCAGTGCAGGCAGAGATTGTCAGCAGTGCCAAAATATTGGTCTTGGTAGTAGGCAGGAACATGGCCCATGCGCTGTGGTCAGTGCGACAAACAGAGGCATGACGGCAGTAAGTCCTACAGGCAGCAGGCAGAAGTAGGGCCTCATTCAGGACAGAATGGGGACAGGGGTAGAGGCTTCTCCCACCCAAATCTCTTTGAAGCCTCCGAGTCTCCAGACCCTAATCTAGGAATGAGAAAACAAATAAAATAGTTTTCTTCATCCAGAAAAACTATTCTGGAGCCCCTCACATATGTGAGACCCCTGTGTTGAATCCCATTAGTCAAGTTGCAGGGTACAAGATCAGTCGAAGAGGCAGGCAAGAGGCATGGTCAAACAGTCCAAGGTCAGTTCCAGATCAGACAGAGGTATGTACAGAATCGTTAGGCAGAAGCATGGTCGAATAACAGTCCAGGCTCAGTTCCAGATCAGGCAGAGGTATGTACAGAATCGTTAGGCAGAAACATGGTCAAATAACAGTCCAGAGTCAGTTCCAGATCAGGCAGCAGTATGTACAAAATCGGCAGGCAGAAGCGTGGTCGAATAACAAGCCAGGGTCAGTTACAGAGCAGGCAGTGGCATAAGGGGTGTGAAGGCAGGAACTGAGGATTACGTTTACCATACTTCACTAATAATTTAGTGAAGTATGATAACGGCGGAAACATTCACCTATGCAGAGGCCTGGTTGGGAAGGACATTGTGCACAATAATAAGATGTGTCTCTTCTGACTTCTGCTCTGGTACACACCTTACATCTTTTTTGACGTCTTTGGCCTGTTGGTTTGGGAGGGAGTTTATCTGGAAAGTGGCGAATCGACTAACAACATCTGATTGGATGTTTTCTGGTGGGCCGTTCGACAATATAAGGGCAGTGTAAATTTCCTCCTGGTAGCCAAGGAAGGGTTGGGGGTTTTGGGTGGAGTTGCGGTAAATGATATAGGAATTGAATATGGCCAATTGAAAAAAATAAATTGCTACTTTTTTGTACCAGTGGTATGTCCATCTTGTGGCAAGGTATAGTTCCAACATTTGATCGTTGAAGTCGACTCCCCCCATAAACAAATTGTATGCATGGATGCATGTTGGTTTTTGGATGGGGCCATTCCTTCTGGGGATTTCCACATAGGTGTTATTGTGGATGGAATACAACATGTACACATCCCTTCTGTCCCTCCACTTCACTCCCAGAATCTCTTTGGTACGCAGACTTGCCGTTTCTCCTTTTCTTAACTTCTTATTAGCAAGACTTTGAGGAAAGCCCTTCCGATTCTTTTTTATCGTGCCACATGCTGGCGTCTTCTTCCAGAGAAGTGTAGAAGTTGTCTACATACAGGTGGTAGCCTTTCTCCAGTAGGGGGTATATGAGGTCCCAAACAACTTTCCCGCTGGTTCCCAAGTAGTCCGGGCAATTAGGGGGCTGCAGCTGGGTGTCCTTCCTTTCGTACACTATAAAGGCATATGTGTACCCTGTGGCTCGGTCACATAATTTGTACACCTTCACCCCATAGCGGGCCCTTTTGCTGGGAATACATTGCTTAAATTTAAGCCTGCCACTAAATTTAATAAGGGACTCATCCACACATATGTTTTGGTCCGGGGTGAACAGCTGGGGGAATACTTCAGAAAAATAATTTAATATTGGCCGAATTTTGTAAAGCCTGTCATAATTTGGGTCATTTCGGAGAGGGCACTGGGTATTGTCACTGAAATGTAGGAACCTCATTATCATCAGATACCTGGTTCTGGGCATTACCGTGGAGAAGAGCAGCATGTGGTGGAGGGGGTGGATTGACCAATAGGAATGTAATTCATTTTTTTTGGTGAGTCCCATATTAAATGTGAGGCCCAAAAAAACCTTGAACTCCTCCACTGTTAGGTCTCTCCTCTCGTAGGGACGGGCATAATATGATGTGGGATTTTGCAAAATAAATTGCTGTGCATACAGGTTGCACTGGGCCACAATTGACGCCAACATGTCCTCCGTAAAAATTTAATGAAAAAAATTAATTGGGGTAAAATTCTCTGTGTCCACCTGGACTCCTGGCTGGGAAGTGAAAGGGGGAACACTAGCTTCTCCTGAATTAGGAGGAAGCCACAAGGGGTTCTGAAGGGCATAGGGAAGGCTGGCATGGGACCTAACCCTTTGCGGCTGAGGTGACACCCCACTGGTACTTGGCCTTTCTTGCCGAGGTACTGCAGTGCTGGTGGATGGCACTGCGGTGCTGGTGGATGGCACTGTGGTGCTAGTGGATGCCACTGCGGTGCTGGTGGATGCCACTACCTCCTCACCAGAACGCCTTCGTTTGGTGGGCACTGATGGCACTGATGGCACAGATGGGCACTGATGGCACAGATGATGCACTGATGACACAAGTGGGCACTGATGGCACTAGATAGATGTCATTGTGGGCACTGTTGGGCACTTTTTGGGCACACTTTGTGTTTTAGACTGAAAATTTTACTCACACACTGTTCACAGAAGCTCTCTCTCCTCACATGCTGTCTCTGTGTGAGGAGAGAGAGCCGGCAATGAGAGATGATCTCAATTGTTTACATTTGAGATCATCTCTCATTGGCACCGCCATGCACGCTGTAAACGGCCGCTGTGGCCCCGCCCCCCTGATGTCACGGGGAATGCCACAGGTAAGTCCCCGTCAAGTCCCCGTGCATCAGAGGGGGGCGGGGTCACCGGGTGGCCCCACCCTCTGCTATTTAAGAACAGTCAGAAGACGAGAAGCGTCACACAGCTGGAGCCTCCCATCCAATCATGGATGTGGAGCAGTCCGAAAAGAAGATGAAGACAAGAAGATAAAGAGAAGAAGATAAAGAGAAAAAGATGAAGAGAAAAAGATGAAGAGAAAAGTGTCACACAGCGGGAGCCTCCCATCCAATCATGGATGCGGAGCGGCCCGAAAAGAAGATGAAGAGAAGAAAATGAAGATAAGAAGATGAAGATAAGAAGATGAAGAGAAGAAGATGAAGAGAAGAAGATGCCGCGGAGGGAGATGCCGGACAAGAACACCGGAGAAAGAAGCAGAGGATTGGAGGAAGAAGAAGATGGAGGAAAAAACCGAAGGAAGATAGAAGAAAGAAGATAGAAGATGGAAAAAAGAAGACTTTAAATGAAAGAATTGTCAAAAACTGTCTCTTGTCATTTTTAACATATTTGACAGTTTTTTTGTGAAATGGTAGGGGTACTTTTGTACCCCTTAACATTTCACACAGGGGGGGCCAGGATCTGGGGGTCCTCTTGTTAAAGGGGGCTTCCAGATTCCGATAAGCCCCCTGCCTGCAGACCCCCACAACCACCGGCCAAGGGTTGTGGGGATGAGGCCCTTGTCCTCATCAACATGGGGACAAGGTGCTTTGGTGGGCTACCCCAAAGCACCCTCCCAATGTTGAGGGCATGTGGCCTGGTACGGTTCAGGAGGGGGGCGCTCTCTCATCCCCCCTCTTTTCCTGTGGCCTGCCAGGTTGCATGCTCAGATAAGGGTCTGGTATGGATATTTGAGGGGACCCCACGCCAATTTTTTTTTTCATTTTGGCACGGGGTTCCTCTTAAAATCCATACCAGACCTGAAGGGTCTGGTATGAATTTTGAGGGGGACCCCTATGTCATTTTTTTTTTCATTTTGGCATGGGGTTCCCCTTGATGACCATACCAGACCTGAAGGGCCTGGTATGGAATTTAGGGGGACCCCCACGCCAGTTTTTTTTTTAATTTTGGTTCGGGGTTCCCCTGTGGGGAAATCCCATGCAGTTTTTATCAATGAACTTTTATGTGTATTGTCGGACCGGCAATTCATTAATAGCCGCAAGTAGTTTTGAATTACTTTTTTCCTTTGAAATGTCATTTTGCTGTCAGACTGTTCTAAACAAGGGAAACATGGGCCCCTTTACAGGCATACTATAGACACCCCCCCAGGTACGAAATTTAAAGGAACATTACACTTTTATTGTTTGATTTTAAGCATTATTAAAATCACTGCTCCCGAAAAAACGGCCATTTTTAAAACTTTTTTTTGCATTGATACATGTCCCCTGGGGCAGGACCCGGGTCCCCAAACACTTTTTATGACAATACCATGCATATAAGCCTTTAAAATTAGCACTTTTGTTTTCTCCCATAGACTTTTAAAAGGTGTTTTGCGGCTTTCGAATTTGCCGCGAACACCCCAAATTGTTCACTTGTTCGGCGAACTGGCGACAGCCAATGTTCGAGTCGAACATGAGTTTGACTCGAGCTCGAAGCTCATCCCTAATAAGCAGCATAAAGTGTTCCATCTAGCTGCATGAATACTTACTGTAGATGCTGTTGGGCATGTACTCTTTGTTTTGTTTTTTATTGTTGCATATGATGATAACGTGCCATCAGATTGGCTGAGGGACACTACAGGAAGGCATTCAGGGTCCTGGGAACAAGGCAAATTCATTCATTTATTCAAGTCTAACAAAATTTCCAAAAAATCAGCAAAGAGAGTAAAAAAATTGACTTCTCATTCTATTTATCCCTATGTACTGTATCTGTTCTGTTCACATACAGCAATAAGGAATGCTGCAGACTGAATTCCAATTACTGTGTATTCTACATTGATCCAAAGGTGGGCATCTTATCCTTTACTTGCTCTCCGGTTCTTCATTGGTTCAGTGTTTTTTTTTTTACTATGAAGAATACTTCTTGAAATATATAGAGTACAAATGATAAACATATGAGCTTGATTTCCTGAGTACTGTAAACTATTATGTGTGTTTTGCATGCACATTTTCTCCCAATGACAAAATCTGCAGACATATCAATGATATAAAATTAAAGTCTGTTTAAATTGCATCTGTAAAATCAGAATATTCATCAAAGTTCTTTGCGAGATATGCATATGTATGTGTATTACCATGCAAATGTTCTTATTTGCTTTTATCAGTATGACGACTATAGGTAGGCAAGAAAATGAGCTTCAATCTCCATTTTAATGTAAAAATAAAATTACTATTTATAGGCGCATAATCCATAAGTTAAGTTATGTTTACAGCCTGAATTAAGAAAACTATCTTAAATGTTATTTTAATTTACATGCAAACCATCAAAATCAAATCAAGATTTGTAGAAACTTTTTACAGACAGATTAATGATTTATAAACGTATGAGAGTTATTACTAAATACTGGAGACTTCTAGAATTCTGCTTTAGTAAACAAATGTATCTTAAATCCAAACTCCAGCCCAAAGAAAACCCAAAATACAAATTGCCCATTAAAAGATAAAAAAACAAAAAAAAAAAACAGCTTTTGTTGCAGTATGTATCTATTATGCAGAGGTTTTCTCTGTAGTGCTTTTTTCTGCCACTAAATGTCTAATGTCCAGTATCATATATCTATAGCTTGAGCTTGCCTCTGCCTTTGATTGGATAGGGAATACAGAAGCAATGCAATGATGGGTTAATTTCTCTGTGCCCCTGCTTTCTCTTCCTCTCAGCATGCTTCTTTTGAGCAGTGATTGGTTCCTTCCTCTTATATTCCAGCCCTGCTATCCAGGGACTTCAAAAGATGTTGATTCCAGTCTAAGTCAAATTGAATTAAGTACACTGCTTGCGTTCTAAATTATAGTTAACCACTTCAGCTCCGGAAGGTTTACCCCCTTCATGACCAGGCCATTTTTTGCAATACGTCACTGTGTTTCTTTAACTGACAATTGCGCAGTTGTGCAACACTGTACTTAAAAATTGATGTCCTTTTTTCCCCACAGTTTTCTTTTGGTGGTATTTGATCACCTCTGCGGTTTTTATTTTTTGCACTAAAAAAACAAAATAGACAGAAAATTTAGAAAAAAAAGCAGTATTTTTTACTTTCTGCTATAAAACATATCCATTAAAAAATGAAAAAAAATCTAATTTCTTTATCAATTTAGGTCAATGTGTATTCTGCTACATGTTTTTTGGTAAAAAAATCCCAATAAGCATATATTGATTGGTTTGCACAAAAGTTATAGCGGGTCATGTAATATAGTGCCGCGCTAATTACTGATAATTAGCAATCAAATTACCGCAATCACGGTAATTAGCACTAAAATGTAATTCATTATAGCGCTGGTGAAAAAATACTCCTAAAATATTATTTACTATAGTTCCCAGAAAACTGATAACACCCAAAGACTAATGCTGGCCATACACTATACGAAAAATCGGCCGAAAAATCGTTCGTATGGACACTTCGTTCGTTTTTCGGCAAGTTAGTGGGTACAAATCGATAATCGTTTGTGACGTTTTTGTGGAAAAAAAACGAACGGCATGTTTGGAAAATTTCTGCCGAACGTACGATAAATTGCAAGGTTAATGTGTTTCCCGTCCGAACTGCCTGCACTAGGTATATGTAAAAAAACGAACACAAAATTATTTATTCATGACCACTGAACACATTATTGGACATTATATGATGGCACGATCGTTTGCGGTCACGGTCGAACGTTCGTTTTTCGAAAATGGGTTCGGCCGATTTTCTGTATAGTGTATGGCCAGCATTACTCTTGTTAGGACCTGAAGATTTGCACATGGGAATAATGTTTAGAGCATTATATGATCACCTAAATGGTACTGAAATATGTATGTTTGTAATAGTATATTTTTTTAAAGATAATCTTCTTTTAAAGTGTGTGAAAAAGTGATTTCTACACTTAAATATCTTTAAAAGTTAGAGAAGAGATACATTTCCCGTCTCCTTACAACTAGGTGCCAGCACAACTGAGCATGCTCAGACATGCAAACTACTCTCATTTTAACTCCCATGGCTTTTTTACCAAGATTTGCACATGGAAATAATGTTTAGAGCATGATATGATCACCTAAATGGTACTGAAATATGTATGTTTGTAATATTATATTTTTTTAAAGATAATCTGCTTTTAAAGTGTGTGAAAAAGTGATTTCTACACTGAAATATCTTTAAAAGTCGTCTGAGAAGAGATACATTTCATGTCTCTTTACCCACTTCAGCCCCGGAAGGTTTTACCCCCTTCCTGACCAGAGCACTTTTTACAATTCGGCACTGCGTCGATTTAACTGCTAATTGCGCAGTCATGCAATGCTGTACCCAAACGAAATTTGCGTCCTTTTCTTCCCACAAATAGAGCTTTCTTTTGATGGTATTTGATCACCTCTGCCGTTTTTATTTTTTGCGCTATACACGGAAAAAGACTGAAAATTTTGAAAAAAAATGATATTTTCTACTTTTTCTTCTAAAAAAAATCCAATAAACTCAATTTTAGTCATACATTTAGGCCAAAATGTATTCGGCCACATGTCTTTGGTAAAAAAAATGTCAATAAGTGTATATTTATTGGTTTGCGCAAAAGTTATAGCGCCTACAAACTAGGGTACATTTTCTGGAATTTACACAGCCTTTAATTTATGACTGCCTATGTCGTTTCTTGAGGTGCTAAAATGGCAGGGCAGTACAAAACCCCCACAAATGACCCCATTTTGGAAAGTAGACACCCCAAGGAAATTGCTGAGAGGCATGTTGAGCCCATTGAATATTCATTTTTTTGTCCCAAGTGATTGAATAATGACAAAAAAAAAAAAAAATTACAAAAAGTTGTCACTAAATGATATATTGCTCACACAGGCCATGGGCATATGTGGAATTGCACCCCAAAATACATTTAGCTGTTTCTCCTGAGTATGGGGATACCACATGTGTGGGACTTTTTGGGAGCCTAGCCGCGTACGGGGCCCCGAAATCCAATCACTGCCTTCAGGATTTCTAAGGGCGTACATGTTTGATTTTACTCCTCACTACCTATCACAGTTTTGAAGGCCATAAAATGCCCAGATGGCATAAACCCCCCCCCAAATGACCCCATTTTGGAAAGTAGACACCCCAAGCTATTTGCTTTGAGGCATGTTGAGTCCATGGAATGTTTTATATTTTGACACAAGTTGCGGGAAAGTGACAATTTTTTTTTTTTTTTTCTGCACAAAGTTGTCACTAAATGATATATTGCTCACACAGGCCATGGGCATATGTGGAATTGCACCCCAAAATACATTTAGCTACTTCTCCTGAGTACGGGGATACCACATGTGTGGGACTTTTTGGGAGCCTAGCCGCGTAAACCAATCACCGCCTTCAGGATTTCTAAGGGTGTAAATTTTTGATTTCACTCTTCACTGCCTATCACAGTTTCGGAGGCCATGGAATGCCCAGGTGGCACAACCCCCCCCCCAAATGACCCCATTTTGGAAAGTAGACACCCCAAGCTATTTGCTGAGAGGCATGGTGAGTATTTTGCAGCTCTCATTTGTTTTTGAAAATAAAGAAAGACGAGAAAAAACATTTTTTTTTTCTTTTTTCAATTTTCAAAACTTTGTGACAAAAAGTGAGGTCTGCAAAATACTCACTATACCTCTCATCAAATAGCTTGGGGTGTCTACTTTCCAAAATGGGGTCATTTGGGTTTTTTTTTTGCCACCTGGGCATTCCATGGCCTTCGAAACTGTGATAGGCAGTGAAGAGTGAAATCAAAAATTTACGGCCTTAGAAAGCCTGAAGGCGGTGCTTGGTTTTTGGGGTCCCGTACGCGGCTAGGCTTCCAAAAAGTCTCACACATGTGGTATCCCCGTACTCAGGAGAAGCAACAGAATGCATTTTGGGGTGTAATTTCACATATTCCCATGGCATGTTTGAGCAATATATCATTTAGTGACAACTTTGCGCAAAAAAAAATAAAAAAAATAAAAAATTGTCTCTTTCCCGCAACTTGTGTCACAATATAAAATATTCCATGGACTCGACATGCCTCTCAGCAAATAGCTTGGGGTATCTACTTTCCAAAATGGGGTCATTTGGGGAGGTTTTGAACTGTCCTGGCATTTTATGCACAACATTTAGAAGCTTATGTCACACATCACCCACTCTTCTAACCACTTGAAGACAAAGCCCTTTCTGACACTTTTTGATTACATAAAAAAAAAATTTTTTTTTGCAAGAAAATTACTTTGAACCCCCAAACATTATATATTTTTTTAAAGCAAATGCCCTACAGATTAAAATGGTGGGTGTTTCATTTTTTTTTTTCACACAGTATTTGCGCAGCAATTTTTCAAACGCATTTTTTTGGGAAAAAAAAACACTTTTTTAAATTTTAATGCACTAAAACACACTATATTGCCCAAATGTTTGATGATATAAAAAAGATGATCTTAGGCCGAGTACATGGATACCAAACATGACATGCTTTAAAATTGCGCACAAACGTGCAGTGGCGACAAACTAAATACATTTTTAAAAGCCTTTAAAAGCCTTTACAGGTTACCACTTTAGATTTACAGAGGAGGTCTACTGCTAAAATTACTGCCCTCGATCTGACGTTCGCGGTAAAACCTCACATGCATGGTGCAATTGCTGTTTACATTTGACGCCAGACCGATGCTTGCGTTCGCCTTAGCGCGAGAGAAGGGGGGACAGGGGTGCTTTTTTTTTTTTTTTTTTTTTTTCTTTATTATTATTATTTTTTTTATCTTATTTTAAAACTGTTCCTTTCATTTTTTTTTTTTTAAATCATTTTTATTGTTATCTCAGGGAATGTAAATATCCCCTATCATAGCAATAGGTAGTGACAGGTACTCTTTTTTGAAAAAATTGGGGTCTATTAGACCCTAGATTTCTCCTCTGCCCTCAAAGCATCTGACCACACCAAGATCGTTGTGATAAAATGCTTTCCCAATTTCCCAATGGCGCTGTTTACATCCGGCGAAATCTAAGTCATAAAATGCTCGTAGCTTCCGGTTTCTTAGGCCATAGAGATGATTGGAGCCACTCTGGTCTCTGATCAGCTCTATGGTCAGCTGAATCACCAGCTGCATTCTCAGGTTCCCTGTTGAGACAGGAGAGCCAGAGAAAAACACGGAAGACGTTGGGGGGGGCATTCCCTCCCACTGCTTGTAAAAGCAGTCTAGAGGCTAATTAGCCGCTAGGATTGCTTTTACATGAAAGCCGACCGCTGGCTGAAAAGAATGATACCAAGATGATACCTAAACCTGCAGGCATCATTCTGGTATAACCACCCAAAGTCGTGAATGGCGTACCTGAAGACAAAAAAATGGTTAACAATAAAGCACAGTAAACGGTAAAGTATAAAAAATTGCATACCTGAAAAGCAAACATGATAAAACATAATAACAATAAAACATTGCAGAATAGAATACAGTAAAAAAGAGAAGAACAATAGAGAGAGAATAGAGAGAGAAAGAACAATAAAACGACAACTATTATTTTTTATTTTATATTTTTGTTTGTGTTTTTTTTTTTTTTTTACACTTTTTTTTGTAACTAACTTTTATAACTGTAACCGGTTCCAGGTTCGGGTCTCTCAAAATGCGATGGCATCTTGGGAGACCCTGTGAAAGTGTGCCTAGTCTGTGCAATGCTGTACCCTACGCTAATATTCAACTAGTGAATGGTAGCGTTCAAAACATTCACCAATGCAAAGACCAGGATTGTCAGGACAGGAGAGACAATAATAGCGGGTGTCACGCCTATATCCGCGCTTGCTGCAGACACGACATCTTTTTTGGGGGGGTTCGTTGGGTAGGGGTACTCGGGAGGACATAAAAATGCCTCTCATGCAGCCGACTGCATTTGGTTGGGGATGTGAATGGGGGAAGTACGGGCGCTGCAGAAGTGGTGGGTTCCCAATTAGGATTGGCGAATGCAGCAGGAAGGGCATTATGGGCACGACGGGCCTGTGTTTGTCTTTTTGGTGGCAGCGGGACACTACTTGTGCTTGCCACCTCACCAGCTTGAACTGCACTTATGGAACTCGCCACGTCACCAAGTGTTACTGCAGTGCGGGTTTGACTACGACCGGGGTGTACTAGGCCGCTGGTGCTTGCCAGTTCACCAAAACGCTACAAAAAAAACTGTTAGCGATCGCAGGGATCAGGCCTGACTCTGCGAACGCTGCAGTTATGCGTTTAGTGTTTTGTAAGTGTCAGTGATCGATCGATACTGCACTTGGGTGGGCTGGGCTGGGCCGGGTGGAGGGGCAAAACGCAGGTGCTAGCAGGTATCTGGGCTGATCCCGCTAACACTGCGTTTGTGGGAACCCTAAACTGCTGGGGACGCTAGTATAGATCTGATCGGATCAGATATTGATCCGTTCAGATACTATACCACTAAGGGAGGTGTACGGTGCGTGGGTGTTAGCGGTACTGGCGCTAACCTGACGCTGCTTGGGGCTGGTGCTTGCCAGTTCACCAAAACGCTACCAAGAAAACTGTTAGCGATTGCAGGGATCAGGCCTGACTCTGCGAACGCTGCAGTTATTTGTTTAGTGTTTTGTAAGTGACAGTGATCGATCGATACTGCACTTGGGTGGGCTGGGCTGGGCTGGGCCGGGCAGAGGCGAAAAACGCAGGTGCTAGCAGGTATCTGGGCTGATCCCGCTAACACTGCGTTTGTGGGAACCCTAAACTGCTGGGGACGCTAGTATAGATCTGATCAGTTCAGATATTGATCCAATCAGATACTATACCACCAAGGGAGGTGTATGGTGCGTGCGTGGGTGTTAGCGGTACTGGCGCTAACCTGACGCTGCCTGGGGCTGGTGCTTGTCAGTTCACCAAAACGCTACCAAAAAAACTGTTAGCGATCGCAGGGATCAGGCCTGACTCTGCGAACGCTGCAGTTATGCGCTTAGTGTTTTGTAAGTGACAGTGATCGATTGATACTGCACTTGGGTGGGCTGGGCTGGGCCGGGCGGAGGGGCAAAACGCAGGTGCTAGCAGGTATCTGGGCTGATTCCGCTAACACTGCGTGTTTGGGAACCGTAAACTGCTGGGGACGCTAGTATAGATCTGATCGGATCAGATATTGATCCGTTCAGATACTATACCACTAAAAAAGGCGTATGCTGCGTGCGTGGGTGTTAGTGGTACTGGCGCTAACCTGACGCTGCCTGGGGCCGGTGCTTGCTAGTTCACCAAAATGCTACCAAAAAAACTGTTAGCGATCGCAGGGATCAGGCCTGACTCTGCGAACGCTGCAGTTATGCATTTAGTGCCTTGTAAGTGACAGTGATCGATCGATACTGCACTTGGGTGGGCTGGGCTGGGCCGGGCGGAGGGGAAAAACGCAGGTGCTAGCGGGTATCTGGGCTGATCCCGCTAACACTGCGTTTTTGGGAACCCTAAACTGCTGGGGACGCTAGTATAGATCTGATCGGATCAGATATTGATCCGTACAGATACTATACCACTAAGGGAGGCGTATGCTGCGTGCGTGGGTGTTAGCGGTACTGGCGCTAATCTGACGCTGCCTGGGGCGACGCATATCACCGCCGGGCGATCAGGGGGCTAAACCTTTATTCGGTAATAAACGGCGGGTGCCCTGACACTATAAAAAATAAACGAACTAACCAGCGTCACCCGTAACACTTATACGGTGATCAGTGGTGAAAGGGTTAACTAGGGGGCAATCAAGGGGTTAAAACATTTATTAGGTAGTATATGGGGGTCCCTGACGCTATAAAACGCTGACGGCGAACCTAAATATTTACGTCCCTAACTAGCGTCACCAGCGACACTAATACAGCGATCAGAAAAATGATCGCTTAGCGACACTGGTGACAGGGGGTGATCAAGGGATTAAAACTTTATTAGGGGGGGTTAGGGGGGTACCCTAGACCTAAAGGGGGCTACCACTCACTGCCCTAACACTGTAACTGTCACAAACTGACACCATGCAGTAATCAGAAAAAAAAAAAAAAAAAATACTGCTTGCTGTCAGTTTGTGACAGGGGGGGATCGGGGGGCGATCGGGGGGGATCGGGGGTGTAAAGTATGCCTGGCATGTTCTACTGTGTTGTGTGTAGTGTTGTGCACTTACATGTCTTCTCTCCTCGGTGCTGGAACGGAAACTGCCAAGCCGAGGAGAGATGACATCACATCCTCTGCCTGTGTGAAACTACACACAGGCAGGGGAGGATTCCGATTGGCTGGGAGCGATCGCGAGGGGGGGGCCACAATCGGATGGTCTCCCCCCCGCCTCCGAACGCTCCCAGTCAAATGCCGACTGCCGCTGGCACCGGGGGGGGTCCGATCGGACCCCCCGCCCGCGGGAGGCAGATCACGTACAGGTACGTGATTCTGCCTGCCCGTGCCATTCTGCCGACGTATATCTACGTTAGGCGGTCGGCAAGTGGTTACAACTAGGTGCCAGCACAACTGAGCATGCTCAGACATGCAAACGACTCTCATTTTAACTCCCATGGCTTTTTTACCAAGAGCCATAGTAAATACCAAAATGAGAGCTGGGTTAAAGAGCTCATGCAATTTTCTTATTTGAGTTGTTATACATTTACTACTTTGTGCATCTGGGAGTTATTTCCTTTCAATTTAATCTAAACGTTGAAATCATGTTGCCATCTCTGGGTTGATTTGGTTATTACATATTTTTAGGAATAATGTTAGAATTGTCAGTGTACAGTTTCAAATGTTTACTTTGTATGATCAATAAGTAATTATGTAGAAAACTTTTGTCATTTGTCATTTTTCATAAATTGCATATGTGAGCTCGTTTGTGTGCCTCTCGATCGGGCCTCCCCGCTTGCAGTTTGGGCCATCGGATCCCTGTGATGCCTGCATGGTCGCATGCTCCCCGGGTCGGGGATCATGTTCCCTGATGTGTCTTCCCGGCAGGGTGGGGAGCTCAGCCACCTGCGCTCCCCTTGTTTCTCCCCTTGGATGGCCGGGTTTCCCGGATCGGCCGCCCACGGGCATGATCACCCTGCCGGCGGCATCCCTCATCACCTTCGGACGTTGCGTGCAGTGTGCGCACGCGTGCGGGTTCGCGTGTGCGTGCGGCCTCATGACGTCACGTATTTTACGGTGAAGGTGATGACAGTGGTCGGGGCTTCGCCTTGATGGACGCCGAGGGAGCCACATGAGGCCTGCCAATGGTGGCCACAGCCTCCCTCCACACACCGGGGTTGGGGGGCGGAAGAAACGATACCTGTTGTTAATTTCAGTACTAATTAACCACTTAAGGACTGCCTCACGCCAATTTACGTCGGCAAGGCGGCACGGGCAGGCAAAATCACGTACATGTACGTGATTTGCCTCCCGCGGGTGGGGGGTCCGATCGGACCCCCCCCGGTGCCCGAGGCGGTCCCGTTTTGTCCCCCGGCTTCGGAGGTGAGGTGGAGGCCATCCCTTCGTGGCCCCCCCCTCGCGATCGCCGCCGGCCAATCAGATTACTTCCTTTGCTGCTGTATGCTAAACAGCAGCAAAGGAAATGATGTCATCTCTCCTCGGCTCGGTATTCCGTTGCAGCGCCGAGGAGAGAAGACAGGTATGTGAGTGCACCAACACTACACAACACAGTAGAACATGCCAGGCACACAAAACACCCCGATCCCCCCCCGATCGCCCCCCGATCCCCCCCCAATCACCCCCCCCCTCCCTGTCACAAACTGACACCAGCAGTTTTTTGGTTTTTTTTTGTTTTTTTTCTGATTACTGCATTGGTGTCAGTTTGTGACAGTTACAGTGTTGGGACAGTGAGTATTACCCCCCTTTAGGTCTAGGATACCCCCCTAACCCCCCCTAATAAAGTTTTAACCCCTTGATCACCCCCTGTCACCAGTGTCACTAAGCGATCATTTTTCTGATCGCTGTATTAGTGTCGCTGGTGACGCTAGTTAGTGAGGTAAATATTTAGGTTCGCCGTCAGCGTTTTATAGCGACAGGGACCCCCATATACTACCTAATAAATGTTTTAACCCCTTGATTGCCCCCTAGTTAACCCTTTCGCCACTGATCACCGTATAACTGTTACGGGTGACGCTGGTTAGTTTGTTTATTTTTTATAGTGTCAGGGCACCCGCCGTTTATTACCGAATAAAGGTTTAGCCCCCCGGTCGCCCGGCGGTGATATGCGTCGCCCCAGGCAGCGTCAGATTAGCGCCAGTACCGCTAACACCCACGCACGCAGCATACGCCTCCCTTAGTGGTATAGTGTCTGTACGGATCAATATCTGATCCGATCAGATCTATACTAGCGTTCCCAGCAGTTTAGGGTTCCCAAAAACGCAGTGTTAGCGGGATCAGCCCAGATACCTGCTAGCACCTGCGTTTTGTCCCTCCGCCCGGCCCACCCAAGTGCAGTATCGATTGATCACTGTCACTTACAAAACACTAAACGCATAACTGCAGCTTTCGCAGAGTCAGGCCTGATCCCTGCGATCGCTAACAGTTTTTTTGGTAGCATTTTGGTGAGCTGGCAAGCACCAGCCCCAGGCAGCGTCAGGTTAGCGCCAGTACCACTGACACCCACGCACGCACCGTACACCTCCCTTAGTGGTATAGTATCTGAACGGATCAATATCTGGTCCGATCAGATCTATACTAGCGTCCCCAGCAGTTTAGGGTTCCCAAAAACGCAGTGTTAGCGAGATCAGCCCAGATACCTGCTAGCACCTGCGTTGTGCCCCTCCGCCTGGCCCAGCCCAGCCCACCCAAGTGCAGTATCGATCGATCACTGTCACTTACAAGGCACTAAACGCATAACTGCAGCGTTCGCAGAGTCAGGCTTGATCCCTGCGATCGCTAACAGTTTTTTGGTAGCATTTTGGTGAACTAGCAAGCACCGGCCCCAGGCAGCGTCAGGTTAGCGCCAGTACCACTAACACCCACGCACGCAGCATACGCCTTTTTTAGTGGTATAGTATCTGAACGGATCAATATCTGATCCGATCAGATCTATACTAGCGTCCCCAGCAGTTTAGGGTTCCCAAAAACGCAGTGTTAGCGGGATCAGCCCAGATACCTGCTAGCACCTGCGTTTTGCCCCTCCGCCCGGCCCAGCCCAGCCCACCCAAGTGAAGTATCGATCGATCACTGTCACTTACAAAACACTAAACGCATAACTGCAGCGTTTGCAGAGTCAGGCCTGATCCCTGCGATCGCTAACAGTTTTTTTGGAAGCTTTTTATTGAACTGGCAAGCACCAGCGGCCTAGTACACCCCGGTCGTAGTCAAACCAGCACTGCAGTAACACTTGGTGACGTGGCGAGTCCCATAAGTGCAGTTCAAGCTGGTGAGGTGGCAAGCACAAGTAGTGTCCCGCTGCCACCAAAAAGACGAACACAGGCCCGTCGTGCCCATAGTGCCCTTCCTGCTGCATTCGCCAATCCTAATTGGGAACCCACCACTTCTGCAGCGCCCGTACTTCCCCCATTCACATCCCCAACCAAATGCAGTCGGCTGCATGAGAGGCATTTTTATGTCCTCCCGAGTACCCCTACCCAACGAACCCCCCCAAAAAAGATGTTGTGTCTGCAGCAAGCGCGGATATAGGCGTGACACCCGCTATTATTGTCCCTCCTGTCCTGACAATCCTGGTCTTTGCATTGGTGAATGTTTTGAACGCTACCATGCACTAGTTGAGTATTAGGGTACAGCATTCCACAGACTAGGCACACTTTCACAGGGTCTCCCAAGATGCCATCGCATTTTGAGAGACCCGAACCTGGAACCGGTTACAGTTATAAAAGTTAGTTACAAAAAAAGTGTAAAAAAAAAAAAATATATATAAAATAAAAAAAAATAGTTGTCGTTTTATTGTTCTCTCTCTCTATTCTCTCTCTCTATTGTTCTGCTCTTTTTTTACTGTATTCTATTCTGCAATGTTTTATTGTTATTGTTATTATGTTTTATCATGTTTGTTTTTCAGGTATGTAATTATTTATACTTTACTGTTTACTGTGCTTTATTGTTAACCATTGTTAACCATTTTTTTGTCTTCAGGTACGCCATTCACAACTTTGAGTGGTTATACCAGAATGATGCCTGCAGGTTTAGGTATCATCTTGGTATCATTCTTTTCAGCCAGCGGTCGGCTTTCATGTAAAAGCAATCCTAGCAGCTAATTAGCCTCTAGACTGCCTTTACAAGCCGTGGGAGGGAATGCCCCCCCCACCATCTTCCGTGTTTTTCTCTGGCTCTCCTGTCTCAACAGGGAACCTGAGAATGCAGCTGGTGATTCAGCCAGCTGACCATAGAGCTGATCAGAGACCAGAGTGGCTCCAAACATCTCTATGGCCTAAGAAACCGGAAGCTACGAGCATTTTATGACTTAGATTTCGCCGGATGTAAATAGCGCCATTGGGAAATTGGGGAAGCATTTTATCACACCGATCTTGGTGTCGTCAGATGCTTTGAGGGCAGAGGAGAGATCTAGGGTCTAATAGACCCCAATTTTTTCAAAAAAGAGTACCTGTCACTACCTATTGCTATCATAGGGGATATTTACATTCCCCGAGATAACAATAAAAATGATTTAAAAAAAAAAAATGAAAGGAACAGTTTAAGAATAAGATAAAAAAGCAAAAAAAAATAAAGAAAAAAAAAAAAAAAAAAAAAAAAGCACCCCTGTCGCCCCTTGCTCTTGCACTAAGGCGAACGCAAGCGGCGGTCTGTCGTCAAACGTAAACAGCAATTGCACCATGCATGTGAGGTATCACCGCGAAGGTCAGATCGAGGGCAGTAATTTTAGCAGTAGACCTCCTCTGCAAATCTAAAGTGGTAACCTGTAAAGGCTTTTAAAGGCTTTTAAAAATGTATTTATTTTGTTGCCACTGCACGTTTGTGCGCAATTGTAAAGCATGTCATGTTTGGTATCCATGTACTCGGCCTAAGATCATCTTTTTTATTTCATCAAACATTTGGGCAATATAGTGTGTTTTAGTGCATTAAAATTTAAAAAAGTGTGTTTTTTCCCCAAAAAATGCGCTTGAAAAATCGCTGCGCAAATACTGTGTGAAAAAAAAAAATGAAACACCCACCATTTTAATCTGTAGGGCATTTGCTTTAAAAAAATATATAATGTTTGGGGGTTCAAAGTAATTTTCTTGCAAAAAAAAAAAACTTTTTCATGTAAACAATAAGTGTCAGAAAGGGCTTTGTCTTCAAGTGGTTAGAAGAGTGGGTAATGTGTGACATAAGCTTCTAAATGTTGTGCATAAAATGCCAGGACAGTTCAAAACCCCCCCAAATTACCCCATTTTGGAAAGTAGACACCCCAAGCTATTTGCTGAGAGGCATGTTGAGTCCATGGAATATTTTATATTGTGACACAAGTTGCGGGAAAGAGACAAATTTTTTTTTTTTGCACAAAGTTGTCACTAAATGATATATTGCTCAAACATGCCATGGGAATATGTGAAATTACACCCCAAAATACATTCTGCTGCTTCTCCTGAGTACGGGGATACCACATGTGTGAGACTTTTTGGGAGCCTAGCCGCGTACGGGACCCCGAAAACCAAGCACCGCCTTCAGGCTTTCTAAGGGCGTGAATTTTTTATTTCACTCTTCACTGCCTATCACAGTTTCGGAGGCCATGGAATGCCCAGGTGGCACAAAACCCCCCCCAAATGACCCCATTTTGGAAAGTAGACACCCCAAGCTATTTGCTGAGAGGTATAGTGAGTATTTTGCAGACCTCACTTTTTGTCACAAAGTTTTGAAATTTGAAAAAAGAAAAAAAAAAAAGTTTTTTCTTGTCTTTCTTCATTTTCAAAAACAAATGAGAGCTGCAAAATACTCACCATGCCTCTCAGCAAATAGCTTGGGGTGTCTACTTTCCAAAATGGGGTCATTTGGGGGGGTTTTGTGCCACCTGGGCATTCCATGGCCTCCGAAACGGTGATAGGCAGTGAAGAGTAAAATCAAAAATTCACGCCCTTAAAAACGCTGAAGGCGGTGATTGGTTTTCGGGGCCCCGTACGCGGCTAGGCTCCCAAAAAGTCCCACACATGTGGTATCCCCATACTCAGGAGAAGCAGCTAAATGTATTTTGGGGTTCAATTCCACATAGGCCCATGGCCTGTGTGAGCAATATATCATTTAGTGACAACTTTGTGCAAAAAAAAAAAAAAAAAAAAAGTGTCACTTTCCCGCAACTTGTGTCAAAATATAAAATATTCCATGGACTCAACATGCCTCTCAGCAAATAGCTTGGGGTGTCTACTTTCCAAAATGGGGTCATTTGGGGGGGGGGGGTTGTGCCACCTGGGCATTCCATGGCCTCCGAAACTGTGATAGGCAGTGAAGAGTGAAATCAAAATTTACACCCTTATAAATCCTGAAGGCGGTGATTGGTTTTCGGGGTCCCGTACGCGGCTAGGCTCCCAAAAAGTCCCACACATGTGGTATCCCCGTACTCAGAAGAAGTAGCTGAATGTATTTTGGGGTGCAATTCCACATAGGCCCATGGCCTGTGTGAGCAATATATCATTTAGTGACAACTTTTTGTAAATATTTTTTTTTTTTTTTTTTTTTGTCATTATTCAATCACTTGGGACAAAAAAAATAAATATTCAATGGGTTCAACATGCCTATCAGCAATTTCCTTGGGGTGTCTACTTTCCAAAATGGGGTCATTTGGGGGGGTTTTGTACTGCCCTGCCATTTTAGCACCTCAAGAAATGACATAGGCAGTCATAAACTAAAAGCTGTGTAAATTCCAGAAAATGTACCCTAGTTTGTAGACGCTATAACTTTTGCGCAAACCAATAAATATACGCTTATTGACATTTTTTTTACCAAAGACATGTGGCCGAATGTATGACTAAAATTGAGTTTATTGGATTTTTTTTATAACAAAAAGTAGAAAATATCATTTTTTTTCAAAATTTTCGGTCTTTTTCCGTTTATAGCGCAAAAAATAAAAACTGCAGAGGTGATCAAATACCATCAAAAGAAAGCTCTATTTGTGGGAAGAAAAGGACGCAAATTTCGTTTGGGTACAGCATTGCATAACCGCGCAATTAGCAGTTAAAGCGACGCAGTGCCAAATTGGAAAAAGACCTCTGGTCCTTAGGCAGCATAATGGTCCGGGGCTCAAGTGGTTAAGGACACTATTTAATGAGGGTGGATCTGGGTGTGATCCTTCCACATTCCTCCTTGGATGGCCAGACTCTTTTCCTCAACTGTAGGAGTGAGTAAGAACTTATGTTACATCTGACTATCAATGTTTTGTCAGACCCCATAGAATAATAGTTTTACTTATATTTAATTTTGATTTATGTGCACACCAGCTCTGGATGCCGTAGACTTAGATACTTGGCAATATCATGCACTTTTTCTTCAAATTCACACATTATACACACACTCATTGGTTTATATTCCCTTTTTTTTTTTTTTTTTTTTTTCTTGCTGTTTAAACATTCACTCGCATCATTTTCATGCACACTCCTTTTTTAAATATTTTTTTTAATATCTTTTTAAAAAAATTTTTATATTTATATTTTACACGTCATTATTCACTTTGCACATCCTTCACTTTTCCTCCTATGACTGCCATTGTGATAGGAGGACTGTATCATGCACTTTTTCTTCAAATTCACACATTATACACACACTCATTGGTTTATTTTCCTTTGTTTTTTCTTGCTGTTTAAACATTCGCTCACATCATTTTCATGCATATTCCTTTTTTTATATTTATATTTTACACGTCATTATTCACTTTGCACATCCTTCACTTTTCCTCCTATCACTGCCATTGTCAGCATTTAAAGACAAGGTCATCCCTGACATATTTTATATTAGTTATACCAATATAGTTACTTTACTAATATTATTATCCTTCACATGATTAATTCAAGCTGTAATAGATTATTACAACATCTTCTGACCGCCCAACAGATAAATTTAACCAATTACCAACATGGGTTTATTCATGAGCTAATGCTCTGACAATTTTCGTAGGTTCCGGCCCCACCTCCCCCGTGGCATGTTGGTAAGGGGGGCAATTATACGTGTGACTCCTTGCAAGCCATATCAAGTGGATTCCTGTTCCCCCCTCTTCCGGGGTGCTGCTACATGCGGGCACACTGGATGGTCTAGCTGCTATGTGGGGAGGCTCTGATCGAGGGGTACATCCAAACTCAGTGGTAATTATGTGCAAAATGTTACCAAACATGTTGCTAAACAAACTTGCCTATGCTGTAACTCTTCTAAATAAGCTGGACATACTATTATACATTTTTCTTTTTTCCTTAGCAAACTCATCCTCTGAAGAGACCCCAAAATTCATGGGTCGAAACGCATCAGGTTTGTGATGAGATGTTTGCTATTATCTGTATTTGGTATGGGTGTTATGCCCCTCACTACACGTGACTGAGGTGTATTCGGGCACACTGTTAACTCCTCTCATACCAATGCATTCCAGTAGGCGCAGAATCCTTTTGAACTTTTATTGATACAAGATAGAGTAAAACTGTAACAGATACAGACAAAATGCAATTAACAAAGATCATATAATTAGTGCCATCCTAACTATCTAGCTGAAGATACAATTAGTAAACATACCGAAGATGGATCCGGATGGCTAACGTAGAGCTTAGCAGCAGATGTGTATGCTTCCATGGTAGGAAAAGATGAAAATGGTGGAGGAAGCTGATGCAAGGCCTGATGGGATTGAAAGTACGGAGGCTTTGATGTACCAAATCTAGCCAGCTATACTAAATGACTACATGAAATAGATATAGCGCAGTTATGCAAAATGGTCGCTAGATGGCAGCATAGAGCAATCTAATTAAATCAAAAGGGTAAATAGGAAAATCTCAAGCCTTATTAAAGAAGGCATGACAATGGGTATTTCCCCACTTGAGCTCTTAATTTATATTTATATGTTGTTACACCTATCCATTACTTTTCAATAAAGAATTCTAACATTTTACTTAATGCTTTGCTCATATCTATAGTTAGCTGCCTAAAAACCCCGCTTGGGGGACTCTTTCCCATTTTTAAAGAGCATTTTTTAGGAGTGAAAATGAGAGTTATGTAGCCCAATGCTAGTTTCAGCCATTGATTCTAATGGTACAATTGTAACTTCCCCAAATAACTCATTTTCATGTTGAGATGAAATGTATCTTTCTCTCAAAGAAATTGTCCTTGCAACAATGTTGCTGTTTCATAATCTATTTTGTTTTTAAGAATGCTAGAATGTTGAATGTTTTGATATTTTGGTAAAATATATTTTTCTCTGTCACCTTCACTTGTTGATGTCCATCTCACAAAAATCTTTACTCAAACTCACACAGGTGTCTTTACAAACCGCAAACCACCACAAACCATTAAAATGAGTCACAATTTTGTGTGTTTTTTATTATTTCCAAATATTTCTAATTTAAGCCCAAAAAATGGATATACCAACATCAGAAATAAAAATGTCATTCCCAAAAATCAGAGGGTAACATCACTATTCCACACTCACCCACAAAGAACCACCAAATATCACAGAATAAATCAAGAAGAATAACTCCTGACTGATGTAATTCCACCACCTATATGTCCAAAGAAATTCAGTATATCTGTATTTATGTATAGGAGGGTTCCACATATGGCAGGTCAGTGGCTAACAGGTTAGCACTTCTGCTTAGCAGCCCTGAGGGTCTGGGTTCGAATCCCAAACATGCCACTTAACATAGAGAAGGTGTCTGATCTCCCTATGTTGTTAAACATAACTCCTGACTCAGGTCCTTACATAAATTATGTCTAAATGTAGTATTTATGTATAGGAGGGTTCCACAACCATTGTAAATTGTGTCATATATTTTCCATGGGTAAGGACTCTAATCAGCCTTAACATTTCCCCACCAGCACTAATTGTAGCCTCTTACCAAGCCAAAACCCACAAAATGACAGCCGTTTAGCTCTCAGCATGCTGACAGTAATCAGCCATAACCAGCCTTCAAAACAGATGGCATATGCCAGAAACAGGTTGTTCACTGGCTCTCTGGCCTTCCACAGTACATCTGCATTGATTAACTTCTTGCACCCCTGGGACTTAGGACTGTTTTACACCACAGAGATGCAACCTAAAAACATGTCGCAGCACAGTGGCTAACAGAGTAGCACATCTGTCTAGCAACACTGAGTTTCTAAATCCTGCTACGTGGCTAGAGGTTTGTATGTTGTGGTGTTAAAGTTTCTTTTTCACCAGTGATGACATTTTTGATGGGTTTCACATAATGGAACCCCAAGAAATCACATTATAAAGCAAGCAAGTGTGGGTTACAAAATCTAGAACTGGGGTGTTTTGGCCCAGATATGGATGTATAAGTCTGGTGTGATGCTGCAGATATATTTTAATTTTGTTTGCTTATGATTTCCTGTTTTGGACCCTCCACATGCCCAACAACGTACAAGTTCGCTTTGAAACCACAAAGCTCCTGATTCACTCCCTGGTTATCTCTCGCCTTGACTACTGCAACTCACTCCTCATTGGCTTACCTTTAAACAGACTATCCTCCCTGCAGTCCATCATGAATGCTGCTGCCAGACTTATCCACCTTACAAACCGCTCAGTGTCTGCTACCCCTCTCTGCCAATCCCTCCATTGGCTGCCACTCGCCCAACAAATTAAATTCAAAATACTAACAATAAGTTACAAAGCCATCCACAACTCTGCCCCCAGCTACATCACTAACCTAGTCTCAAAATACCAACCTAATCGCCATCTCCGTTCCTCCCAAGACCTCCTGCTCTCTAGCTCCCTCATCACCTCCTCCCATATCCGCCTCCGGGACTTCTCCCGAGCCTCGCCCATCCTCTGGAATTCCCTACCCCAATCTGTCAGACTGTCTCCAAATTTATCCACTTTTAGGCGATCCCTGAAAACTTTCTTCTTCAGAGAAGCCTATCCTGCCTCCATCTAATAACTGCACTATTTTCTCCATTAGCTCATCCCCCACAGCTATTACCCTTTTGTATAACTTGACCCTCCCTCCTAGATTGTAAGCTCTAACGAGCAGGGCCCTCTGATTCCTCCTGTATTGAATTGTATTGTACTTGTATTGTCTGCCCTAATGTTGTAAAGCGCTGCGTAAACTGTCGGCGCTATATAAATCCTGTATAATAATAATAATAATAATAATAAAGTTTGATTTGGAGATTTTTGGGATCAATGATCATGGGCAGAACCTTGGAAATGTGTCATTTTGAGCTTTTCCCTGCCCAGATGTCAGTGCTGAGGCATTTTTTTCATTTGTAAAGAGTATGTATTCCTAATGAACAGATGTGAGCACGTGGGGCTTACCTCAAGAGACAGAAGGCTCCTACAGAAGCTCACCCACCCAGTCCTTTACTGGGTGGGTGAGCAATCCTAGCTAGGTTATTTAAAGGCCTGCTTTTGTGGCAGGTGTTTGGCCTAAGAACAGGCCTGAAATTTTCTTTGCAGTGTGTATATTGGGTTACAAATAGATATTGTTTTTGTGGGTTTTGGGGGTGTGCATAACTCATGACCCACACCCCAGGCTGTTTGATGATTGCTTTTAAATCTCATATGTTAGACTTACAACTGCTATGTAATTATTGAGATGAAAAAGAAGGATCCTGCTAATTCATTCCTGCTGTGTGTGTCAATGTAGTTTGTACGCTGCCTTTTTGGCTTTTGTATTCATTTTGTCTGTTTTTGCTTATGATAATTCTGCCATGTAACTTTTTTGGGGTTTGGGGCGAGGACTTCTGATCACAAAAAAGGCTAGTCACACTTGTTGTTAGCTTGATTTGTATCCTTTCTTTTCTAATGTGATTTTTTTAATTGTGTCTAATTTTTAGTGTTTGTAGATTGTAAGCTCTTTTAACCCCTAAGCTAGAAGGGTAGGATGGGGGATTATAGGGGTAAGGTTGGTGTTGTTCTGGGTAGTGGACGTATCTGGGGTAGTTAAGGGGAGGTCTTGGTGGTGGTACATATGGCACTTGAAATGAAGCTTCCTCACGTGGCTCTGAGAAGGAGTGCAGCACTTGTTCGATAGTGTTTCGCATTTCAAAGTAGCGCTCAGGTTTGACTTTCTTTATTAGAGGGACAAAACTGAGCGCCAGTATAGTATTCGGACATAAAAAAGCATCCACCTTTTCAGACATGTTTTTCAACATTTCAAGTAGGCGCTCACTTATGTCAGGTTGCGATAGAGGTGGTTGCCTCCGTGGTACTTTGGCTGGCAGAACAATGTCTGCAGGAGCAGAGGAGGGCCCAGGGATAGCCTCTGCCACTGCACATTGCTCACCTGGGTTGGTTTCCCACAGATTCGAGGAGCTTTGGATTTGTGACAAATCCTCTGTGCCTTCTTCCAAACTAATCTGGGCTTGGGCCTCCGGTTGTGCCTCCAGTTGGTCATCCATAACATCTTGTTCCTCCCAACTAGCTTCTGTCCTATTTTGAAAAAAAAGAGTGTAACTTAACTAGGCATAATCCAAGTTAAGAGGTTTGTAGATACATAGATGATATACATGAAAACTTACTCCCTCATCTCCACAATGGGTTGCAGAAAATCTAAGTCCTTGGCAAACATATAGGGTACCCTAGGCGCTGCCCCCGAGCCACTCCTTGCTTCTTTGAGATGGTGTATATATTTGTGGTAAGCATCACGCATGCTGCGCCACCTTGTCTGTAAGTAATGCACCGAAAAACAAAAAAATAAAATTAATTTTATTTATGTCTGCTTTTAGGTACCTAGCAACAGGAAATTCATTTGGAAGTTTGCACTTTGAATTTAAGGTTGGGAAATCAACTATTAGTGGCATTGTTAATCAAACCTGCCTAGTCATATGGGAAGAACTGAAGGATTTGGTTATGAAGAAGCCAAACAAACACGAATGGTTGCAGGTAGCGGAGCTATTCTGGCAGCGTTGCAACTTCACTTCCCCAACTGTCTGGGAGCCATTGATGGGAAGCACATCCGCATACTCAAGCCTCCAGCTAGTGGGAGCCAATATTTTAATTATAAGAAATATTTTTCGTTGGTATTAATGGCAGTGGCAGACGCAAATTATAAATTTATTTATATTGATGTGGGTTCTTATGGCAGCAGCTCGGATTCTAGTGTATTTTCACATTCCTCATTTGGCTGCATGCTGCGTGAGAATACACTAGACTTGCCCAGTCATTCTCCCCTGCCCGGAACAACAGATCCTTCCCTCCCACATGTATTTGTAGGAGATGAAGCGTTTGCACTTGCAGAGCACATGCTCAGGCCTTTTTCTAGTCACTCTCTGACAACAGAAAAAAGAGTGTTCAATTATAGGCTTACTAGGGCACGACGAGTAGTTGAATGTGCATTTGGTATACTATGCAATAAGTGGAGATTCATGCATACATCAATAAATCTCAGTATTGACCATGCTATCAGTGCTGTTAAAGCAGCCTGTGCACTGCACAACTATGTGTGGGAATGTGACGGATATCTATTTGAGGATTCCCTGACCCATAACATGGAGGCGGCACAGTGGAATGTTACTAGGGGCACCACTAGTGGTACACATATTCGTGGTGAATTCCAAAACTTCTTTATGTTGCCAGCTGGGGAGGTGCCTTGGCAGATGAATTCTATCTAATCATAAAAAGTGTGTATTGGTTTGCATTATATTATCAGGGCCTTGACAGAGTGAAAAGTATGCTGTAACAAATAATGCTTTTTATCTTAATCTTTTATCTTAATTTTTGTTTATTTAAATAAAAATAATGTTGTTCACATTTGCATTGTATATTCTTTTGCTAGCCTAAGCGAATTTTAGCTTATGAATTAATTTAGGGACCCCTCTCTCGCTGTCTGACGCTGTTATGTGCACAGTGTTGAAGGCATGTGGCCTGGTATGGATTTGTGGGCAAACACACGCTGTTGTTTTTTCTAATATTAGAATAAAAATGGACAACATAACTAAACAATAGGACAGCATCTACAGGTAGTGAAAGGGAATAAAAAATTTACATTTGGCAGCCTGAACTTGGGATGAGCACATGCTCCACTCTGGCAAGATGATTCTGGCAATTTCCAGCCATGCACATTTTTTAACAACGTTGTCCTTATATTTAGGATGCCGGGTGTCATAAATCATCAGTTTCTCCCTCACAAGTCTGATTAGCTCCTCACAATCCATGGATTCCTTTGCCTTTGTTGCAACTTTTCTACCCCTTTTTGCCATGCTTGCTCAGCACACCAAAACAGACAGGGGAGGAACTGGAAGAGGGGGAGGTGTAGGAGGAGGGGAGATCATTTATGTTCACACCGCAACACAGCTGCCAATCAGATGCGTGCCCATGGAAGATAATGGGCTTGTAATTCGCACTGCAATGACCAGAAAACGCACACGTTTTTTGTGCAATGCGCAGTGCGAATGCAACGCACATATGTGAACCAGCCTCATTCAAATGAACCTAGTTTAAAATGTCCTGCAAATTGGATGCATTGTAAGCCGCATCTAATTCGCATAGGTGTGAACCCGGGCTCAAGCAGGGCCCTTCTAACTATATTGTCAAATGCTGGAGCATCATTTCCATGTCTTTTTCTTTTGGCCCAAGTACATTAATGTACCAAATGTTTATATTAATGTTGAAATAAAAAGTTGATTGTTTTTTGCTTTAAGTTTGATTTTTGCGGACTTAAAATGCATATTTTATAAGTGCAAACAATTCATACCCCTTCAAATCTGTATTAAATCTAGTTGCATACAAAATTATTTGGTTGTGCAAGTCCTTGAGTAGAAAGTGTAATGGGGGGAGAACCCCCCCAAAAAAACCTGCTCCAAAGCTGAAATTCAGTGCTCTGCTAATTATTTTGTGGACTAGGTAAGCCATGAAATATGTCAACTAATTGTAAATTCTCTCTAAGCACCAAATTAATGCAAAAATACCCCAAAAACAATTTTTTACAAAAAAATTGGTGTGGGGTTCCCCCAAAAACCATACCAGGCCCTTTGGGTCTGGTATGGATTTTAAGAGGAACTCAACACCAATTTTTTTTAAAAAAATGGCGTTGGGTCTCTCTTAAAATCCATACCAGCCACTTCGGGCTGGTATGGATTTTAAGGGGAACTCAATGCCAAATTTAAAAAAACAATTGGCATGGGTTCCCCCCCAAAATCCATACCAGACCCTTATCCGAGCATGCAGCCTGGAGGTCAGGATGGGGGGGGCAAGCGAGCGCCCCCCTCCTGAACCGCACCAGGCCATATGACCTCAACATGGGGAGGGTGCTTTAGGGTCCCCCCCAAAGCACCTTGTCCCCATGTTGATGGGGACAAGGGTCTCTTCCCGACAACCCTGGTTGGTGTTTGTCAGGGTCTGCAGGTGGGGGGCTTATCAGAATTTGGAAGCCCCCTTTAACAAGTGGGCCCCAGATCCTTCCCCCCCATGTGAATGGGTATCAGGTACATTGTACCCCTACCCATTCACCAAAAAAAGCAGTTAAATGTAAAAAAAATACAAGAGTCAGTTTTTAAAAAGTCCTTTATTGTAAAATACCTCTGAACCGTCTTCTCCCCAAGCTGTGTCTCCCGCTGCCATCTTCTCCTGGTTCTGTCTCTCTAGCCGCTATCTTCTGTCGCCATCTTCTTTTGGTGCCATCACTCCCACCGCTATCGTCTCCTGCCACCGTCTTCTGCCGCTGGTGTGTTCTTCCTCGCCGCCAGTTACCCACTATTATAAAAAAAGGGAGGGTGATCTCTCCGGGTGACTTCATCAGATGGCCACTCCCCATGGCTATGTAAGAGACGCAAGACAGTGGGTGACCACACAACTGAGGAAGACAGCGGTGAGGAAGAACACAGCAGCCGGAAAAGTGGGCGGTGGAGGGAGAGACAGCACCAGGAGAAGATGGCGATGGGAGAGACAGCACCAGGAGAAGATGGCGGCAGGAGACATGGCTTGGGGAGAAGCTGGCTCAGAGCCATTTTACAATAAAGGACTTGTCAAAAACTGACTCTTGTATTTTTTTCAAATTTCACTGCTTTTTTTGGTGAATGGGTAGGGGCACAATGTACCCGATACCCATTCACATGGGGGGGTAGAATCTGGGGGCCCCCTTGTTAAAGGGGGCTTCCAGATTCTGATAAGCCCCCCACCCACAGACCCCAACAATCACCGGCCAGGGTTGTTGGGAAGAGGCCCTTGTCTTCATGAATATGGGGACAAGGTGCTTTGGGGGGAACCCCAAAGCACCCTCCCCATGTTGAGGACATGTAGCCTGGTACAGTTCAGGAGGGGATAAAATATGAGATATTTTTATTTATTTACATTTTTTACTAGTATTTGCAGCAATCAGTAACTTATAGTGGGACTGCAATATTGCGGTGGACAGTCTGGACACTGAAAAATGTTGACACTTTTTGGGGACCAGTGGCACTAATACAGTGATCGGTGCTAAAAAATATGCACTGTCACTGTACTAATGACACTGGCAGGGAAGTAGTTAACATCAGGGGTGATCAAAGGGTTAAATGTGTGCCTGACCAGTGCTTTACTAGTGTGGGGAGGTGCTTGTACTAGGAAATGCCATGGATCGGTGTCCCTGCTTAGCAGAGACACAGGATCCATGTCTTCTGTAGTGACAGAACGGCAATCTGCCGTGTTTACAACTTGTGTACTGAAGCATCGGCGGGTGTCATCAGACATCGAGTCTGCCATTCCCGACAATCAGCAGGCCGCCGACGGTACGCACCTCAAACCCAGAAGTGCAGGATCACATACTAGGTACATGATCCTGTGCAGGAGGGTCGCCTTGCTTCTGTATATCTACAGTATACAGTCGGCAAGCGGTTAATGATGTATTATTCATTACAGAACTGCGCTTATTTCTCTTTTTTTATCTACCTAAAATTCAGCTTTAATGCGCATTTTCACTTTTGCAGCCAAGTTGGGATAACACCTACTTTATATTGGTTACATGTTCCCAGTCACATAGCAACACAAAAATATATACAAATTGCAGCTTGCCTTTTTGATGCTCTTTTCTGGAATTTCTAGCACTGAAGAATCCTACTTAGTTCTCTTTGTTTATAGTGCTCACTATATTAACCCTTTCTGTACTGTGCTGGCAGATCTCATTATCAATTGCAATCTAGATTTGAACAACGTCCTGACAAAGGGTTTAAAACTTGGAAGCTTGCATTCATCTTTGTAATCTGATGAAAGAAAGCCCATCCTGTCCTTGGTCTTTCTATAGGTTCAGACACGCATTGAACTGTAGTTGAAATGCACTTTAACACACCAATCAGGTGGTTGATGAGGTTTGTTTTTATTACAATAGCCAGCAGCAACTTTTCACTGGAATGTTATTTTTCTAGCTCAGTAATATTACATGCTAAACAAAGGTAAAACAAGTAATTATTTAGTGCAATAGTTTACTACATCATTGGAAATTGTATAGCAGTTGATCTTTTGTGCACTCGGATTCATTGTGAAATTAATGTTAGAGTCTCAGGATTTTAAGTAATACCAGCAGCCTTTTTTTTCTTGTTCAAGACTTTCATTTATTCATTTTGTAAGTCAAAACAGTACCAATGAACGAGATTCTTGGTGTATGGGTATTGAATAAACAGATACATCCCATAACATCCCAGAGACATACAAAAGTATCATTGAAAAAAATGTAGATCTAGTAAATGAGTACTTGCTCTTCATATATGTAAGCAGAATATAGTAGATGTCACCACACAACAGTAACAGCACACATGGTTTATGATAAAAAAATAATTAAATAAGCAAGGGAAATACAATATATAAAGAAGGAAATAGTGAAAAAAGAGAAAGGGGGGGGGAGGAGATTAGTGGAATGGAGGAAAGAAGGGGGGAAAGAGAGAGTTCCCGGGGCAAAACAGGCTGATGGTCTGCAGGTGGGTAAAAGTAGGTAGTGGGAAGCCTAGGCTGTCAAGGGAGTAACAGGGATTCATTGAAGTTTGGAGGTAGGAAGTGGGGCCACTCAGGGCTGCCATAGTGTTTCACATTTGCAGACTTAGTCCGGATAGATAGCTTTGATCTTCAGAAGACTTTTTCTTTGTACATTTGTAGTACCTATACATTTATAACATTTCTCATAAAAGCTAAAAGTGACAGCAATTGTACAGTCGTGCTCAAAGGTTTGCAAACCCTGGCAGACATTTTGAATTTTTGGCATTAATATTGAAAATATGACTGAACATGCCAAAAAACTGTCTTTTATTTAAGGATAGCAATCACATGAAGCCATGTATTATCACATCGTTTTTTGGATCCTTTTTAACCACTTGACCACTGGGCACTTAAACCCCCTTCCTAACTTGACCAATTTTCAGCTTTCGGTGCTCTCACACTTTGAATGACAATTACTCAGTCATGCAACACTGTACCCATATGAAATTGTTGTCCTTTTTTTCACACAAATAGAGCTTTCTTTTGGTGGTATTTAATCACCGCTGGGTTTTTTATTTTTTGCACTATAAATGAAAAAAGATCGAAAATTCTTTGCAAATTAGTAATTTTTCTTCATAAATTTTTGCCAAATTTTTTACTGCTACATATCTTTGGTAAAAATAATCCAAATTGGTGTATATTATTTGGTCTGTGTGAAAGTTATAGAGTCTACAAGCTATGGTGCCAATCACTGAAAATTGATCACACCTTATGTAGTGACGGCTTAACTCATTTCCTGAGACCCTAACAAGCCAAGACAGTACAAATACCCCCCAAAAGACCCCTTTTTTGGAAAGTAGACATTCAAAGGTATTTAGAAAGAGGCATGGTGTGAGTTTTTTGAAGTTGTAATTTTTCCCCACAATTCTTTGCAAAATCAATATTTTTTTTCTTTTTTTTTTCACAAACTTGTTATATTAGCAGGTTATTTCTCACACAGCATATGCATACCACAAATTACACCCCAAAACACATTCTACTACTCCTCCTGAGTATGGCGATACCACATGTGTGAGACGTTTACACACTACCTCTTGCACTTTTGAAGGCGCTGGAGCACCAGGACAATAAAAACACCCAAAAAATAACCCCATTATGGAAAGAAAACACCCCAACATATAATCTATAAGGCATATCGAGTCTTTTGAACATGTCATTTTTTCCTACAAGTTTTTGGAAAATCTGGAAAGAAAATGAAAACGCATTTTTTTTACACAAAGTTGTCCATTTATACAATATTTCTAACACATAGCATGTCAAATAATTAATCAGTGTTGATCACATATAAAGTAAATACACAATAATACTTAATCATCAGATGTGCCAGTGATTAATAGAAACCTGTGCTGGTTCCATGAGCCAAACACCAAACATAAAAAACATGAAACTTTAGAAGTCCATAAAAAATGTGTAGAAAAATAGTGAAGAAAACATCAACAGAGTTCAAAGGGGGTGATGCATGGCCAGATGGTATTCACAGAATTTTAGTCGCACCAAATCTGGCGAGTGGGCAGTGAGGAGAGAGGAAGCCGTGCGGACCCCCCCCTTTACTTTCCACCATCTGTTGATGACATCTGACGAGACGCATTTCCCAGAACCAGTGGTTATTATGCTTTTTTGACTTGTCTGGCGTACGCCATTTCAGGTCAATGCTTTCCGGTAAGCCTCCTCTACTCCTGGTGTTGGCCCCGGCACTGATGTACAATCTATGCACACTTGTGGTCTCCCTTCTGCCCACTCGCCAGATTTGGTGCGACTAAAGTTCTGTGAATACCATCTGGCCATGCATCACCCCCTTTGAACTCTGTTGATGTTTTCTTCACTATTTTTCTACAAATTTTTTATGGACTTCTAAAGTTTCATGTTTTTTATGTTTGGTGTTTGGCTCATGGAACCAGCACAGGTTTCTATTAATCACTGGCACATCTGATGATTAAGTATTATTGTGTATTTACTTTATATGTGATCAACACTGATTAATTATTTGACACTATCCATTTTATGGTCATACATTTTTTGGTAGTATTCACCATTTTTATATGTCTTTATTGTAATACACACGGCTGTGGATGTGATATATAGCGCCACACTTTTGTTTCTTTTGTTTTTTTCTGCCTTGAGTCTATAGGTGTGTTGGCTGCTTTTCACTTTTTCTCTAAACGTAGCGCTGTACTTAATTTTTATTTTTTGCTTTCTAACACATAGCAAGTACATGGCAAAAATTACACCCCGAATAATTGTCTGCTACTCCTCCTGAGTACGGCAATACCACATGTGTGAGACTTTTACACAGCCTGGCCACATACAGAGATCCAACATGCAGGCGTTCTAGGGGCATAAATGTCAAATGTAATTTGACTACCTATTACACTTTGAGGCACTGTAGTGGCACTGTAGTGGCATAGATGAGCCATGGATGGGGATGGCTAAGCATGGTTGAGCCATGAATGTGGAAGACTGGATATGGCTGGGTGGGTATGGCTGAGTGTGGATAGGATGGCTGGGTAAGGCTGAGGATGGATGAATGAGCATTACTGAGCATGGATGGATGGATGAATATTGCTGAGTATGGATGGATGGATGAGTATTGCTGAGTATGGATGGATGGATGAGCATTGCTGAGTATGGATGGATGAGTATTGCTGAGTAGGGATGAGCCGAACACCCCCCGGTTTGGTTCACACCCAGAACATGCGAACAGGCAAAAAATTTGTTCGAACACACGAACACCGTTGAAGTCTATGGGACACGAACATGCATAATCAAAAGTGCTCATTTAAAGGCTTATATGCAAATTATTGTCATAAAAAGTGTTTGGGGACCCGGGTCCTTCCCCCAGGGGACATGTATCAATGCAAAAAGAAGTTTTAAAAACGTCCGTTTTTTCGGAGCAGTGATTTTAATAATGCTTAAAATGAAACAATAAAAGTGTAATAGTCCTTTAAACTTCCTACCTGGGGAGGTGTCAATAGTATGCCTGTAAAGGGACACATGTTTCCCATGTTTAGAACAGTCTGATAACAAAATGACATTTCTAAAGGAAAAAAAGTCATGTAAAACTACCATCGTTACTATCACTACTACTTGGGGGGTGTCTATAGTATGCCTGTAAAGGGGCACATGGTTCCCGTGTTTAGAACAGTCTGACAGCAAAATGACATTTCTAAAGGAAAAAAGTCATGTAAAACTACTATTGCTACTATCACTACTAACTACTGTAAAACCACTATTGCTATAATGAATTGTCGGTCCGGCAATACACATAGAAGTTAATTGATAAAAACGGCATTGGATTCCCCCACAGGGGAACCCCGAACCAAAATTTTTAAAAAAATGCGTGGGGGTCCCCCTAAATTCCATACCAGGCCCTTCAGGTCTGGTATGGATATTAAGGGGAACCCTGCGCCAAATTTTTTTAAAAAATGGCGTGGGGGTTCCCCCCAAAATCCATACCAGACCCTTATCCGAGCACGCAACCTGGCAGGCCGCAGGAAAAGAGGGGGGGACGAGAGAGCGCCCCCCTCCTGAACCGTACCAGGCCACATGCCCTCAACATTGGGAGGATGCTTTGGGGTAACCCCTAAAACTGTCTTTTATTTAAGGACAGCAAGCACATGAAGCCATTTATTATCACAGTTTTTTGGATCCTTTTTAAATCATAATTATAACAGAAATCACCCAAATGGCCCTGATAAAAAGTTTACATACCCTGGAATGTTTGGCTTTGGTACAAACTCAGAAGGTGGCACACACAGGTTTAAATGGCAAATAAAGGTTAATTTCCTACATTTGTGGCTTTTTAAATCACAGTTGGTGTCTGTGTAGAAATAGTCAATGAGTTTGTTAGTGCTCACATGGATGCACTAAGCAGGCTAGACACTGAGCTATGAGGAGATAGAAAAAAACAGTCAAAAGACCTGCATAACAAGGTAATGAAACTTTACAAAGATGGAAAATGATATAAAAAGATATCCAAAGCCTTGAACATGCCAGCCAGTACTGTTTAATCACGTATTTAGAAGTGGAAAATTAGGGGCTCTTTTGATACCAAGCCAAGGTCAGGTAGACCAAGAAAGATTGCAGCCACAAGTGGCAGGAGAATTGCTCATTGTCAGAAACCATGAATCCAGGCTGAGACAGAATTACAGTTAAATCACACTTGTTTAATAATAAAAGTAAAAAGAACAAACATAGTCAAAACATAGCCAAAGTTCAGTAACTGGAACGGATAGTCAGCCAAGCCAGAAGTCAGGGATCAATGTAGTGGAACAGCAAGCAGGATCTGGAGCCAGAAGGGATGTCAGTAAAGCAAGTCTTGAACAGGATTGCAGGAGATAGTTTCTGTGATGTTGACCAAGGTGAAGGCAGAGCTCCTCTGGACTTAACGGCTTAAGTAAGCAGGACTGACAAGCAGGATATCATCAAGAGCTGAGTAACTGTGGAGAGATAGGACCTGGCAATTAGCCGACAGCTGAGTGGCCAGCTCAGAGAAGGAAGGGCTGAGCCCAGCCCTGACAGTACCCCCTCCTCAATGACCCCACTCAGAGGACCACCAGGCTTGAGGGGAAAACGTCTATGGAAATCAAAGAGGAGGATGGGGCATGTACGTCCGAGGATGAGACCCAAGAGCGTTCCTTTGGACCGTACCCTTTCCAATGCATCAGGTACTCTATGCGCCCACAGAACCTATGGGAGTCAACAATGGACTGTACTTCATACTCCTCATGGTTCTCAACCTGTACAGGGTGAGGACGTGACACCAAGGTGGTAAAGAGGTTGCAGACCAAAGGTTTTAATAAGGAGACATGAAATACATTTGAAATACACATATTAGAAGGAGGGTCTAATGCGTAAGCCACTGGGTTAATCCTGCAAAGAATAGGGAAAGGCCCAATAAACCGAGGTGCGAACTTCAGTGATTGAAAATGAAGTTGGAGGCTGCGAGATGACAGCTAGACCCTGTCCCCAACCTGGTAGGAAGGCGCAGGCAGGTGTCTGCGGTCAGCATGGAGTCTGTACCTATCATTAGCATGTCCCAAAGCCTCCTGGACTTGTGCCCAGGTGGAACGAAGACCATGGAGATGCTTCTCTAACACAGGAATATTCTGCGGAACAAACGAGTCAGGCAACATGGAAGGTTGGAAACCATAATTCTCCATAAACAGAGACAATCGGGAAGCAGAATTCAAGGCACTGTTGTGAGCAAACTCTGCCCATGGTAATAGGTCTTACCAGTTGTTATGATGGTCAGAAATATAACAACAAAGGAATTGCTCCAAGGACTGATTGGCTCATTCTGTGGCCCCATTAGACTGTGGGTGATACGCAGAAGAGAAAGCAAGCTAAATTCCCAACTGTACACAAAAGGCTCGCCATAACCGGGACACAAACTGACTACCCCTGTCCATGACAATCACCTTGGGTAGCCCATGTAAGCAAAAGGTCTCCCGAGTGGAATACAGTGACACATCTTTGAGAACCGGTCAACCACCATAAGAATAACTGTGTTGCCCTGGAAGCTGGGTAACTCCACAATGAAATCCATAGACAGGTGGGTCCAGGGCCTCTCTCTATTGAGTATGGGTTGTAGGAGGCCCACTGGAAGGTGTCGTGGAGTCTTACTCTGAGCACACACGGAAAAGGCAGCTACGAAGGTGGTTACATCAGCCACATAGACTAGGCCACCAGAATTGTTGGGAAATGGCCCAAAAGTGTTGATTCTTCCCAGGGTGGCTAGCAGCCTTGGGAGAATGGTAAGTCTGGAGCATAGCAGTACAGAGACTCTCTGGGACAAGACAGCAAGAATTTTGTCACCCAAAGGAGAAGTGAGGCTGGTGCGAACCGCAGCCAGAATACGATCAGGAGGAATCACAGGAACCGGAACCAACTCAAACTCCAACTTGGAAGCTGAGGAAAATTGTCGTGACAAGGCGTCAGCCCTTACATTCTTAGGACTGGGTAAAAATGAGACAATGTAATTGAAACTTGACAAGAAAAGAGCCCATTGCACCCTTCTGGGAGAGAGGCATTTAGCGTCAGACAAGAATGTGAGATTCTTATGGTAAGTAAGATTGAGATGTCTCTATTCTTTCAGGGCTAAAATCATTGGCAACAGCTCTCTGTCACCAATCTCGTAATTGCACTCTGCAGGTGACAATTTCTTGGAAAAGTAGCCACAGGGATGCATAGCACTCTCAGAGGTAGGACGTTGAGACAGAAGGGTGCCAACACCAGTCTCAGAAGCATCAACCTCAAGGATAAAAGGTAACGTAGGATCTGGATGTGCCAACATGGGAGCAGAAACAAAGGCAGCCTTGAGACTCTCAAAGCCCTTAATGGACTCTGGAGACCAACTCTGTGGGTTACCGTCCTTTCTGGTCATATTAGTCAGGAGTAGGGATGAGCTTCGAGTTCGAGTCGAGCTCATGTTCGACTCGAACATTGGCTGTTCGCAAGTTCGCCGAACAGCGAACAATTTGGGGTGTTCGCGGCAAATTCGAATGCCGCGGAACACCCTTTAAAAGTCTATGCTAATTTTAAAGGCTAATATGCAAGTTATTGTCATAAAAAGTGTTTGGGGACCCAGGTCCTGCCCCAGGGGACATGGATCAATGCAAAAAAAAGTTTTAAAAACGGCCGTTTTTTCAGGAGCAGTGATTTTAATAATGCTTAAAGTCAAACAATAAAAGTGTAATATCCCTTTAAATTTCGTACCTGGGGGGTGTCTATAGTATGCCTGTAAAAGGGCGCATGTTTCCCGTGTTTAGAACAGTCTGACAGCAAAATGACATTTTGAAGGAAAAAACTAATTTAAAACTACCCGCGGCTATTGCATTGCCGACAATACACATAGAAGTTCATTGATAAAAACGGCATGGGAATTCCCCAAAGGGGAACCCCGAACCAAAATTTAAAAAAAAAAATGACGTGGGAGTCCCCCTAAATTCCATACCAGGCCCTTCAGGTCTGATATGGATATTAAGGGGAACCCCGGCCAAAATTTTAAAAAAAAAATGACGTGGGGTTCCCCCTAAATTCCATACCAGACCCTTCAGGTCTGGTATGGATTTTAAGGGGAACCCCGCGCCAAAAAAAACAAAAAAAAACGGCGTGGGGTCCCCCCAAAAATCCATACCAGACCCTTATCCGAGCACGCAACCTGGCAGGCCGCAGGAAAAGAGGGGGGGACGAGAGTGCGGCCCCCCCCTCCTGAACCGTACCAGGCCACATGCCCTCAACATTGGGAGGGTGCTTTGGGGTAGCCCCCCAAAACACCTTGTCCCCATGTTGATGAGGACAAGGGCCTCATCCCCACAACCCTGGCCGGTGGTTGTGGGGGTCTGCGGGCGGGGGGCTTATCGGAATCTGGAAGCCCCCTTTAACAAGGGGACCCCCAGATCCCGGCCCCCCCCCTGTGTGAAATGGTAAGTGGGTACTTACCCCTACCATTTCACTAAAAAACTGTCAAAAATGTTAAAAATGACAAGAGACAGTTTTTGACAATTCCTTTATTTAAATACTTCTTCTTTCTTCTATCTTCCTTCATCTTCTGGTTCTTCTGGTTCTTCTGGTTCTTCCTCCGGCGTTCTCGTCCAGCATCTCCTCCGCGGCGTCTTCTATCTTCTTCTCCTCGGGCCGCTCCGCACCCATGGCATGGGGGGAGGCTCCCGCTCTTCTCTTCTTCTTTTCTTCTCTTCTTCTCTTCTTCATTTTCTTCTCCGGGCCGCTCCGCACCCATGCTGGCATGGAGGGAGGCTCCCGCTGTGTGACGGCGCTCCTCGTCTGACAGTTCTTAAATAACGGGGGCGGGGCCACCCGGTGACCCCGCCCCCCCTGACGCACGGGACATGACGGGACTTTCCTGTGGCATTCCCCGTGACGTCACAGGGAAGTCCCGTCAAGTCACCGTGCGTCAGAGGACTTATTTAAGAACTGTCAGACGAGGAGCGCCGTCACACAGCGGGAGCCTCCCTCCATGCCAGCATGGGTGCGGAGCGGCCCGGAGAAGAAAATGAAGAAGAGAAGAAGAGAAGAAAAGAAGAAGAGAAGAGCGGGAGTCTCCCCCCATGCCATGGGTGCGGAGCGGCCCGAGGAGAAGAAGATAGAAGACGCCGCGGAGGAGATGCTGGACGAGAACGCCGGAGGAAGAACCAGAAGAGCCAGAAGAACCAGAAGAACCAGAAGATGAAGGAAGATAGAAGAAAGAAGAAGCATTTAAATAAAGGAATTGTCAAAAACTGTCTCTTGTCATTTTTAACATTTTTGACAGTTTTTTAGTGAAATGGTAGGGGTAAGTACCCCCTTACCATTTCACACAGGGGGGGGCCGGGATCTGGGGGTCCCCTTGTTAAAGGGGGCTTCCAGATTCCGATAAGCCCCTCGCCCGCAGTCCCACACAACCACCGGCCAGGGTTGTGGGGATGAGGCCCTTGTCCTCATCAACATGGGGACAAGGTGTTTTGGGGGGCTACCCCAAAGCACCCTCCCAATGTTGAGGGCATGTGGCCTGGTACGGTTCAGGAGGGGGGGGGCCGCACTCTCGTCCCCCCCTCTTTTCCTGCGGCCTGCCAGGTTGCGTGCTCGGATAAGGGTCTGGTATGGATTTTTGGGGGGACCCCACGCCGTTTTTTTGGTTTTTTTTTTGGCGTGGGGTTCCCCTTAAAATCCATACCAGACCTGAAGGGTTTGGTATGGAATTTAGGGGGAACCCCACGTCATTTTTTTTTTTTATTTTGGCCGGGGTTCCCCTTAATATCCATACCAGACCTGAAGGGCCTGGTATGGAATTTAGGGGGACTCCAACATCATTTTTTTTTTAAATTTTGGTTCGGGGTTCCCTTTGGGGAATTCCCATGCCGTTTTTATCAATGAACTTCTATGTGTATTGTCGGCAATGCAATAGCCGCGGGTAGTTTTAAATGAGTTTTTTCCTTCAAAATGTCATTTTGCTGTCAGACTGTTCTAAACACAGGAAACATGCGCCCCTTTACAGGCATACTATAGACACCCCCCAGGTACGAAATTTAAAGGGATATTACACTTTTATTGTTTGACTTTAAGCATTATTAAAATCACTGCTCCTGAAAAAACGGCCGTTTTTAAAACTTTTTTTTGCATTGATCCATGTCCCCTGGGGCAGGACCCGGGTCCCCAAACACTTTTTATGAAATTAACTTGCATATTAGCCTTTAAAATTAGCACTTTTGATTATTCATGTTCGTGTCCCATAGACTTTAACGCTGTTCACGTGTTCGAACGAACTTTTTTCCTGTTCGCATGTTCTGGTGCGAACCGAACAGGGGGGTGTTCGGCTCATCCCTAGTCAGGAGCTTGACCAGAGACAAGACTTTATGAGTAAACTTCGGATAATAGTTGACAAAGCCCAGGAAACGCTGCAGAGGATGTAAACCCATGGGTCAGGGCCACTGTAGAACTGCCAAAAGTTTCTCTGGGTCCATCGAAAAACCAGCAGTGGAAATTACATAACCCAGGAATTTAACCTGTTCCTGATGGAACTCGCACTTCTGGAGTTTACAATAGAGATTGTTCTCTCTTAGTTTCTGAAGCATACGACAAACATCTGTTTGGTGGCTTTCCAGGGTCTTGGAAAATATTAGGATATCATTGAGATAAACCACCACACATAACTGCAACAAATCTCGGAGGACATCGTTAATAAATTCCTGGAAAACTGCCAAGGCGTTATGAAGGCAAGAAGGCATTACGAGGTACTCCTAATGTCCTGTTCTGGTATTAAACACAGTTTTCCACTTGTCGCCCTCCTTAATCCTCACACGATTGTACGCCCCTCTCAAATCAAGCTTCGTAAAAACCGTTGCTCCCTTGAGGCGGTCAAATAATTCCATTATTAATGGAATCGGATAGGCATTCTTAATCGTGAAACTTTTGAGACCCCTATAATCAATACAAGGTCTCAGTTCACCACTCTTCTTCTTCACAAAGAAGAAACCAGCACCAGCAGGAGATGAGGATTTGCGGATGAAACCTCAAAAAAGTGCATCTGCAACATACTCCTCCATGGCCTTATTCCCTAAGACCGACAAAGGGTAAACCTGCCCACAAAGGATATGGCACCAGGTTGAAGGTCAATTGTGCAATCATACGGCCGGTGTGGAGACAAACTACTGGCTTGACCTTTGTCAAAGACATGGCTAAAATCACAGTACTCCTCTGGCAGGGAGGAGACTGAAGAGGTGCACAGGACCTTGGCTACCTTCTGGGAGCATGTCTCACTGCATTGTGGTGACCAGGAGAGATCCTCAGCACAGAGCCAATCAAAAGAAGGGTTGTGCCTCTGTAACCAAGGATAACCAATAACCAGAAACCAGAAACTTAGGTGAGGAAATAACTTGGAATAGGATTATCTCATGGTGAAGAGCCCCTACGGCCATGGACAACAGAACCATCTCATGAGTCACATGGGCAGGCTGTAGAGGTCTCCCGTCAAGAGCCTCAATGGCAAGTGGAGTGTCACGCAGCTGCAGCGGAATCGAGTGCTTTGATACATAAGGCAGCATCAATGAACAGGCCTGCAGCCCCAGAGTCGATTAGAGCCTGTATTTCGATGGACGACTCAGCCCAAGAAAGGGTGACTGAAACCAGGGGCTTATCCTTCTGGATAACTGGGGATGAAACAACGCCACCTAAGGTCTGTCTGTGACAGGACCTCAAGGTTCGGGCGTTCCCTGGATGGGTAGGACAAGACTTCAAAAAGTGACCTGCCTGGTCACAATAAAGGCACAGTTTCTCCCTCCTCTTAAAGGCTCTCTAATCTGCAGAGAGACGCGTGAAACCCAAGTGCAAGGGTTTACCTTCACTGACCGACTCTGTACCAGGAGGCATGGGAGGTGAGAGAGGCATGGGTGGGACTGCAAAGCTCGGAGACAAACATACAGGAGGCTTCCGCAAGCGCTCCTTAACCACTTCAGCCCCTGAAGGTTTTACCCCCTTCCTGACCAGAGCACTTTTTACAGTTCGGCACTGCGTCGCTTTAACTGCTAATTGCGCGGTCATGCAATGCTGTACCCAAACGAAATTTGCGTCCTTTTCTTCCCACAAATAGAGCTTTCTTTTGATGGTATTTGGTCACCTCTGCCGTTTTTATTTTTTGCGCTATACACGGAAAAAGACCGAAAATTTTGAAAAAAAATGATATTTTCTACTTTTTCTTCTAAAAAAAATCCAATAAACTCAATTTTAGTCATACATTTAGGCCAAAATGTATTCAGCCACATGTCTTTGGTAGAAAAAATGTCAATAAGTGTATATTTATTGGTTTGCGCAAAAGTTATAGCGCCTACAAACTAGGGTACATTTTCTGGAATTTACACAGCCTTTAATTTATGACTGCCTATGTCGTTTCTTGAGGTGCTAAAATGGCAGGGCAGTACAAAACCCCCACAAATGACCCCATTTTGGAAAGTAGACACCCCAAGGAATTTGCTGAGAGGCATGTTGAGCCCATTGAATATTCATTTTTTTTGTCCCAAGTGATTGAATAATGACAAAAAAAAAATAAAAAATTACAAAAAGTTGTCACTAAATGATATATTGCTCACACAGGCCATGGGCATATGTGGAATTGCACCCCAAAATATATTTAGCTGCTTCTCCTGAGTATGGGGATACCACATGTGTGGGACTTTTTGGGAGCCTAGCCGCGTACGGGGCCCCGAAAACCAATCACTGCCTTCAGGATTTCTAAGGGCGTACATTTTTGATTTTACTCCTCACTACCTATCACAGTTTTGAAGGCCATAAAATGCCCAGATGGCATAAAACCCCCCCAAATGACCCCATTTTGGAAAGTAGACACCCCAAGCTATTTGCTTTGAGGCATGTTGAGTCCATGGAATGTTTTATATTTTGACACAAGTTGCGGGAAAGTGACAAATTTTTTTTTTTTGCACAAAGTTGTCACTAAATGATATATTGCTCACACAGGCCATGGGCATATGTGGAATTGCACCCCAAAATACATTTAGCTGCTTCTCCTGAGTACGGGGATACCACATGTGTGGGACTTTTTGGGAGCCTAGCCGCGTACAGGGCCCCTAAAACCAATCACTGCCTTCAGGATTTCTAAGGGCGTACATTTTTGATTTTACTCCTCACTACCTATCACAGTTTCGGAGGCCATGGAATGCCCAGGTGGCACAAACCCCCCCCAAATGACCCCATTTTGGAAAGTAGACACCCCGAGCTATTTGCTGAGAGGCATGGTGAGTATTTTGCAGCTCTCATTTGTTTTTGAAAATAAAGAAAGACGAGAAAAAAAAATTTTTTTTTTCTTTTTTCAATTTTCAAAACTTTGTGACAAAAAGTGAGGTCTGCAAAATACTCACTATACCTCTCATCAAATAGCTTGGGGTGTCTACTTTCCAAAATGGGGTCATTTGGGGGTTTTTTTTGCCACCTGGGTATTCCATGGCCTCCGAAACTGTGATAGGTAGTGAAGAGTGAAATCAAAAATTTACGGCCTTAGAAAGCCTGAAGGCGGTGCTTGGTTTTCGGGGTCCCGTACGCGGCTAGGCTCCCAAAAAGTCTCACACATGTGGTATCCCCGTACTCAGGAGAAGCAACAGAATGTATTTTGGGGTGTAATTTCACATATTCCCATGGCATGTTTGAGCAATATATCATTTAGTGACAACTTTGCGCAAAAAAAAATAAAAAAATAAAAAATTGTCTCTTTCCCGCAACTTGTGTCACAATAGAAAATATTCCATGGACTCGACATGCCTCTCAGCAAATAGCTTGGGGTGTCTACTTTCCAAAATGGGGTCATTTGGGGGGGTTTTGAACTGTCCTGGCATTTTATGCACAACATTTAGAAGCTTATGTCACACATCACCCACTCTTCTAACCACTTGAAGACAAAGCCCTTTCTGACACTTTTTGATTACATAAAAAAATAATTTTTTTTTGCAAGAAAATTACTTTGAACCCCCAAACATTATATATTTTTTTAAAGCAAATGCCCTACAGATTAAAATGGTGGGTGTTTCATTTTTTTTTTCACACAGTATTTGCGCAGCGATTTTTCAAACGCATTTTTTGGGGAAAAAACACACTTTTTTAAATTTTAATGCACTAAAACACACTATATTGCCCAAATGTTTGATGAAATAAAAAAGATGATCTTAGGCCGAGTACATGGATACCAAACATGACATGCTTTAAAATTGCGCACAAACGTGCAGTGGCGACAAACTAAATACATTTTTAAAAGCCTTTAAAAGCCTTTACAGGTTACCACTTTAGATTTACAGAGGAGGTCTACTGCTAAAATTACTGCCCTCGATCTGACGTTCGCGGTGATACCCCACATGCATGGTGCAATTGCTGTTTACATTTGACGCCAGACCGATGCTTACGTTCGCCTTAGCGCGAGAGCAGGGGGGACAGGGGTGCTTTTTTTTTTTTTCTTTATTATTATTTTTTTTTTATCTTATTTTTAAACTGTTCCTTTCATTTTTTTTTTTTTTAAATCATTTTTATTGTTATCTCAGGGAATGTAAATATCCCCTATCATAGCAATAGGTAGTGATAGGTACTCTTTTTTGCAAAAATTGGGGTCTATTAGACCCTAGATTTCTCCTCTGCCCTCAAAGCATCTGACCACACCAAGATCGGTGTGATAAAATGCTTTCCCAATTTCCCAATGGTGCTGTTTACATCCGGCGAAATCTAAGTCATAAAATGCTCGTAGCTTCCTGTTTCTTAGGCCATAGAGATGTTTGGAGCCACTCTGGTCTCTGATCAGCTCTATGGTCAGCTGGCTGAATCACCGGCTGCATTCTCAGGTTCCCTGTTGAGACAGGAGAGCCAGAGAAAAACACGGAAGACGTTGGGGGGGGGGGGCATTCCCTCCCACTGCTTGTAAAAGCAGTCTAGAGGCTAATTAGCTGCTAGGATTGCTTTTACATGAAAGCCGATCGCTGGCTGAAAAGAATGATACCAAGATGATACCTAAACCTGCAGGCATCATTCTGGTATAACCACTCAAAGTCGTGAATGGCCTACCTGAAGACAAAAAAATGGTTAACAATAAAGCACAGTAAACGGTAAGGTATAAAAAATTGCATATCTGAAAAGCAAACATGATAAAACATAATAACAATAAAACATTGCAGAATAGAATACAGTAAAAAAGAGCAGAACAATAGAGAGAGAATAGAGAGAGAGAGAACAATAAAACGACAACTATTTTTTTTTTATTTTATATTTTTGTATGTGTTTTTTTTTTTTTTTTTTACACTTTTTTTTGTAACTAACTTTTATAACTGTAACGGTTCCAGGTTCGGGTCTCTCAAAATGCGATGGCATCTTGGGAGACCCTGTGAAAGTGTGCCTAGCCTGTGCAATGCTGTACCCTACGCTAATACTCAACTAGTGAATGGTAGCGTTCAAAACATTCACCAATGCAAAGACCAGGATTGTCAGGACAGGAGGGACAATAATAGCGGGTGTCATGCCTATAACTGCGCTTGCTGCAGACACGACATCTTTTTTGGGGGGGTTCGCTGGGTAGGGGTACTCGGGAGGACATAAAGAAAATGCCTCTCATGCAGCCGACTGCATTTGGTTGGGGATGTGAATGGGGGAAGTACGGGCGCTGCAGAAGCGGTGGGTTCCCAATTAGGATTGGCGAATGCAGCAGGAAGGGCACTATGGGCACGACGGGCCTGTGTTTGTCTTTTTGGTGGCAGCGGGACACTACTTGTGCTTGCCACCTCACCAGCTTGAACTGCATTTATGGGACTCGCCACGTCACCAAATGTTGCTGCAGTGCTGGTTTGACTACGACCGGGGTGTACTAGGCCGCTGGTGCTTGCCAGTTCACCAAAACGCTACAAAAAAAACTGTTAGCGATTGCAGGGATCAGGCCTGACTCTGCGAACGCTGCAGTTATGCGTTTAGTGTTTTGTAAGTGACAGTGATCGATCGATACTGCACTTGGGTGGGCTGGGCTGGGCCGGGCGGAGGGGCAAAACGCAGGTGCTAGCAGGTATCTGGGCTGATCCCGCTAACACTGCGTTTTTGGGAATCCTAAACTGCTGGGGATGCTAGTATAGATCTGATCAGATCAGATATTGATCCGATCAGATACTATACCACTAAGGGAGGTGTAAGGTGCGTGCGTGGGTGTTAGTGGTACTGGCGCTAACCTGACGCTGCCTGGGGCTGGTGCTTGCCAGTTCACCAAAACGCTACCAAAAAAACTGTTAGCGATCGCAGGGATCAGGCCTGACTCTGTGAACGCTGCAGTTATGCGTTTAGTGTTTTGTAAGTGACAGTGATTGATCGATACTGCACTTGGGTGGGCTGGGCCAGGCGGAGGGGCAAAACGCAGGTGCTAGCAGGTATCTGGGCTGATCCCGCTAACACTGCGTGTTTGGGAACCCTAAACTGCCGGGGACGCTAGTATAGATTTGATCGGATCAGATATTGATCCGTTCAGATACTATACCACTAAGGGAGGTGTACGGCGCGTGTGTGGGTGTTAGCGCTACTGGCGCTAACCTGACACTGCCTGGGGCTGGTGCTTGCCAGTTCACCAAAACGCTACCAAGAAAACTGTTAGCGATCGTAGGGATCAGGCCTGACTCTGTGAACGCTGCAGTTATGCGTTTAGTGATTTGTAAGTGACAGTGATCGATCGATACTGCACTTGGGTGGGCTGGGCCGGGCAGAGGGGAAAAACGCAGGTGCTAGCGGGTATCTGGGCTGATCCCGCTAACACTGCGTTTTTGGGAACCCTAAACTGCTGGGGACACTAGTATAGATCTGATCGGATCAGATATTGATCCGTACAGATACTATACCACTAAGGGAGGTGTACGGTGCGTGCGCGGGTGTTAGCGGTACTGGCGCTAACCTGACGCTGCCTGGGGCTGGTGCTTGCCAGTTCACCAAAACGCTACCAAAAAAACTGTTAGCGATCGCAGGGATCAGGCCTGACTCTGCGAACGCTGCAGTTATGCGTTTAGTGTTTTGTAAGTGACAGTGATCGATCGATACTGCACTTGGGTGGGCTGGGCCGGGCGGAGGGGCAAAATGCAGGTGCTAGCAGGTATCTGGGCTGATCCCGCTAACACTGCGTGTTTGGGAACCCTAAACTGCTGGGGACGCTAGTATAGATCTGATCGGATCAGATATTGATCCGTTCAGATACTATACCACTAAGGGAGGTGTACGGCGCGTGTGTGGGTGTTAGCGCTACTGGCGCTAACCTGACACTGCCTGGGGCTGGTGCTTGCCAGTTCACCAAAACGCTACCAAGAAAACTGTTAGCGATCGCAGGGATCAGGCCTGACTCTGTGAACGCTGCAGTTATGCGTTTAGTGATTTGTAAGTGACAGTGATCGATCGATACTGCACTTGGGTGGGCTGGGCCGGGCAGAGGGGAAAAACGCAGGTGCTAGCGGGTATCTGGGCTGATCCCGCTAACACTGCGTTTTTGGGAACCCTAACCTGCTGTGGACACTAGTATAGATCTGATCGGATCAGATATTGATCCGTACAGATACTATACCACTAAGGGAGGCGTATGCTGCGTGCGTGGGTGTTAGTGGTACTGGCGCTAATCTGACGCTGCCTGGGGCGACGAATATCACCGCCGGGCGATCAGGGGGCTAAACCTTTATTCGGTAATAAACGGCGGGTGCCCTGACACTATAAAAAATAAACGAACTAACCAGCGTCACCCGTAACAGTTATACGGTGATCAGTGGTGAAAGGGTTAACTAGGGGGCAATCAAGGGGTTAAAACATTTATTAGATAGTATATGGGGGTCCCTGTCGCTATAAAACGCTGACGGCGAACCTAAGTATTTACTTCACTAACTAGCGTCACCAGCGACACTAATACAGCGATCAGAAAAATGATCGCTTAGCGACACTGGTGACGGGGGGTGATCAAGGGGTTAAAACTTTATTAGGGGGGGTTAGGGGGGTATCCTAGACCTAAAGGGGGGTAATACTCACTGCCCTAACACTGTAACTGTCACAAACTGACACCAATGCAGTAATCAGAAAAAAAAAAAATACTGCTTGCTGTCAGTTTGTGACAGGGGGGGGTGATTGGGGGGGGATCGGGGGGCGATCGGGGGGGGATCGGGGGTGTAAAGTATGCCTGGCATGTTCTACTGTGTGTGTGTTGTGCATTTACATGTCTTCTCTCCTCGGCGCTGGGACGGAAACTGCCGAGCCGAGGAGAGATGACATCACATCCTCTGCCTGTGTGAAACTACACACAGGCAGGGGAGGATTCCGATTGGCTGGGAGCGATCGCGAGGGGGGGCCACGATCGGATGGTCTCCCCCTCGCCTCCCAACGCTCCCAGTCAAATGCCGACCGCCGCTGGCACCGGGGGGGGGTCCGCTTGGACCCCCCGCCCGCGGGAGGCAGATCACGTACAGGTACGTGATTCTGCCTGCCCGTGCCATTCTGCCGCCGTATATGTGCGTTAGGCGGTCAGCAAGTTGTTAAAAGAGAGTCTCTCTCTGAGTCTGGAGTCAATGAGGATGGCAAACGTGATCAACTTCTCCAGCTCAGTGGGTATATCTTGGGATACTATCTCATCCTTGATCCTTGTATCCAAGAGACCATGAGAAAAAGCAGCCATGAGGGCCTCATTGTTCCACTCAACCTCTGCTGCCAGAGTACGGAATTCAATGGCGTAGTCGGCTACAGTTCTTGTACTCTGTTTGATGGACATGAGGCACTTGGCAGCAGAAGCGGAGCATGTAGGAACGTCAAATACCCATTTAAATGTCTCCCATAGAGGGATTGCCCAGGCCAAGGCTCTCTCAGAAAGCAAAGATATCACTAAACTTACTTTGCTTCTGTCTGTGGGAAACGCCTGGGGCAGCATCTCAAAGTATATCTCAACCTGGTTGAGAAACCTTCTACATTGGACTAGATCACCACCAAATCACTGGGGAAGCAGAGCAGAACCAGACATACCTCTTATAGAGGTAATACTTGAGGCGGGTGCCTACACAGAGACTGGAGCAGCAGCAGCGTCGGCCTGCAACATAGGTTGTACCGGGGCGGCCACAGTGGGAGGTTCCAGGTAAGCTGTGTGACTCAGGAGCATTTGTAACGTCATGGCAAGCTGATCCATGTGCTGATCCCATTCATCCAATCTGGAAAAAATAGGCAGGACTGACGAGCAGGATATAATCAACAGCTGAGTAACTGTGGAGAGATAGCAGCTGGCAATTAGCCGACAGCTGAGCGGCCAGCTCAGGGAAGAAAGGGCTAAGCCCAGCCCTGACATTTAGGATACAAAGATAAACCCACATGTAACCACAGGAGAAATATAGGCTGCTCTCCAAGATGGCGTGGTTGTTTTTAACCTCTTCAGCCCCGGAAGATTTGAATGACCAGGCCATTTTTTGCGATTTGGCACTGCGTCATTTTAACTGACAAGTGCGTGGTTGTGCAACGTTGTTCCCAAACAAAATTGACGTCCTTTTTTTTACACAGATAGAACTTTCTTTTGGTCGTATTTGATCATCTCTGCGGTTTCTTATTTTTTGCGCTATAAACAAAAAAATAGCGACACAATAATTGTACAAAAACACAATATTTTGTACTTTTTGCTATAATAAATATCCCCATTTAAAAAAAAAAAAAAAAAAAAAAAAAAGCTTTTTTTACAGTTTAGGCCGATATGTATTCTTCTACATATTTTTGGTAATAAAAATTGCAGTAAGCTTATATTGATTGGTTTTCACAAAAGTTATAGCATCTACAAAATAGGGGATAGATTTATAGCATTTTTATTATTTTTTTTACTAGTAATGGCAGCGATCTGCAATTTTTATCAGGACTGCGACATTATGGTGGACACATCGGACAATTTTGACACATTTTTGGGACCATTGGCATTTATACAGCGATCAGTGCTATAAAAATGCATCGATTACTGTAAAAATGTCACTGGCAGTGAGGGGGTTAACACTAGGGGGCAATCAAGGGGTTAACTAGACATGTGCACACTGAAATATTTAGTTTCGGAATTTCGCTTTTGTCCGAAAAATAAATGTATTTAGTTACTCCCGAAATTCGTTTTACTTTATTTCGTTTTTCGTTAAAAACTTGCATTCGTCCGAAAATCGAAATTAATTAAGGTCGAATCTGTCATTAAAGGCTTATGGTGTCTGTCGAATGTTCAAAGTAGATTCGATGGAGCAGCTAAACTGTACGACGCCGCAATCGTACATTCCGGACTAATTTTCCTGGATGCATTTGACCGGAAATGTACGATTGCAGCATCGTACAGTTTGTTTAGCTGCTTCATCGAATCTTCTAACTTTCGACAGACACCATAAGCCAAAAATTCACGTTTGTATGTTTTCGTTTCTGTGTCGAATCTTCATCGTTCATGATCATTGGTCTACTCTGCCCCAGCAGTCAGCCAACCAAACTTTCACATTCGTCTCTCAATCGCAAGTGCAATGGCGGCCGCAAAATCCGACGCTGTATCTGTCTCAGATATGGCAGCAACCCATAATGAAGACATGGAGGAGGGCGTTCCTGGGCCTTCTATGAAGGCAGCAGCAGCAACTAGACATGTGCACACTGAAATATTTTATTTTGGAATTTCGTTTTCGTCCGAAAAATAAATTTATTTAGTTACTCCCGAAATTCGTTTTTATTTATTTCGTTTTTCGTTAAAAATTGCATTCGTCCGAAAATCCAAATTAATTAAGGTCGAATCTGTCATTGAAGGCTTATGGTGTCTGTCGAATGTTCAAAGAAGATTCGACGGAGCAGCTAAACTGTACGACCCCGTATAGTTTACCTACTCCGTCGAATCTTCTTAGAACTTTCAACAGACACCATAAGCCAAAGTACGTGTGTACTTAGTTCTAGCTATTTTACTGCTCCTCCTCTTTGGTTACAATCAGCCAATAACATTCATCATCATCATTATTTTTATTTCACTTCCTCCACCCAATTCCAGCAGCGATCTTTTCTCCCCTACGTTGAATCTTTTCTCTCTGTCGAAACTTTTCTCTCTACGTCAAATCTTTTCTCTCTGTGTCGAATCTTTTCTGTCTATGTAGAATAATCTTGGACTAATAGAGTTAAGGTTAGGCACATTCGACCACAGGTTTGATGGACACAGATTGTTGTCAGCATCATGTCGAATCTCCTATCTATATCAAACTGTTGTAGCAACGAAAACGAAAATAAAGCATTTGTTTATGTCGGATCTTTCATTTTTCGGATTCTGCACTTTCGTTATCATTTGTTAAAACGATAACTAAAATACCTGAAATTCGGGCGAAAATGCATTCTGACAAAAATGAATGCACATGTCTAGCAGCAACATCCCCAACACCAGCATACAAAAATGGGCGCAAGAGGAGGACACAAGCTGCAACCAGCAGGAAGCATAACCTTACGTGGACTCACATTGAGTCCCAGGTCCTTGTAAGGGACATGCTTCCTTGATGGATGCAGCTGTGTGGCCCCCACCCCAGGGAAACCACTCAGGAGTAGGGATGAGCTTCGTGTTCGAGTCGAACCCATGTTCGACTCGAACACTGGCTGTTTGGTCGTTCGCCGAATTCCGAACTTTATGGGCCGTTCGCGCCAAATTCGTGTGGCGCGTCACGGCCCATAATTCACTGCGGCATTGCAGTGCATTGCTGGCTGATGATTGGCCAAGCATGCACTATGACCCGCATGCTTGGCCAATCACAGCGCCGTCGGTAGAGAGAGCTGTAATTGGCCAAAGCCAAGGTGGCTTTGGCCAATTATGGCTCAGGGGGTTTAGAACACGCCCCACACTATATAAGGCCGCCTGCACGGCGGCCCTGTGTAGTGTGTGTTCCGGCGTTGAAAGAGAGATAGATAGACAGAGAGACAGTGTCATTTCATTTGAGTTAGATAGATTAGGCAGGACAATCAGTGAGTTAGCTGCACTTACAGTGTATTGTGTATATATATGCATCCCAGGTGTTGTATATATATATATATATATATATATATATATATATATACACTGTATTCAGTTTAGCTAGATCCGTTCCTGTTATCTTCTTACTGACAGGCAGGTTTGTCTTGTTACAGTATTTACAGCTACCTGAAGAAAATTGCTGGTGTTCTTTTGATCCTATTAGTACCACAGTCAGGCAGCTAGACTATTTACAGTTAGTGCAGTGCGTCCTGCTCACAGTGTTCAGCTAAAACTACAAGTTAGTGTGCTGCGTCCTGCTCACAGTGTTCAGCTAAACCTACAAGTTATTTTTTTGCGAGCTCTGCACAGTGTTCATCTAAAGCTACAAGTTAGTGCAGTGCGTCCTGCTCACAGTGTTCAGCTAAAACTACAAGTTAGTGTAGTGAGACCTCTGCACAGTGTTCATCTAAAGCTACAAGTTAGTGCAGTGCATCCTGCTCACAGTGTTCAGCTAAAACTACAAGTTAGTGTAGTGAGACCTCTGCACAGTGTTCATCTAAAGCTACAAGTTAGTGCAGTGCGTCCTGCTCACAGTGTTCAGCTAAAACTACATGTTAGTGTGGTGCGTCCTCCTCACAGTGTTCAGCTAAACCTACAAGTTATTTTTTTGCGAGCTCTGCACAGTGTTCATCTAAAGCTACAAGTTAGTGTAGTGCGTCCTGCTCACAGTGTTCAGCTAAAACTACAAGTTAGTGTAGTGAGACCTCTGCACAGTGATCATCTAAAGCTACAAGTTAGTGCAGTGCGTCCTGCTCACAGTGTTCAGCTAAAACTGCAAGTTAGTGTGGTGCGTCCTCCTCACAGTGTTCAGCTAAAACTACAAGTTAGTGTAGTGCGTCCTCACAGTGTTCAGCTAAAACTACAAGTTAGTATAGTGAGACCTCTGCACAGTGTTCAGCTAAAACTACAAGTTAGTGTAGTGCGTCCTGCTCACAGTGTTCAGCTAAAACTACAAGTTAGTGTGGTGCGTCCTCCTCACAGTGTTCAGCTAAACCTACAAGTTATTTTTTTGCGAGCTCTGCACAGTGTTCAGCTAAAGCTACCTGTAGAAGGTTGGTGGTGTTTTCCTGATCCTATCACTACAGCAACTACTAGTGCTGGTCGTGGAGACGGTGCATCCTCATCAGCACGTGACCGTGGGACACGCTTGGCCTTTTTTTCGGCAGCTGGCCATGTTGAGCCGCAACATGCGGAAGACTTGGTCGAGTGGATGACCAAGCCGTCCTCATCCTCCTCATCCTCTCTCACCCATGCTCAGGGTACTTTGTCTGGCAAAGCAGCGGCCTCTTCCCTCGGCTCAATGTCATCAGTGACTCCTTCCCTAGCCCCACCATGTCCTCCTGAGGAGTCCCTCGAACTGTTTGACCACAGTGTTAGGTACATGCTCCAGGAGGATGCCCAGCGTTTGGAAGGCTCTGATGATGATACTGAGCTCGATGAAGGCAGTAACATGAGCACGGACAGAGGGGGTGCCCAAGAAGGACAGCAATCTGGCAGTCATGCTCCCCCTGCTGCAGCATACTGCCAGGTTTGCTCCAGTGATGAGGAGGGAGGGGATGATGAGGTCACTGACTCAACGTGGGTGCCTGATAGGAGAGAGGAGGAGGAGGCGGCACATCACCAATGAGGCAGGATGCCCTCCAGGGGCCAGCCTAAGGGCAGCACATTGACTGCATCACACCCCAAAGCTCCACATGTGCAGGGCGCTGCAGTCTCTGTGCGTTATTCAAAAAGTTCTTTGGTGTGGGCCTTTTTTGAGACGAGTGCATCAGATCGCGCCACTGCTATTTGCAACATATGTCTCAAGCGTATCTCGCGTGGCCAAAACATCTCCCGCTTGGGTACCACATGCTTGACCAGACGTATGTTGACCTGCCATGCAGTTCGTTGGCAAGCGTATCTAAAAGACCCACACCAAAGAACAAAGAGGACCTCTCCTTGCTCCTCATCAGCTGAGATCTCCAACCCCACTATACCTTCAGTCCTCTCTGAGACCTGCACTGAGAGGAATGAAGGTGTAGAATTAGGTGTGTCACAGCCAAGTACTTGTGGGCAATCTGCTTTTGGTACACCGACGTCAGATTGTACCAGGCAAATTTCCCTGCCCCAGCTGCTGCACCACCAAAAGAAGTTTGCTCCCAGCCATCCACATGCCCAGCGGTTGAATGCTAGCTTGGCAAAATTGCTAGCACTTCAACTGCTGCCTTTTCAGTTGGTAGACTCTGCCCCCTTCCGTGAGTTTGTGGAATGTGCGGTTCCTCAGTGGCAGGTACCCAAACGCCACTTTTTCTCACGGAAGGCGATTCCGGCTCTCTACCGGCATGTGGAAGGCAATGTCCATGCCTCGCTGGACAGGGCGGTCAGCGGTAAGGTGCATATTACCGCTGACTCATGGTCCAGCAGGCATGGACAGGGACGTTACCTAAGTTTCACGGCACATTGGGTGACTCTGCTGGCAGCTGGGAAGGATGCAGGACAAGGTGCAGTAGTGTTGGAGGTTGTTCCGCCACCATGCCTCCAAAATGCCACTACTAATGATTGTGACACACCTCTCTCCTCCACCCCCTCCTCTTCTTCTTCCTCCATGGCCTCTTCCTGTGCTTTTTCCTTGGAACCAGCGGTGCTCCGTAGCCGTTCAAGGGGCTACACAAGTACGCAGGCCAAAAGATGCCATGCGGTGCTTGAGCTGGTGTGCTTGGGGGGCAGGAGCCACACTGGGGCAGAGGTTTGTCAGCTCTGCAGGGGCAGGTTCAGGGGTGGTTGACGCCACACCAACTTAAGGCAGGAATGGTGGTTTGCGACAATGGCACCAACCTCCTCTCTGCCCTCCGACAGGTACAAATGACCCATGTGCCCTGTTTGGCTCACGTCCTTAACTTGGTGCAGCGGTTCTTGGGCAGGTACCCGGGCTTACAGGATGTCCTGAGGCAGGCCAGGAAAGTCTGTGTGCATTTCCGCCGGTCTTATAATGCCAGTGCTCAGCTGGCGGACCTCCAAAAGGAGTTTAACGTGCCCAAGAACCACCTAATCTGTGACATGCCCACCAGGTGGAACTCAACGTTGGCCATGCTGCAGCGGCTGCACACACAGCAGAGGACCATCAATGAGTACCTGTGCGACTATGGCACCAGGACAGGGTCAGGGGAGCTTGGTTTTTTCCCCACGCCAGTGGGCCATGATCAGGGATGCATGCACTGTCCTGTCACCATTTGAGGAGGCCTCGAGGATGGTGAGCAGTGACAGTGCATGCATCAGTGACACTGTCCCCCTTGTCCACCTGTTGGAGCACACGCTGCGTGGAATAATGGACAGGGCACTTGAGGCAGAACAGAGGCAGGAAGAGGAGGACTTTCTTAGCTCTCAATGCCCCCTTTATCCAGACAGTGTTCCTGCTTGCCCGCCGATCACACAGGAAGAGGACGAGGAGGAGGAGGAAGATTGTGTCAGTATGGAGGTGGAGCTTGGCACTCAGCATCAGCAGCAGTCTTTAAGGGATCAGTCCCAAGAAACACATGGACTTGTACGTGGCTGGGAGGAGGTGGCTGCGGACCATGTCGTCCTTAGTGACCCAGAGGACTCCAGACCTAATGCCTCAGCAAACCTATGCTGCAAGGCCTCCCTGATCCTGCAAAGCCTGCGTAAGGATCCTCGTATTCATGGTATCAAGGAGAAGGACCAATACTGGCTGGCAACCCTCCTTGATCCACGTTACAAGGGTAAGGTTGCGGACCGTATCTTGCCATCGCAGAGGGAGCAGAGGATGAAACATCTTCGGGAGGCCTTGCAGAAAGGTCTGTGCAACGCGTTCCCAGAGACTGGGAGGTTACAAACTCCTGTTTCTGGACAACGGTCAGTCAAAGAAGGAGTGGTGGAGAAGGTGGCCGTCTGACCGATGCGTTCAGACAATTTTTTGGTCCGCAGCCCCAAGGTATGATCGGTTCCAGCAACCATCGCCAGCGTCTATTTTACATGGTGGAGGAATACCTAGGGGCAAGATCTGACTTGGACACCTTTCCCACCAAAAATCCTCTGGGTTACTGGGTCTTGAGGATGGATCACTGGCCAGAGCTTGCACAGTATGCAATTGAGCTACTGGCCTGTCCTGCATCCAGCGTTCTTTCGGAACGCACATTCAGTGCTGCTGGAGGCTTTGTAACCGATCACAGGGTGCGTCTGTCCACCGACTCGGTCGATCGACTGACCTTCATAAAAATGAATCAGTCTTGGATCACCACCAGCTACCAAGCACCTGATGCTGATGTAACCGAATAATTTTTTTTGAAATCTCAGATCCCTTCAAAGACTGCCTATGCTGATGCTGAGTGACTATGCCTGAGTAATTATCCTCTTCCTCCTCAATGATCACGCTGATAGCTTGTAAGAACATTTTTGGTTCTGGGCGCCACCACCAGTGCCTAAGACCCAATTTTTCAGCCCCTGTTTAACAGGAGCGTGTAATTACAATTTTTGATGCAATACTTTGCAGTAGGGCTCATTTCTGCGTTCCAACTAGAGTATCTGTGAGGGGTTGCAGTGTTGTGGCACCAGCACCAGTGCCTAAGGCCCAATTTTTCAGCCCCTGTTTAACAGGGGCGTGTAATTACAATTTTTGATGCAATACTTTGCAGCAGGGCTCGTTTCTGCGTTACAACTAGAGTATCTGTGAGGGGTTGCAGTGTTGTGGCACCAGCACCAGTGCCTAAGGCCCAATTTTTCAGCCCCTGTTTAACAGGGGAGTGTAATTACAATTTTTGATGCAATACTTTGCAGCAGGGCTCGTTTCTGCGTTCCAACTAGAGTATCTGTGAGGGGTTGCAGTGTTGTGGCACCAGCACCAGTACCTAAGGCCAAATTTTTCAGCCCCTGTTTAACAGGGGCGTGTAATTACAATTTTTGATGCAATACTTTGCAGCAGGGCTCGTTTCTGCGTTCCAACTAGAGTGTCTGTGAGGACTTACAGTGTTGTGGCACCAGCACCACCACCACCACCAAAGGCCCAATTTTTCTGCCCTTGTTCAACAGGGGCATGTAATTACAATTCTTGATCTAATATTTCACAGCAGGGCCCTGTGAGGGCTTACAGTGTTGTGGCCACAATAACACCTAAGGCCCAAATTTCTGCTGAGTATATAGGGCAGGCCCCTACTTTCAAACATCTAACTTACAAACGACTCCTACTTGCAAACGGAAGGAGACAACAGGAAGTGAGATGAAATCTACCCCTAGGAAGGGAAATTCTCTCCTGTAAGAGTTAATATGGGAAAACATTTCTCCTTTCCACTGATGCTTTCCAATCCTTGTTTCACAAAAAACCCCAAATTTTCAAAAAACATTTGTCATTGGGACAAAAAGTGAGGTGAAATCTTCTGAAGAGGAGGACAGACAGCAAAACAAATGTCACAGGGGTGATAACCCTTCCCTATGTTTTCCAAAAAGCTTAAAAAAGATTTTTTGGCTGGAGCTAAACACGTTAAAAATGTACCCGTTCAAAATTACAAACAGATTCTACTTAACAACAAACCTACAGTACCTGTCTTGTTTGCACCGCCTGTATACTGCTGTTCAGAGTATATAGAGCCTGGTGGTCCCACACCTTTCCTTATTTTAATTTGGGTGCGGGGTTCCCCTTAATATCCATACAAGACCCAAAGGGCCTGGTAATGGACTGGGGGGTACCCATGCCGTTTGTCTCACTGATTTTCATCCATATTGCCAGGACCCGACATTACATTAAACCCGCAAGCAGTTTTAAATGAGATTTTTTCCTTTAAAAATGACATTTTGTGCAGGGACTGTTCTAAACACGGGAAACACGTGCCACTTTACAGGCATACTATAGACACCCCCCAGGTACGACATTTAAAGGAATATTTCACTTTTTTTTTTTTTTACTTTAAGCATCATTAAAATCACTGCTCCCGAAAAAACGGCCGTTTTTAAAAGTTTTTTTTTCCATTGATACATGTCCCCTGGGGCAGGACCCGGGTCCCCAAACCCTTTTTAGGACAATACCATGCAATTAGCCTTTAAAATGAGCACTTTTGATTTTGAACGTTCGAGTCCCATAGACGTCAATGGGGTTCTAACGTTCGTGCAAATTTTCGGTTGGTTCGCAGGTTCTGGTGCGAACCGAACCGGGGGGTGTTCAGCTCATCCCTACTCAGGAGTGGAAGCGGGAGAAGTGGGAGGAGATCTCCAGAGAGGTTGAGGAGACCTATCGCCATTGGCGTGACCCGACTGCCCGTCGCAAAAAATTCAGCGACATAAAATGGTAAGTAACGTGTCTGATTATTTTTTTTTTTACATTTTAACCACTTCAGCCCGGAGGATTTGGCTGCCAAATGACCGGGCCACTTTGTGTGATTCGGCACTGCATCGCTTTAACTGACAATTGCGCGGTCGTGTGACTTTGCTCACAAACAAAATTGAAGTCCTTTTTTTTTCCCCACAAATAGAGCTTTCTTTTGGTGGTATTTGATCACCTCTGCAGTTTTTATTTACTTTTTGCTATATAAGTATCCCCAACAAATATATAAAAAAATAATTTTTTCCTCAGTTTAGGTCGATATGTATTCTTCTATATATTTTTGGTAACAAAAATTGCAATAAGCTTTTATTGATTGGTTTGCGCAAAAGTTATAGCGTCTACAAAATAGGGATAGTTTTATGGCATTTTTAATAATAATTTTTTTTACTAGTAATGCTGGCGATCAGTGATTTTTATTGTGACTGCGACATTATGGCGGACACATCGGACACTTTTGATGCCATTTTGGGACCATTGTCATTTATACAATGATCAAAGCTCAAAAAATGCACTGATTTTACTGTGTAAAAAATGACATTGGCAGGGAAAGGGTTAACCACTAGGGGGCGCTGAAGGTGTTAAGTGTGTCCTAGGGAGTGATTTTAACTGTGGGGGGATGGGCTACCAGTGACACAACACTGATCACTGCTCCCGATGACAGGGAGTAGAAGATCACTGTCCTGTCACTAGGCAGAACAGGGAGATGCTGTGTTTACATAGGCATCTCCCCTTTCTTCAGCTCCGTGACACGATCGCCGTCACACGGCGGACATCGGACACAGCCGTACCATTCTGCTGATATATATCGGCGTGAGCTGGTCAGCAAGTGGTTATAAATGAAATCACATATTATGCCCAAAAACAAGCCCCCCCCCCCGCCCCCCCACACACACAGACACACACACACATAAATATGTATTATTGCTATCACATGTGATGTCAGTACAGTTAAGTTAATTTTTTTTTTTTAAAAGGAATAAATAATTTTCAATTTATCCTCCCTCCTGTGAAAAACCAAATTTGCGCATAGGTGTGCCTAGCCTACACATGAAAGCATAGTTTGCAGTTGCACATGTTAAATATATTATCGCCACGATCATTTTAAGAGGAATATTTCCATGGCCGTTATTTGTTCTTAGTTATCACTAAACTGTGCAGTAAGTGCTTTTAAGTTCCACTTGACCTGACCACCTGTAGGTTACGCCCCCTTTCTGACCAGGCCATATTCTGCTATATAGCGCGTTGCCGCTTTAAACTGCACGCTCCTGCGATGTACTACCCAAATGAAATTTATGCTATTCTCCCGCCACATATAGAGCTTTTATTGGTGGCATTAGATCACTGCTGGGTTTTACATTTTTTGTTATTGAAAAATTAAAAGAGTTAAATATATAAAAAAAAGTGTTACGGTGTCTGGACTTAACCAGCTTGCGGACCCACCATATGTTTAGTTACTATGGGGGGGTCCACATCCGCAAGTATGTTAATGCTTTGCAAAAGAAACAAGAAAGGAAATTTTACACCATACACAGTTTACACAAGCACGTAATAATAATTAGAAAGGTGGACTGGAGTGGACAATGGACATTTACTCGCCACAATCCCAATCCTGTCTTTTATATTTTATTGTGCACCAAAAAAGCATACGTTTTTCTTACAATAAATTAGGTTAATAAAAAAATGTGCAAACCTTGCGCTACATGAAAAAATGTGCCCAATCCAAAAATTCCATTAGCATTGTTTCATTCTACGGGTTCATTCTACATGTGTTTCATGTGTTAATGTCATTTTCAGATTACAATTGTAGTTTAATTGTGGAACCCGTTTTACTTCTCTTTTTATTTTGCAGTTCCATAGCGCGTAAGTGCAGGCAGTTGGGTGGGCGCAGAGGGAAGCAGGTGCCTCTCCTCCCCCATGAGAAGGAGCTCCTAGCGGCTGTAGGGGAGGATGAGATCAACCAGCTGCTGGTTCATCAAGGTTGGTGTCAGCATCGCATTGTGTGCAGGACATTTTTTTTGTCAAGCATGCAACGCGACATAGTCATTTACCATGATGTGTTTGATTTTATTTAAAGATCGTAGTAGTGACACTAATACAGTGGTTCCTGTAGTAGTGACACTAATACAGTGGTTCCTTTTCCATTTGTCCAGCCTTCCATTGTTGATTCCAGTGTCATTGCTTCTCGCTCAAGCAGTGACAGGTAGAGCCTCTGCGACGATCTGTCAGGTAAAGCAAGCGCTTGCGTAACTTACGTAATCTGACAGAACGTCGCCGCTCTGAAGTGAGGCGCCTGATCAGTGGCGGTGCACCTAGCACTCGCCGCTGGAACCAGGACAGGTAAGTGCCTCGTATTTGTTTTTTTTTAATGATTTTTTTCTAAATGGTGAATGCATGTCCCTGCCTTGTAGATAAACGTTAGTGACCTGCCCTGTATTGCCATGCTAATGGATAATTAATTTTATCTATATACACTACAGTATATTTATTTATAGTAATTTGAAGCTTGAACATTGTAATGTTCATAATTTCTCCTTTATTAATAGGTGTCATCCAGTCACAGGGGGAGACTCAGGAGGAGGAGGCTGAGGCAGCAACCCCCACATGTAAGTTAGTATAATCTTGCTGGTATCTGCTGAGTGATCATACATGTTTCAATGTTCTTGTACTAATGTGTGAGATTGTTGTACACTGCAGATTGTAATGTTCTTTTCTATCATTAATCAACAGCTACTGAGGCTGAGCAGGAGGTGGAGGAGACCTGCCCTGTAGAGGATGCTGGGGATGCGGAAGAACAGCCAGACGCGGCAGATCCAGGGAGTAAGTATAACTTTTTTTGTATTTTCCAGGCAAATATAGTATTTTAAATATGAAATGCTAATGCCATACCTTGTCTAGAAATGGTTGTGATTTATTCTGCAAGGCTTCGGTTTAGCTGGAATTATTAATTATATTAGTCCCCCTCTGCAGTTCAGATTCCCAGTCTGAGCCAATCACTGTTAATCATCGTGAATAATACAGCAGGCTGGAGGGGGTGTGTCAGAAAAGAATCTCCAGCTATTGTCTGGCAGTCCCTGGACATGTTCAATCTCTGGCATGCCCCTAATGCATGCATTAACACTTTTCTCATGATGTTATATCTGTTATACCTCCTAGCCTAGACCAGGAGTGAGTAACCTACCTAGCCTAGAACAGAAGTAGGGCTTATTCAACAATCAATGGCCTTACAAAATTATCAACTTTAAAAAGTAGCCTGCTATATTTTATTAAACAACTTTTTATTAGGTCATCCCAAATGCAATGGCTTGAATGGCTTCTCTTTGGTGAGTGTAATATTAAAAGCTGGTATAGCTGATATGTTTTTCTGCAAGTGCAACTGATCTTCCATATTTGCGACAGCCAGTCAGTCTGGATGAGGTAGATTAGTTAGTGGTCGGTCAGCACTTAGGCGTCCATTACACCTTAAGATTTTCTCCAGCCGGCCGTGCGACCAAGCGGATAAAATCTTTGGGAGATTCCCCTTTACACTGTTCGATGTGTAGAGGGGAATCCCTTTATACTCTGGCCGGGGAGGACACTCAGCTCCGCCCTGGTCAGAGTACAGTAAAGTAGTACTACACCTTCCAGCTCTGTAAACTTGGTATGACGCAGCGAATTGACACAGACATCACTATCTCCTACACACAAATTGATTAGGTGCATCTCACTAAATATCAAAAATGGACAACTGGTATGGAAGTGAAAACATCTCAAGATGTTACATGATTGTCTACAAGGGCTGGGAGATAATTGCCTTTATATAATGTTAGGGTGAAGAAGCCATGTGTATTGTGTATTGTATTATCTATCTAATGTATTTTCTTTTCTTCACAGGTGAAGTCTTCATCTTTCAACTCCACCCGGTGGACGAAGGCCTGGACCTGCCCGCGTCTGGTTGGGCTGACTGTCCTTCCCCCCTGTGGTTTCTACAGGGCATGTTCTCCTTCACTCTTCATCAATATCCCCCCACCTGGACACACCCATTGGTGCCTCCTCCCCAGTGCATCCTTCTCCAGTACACATCCCCCACCCTCCAGAGCCACATGTGAATGACTATCTGCGGCGCATTGTGGAGGTCCAAGAGAGAAAATATGCCGTAACCCAGAGGCTGTGTCACTCTTTGGCCCTCCACAATCGCCGGCAGCTCCGTCACTATGTGGCTCTGGAGAGGTACCAACGTAGCCTCAGGAGACAATTGGACGCTACTCGATACCTTGGTGACCAGATGGCTGGGATTAATATGTCCCTACAGTGACTGGTCACCGGTTTGGGGGAGAATATACTTTTATAATTTTTTTTTATTTCAATTTTTTTTTTTTTGTTTATGTTAAAAATAAAAAAATTTGTTCAGAAATAATTGTTTTCTTGAGTTTTGCTTTCCTTGTTAGATTCATGTGATGTTTATCTAAACGAACTAATCCATTTATTGTTACTAACTTACTAAAGGCCTTATAATTGTAGTTTTTCTACATTTAACCATCAGGCTGAATTCGGAAAATTGATGAGATTTCTCTCTACACTATTTCAATGTGCAAAGGGTAATCCCATGTATTGTGTCCAGTCACGTCGTTCAGCTTTCCCCACACCAGAATACACAGCAGATAGTTACAGCAGGGGTTAACCACCATACAGTCCTCAACAATTCACAGGACATAGGTTGCAGGCTTGCAATCATGAGGGCAACAGTTAACCGGACAGAGGTTCACAGACTAACGCAATCACAAGGGGCAACAGTTCAAAGGGCAGTCATCATTTCCAGGGATTGAGTAACATGGCAGCAGGGTACATTACTCACACTGGTGACTTCGGACAATTGCAGATGGTCATGAAACAGGCAGAGGATCAGAGAGGGCCCTGGTGTCCCCAGGGTCAGAGATGGCAAATGGGAGGGGTTCTGCGCATCTGGATGCAGCTCAGCAGTGACCAACTAATCTATCTTGCATAGAATCACGTTTCCAACTGCATGCTTCTTTGTGCTATGTTGTGTTGGTAACATATTCTGATCCTTGAGTTGACAGTCTCTCCATCAAGAGGAACTGTCATGCTGTTGAGGTCATCTTTAATCATTGTCTCTTATTTCCAGACCATCAAACAAAAATGGTTAAATTAGCACACGTTGCTATTTGTATTTACAAAGACAGCAACACGTGAGCAGTAGCGCCACGTCAAGGCTTCAACCCTTGCTACTGTCCATTCACACAACATTCATTCATGCAATCATGCACACTCTAGTCACTCTACACAACATTCATTACAAAAAAGGGTGATGGAAGGAATAAAGGGAAAAATTTGGATTACTTAAAACAATATAATTCTATTTATATCTTGGGGTCACACCAAAGACAAGTAGACAACTGCTATTGTGTCAAGTGGTAAGAAAATTAAAAAAATGATTTTCCTCAACATTTGGATGGTTCCTCTGAGTCCCATCTATCTTCACTGTCCATTCACACAACATTCATTCATGCAATCACGCACACTCAAGTCACTCTACACAACATTCATTACAAAAAAGGGTGATGGAAGGAATAAAGGGAAAAAATTGAATTGCTTAAAACAATATAATTCTATTTAAATCTTGGGGTCACACCAAAGACAAGTAGACAACTGCTATTGTGTCAAGTGGTAAGAAAAAAAAAAGAAAAGATTTTCCTTAACATTTGGATGGTTCCTCTGAGTCCCATCTATTTTCACATGGTAACAATGATTCAGGTCTCACAAGTTAAGGGTAGGGTAAGTTATTTATTCCATTCCAAGTTATTTGTTCCATCAAATGGGATGTTAGTTGTGAACGGTGTGGATTAAGGATATTCCCAGTAATAGCGAAAACTCTCTCACTTTGCACAGTGGTTGGAGGACAGGATAGTAGTTGCTGGGCAACCAGGCAAAGACCAGGCCACAAACTTTTCTTACCATCCCAATAGGTCAAAGGGTCCTCTGTAGGAAGCAAAGGTGCTTCATATAGGTAGGCCCTGACCATTTCAGAGGCACTGCTCTCCTCTTGATTACCTGCTGCTTGACCTGCATCCACCAGATTGTCAAGTGCCTCTACCCAACATGCACATGCTCCACTCTGTTGTTTTTGAGTGATGGTGCCAGGCCTTGGAATAGCAGACATGGCATGTGAATCTTCCAAACCGGCCTCATCCGGCATACATCTCTGTTGCTGCAAATTACGGACCCTTTCAATCAATTTTTCTTTCCAGTAGGAGTGGCTGTTGTCTCTGAGTGCCAGTTTACCTTTGATCCTGGGATCACGCAGGAAAGCCAGCATGAGTTCAGGGCTTTTGCAGACACGGTCATTTAGCCGATCTTTTAAGTTATCTTGTAGCTTTCTGGTGAAAGACGCTACATCGGAATGAAGTGGGCTGCCACAAACAGGCTCACTGTTTTCTAGGAACGATCCCATCTTATCTATGGGGTAGGTAAACAAGGGTATGACCTGTCCTAGGCTGGCATTGCTCTCACTCAAGTTTTCTGTCACATTCTGAAAGGGTTTTAAGACATAAACGAGCTGCCCAATTATACACCAGTCATCACGTCCCAGTGTGGAATCAATCCCAATGCTGTGGTGGGATGATAGATTGTGGATGGCTGTCTTTTGCTCCAAAATGCGTTCCAGCTTTTTCAGGGTATAGTTCCACCGGGTGCTGACATCTTGTTTCAGGCGATATATGGGGAGCCCTGATTGTTCTTGCTCCTCCCTCAACAGTTGACTAGCCCCTACACTGCGGTGGAAATGCCCTGCAATCTTTCTGCAAAGGTCCAAGATTTGAGCAATCTTGTTGTTTTTCTCCACTGGGATTGCACCCTTGACCACTAAATGCAGTATGTGTGCAGAACAGCGCACACCGACAAAAGATCCATCTTGGAGCGCTTTAACCATGTTTGAACCTCCGTCTGTCACAATGAACCCAACAGAGACATTGGTGAATGCCCGCTCTCCAAACCAATTGGCCAACATCCATCTAATTTCCCGCTATATGTTGGCAGAGCTGTGTTTATCATCACGGACTTCTGTGTGGCGCAGGAAAGCTTGATAACCCTGCTGGTCTTGCGCTGCAGATCTGCTTCCTGATGGAGTTTGCTCTAATGCCCCATACACACAGTCGGACTTTGTTCAGACATTCCGACAACAAAATCCTAGGATTTTTTCCGACGGATGTTGGCTCAAACTTGTCTTGCATACACATGGTCACACAAAGTTGTCGGAAAATCCGATTGTTCTAAACGGGGTGACGTAAAACACGTACGTCGGGACTATAAACGGGGCAGTGGCCAATAGCTTTCATCTCTTTATTTATTCTGAGCATGCGTGACACTTTGTCCGTCAGATTTGTGTACACACGATCGGAATTTCCGACAACGGATTTTGTTGTTGGAAAATTTTATATCCTGCTCTCAAACTTTGTGTGTTGGAAAATCCGATGGAAAATGTGTGATGGAGCCTACACACGGTCAGAATTTCCGACAACAAGGTCCTATCACACATTTTCCATCGGAAAATCCGACCGTGTGTACGGGGCATTACACTAGTGCCACCACCAACATGCACAGTGGCCTGCCACCAGTGTGCAGTCAAAGACAGGAAAGTGTGTTGACCGCTGGGAGCTGTCCACAAATCAGTTGTCAAATTAATTGTCTGACCCTCGGCTTTGGCCATTTTTTCCTTCAATAATCCAACGCACGAATGGTATAGTGCTGGAATAATCTTTCTGCTGAATGTTGTTCGTGCAGGAACAACATATCGTGGAGCAAGGGCATGCATGAGCTGTTTAAACGGCTCCCCTTCAATCGTGCAAAAAGAGGCTCCTCCAACAGCAATGAATTGGCCAATGAGGTGGGTGATCTTGTTGGCCTGCTGTTTTGACATGATCTTGGAACTAAAGCCAACAAAACTATCGAGGGTAGGCTGATGATGTCCTTGGGGGGATGAGGAGCCTGATTGGGTCTGCAGTGGAACTACTGCATGTGGACGGGTTGTCTTCATTGAACCCTCTCTATTGCCTCCTGTGCTCTGAGTAAGTGGTGTGGTTGTGGAGGTACCACCAGTACAGTCAGAGTCTGTTATGCTGCTTCCTGCGCTACCATCTTCTTTTTCTGCCTCTGCCCGCAGTAAAGTAGAGTGGTGGTAATTTTTAAGGTGTGGGTTTATACCAGCATTGGTTAAATGACCTAACTTTTTACCCCTACTTACTTGCTTCCCACACAATTTACACTTGGCAAAGAACCCGCCTTCCAATGTTTGAAAGTATTTCCAAACGTTGCTGCGGCGGGATGCAGCCCCTTGACCCTGTTGATCTCTATTTAGGGGTGATACAGCTGCAGCAGGTAGTACACCAGTGGTGGAAGCTGTTGCCACTACAGTTACACTTGGTGAACTAGAACTAGTGCTGCTAATGGCAGGGGTGCTGGGGACTGGGAGGTCAGTGATATCATCACAGGATTCTTCCATAATAACAGAGGGAGAAGGGGAGTTAGCAGCAGATGAAAAAAGTGGACTGCTACCTGTCCTACTCCTCACCGAATATCCCTCTTGCACTTTCTCCAGGTCAAACTGTAAGTCCTGTGGGCTAAGAGTGTATAAAACATCTGCATTGTTTGGGGAAAGAGGAGCATCACATTCTAAATCATTATCTTCTTGGGCCAATGAAAAAAAGTCTCACACTCTGTCTCTGCTGTCCCTCAATTGCTTCTTTGGGGAGCTGGGCAGTGACACTGGCAGTGTGATTGGTGATGGTGACTGTAAAGGCAACTCCACTTTACTAGGTTTTTTGCCTATTCCATAAAAATATGCAGCCATGACACCTGTAGAAGTGGAAGGAGGCTCTGCACTGGCAGTGGAAGAGGCAGCAGATGTTGGTGGTCTGGCAGGAAAAGTAATATTAGAAGAACTGGGGGTGGTGGAACTAGCTTTGCTGGTGGCACCCACTGCTGTGGACAGCATGTTGGTGGCGGCAGAAGTGTCAGAGGCACTAGTAGCAGAGACCTTGCCACTTTTTTTAACAAGGCGTCCACAGCGACCACGACCGCTACCTCTACCTGCCTTCACTTTTACGTTAGAATGGTACATTGCTGACTTGCAGTTGCTGTATAGTTCAGAAAATGGACTGGAGATAGGGTATAGAGAATCTCAATCTAAAATATAGAGAATCTATATAAATCCCCCCCCACAACACAGGCAGCCTCTGAGGCTATCACAACACTAGCAGTAACACTAGTATCACTACTAGTCTATCTATCAAGTTCACAACACAGATGTAGCTTGCTTCACTACTGTTCTGCTGCTGTGCTTAGCTTATGCTCAAATGAAATAATTCAGGTTCTCTGACAAAGTGACAATTCAAACGGACCAGCTAAGATTGACTGTTCTGAAATGATTCAGGTGTCTGTCTCTCTCTGCTAGCAAATCGTAAGTGAAACTAAGTTGGCTGTACATGCGGTTCTAGCTATTTTACTGCCCCTCCTCTTTGGTTACAATTGGCCAATAACCATCATCATCATTATTTTTATTTTACTTCCCCCATCCAATTCCAGCAGCGATCTTTTCTCTCTATGTCAAATCTTTTCTCTCTATGTCGAATCTTTTAGAATAATCTTGGACTACTATGGATGGACTATAGAGTCAAGGTCAGGCACATTCGACCACAGGTTCGATAGACACAGATTGTTATTGTCAGCGTCATGTCGAATCTCCTATCTATATCGAACTGTTGTCGAAACGAAAAATAAAGCATTTGTTTATGTTGGATCTTTCGTTTTTCAGAATCTGCGCTTTCGCTATCGTTTGTTAAAACGATAACGAAAATACCTGAAATTCGGATGAAAATGCATTCGGACGAAAACAAATGCACATGTCTAATGAACACACAATCTGTCTCTTCTCCCTTCAGATAACCGGGATCTCTGTGTTTACACACAGAGATCCCGGTTATCACCGTGTCACGAGCAATCGCGACCGCCGGGCACTCGAATCGGCTCCGGGGCGAGCAGCGGGCATGCACGTGCGCCCCTAGTGGCCACAGTAAGAAGTGACGTACCATGATGACGATTTGCGCAGCTGAACCATGTTGCCGCAGTACAACTGCGGCGGCTGATCGGCAAGTGGTTAAGCAGCACAATTCAACGATACTTGAACAAAAAAGAGCTGCATGGTTGAGCTGCCAGAAAGAAGCCTTTACTGTGCCAATGCCCCAAAAAAGCCAATGAGGCATGTCAAGGTGTTGTTGGGCATATTGTAACCAGGCTTTTTTGTGGAACGTGTACAGTAATGCCCCGTACACACGGTCGGATTTTCCGATGGAAAATGTCCGATCGGAGCGTGTTGTCGGAAATTCCGACCGTGTGTGGGCTCCATCGGACATTTTCCATCGGATTTTATGACACACAAAGTTGGAGAGCAGGAGATAAAATTTTCCGACAACAAAATCCGATCACGTCAATTCCGACCGTGTGTGGCCTGTTCCGACGCACAAAGTGCCACGCATGCTCAGAAGAAATTCCAAGACGGAACAGCTCGTTCTGGTAAACTTTTTTTTTATATAATTGTATTTTTATTGATTTTCAAAAATTAAGTACAAAGTTTTAGCAAAACGAGCATTACATTGTCAATGCATGTGCATTATACAGCAATCAGTATAGAAAAAAAAGAAAAACAAAGTATAAAGTAACAAATATAGGTGACAAAAAGTGTTCACAGTAACACAACACATAGATATATTAGGTCAATTCTCTGTGGTGTGAAAATAAACGTAATATTGGAGGGAGTCTGGATCCTTGAAATCAGTTCAGGCCATATACACAGGTAGTATAGGGTTGACTTAAGATTAGGGTGAGCCTGGTGTCACGGGGGTCCCATACTCCGAAAGATCCCATGGGTCCCAAATTTCAGTGAACTTAGAAACACAATCGTGTACCGAGGCTGTCAAAAACTCCATTGTCCGAATCTCAGCTATCAAGAGTAGTAATCTGGACCGTGGGGGAGGGGCATTGGATAGCCAGAATAACGGAATAAGTCTTCTGGCGGCTAGTAGTATGTAGGATATTAATTTGTTTGTCTTTTTAGATATCCCTGATGGAGGTAGGCCCAATAGATAGGTCAAGGGATCCACCGGAATGGACACCCCCGTCACCTTTTGAATAAGAGAATGTACATCACACCAAAAAGGTTGAATCAAAGAGCACTGCCAAAAAATGTGGAACAGCGAGCCTATTTCAGTTCCACATCGCCAACAATGTTGCGAGACTGAAGGGTCATACTTATGAATTACATCGGGTGTTCTGTACCAGAACATGAGAATTTTAATGGTTGTCTCTCTCTGGGTGACACATTTGGAAGATTTAAATGTAGAGGACCAGATTCTATCCCACATCTGTATTGTAACAGGACGGCCCACTAGATGAGACCACTTGCGCATATATAAATGTAATGTCTCTGTGACGGGAGACGATTCATGGAGGATACTATATATACAGGAAATTAAATGTAATTGATGGGGGCCTTGGGCACATAGATATTCAAAAGTAGTTGGTTTATCTAGAATTAGGGATGGTGTTTTAGAATGAAAGAAATGTCTAATTTGCATATAGAAGTGGAAGAGATGTGGTGTAAGGCCAAATTTCTCACTTAAAGTGTTAAAAGTATGTAGTTTCCTTGTTATGGGATGTACAAGGTTCCTGAGCTGAAAGAGGTGAACGTTTACCCATGGGAATATCCTGCCCAAGGACATACTATCCGGAATGAGAGGGTTAAATAATACGTTTATAAGAGGAGAGCAGGGAGACATAAGGGAAAAGCGTTTAAGGCAGTTACGCCATATATTTAGAGTCAGTATCATTGGTCCAGTACACTGACGTTTATATATAGGATCCAGAGCAGGGGGAGCGCCCCATACCAAGGATCCCGGGTGGACCGGGTAAAGTACTCCCTTTTCAATAGCAGACCATTGGTTTGGTGCATGTAAGGAAGACCAAGAGGTAATGGCCCTCAGGTGTGTAGCATAATAATATTTAGTGATGTCAGGAGCTCCTAAGCCTCCTCTGGATCTAATGGCAAACAACACAGAGCTTGCTATACGGTGCGCTCCGCCATTCCATATAAACCTCAGGAAAGTTCTGTGTAATGCTTTTAATTGTGTGGCAGGTACAGCTACTGGAAGGGTTTCAAAATAATAAAGTAATCTAGGCAGTATAGACATTTTCAAAACATTAATTCTGCCTAATAGAGATAGGGGGTATTTGGTCCAGTTCGACAGAGATTTATTAATATCTAGTATCAGGGGCGGGAAGTTTGTATCATATAGGGAGGTATAAGAAGGGGTAAGTAATACACCTAAATATTTAAGAGAGGAGTTACACCATTTATAGGGGAAAGATTCTTTAAGTTGAGATATTAATGGCGATGGAATGTGTATAGGAAGGGCTTCAGTTTTAGAAGTGTTGATTTTGTACCCGGAGATAGCACTAAAAGAGTTCAGTATTTTATGTAGTGAGGGAAGGGATATTAGCGGGTTAGTGATTGTAAGCAAAATGTCGTCTGCAAATAACGATAATTTATATTCCCCCTGTCTCATCACCACCCCACTGACATCCGGGTGAATTCGAATATACTCAGCCAGGGGTTCTAGGCATAGAATAAAGAGCAATGGCGAGAGGGGGCAGCCCTGTCGAGTTCCGTTTGTCATGGGAAAGCCAGGAGACAGGAAAGACGACATTTGTACCTGCGCAGAGACGTTGGAATATAAGGCTTCTAGGGCTGTTAAAAAAGGGCCAACAAAACCATATATCTTTAGGGTGGCGAACATGTAGGGCCAGCTTAGCCTGTCAAAAGCTTTTTGTGCGTCTAAACTCAGGATCAGTGCCGGTCGGGAGGTTCTGTCCAAGAGATCTATCAGATCTATTGTACGCCGGGTGTTATCTCCCGCATGTCTCCCAAGGACGAAACCTACCTGATCTCTGTGTATCAGTTTGGGGATGAATACAGAAAGTCTGGTAGCAAGAATTTTAGTAAAAATCTTGTAGTCCGAGTTTAAAAGGGCTATGGGCCTATAGTTATCCGGGAGAGAGGGATCCTTTCCAGGTTTAGGAATAACTGATATGAAAGAATGGGAGAACTGTGAATGAGGGGGAGTACCTTTGAGAAATGAGGCATATAAAGCTAGCATGTGAGGAGATAAAATATCGATAAAAGATTTATAGTATGAGTAAGGCAACCCGTCCGGGCCAGGGGCTTTGTGTAATGGGAGATTTTTAATTATAGCAGAGAGTTCTTCAGCTGTAACTGCTACATTTAAGCTTTCTAAATCCGTTGTAGATAGTTTCGGTAGCTTTATATTGGAAAAAAAAGACTCAAAATTTTCCTGGGTGAATTCAAATTGATTCTCCGGGTTCAGGCAATTGTACAGTTTATTGTAAAAGTTGCCAAAAATTTTGGATATCTCACGAGGACAATGAGTTCTAGATCCGTCTGGTCGTATAAGAAAATCGGGCAAGGAGTTAAACGGACGAGGACATAACTTATTGACTAGCATTCTGTGTGGTTTATTGGAGAATTCATAAAATTTTTGCTTCGTCCATAACATGGATCTAGCTGTTTTGTTAAGTTTTGTTGATCTAATTCGTTCTCTAAGTTGAATTACTTTGCGAAGTTTTGGCACTGTGGGACCACCCAAAAGTCTCCGCTCAGCAGTTACCAGAGCAGACATTAGGGACTGCAATAGGTTATTTCTATCTCTCTTCAGTCGAGAACCTTCAGCAATACATGTGCCTCGGAAAACAGCCTTATGTGCTTCCCATAGTGTGGAAATCTGAGACACAGATCCAGTGTTGAGTAAGAAATACTCACTCAAGCTATTTGCTAGAGTAGAGCGGGAGATTTCAGACTGCAAGAGATGATCATTGAAACGCCAATGACAGGATTTGGTATAGGTTTGAGATAACATTAAATCCAGCATAATGGGTGCGTGATCTGACCATGTAATGGGAGAGATATCTGAATCAACTAAATAAGGGATAAGTGGGGCTGAAATAAAGAAATGATCTAGACGGGAATACATATTATGAGCTGATGAGTAGAACGTAAATTGTTTAGCAGAAGGGTGTTTTATCCTCCATGAGTCAAAAAGTCTATGTGACCTGATACATTTACGGAAGGCGTTAGCTTGAGACAATATTCTTTTAGATGGGGTAGGACTAAAAAGTGTTTGTCTGTCTCTAGTGGGTGACATGACCAGATTGAAATCCCCACCAACTATCATAAAAGGTTGTGAGCAATATTGGGGGGAGTCAAAGAGTTTGTCAAGGAAATCAATCTGGCCCGTGTTCGGGGCATACAAATTAATCAGTGTAAAGGAGGTAGACATGTATTCGCACTCTAGAACAAGAAATCTCCCGTGAGGGTCTGCATGGGACTTCCGAACTTTAATAGGACATGTTTTTCTGATCAAAATTGCCACTCCTGCCCTGCCCGTGGAGTCAGAGGCAAGGTAGGAGGTAGGGAAGAACCTTGAGGCAAACCTGAACGATCCCCCCGACCGAAAGTGGGTCTCCTGGATCATCACCACATCTGCGCCTGAGGCCCTGAAAGATTTCAGGGCCATCCAGCGCTTACTAATGGAGCCCAATCCCTTTACATTATAGGACATAATTTTTAAAGCCATGTTTGTGGTCTATGTAGGAATGTCGATATAAACACCGCTAACACTATAAACATTAAAGTATTTAAAGAAAGAAAATACATATGTTGCATTTTACGGGTATTAGTAATGGTGAGCAACCTCCCATCTCTAACTATTGAGATATAAACACCAAGGTATATCTCTCTCAAAGTGAGGTAGTAATGACCATGGGGTTTCAATCTGTGAAACACAGCAGTGGATATAGTTGAAAAAATTAAAAAGGAAAAACAACAAAAAGAAATTAAAATGAAAAACAAAAAAGCAAAAAAGAGTTCAAAACTCTGTGTACCTGAGAGATAAAAATCTCTCAGGAAGCCCTGGATATAGTCCAGGGCCTGGTAGGGGCGTGAACGGACTCCCATCTGGTGACTCTGTCTGAGGGGATGAGATGGGTCTGCTGCTCACCTTGTGCAATTGGTTGCTAACAGAACAAAGTAGGACAACATTCATTAGAGGAGTAAAAGGAAAACAAAAACCTGTAAAACCTTAAAGAAAAAGCAAGGTTAACAAATAAGACAGGTACGTTGAACACTTAAAATTTCAAAACCTTTTGTGAATGCATTCTCATGGGATGAGAAAGGATCTTCCCCCGCAGATTAACGGGGTAGGATCAGACGAAAATCGGTAGGACCAATTCAGCAACATCGTTTCGTCGGGAGAGAAAAAGAAAAAGAAAACTCCCGAGGAAACGGAAATGCACAAAAAATTGAGAAAGTAGAACCAAAAATGAAAATCTAGAAAAGTTCAAGGGGGTTGTTTAGAAGATCGCAGACGTTGAGGGGTGGAAAGATGCTTCTTAGATTTGCCCCGGACAGGGGTCCAGATGCGAGTAGGAGTAGTCGGAGGTAGACGGACTTGTGTGGCCGGTGGGATTATGTCCTCTTCCGGGAGGGGGGGGGGCCCCAAATTTTTCAGGAAGGCTTCTGCTTCTTGCAATTCACGTAGCGAGTATTGGGTGCCCTCTTTGGATACAGTTAAACGGAAAGGAAATCCCCAGTAATACGGAATTTTGAGTTGTTGCAGATGTGAGGTCAGGGGACGTAAGTTCCTACGTTTAGCAAGGGTGATGGGGGAGAGGTCACTGAAGATTTGCAATTTAGCACCTTTGAACATTATTTGGGATCTATTTCGAGTCGCCATGGTCAGTGCTTCCTTACTTTCAAAAAAATGAAAACGTACCACGACATCTCTTGGCCTAGCTCCAGCCGGAGGTTTTGGGCCTAAAGACCGATGGGCCCTATCCAGGCGCCAGTCTATATCTACCACCGAGGGGGCCAGAGAATTGAAAAGGCTCAGAAGGTAGGCTCGGAGTTCAGAGTCACCCACTGTCTCGGGTATCCCTCTGAATCGAAGGTTTTGTCTTCTTTCTCTATTTTCCAAGTCCTCCTGTTGTATTTGTAGTTGAGATACAGAAAGGCGTAAAGTATGGTTTTCTTCCTCAATCGTTTGCACGTAATTTATCATTTCGTCGAATTTGTTCTCTAGAGTGTCTGTGCGGTCACCAATTTGGGTTATTTCCCCCCTCAGTTCGGCAGCCAATTTGCTTACCTCGGCCGAGACGTTGGACGTAATCTGTTGAAGTAAAAGTTGTAGCTTGGTATCCAAGATGTCAGGGGTAAGAGTCGTATTTGAGGGTGGCAGAATGGGTGCCGGTGTCTGCGAATTGGTTAGAGATGGGTTTGTAGCATCTTCCGAGACTAAAGAGGGATCCAGCAGGGCAAAAGGATTTGCGGAAGGATTAGAAGAGGTAGGTTGTGATCTGGTAACAAAACGTTTCATGTTTTGTTCTTCTCGTGGTGCAATGAGTGATTTGTAGTATTGTTGCTGTTGGCCGACTTTGCCCATGAGGTATGCAGAGGGTTTAGTGGTCAAACTTGCAGGCTTACCTCCGACTCTGTGTATAGCTACTGTTGTTGTACGGAGGTCTCGGTGAGCAGGCTAGGACCCTGTGATTATTTAAGCTGCATCTTTTCCATATGTGGTGGCAAGCTTCATCTGGATCCCCAAAAACCCCTTGTTTACATCTCCCCTCCTCCTCATCATTTTACTGGGAGAGAGGAAATTTTATTTACAGTCCCCAGTACTCTTTATGAGCCTGTGCAGCCTGAGGGGTGAGATGAGTGACACTAGGAGCAGATTAGAGTCCCAATATGGCCGCCGGCTTCCAGAGGTAGGCCGAAGCCGCGGACTATCCTAAGGGACGGCCGCCGGGGAAGTGTACACGGCCGCCCCGGGTCTCTAGAACTCCCCCGGGGGTATGGGAACAGAGTGTCAGGTAGGCCTTTGTCTTCCCGGGACTCGGTTGTGAGGGTTAATGCGGGATGCTTTACTTACAGTGTCCCGGGAGAGCGTCCGTAATCTAGGCCGCGGTCCGCGTCTAGTTGGTAGGCCGCAGTTTACTCAGAATAGCCGCCGAACGGAACTCCGCGGCCCCTCCGTGTCTACACTGTAATCCTCCTGTTTCCCAGAGGCCACACTTTTTACCAGGCCGTTCGATTTATCCGTCCACCTCTCCAGAGGTACAGGGCGGAGAGCCTGTCTGTAGGCCCCAAGATGGCGGCGGTGGGTCCCGGCGGCAAAGGGGGATATGGAAAGGATCCGGCCCACAGGAGGCAGAAATACACTCCCAGGACCGACCTGTGGTGGACTGGGAACAAGATGTGCAGTTTGTGGCTGTATTGGAGCGGACAGGGACAGAGGATGGCTCCAGATTACTGCGGGCTGTGAGGAGCTCAGCTCAGACACGTCTCTCCAGCTGTACGTCCGGACACGCCCCCTCGTTCTGGTAAACTTAACGTTCGCAATGGATACAGCACTTAAGTCACGCTGCAATGTTAAAAATGGTTTAATACAGCGCAATCTCTTCTTCTTTATAATGTGACAAGAATTAAGTAGTTTTGCTGCTCATATTCACACACACTTCTCACAAACTTATTTCGTTACTATTTATCGTGATTCCCTCAATATATTTTGATTTCTCACATCTGACAACATATTTTTGTATATTTTTTATATATTTTTTGGCTTTAATGTAGATTCTTTTTTTGTGTTTGTATTTTTTTTTTTTTGATTTGTACTCCCGAAAATGTTTGTGTGTGTTTTTTGTGACAAGTTCCCACAACACCATTGATATGTTGTTCTATTTAATCTGTAGGAGATTGTTTGGTGTTGTTGTCCCTTGTTAATTTCACATTGTACTTTAGAAATGTACCTGAATCGTCACCAACAAACCTAAAAAATTTTATTAAGGGGTCACAACTAAACAAAGAGGGAGGCAACGCTGGAGAAACTGCAGAAGTGGGTGAAGCCTTGGACCCCCAGGGCAGACATCAACTATTTTGAAGCAAAATTGGTGGCCTGAGGAGTCCTTATCTAAGGGACGGCAGTCTGGTCCAGGAGTCCCAGAGATCCGGAAAGCAGCAGATGACATCTGTGTCCCCAGGCTGTGGTCATACGAGAGACTGCATCTTCTGTCAGACCAGACTGAACCCAGGGTCATCACTCTCAGGTCTTCCTTCCATGCTTCCTTACACGTGGTGGCTGTGGTGGTGGAGTTGTGGCAGCAGGAGGAGGAGGAGGAGGATGGTCCAACTCAATGACATCCGTCTTGGGTGTTAGTTCCCCACTCACCCCCTTACGTAGGACTTTGTACAGAAGGTCCTCACAGAGCCTGCGTTGACCCTCCTGCATGTCCTGCAATTTGGTGGCAGCCATGCAGGCAAAGGCCTCTTCAGGAGTTGGTAAGGCTCGGAGGGACGCCGAAGCCTCCTGGATCAGCCTGAATGCTGAATCCTGCACGGGACTCGGAGTGGCCTTCCTGGCTCATTTATGTGGCAGGCGGAGGGGAGGGACCTGAGACTCAGTCAGGCTGCGACTGGTCCCAGGCTTCTCCTGGCTGACACTTAGCCCCGCCTCCTCCTGGCTGCCACTAATCCCCGCCTCCTCCTGACTGCCACATTCCACAGCCTCCTCCTGGCTGAGGTCTTCCTGTGTATGAAAAAGGGACATAGTTTTAGTTTTTTCTTCATCAATCACACACAATTTTCACCTCCTGACTGCTGCAAATTGAATGTTAACAAATATAACAGACTATCCTTCTGAGCCCAGCATTTTTCATTCTTGTCCCAATTTTGGGTGCCCACTACTGTCTATTGATATGTAAAACACTTTTTTCAATCAGCAATTAGTGATCAATAACATCTAGTAAACATCATTTATTTATTGACCAGAAATCTGTAGAAGAATGCTATACCTGACTCCAGCTGGGCTCCTCCACTTCTTCCTGGCTGGAAGGCCCAGGTTGGACATCGGAAGCCTCAGCTGGGGTGGAAGGAAGCGTGGAAGGAAGGGTGGAGAAGGATTCCCTGACTTCAGTGTGGTCTGACAGAAATCGCAGTCTCTCATAGTACCACAGTCTGGGGACATAAACGTCATCTGCTGCAGCTCCAGATCGCTGGGAATCTGTGACCTTCTTGCGCTCCCTAAGATATGTGCTCCTCAGGCCACCAATTTTAGCTTTTAAATAAGGGATGGTTGCTGTGGGGACCACCGGCTTCACCAACTCCAGCAGTTTCTCCAGTGCTGCCTGCCTCTTCTGTTTGTGATTATAGTGGGGGTGTCTGACCTGCCACAGACAGGGCAGCTCCCTGTATTTGTCAATGAACAGGGGCAGGAAATTGTGGTAGTTGAACCCATCCATTTTCTCTGCAAGACACAACACAAGACAATGTCAGGCCTAATGTCAGGCCAAACTCCCCTAATCTTGTTACAATATAGGCTTCCATTTAGAAGCAGTATAGGCGCAAGTTTAGATCTTACCTTCGTTATCACGATCGGCGTCTCCGATGCTCCTTCCTTCGCTCACAGATCGTACGTAATACGCACGTGTGTTACGCTTTATACACACTGCGCATGCGTATAACTCCGCCCGCCCCTGACGTTCTTTCTAGTCTATTCCCCGCCCCTTTTCGTTCGGCGCAGTGGGGGAAGAGCACATGGCGTATAGACAGCAGGTGCGTGCTAATTGTAGCAACGAGGAGGAGGGGGTGGAAAGGCCGGAGCCTGAAACGTCCCGATCCAGAAGGAGATTTAAGGACTCAAATATGTCCTTTGGGGAGATGTTGGAAATGGTGGACATCCTGAAGAAGTCCGACTATGATGAAAAGTATGGACCTTACCCCAACCCCAATGTCCGAAAGGCCAAGATCATGGCGAAAGTGGTCAGGAGTCTGCACCGGAATTTCGGGGTACGACGATCGAAAGATCAGCTCAGGAAGCGGTGGTCGGACCTCAAATTCAGAGAACATGAGCAGTACAGAAAGATCCGGAGAGTGCTGCAAAAAAGTAAGTAGTTGTGCTGTGTTCATATTCTTTATGTTTATGACGTTCGTGCTGCTCCATGTGCTTTTAGGAACTGTTGTACAGTTTAAAATGGCAACTTTCATGTTCATGGGCACATTATTCGTTCGGATCAAACATTTTTCGTTCCAACTATAAAATACCATTGTTTAGGCCATATGCATTTGGCCACCATTTTGACGCCCTATACTTGTCTTCAAAGAATTGGGTTGTGTAGATGGCTTTGTTACTAGAATGAAATGCAAACTAGATTCTGTGTAAGGAGAGGACACTCAGCAGCTGTTTTCACATCTGGACACTGGAGCACTAGTGTGGGACAAAAGAACACCATTTTTATTAGGGGGTCCACACAGGTGCTCCAGTGTATACTATAGGGGGGGGTCTCCATCTGTGAAGCTTGTACCAAACAGGTAAAGTATTGCAGCTTGACAAAGGACACTAAAAAAGCTACATCTTGGAACTCTGCTAAAATAGACAATTGTACCCCACTTCCAAGCAATGTTTCATCTTTATAGTTCTGCCATCAAATATCTGTGTGCTAATTATACCATTTTTGCTTTACATAGGGGAGAAAAGACTCGGAAGACACCCCTCATCTGAGGAGACCAGAGCCCCCCCCCTCTGGAAGAAGGGGAAATCCCCCCAACACAAGCTGAGCAGGAGGAGGAAGACGTGGTGGAACTAGTCACCACAACAGGTGAGTGTCTGCGACCACAGGCTCAGATAAGAGATGGATGGCGGCATTTTTTTTAGACCTAATTTATTTTGGGGTTCCTCTCTTTTTAGGTGATCGTGAGGGTGTGGATCCAGATCCTTTCACATCCGAAAGTGCCCAGATCCTGATCGGGGAGATCATGGGGTGTAATTTACAATTGGAAATCATCAAGCAAAACATCGATGATGTTATTCCAAAAAATAAAAACATCATTGATGTTTTGGGGCGAGTTTAAAGCCCCTCCAAATCACTTTCTTCTTTTGTGTGCTACAATATGCTAAATGTTTTTGTGATTTTTCCCAAAGCCAAATTTGGAGGATGCACACAGTGTGTCAACATGTGCTATCTGCCATCACGGGAGATCAATGGATGCGTTTTGGGGGTGCAACCCCTTCCTCAATAATAAAGTAGCCGAGAGGAAGGGCTTGCTCCCCCAAAACACATCCTTTGATCCCCCGTGATGGCAGCTAGCACATGGTGACTTCACCCCATCTGAACGCAATATCAAACACAGTTCCTAAATACTCATGTCTGATATTGCTTTCAAGTTCTACCAAATGTGAACTTTGTAAGTTCAAGATTTGTGTCTTTCTTGTTGGTTTTACACATACCTGTTTTATGTAAAATGGACATTTTGAGTTTTGATAATGCCACCACAAAAATTGGTATACCACAAACATGTTGGTTTGTTTGAAAAACCTTTGGTAAATGCACATGTGATTGTGCAGGTATTAAAAAGATTGTTAATCAATAATGTGTGGATTATTGTCTCAACGCTACAACACTTTTGGGGTGATGTAATTGTTGTTTTCTGAAAAAATGGGGGTTATTTCCTAAGGGCAAATCCACTTTGCACTACAAGTGCAGTTTCAGTGCAGTTGCAAGTGCACTTGTAGTGAAATGTGTTTTTGCATTTAGTAAATAACAGCCAACAGTGCTTTGTATAAGGTTACACAATCACGGCATTTTCTGCACTCAAAACATTTCTGTCAGGGTCAGCTAAAACAAACACAAGCAGTAAATGTCCACAAAGAATTTCTTTTTTGGTTTTATTATAAAAAGGCTTCACAGATTGTCTGGCATATCGATAGCCCCCCTACCCGCAAAGAACTCCAGGTAGCGTAACCGGACATCACGGCCACTCAGGGAGGGCAAGCCAGGACGGCCACTTTCAAGCTTCGTCAGTGTGGTTTGATGTATCATTCCGGCCTCAGGCCCAACTGAGCCAGCATAGTTGGCCGAATGTTTCCTTAAAAAGTTATGGAGAACACAGCACGCAAGTATAATATGGTTCAGTTTATACTCCGCCATATGGATGGGTGTCATAAATAGGCGGAACCGGCTGGCCAGGATTCTCCACCACTCTTCAGGCTCTGGCCAGCCTGTAAATAAAAACCCTCTGTTCCGGGGTGAGGGTCCTCATTGGGAATGGCCACATCAGGTGGTCCCCCCAGCGCAAACGCTTCATCAGCAACGAACACAAATGGGAGTCCTTCAACATTGTCCTCTGGAGCTGGCAAGTCCAAGCTGCCATTCTGGAGATGCCTGTAAAACTCTGGGCAATGACTCCACCATCGGACATCCGGCCATTCTTCCCCACGTCCACATACAAGAAGTCGTAATTAGCCGACACCGCAGGTATTAAAAAGATTGTTAATCAATAATGTGTGGATTATTGTCTCAACGCTACAACACTTTTGGGGTGATGTAATTGTTGTTTTCTGAAAAATGGGGGTTATTTCCTAAGGGCAAATCCACTTTGCACTACAAGTGCAGTTTCAGTGCAGTTGCAAGTGCACTTGTAGTGAAATGTGTTTTTGCATTTAGTAAATAACAGCCAACAGTGCTTTGTATAAGGTTACACAATCACGGCATTTTCTGCACTCAAAACATTTCTGTCAGGGTCAGCTAAAACAAACACAAGCAGTAAATGTCCACAAAGAATTTCTTTTTTGGTTTTATTATAAAAAGGCTTCACAGATTGTCTGGCATATCGATAGCCCCCTACCCGCAAAGAACTCCAGGTAGCGTAACCGGACATCACGGGCACTCAGGGAGGGCAAGCCAGGACGGCCACTTTCAAGCTTCGTCGGTGTGGTTTGATGTATCATTCCGGCCTCAGGCCCAACTGAGCCAGCATAGTTGGCCGAATGTTTCCTTAAAAAGTTATGGAGAACACAGCACGCAAGTATAATATGGTTCAGTTTATACTCCGCCATATGGATGGGTGTCATAAATAGGCGGAACCGGCTGGCCAGGATTCTCCACCACTCTTCAGGCTCTGGCCAGCCTGTAAATAAAAACCCTCTGTTCCGGGGTGAGGGTCCTCATTGGGAATGGCCACATCAGGTGATCCCCCCAGCGCAAACGCTTCATCAGCAACGAACACAAATGGGAGTCCTTCAACATTGTCCTCTGGAGCTGGCAAGTCCAAGCTGCCATTCTGGAGATGCCTGTAAAACTCTGGGCAATGACTCCACCATCGGACATCCGGCCATTCTTCCCCACGTCCACATACAAGAAGTCGTAATTAGCCGACACCACCGCCAACATCACTATACTATTAAACCCCTTGTAATTATAATAGTACGACCCCGAGTTGGGTGGTGGGACGATGTGGACGTGTTTCCCATCAATTGCCCCTCCGCAGTTAGGAAAGTCCCACCGCTTGGCAAAGTGGGAGGCCACAGTCTGCCATTCCTGTGGCGTGGAAGGAAACTGTTGAGGAAAAAAACAATAAACATTACTATTTTTACTCTGAAACATGGCAAGCAGATTAGACACAAACATTATGGGGCAACCTCCAGATAGCATTTATTAAGGGGAATTTAACAAGGCCAAAGTATAAGGTACACCTATCATATTCCCCCTCCCCTCCTCTCATGGGCCATTTCTAACATTATAGGGGGTGTGTGGAAATCTTGGACAGGTAACCCTCTTTACTTCATTGAGAGATGAATGCCTAAATAATGGGTATTACTTGGAACAGCCCCTCCTTAGTTACACTATTGGCAGTCCACTGGACAGGTAAGAAGTGTCATAATACAAAGATATAAATACACATTGTACACATTTGAGGACATTTGGACATTCTGCTATTACCTATCAAGATAATAATAGGATACAAAAACTTTAAACAGTACCATTGGAAAGTATACAGGCAGGCCCTTGCACTACATGCTTTGGGGAATCCATCCATAAATCTGAGCACTAAAGAGGTGGGTATAGTGTGTATGGGTTTGGCAAAGTCAGCAGATAGATGATTGAGGATAGAGAATTGTGATCAGCTGACTTAGCAGTTGGGGGAGGGAGGGTTACTAAAAATTATTTGGGGACACCACAAAAAAAAACCTCTGGCACTCTGCCTGAATTTAAATCAAAAATAACATTGCCAAACATTTTAGGGGTGTTTGGGGTAAAGCACTACTATGGAGCAGATAAAATACATTGTTAAGTGACTACATGAGGTGAATATAGGGCCAGGAGACACCATGCTGGGGAGGTAAGTGAAGGGCAAATATGTATGAAGGACATAAAATAATTATTACATAAAAATCCAGCATGCATGAGAACAAAGGGGACATTCACAGCATATTACAATCATGGTAATTAGGGAATGAGGAAAGAAACACAATATATTAGCAAACATTCAATACAATAAAATGTGATATAAAAGGATAAAAATCTTACCTTCATATACTCCTTCTGCAGGACCTGTATGATGGCAGAACAGGTCTCTGCGATAATGATCCCCAGAGCCCGGGGGGAGATGCCTGTCGAGAACTTCAAGTCCTGCAGGCTTCTCCCTGTGGCCAAATACCGCAGGGTAGCGACCAACCTCTGCTCCGGAGTGATGGCTTGCCTTATGCAGGTATCCTGCCTGCTGATATAGGGGGTCAGCGAAGCCAACAAACGGTGAAACATGGGGTCCATCATCCTGAGAAAGTTCCTGAAATCATCAGGATTATTCTCACGGATCTCACGGAGCAAAGGCATATGAGAGAACTGGTCACGCTGAAGCAACCAATTCTTGGTCCGTGAACTCCTCCCCACCCTGTTCATGAACTGGACTGCTCATGGACTGTGTCAAGGTCAGGACCCCAACACCAAGCCCCCACACAGCACGAACTCTACGAGGAGTACGCATACGAAACATTTCTAGAAAACGGTCGGCTGCTCAGAACGAAGTAACAGAACGCACTGAAGAACAGCAAGGCCTGTGAAGAGCGACCTGAAAAACAGTAACGAACGAACAAGAATACAATGACTTAGTCACGCGGAACTTGCTTGCACGCACTGAAGAGCAGATACAAACCCACAAGCACAAACTGAACGGCAGAAAACGATCTGAAAGCCACGAGTCTGAAAAAGCGCGAATCGTCTCTCACCAAACTTTTACTAACACGAGATTAGCAAAAGGAACCCAAAGGGTGCCGCGCTTGGTTCTGAACCGGCCTTTTCTAGTCTCGTCATACGTGGTGTACGTGACCGCGTGGTTGGCGATCGGAAATTCCGACAACTTTGTGCGACCGTGTGTAGACAAAATAAGTTTGAGCCAACATCTGTCGGAAAAAATCCTAGGATTTTGTTGTCGGAATGTCCGAACAAAGTCCGACCGTGTGTACGCCCTATAAAGGCTTCTTTCTGGCAACTTGACCATGCAGCTATTTTTTGTTCAAGTATCATCGTATTGTGCTCCTTAACTACTTGCCGACCAGTCGCCATCATTATACTGCGGCAGATCAGCACGTTCCCGCAAACTGTCATATCAGTATGTCAGCCCTTTAAGCGGGGATAGCAGACACGAGCGCGCCTGCTGCATTGAGGGGGTGCCAATGCACGTGGTTGGCATTCACGATGACCGCAACAGGGGCCTGAGAGCCAGTACAGGGATGTGTGTGTGTAAACACACACACATCCCTGTTCTGTGAGGAGAGGAGAGACAGATCGTGTGTTCCTACTAGCTAGGAACAACGATCTGTCATTTCCTCTAGTCAGTCCCATCCCCCTACAGTTAGAACAAACACGAGGAAACACAGTTAACCCCTTGATTGCCCCCTAGTGTTAACCCCTTCCCTGCCAGTGACATTTACACAGTAATCAGTGCATTTTTATAGCTGTATAGTTGTCAATCGTCCCAAAAATGTGTCAAAAGTGTCCGATCTGTCCACCATAATGTCGCAGTCCCGATAAAAATTGCTGATTACCGCCATAACTAGTAAAAAAAATAATAATAATAAAAATGCCATAAGTTTTTCCCCTATTTTGTAGACGCTATAACTTTTGCGCAAACCAATCAATATACTGTTATTGTGATTTTTATTACCAATAATATGTGGAAGAATACATATCAGCCTTAAACTGAGGAAAAAATTAGCTTTTTAAAAAAAAAAAAAAAATTGGGGATATTTATTATAGCAAAAAGTACAAAATATTGTGTTTATTTTCAAAATTGTCGCTCTTTTTTTTGTTTATAGCGCAAAAAAACCCCAAAAAATGCAGAGATGATCAAATACCACAAAAAGCTCTATTTGTGGGGAAAAAGGACATCAATTTTGTTTGAGTATAGCATCGCACGACCGCACAATTGTCAGTAAGAGCGACACAGTGCCGTATCGCAAAAAATGGCCTGGTCATTGAGCAGCCAAATCTTCCGAGGCTGAAGTGGTTAAAAACAACCACACCATCTTTTTTCAGAGCTGCCTCTATTTCTGCTGAGGTTACCTGTGGGTTTTTCTTTGTATCCTGAACAGTTCCTGTGGCAGTTGTGGCTGAATTTTTTTCTTGATCTACCTGACCTTGGCTTGGTATCAAGAGATCCCCAAATGTTCCACTTCTTTTTAAGTGAGTGAACAGTACTGACTGGCATTTTCAAGGCTTTGAATATCTTTTTATATTCTTTTCCATTTTTGTAAAGTTTCATTACCTTGTTACGCAGGCCTTTTGACTGTTCTTTTCTATCTCCTCATGGCTCAGTGTCATGCCTGCTTAGTGCATCCATGTGAGAGCTAACAAACTCATTGACTATTTCTTCACAGACACCAACTGTGATTTAAAAAGCCACAAATGTGGGAAATTAACCTTTATTTGCCATTTTAACCCGTGTGTGCCACCTTCTGAGTCTGTACCAATGCCAAACATTTCAGGGTATGTAAACTTTTTATCATGGCCATTTGGGTGATTTCTGTTATAATTATGATTTAAAAAGGATCCAAAAAACTGTGATAATAAATGGCTTCATGTGCTTGCTATCCTTAAATAAAAGACAGTTTTTTGGCATGATCAGTCATATTTTCAATATTAACTGCTTGCCGACTAGCTCACGCCGATATACATTGGTAAAGTGGCACGGGTGCGCAAAACAATGTCACTGCATCATCTGCGGCTAGCGTGCACATGCACGCACGTTGCAGGAGTGTGTCCATGGGTCCGCGGACTCGATGTCCGCTGGTGGCCCGCGATCATGCAACGGAAAGGTAGAACGGGGAGATGTCTATGTAAACAAGCCATTTCCCTGTTCTGCCTAGCAACATGACAGGGATCTACTGCTCCCAGTGATCAGGAGCAGTGATCTCTGAGTGAGGGAACACACTTAACCCCTTGATCACCCCCTAGTGTTTAACCCCCTCCCTGCCAGTGACATTTACACAGTAATCAGTGCAATTCTATAGCACTGATTGCTGTATAAATGCCAATGGTCCCAAAATAGTGTCAAAAGTGTCTGATCTGCCCACCGCAATGTCGCAAATCGCAGATCGCCGCCATTACTAATAAAAAAAATTATAATAAAAATGCCATAAATCTATCCCCTATTTTGTAGACGTGATAACTTTTGCGCAAACCAATCAATATACACTTATTGCAATTTTTTTTTACCAAAAATATGTAGAAGAATACACATTGGCCTAAACTGCGAGAGAAATTTGTTTTTTATATATTTTTTTGGGATGTTTATTATGGCAAAAAGTAAAAAATATTGCTTTTTTTCAAAATTGTCACTTTTTTTTGTTTATAGCATAAAAAAAAAAAACCGCAGCGGTGAGCAATACCACCAAAAGAAAGCTCTATTTGTGGAAAAAAAAGGACCTCAATTTTGTTTGCACGACCGCGCAAATGTCAGTTAAAACAACACAGTGCCGCAAAAAAGGGCTTGGTCAGGAAGGGGGTAAATCCTTCCAGGGCTGAAGTGATTAATGCCAAAGGTTCACAATTTCTACCAGGCTATGCAAACTTTTGAGCACGACTGTACTTTTGGATTTCAGACTTTATTCAGGTTGCAGAAATTATTATAGCATTTTCAGTGTAGCATGGTATATCTAGTTTATATGTATTTAGAGAATACATGAAAGTGTATTTTCTGTAAAAATGGTAGTTTGAATTAAAGTGGTTGTAAACCCTGAAATATACCCAGTGAAATGAGGCCTCAGGAGACACAAATTCTCCTACATAAGTTGTACATGTTTATCTACAGCCGTCTTCCTCCGACATCCATTTAAAGTGTGGTATTATACATAACATAAACTCTCAGCTCTAAAAAGCATGGGGCAGAGAGCTGAAGTTACATCAGTGAGGAGAGCTTTGAGAGCTGATTGGAGGAAAGGGACACACCCCCTTTGCACAGGAACAGAGCTGAGGCTGTCACTCAGCTGGATATCCCTCCCTTGTCACAATTTCTCTCCCAACTTTAAATTGGGAAGGATCTTAAAGAGACCCTGATACAATTTTAACAAAATAAAGGTAGAAGTACATAGAATAAGGTATTTAAAATTCTTATTTGCAGTGCCTTTTTATAAATGTTTTCTTATTCGCTTGCAATGGGCCTTTGGACTTGCTAGAAAAATTGACTAGCCAGTTCCCTAGCAGAGCCCTCTTTGCACGTCATAGACCTCTCCTCCTCTGGGAGTATGTAATTAGTCTATATGCTGGTTCCATTCCACTTTAAAAATACTACAAAGTTACTGAAGCGACAGCTCTGAGTCTACTGACATCCCATCCAAGAAGATTGTGATGCCTAGTAGCACTTTCAGGGCTTTTGAATGTCTACACAGGGTAAGCCTTTACAGGTAAAATAAAAAAACATCATGCATAAAGTATGTTGAATGTACATATAATCTTATGTGGAGATGTTTGTTAAAATAAATACTCTAATAACAAGATTAATCTGCTCTTATTCTACCTGCCCTTAATCTATCCATTATTTTATATGTGCTTCAACTTGAGAGAATCTCAAAATTATAGCGTTAGGACTGCAGTACACTGGGTTGCCGTGATGTGGCCGCTGCAGCTTAAGCATATATTTGCAAATGTGTGCAAACTAAATTCCTCGTTTTTAACATTAATGCCCTGTACACACGATCGGACATTGATCGGACATTCCGACAACAAAATCCATGGATTTTTACCAACGGATGTTGGCTCAAACTTGTTTTGCATACTCACAGTCGCACAAAGTTGTCGGAAAATCCGGTCGTTCTGAACGTGGTGACGTAAAACACGTACATCGGGACTATAAACGGGGCAGTAGCCAATAGCTTTCGTCTCTTAATTTATTCTGAGCATGCATGGCACTTTGTGCGTCGGATTTGTGTACACACGATCAGAATTTAACCAATCGGATTTTGTTGTTGTAAAATTTTATAGCCTGTTCTCAAACTTTGTGTGTCGGAAATTCCGACAGAATAAGTCAGATGGAGCCCACACACGATCAGAATTTCCGACAACACAATCCAATCAAACTTTTTCTGTCAGAAAATCCGACCGTGTGTACAGGGCATAAGTGTTAGACATAGTCAATTCAGGTTATTGCAGACTAGCTAGTAAGTGAGCTGGGAATTTTTCTTTGTTTTCTGACATGCATCACCCTTCTATGTGCTCCTTGCTGCAAAAGCTAGTTATAGGCTGGGGTGGTTGCCATTTCTTTGTATTGAAGAGTGATCCTAAAGCTTGTTTTAAAGTCCCGCTTAAAGGGAAGTTTACTTGGATGCATACTAGTCATTATAAAAAATTGTTAAAATGTTTCTTGTGAAATCTGGAAATTCAAGTCAAATAGTCCTGTTCCTGATTTCTATGATAATAATATTCATGACTATACATGTGTCTACCACTTGTCTGAATGAAGAAACTGTTCATATTAGGAAGGGGGTGTTGCAGCACAGATTGGCTCTGGACTATTTTGCTGCAGCCCAAGGTAGAACTTACTAATATGGGTGTTTAATAAATAAACAAAAAGAGGGTGTTTGTGTTAGTGTAGATTATTTTAGTATACAACATATGTATGAAGTTTCTTTTGTCTTCTATCTTGCCTGAACTAACATTTATTTTGTCTTTGTTCCAGTAAGACTGTACTTTCTCAGCCTTGAAAGATAACGTCGCTATGTCCCCCAGATAGAGCTTGGCGGTAGCTACTGTAGCTTTAACTAGTCACATAGAAATATGTGTGCGCATTCATATTTACCAAATCTTCTACAATATAACTGTCTACTGTAACTAAATAACCAGAAGAAATTGGGCCAAAAAGGAAAATGGAACCTTTATGAGTGGTATTTAAGAAGGGTCCAAACACAGTATTAACAGCGTACAAAATTTATTACAACGTATTAAAAAACAGTAGTATATTTTGATAACATCAATATCCACACGTCAGACATTTATATATAACGTATCACCCATCAATACTGAGACATGTAATGGCTCTCTATGTGTTTCATGGGGCAGCACCCACTTCTTCAGAAGACGGCCCAGATTTATTTTTTTGTGTAAATATTTGTGGAAAAACCATGTCACAAAAATAAACAAATTGAAAAATTTACCTTGGTGTATTTAAGTTGAAAAAATGTATAAAAAAAAAAAAAGAAAAGGGAAATTCCATAATAAAGATGAGGAATATACTCACGCCAACGTTGCAAAAATGGAGGGTAAGCAAATCAGTATGAGCCAAAAGGCACGTAAATATTGACACCAGGATCTCAGTACTGTGGAAAATCCACAGAGATGGTTCCAATCTTACCCAAGCTTACCCACTACTCACTTTCCTCATAGTGCAATCTTTTTTTTTTTTTTTTTTTTAAGCATTTTTTCAACTTAATACACCAATGTAAATTATTCAATTTGTTGTTTTTTATGACATGGTTTTTCCACAGATATTTACACAAAAAATTTAATCTGGGCTGTTTCCTGAAGAAGTGGGCGCTGCCCCATGAAATGCAAAGAGAGCCTTTAAGCCTTCAGGAATTGAATAATAACAACATGTGTCAGCAATGATGGGTGATACGTTGTATATACTGTATATGTCTGATGTGTGGATATTGATGTTATTTTCTAATCAAATTATACTACTGTTTTTTAAATATGTTGTAATACATTTTGTATGCTTTTAATACTGTGTTTGAATCCTTCTTAAGCACCACTCATAAAAGTCCCATGGCCATTTTCCTTTTTGGTGTTTCCTGTATAGTAGGGACTGAGTGCTGCTGTGGTCTGAGCATAGGTGGCTTTTTTTCTTGTTTATACATAGGAGAAGGTATCTCTCTGGTAATTTCTCCTATGCATATGTAACAAGTGCACTTTTCTTAAGCATCAAACATTCTATTCTTGACAGACCCATGTGGGCCAGCTATTCAGGAAATTATAATAATTATATGTATTGTCAACAAGCATGTTCTTTCCTATAGATACATAAGACAACACAGTGTGCCAGCTCTCAAGCATTAGTATTTTGATAAAAGTTGTACAGTTTGAGTATCAACATAAGTCGATAATATAGGTAATTATTAGATATGTGCGCTCTGTGCTTTGACAGGTCTTTCATAGGCAAGGGGCGGGGCCACCTGTCTACGTCACCCGGTGGCACTGCCCCCTTCTATAGTCATATGATGTCATGGGCGGTGCCACTGGGTGACGTAGCTGGGTGGCCCCACCCCTTGCCTATCGTGATTGATGATGGATTTACATTGAGGTACACTATTTTTTTTATTTTTTATTTTTTAATAATGGACTTGTCGAAAACTGTTTCTTTTTGGTTATAACTTTTTGACACTTTTTTGGTGAATGAGTACAGGTACGATGTACTCGATACCAATTCACATAGGGGGGAAGGTCAAGATCTTGGGGCTTCCAGATTCTGATAAGCCCCCCACCCGCAGACCCCAACAATCACAGCCCAGGGTTGTCAGGAAGAGGCCCTTGTCCCCATCAACATGGGGACAAGGTGCTTTGGTACCCAACCCCCCACCCCCATGTTGAGGGCATGTGGCCTGGTATGGTTCAGGAGAGGGAACGCTCGCTTGTTCCCCCTTTTCCTAACCTGCTGAGCTGCATTTTCAGATAAAGGTCTGGTATGGATTTTGGGGGGGGGGGGGCTACACCATTTTTTTTTTAGTTTTGGCGTGGTTTTCCCCTTAAATTCCATACCAGACCTGAAGGGCCTGGTATGGATGAGGGAGGGGACCCTACGCCGTTTTTATTTTTTTTTTTCTATTGCTGGGCAATTGCCGGCATTCTTTTCTTTACATTCATCTGTCTGTGGGGAAGCCCACAGACAGATGAATAACTCATGGTTGTTAAGGACGCGTGCTTAACAACCAGCTATTTCTTCACACAGAATTCGGATAGGTCGATCATTTTTTGACCGATCCAAATTCTAATCGTTCTGAAAAGTTGTAATTCATTAGAAAATTAATAGATTAATAAATTAAACTAATTTTAATGAAAATGAAATGCAAGTTAATGTAAACAAAACTAAACTAAATGAATTCCATATTGAAAAATGAACGATAAAGGAAATTAGTAACTTAACTAATCTATCTGAAACAAAACAAATGTTTTCTTTCTGCATATGTCTAGTAATTATTCCCCTGAAAATCTGTAGTTCAGGTCAACAGCACAAAGTGTTAATAAAGTATCTGGTGTGAAATAAAGATGCAGCAACTTTTGATGGGACAAAATTCCTGCAATGTTTAATCTTGCTACAAGACCACCATATATATGAGTTATCTGACTTATTTCCTTCCTGCTTCTACAATATTTATGAGGGAAATTGTGAGCAACAGTTTGTGTCATCACATTTTCAACTTAAAGGTGGTCTGTCTATTTTTGGACTGCCACTTTGACCATAACTTTTAAAACCTTGGCCCATTTATGACTTTATTATGTCTAAATCATTTTACCAGCGCTTGAAAAAGGCATGGGGTGGAGCTTATGAAGAGAGAATGCATTGAAGCTTAAAGCATTTTATAACTCTGATAAAGGTCTAAAAAGTGAAATGTTAGGTTTAAAGTAAAGAATGCAAAAAATGTTTAATCTCCATAATTTAAAACTCAAATCTTTCCCTTTGATTTTCCAAAAGACATAGATCTGAATTATCACAATACAAACATTAGCTATTATACAGTACACAAAATAGGTTACAATGTAATACAAAAATTCACAATATATATAAACCATTTTTTATACTTTAGATTAGCAGTTGCTGAGATGATGTCTGGGTTACCTAACAAGGTTATTAATGGATATTTCTTTTATTAGAACTATACCTGTTTTATTAGCTTTAGGACTACAATAGTTGTTGAATGAACAAGTAAATAAAGAATTACAGATATAAATCTAGGATATTTAAAGATATTTTCCAGGGAAAACCAGATTGTTTAATTTTTTTGGTTAATTTCACTCCAGGAACCTGTGGTTTCTAGATGTCTGCATCAAGATACTTCATGAATTCTGACTACTATTTTAATGAAAAATTCTCCATGTCAGAAGGATAATTTATTTCTTAGATTGATACTCAATAATTTTACTAGGAAATTATTACTGGTGTACCTCTTATGCATAAAGCAGCAACAACAACAAACTGAACATGTGCAGAGTGCCTACTGTTCTATCAGTAGATTGATTGGGGACAGTAAAAGAAGGGGAGAATCAGAGAAGACAGGATCAAATATTCTTTTTACTCAATACAGAGGATTAACCCCTTAGGCAAGGGTTGCATCATCAAATCAGTGGGCCCATGTGCAAGATCAAAAGTGGGCCCTATTCACTGAGAAAGACAAACACACAAAGCGCATGGTGGTGAACAGTGGGAGTGGTTTAACCAATTCCTGACCCCAATATAGCTGAATTACAGCTACAGCGCGATTGTCTGGTTCTGGGGAGGCGTCATATGATGTCCTCTCCTCTGCGCACTAGCTGCACCACGCGGGCACCATGCTCTAAATCACTGTGGACACAGCCGATCACACATCAGAGTAAAGGGCCAATCACAGTGGCCCTTTACCATGCGATCAGGAGTGTCCAATCACAGCTGATCACGATGTAAACACAAACCGATTATTGGCTTGCCTTTCTTCACACTGACAGCATTAGGAGAAGAGAGCCAGTAACCGACTTGTGTGAAAGGGACATCTATACTGATAATCAGGGCACTGATTATCAGTGTCCTGATTGTCAGTGCAGTCCCAACAGTGGCCACCAGTGCTGCCTATCAGTGGCCACCAGTGCTGCCAATCAGTGCCCGCCAGTGCTGCCAATCAGTGCTCATCAGTGCTACCAATAAGTGCCCATCAGTGCTGCCAATCAGTGCCTCTTCATCAGTGTCACCTATCAGTGCTTCCTATCAGTGCCCATCAGTGTTAGCTATCAGTGCTCATCAGTGGCACCTATCAGTGCCCATCAGTGCTGCCTATCAGTGCAGTCTCATCAGTGCCTTCTCATCAGTGCCCACCAGTGCAGCCTCATCTGTGCCCATCAGTGCAGCCTCAGCAGCGCACATCAGTGAAGGATAAAAATGACCTGTTTGCAAAATGTTATCACAAACTATGAAAAACTTTTTTTTTTTTTTTTTCAAAATGTTCTGTATTTTTTTGTTTATTTAGCAAAAAAATTAAAAACCCAGTGGTAATTAAATACCACCAAAAGAACGCTCTATTTGTATGAAAAGAATGCAAAAAATGTCATATGGGTACAGTGTAGCATGACCGTGCAATTGTCATTGAAAATGTGACAGCGCTGAAAGCTAAAAAGTGTCCTGGGCAGGAAGGTGGTAAAAGTGCCCAGTAGGCAAGTGGTTAAATTGTGCTAACTATTGGGCTTGGCTTAAAGGGGGTGTGGTTAAATAGAGTGCTTAACAAATGTTGAGTGCAATTAAGAAGCAGTTCATTGTTGGCTGTGGAATGCTTACTTCCCAGATTTCATTTTTATTTCTTTTTTTCTTGAACATTGTCCAGCTTTCTTCATTTGGAATACCCAGACAGGCTCTTAGCAAGGTGCATTTATATAAACGTATGAGGTACTGTTCACCTGATCGCCAATATGGAGTGTACTGCGGTGGGTGATATGTGCAGGAGAGGGGTACTGAGTGCATGGAAGTGGGTGGTATGTACAGGAGAGGAGGAGTACAGAGTGTTTGGCAGTGGGTTGTATGTGCAGGATAGAGGTAAGGAGTGAATGGCAGTGGATCAAAAATAAAAATATAAAAAAAAAAAATAAATAAATAAATAAATAAAATAAAATATAAAAATATATCTAATCCACCCCTAATCGTCCACAAATCTGTAACATCACTCTAAACTATAGAAGCAGACTTGATCACCTTTTTACTGATGTTTTCTGGCTAGGACCTGGCATTGTTTCCAATGCTCAGTGTACTGGTAGTCATGTCACAATTTATGTATGTGCCACTCAGCTCAGTCATAGGAAATGAGGTCCATCCACAAGCTATAATGTAGTCACTGGCACGGAGTGTATGGCAGTGGTTAGGGATGAGCTGAACACCCCCTGGTTCGGTTCGCACCAGAACCTGCAAACGGACCGAAAATTCGCACGAACGTTAGAACCCCATTGAAATCTATGGGACTCGACCGTGCAAAATCAAAAGTTCTAATTTTAAAGGCTAATTTGCATGGCATTGTCCTAAAAAGGGTTTGGGGACCCGGGTCCTGCCCCAGGGGACATGTATCAATGCAAAAAAAAAGTTTTAAAAATAGCCGTTTTTTCAGGAGCAGTAATTTTAATGATGCTTAAAGTGAACAAAAAAAAGTGAAATGTTCCTTTAAATATCGTACCTGGGGGGTGTCTATAGTATGCCTGTAAAGTGTTGCGTGTTTCCCATGCTTAGAACAGTCCCCGCACAAAATTAAATTTTTAAAGTAATAAAAGTGATTTAAAACTGCTTACGGCTTTAATGTAATGTCCAGTCCCGGTAATATGGATGAAAATCAGTGAGACAAACGGCATGGGTACCTCCCCCCAGTCCATTACCAGGCCCTTTGGGTCTTGCATGGATATTAAGGGGAACCCCGCACCCAAATTAAAAAAGGGAAAGGCGTGGGGCCCCAGGCCCTCTGAACAGCAGTATACAGGCGGTGCAAACAAGACAGGGACTGTTGGTTTGTTGTTAAGTAGAATCTGTTTGTAATTTTGGACTGGTACATTTTTAAAGTGTAGCTCCAGCCAAAAAATCTATTTTTAAGCTTTATAGAAAACATAGGGAAGGGTTATCACCCCTGTGACATTTCTTTTGCTCTCTGTGCACCTCTTCAGAAGATTTTACCTCACTTTCTGTCCCAATGACAAATATTTTTTGACAATTAGGGGTTTTTAGTGAAACAAGGATTGGTGATAAAGCATCAGTGGAGAGGAGACACGTTTTTCCCATATTAACTCTTACAGGAGAGAATTTCCCTTCCTCGTGGTAGATTTCATCTAACTTTATGTTATCTTCTTCCGTTTGCAAGTAGGAGTCGTTTGTAAGTTGGATGTTTGAAATTAGGGGCCTGCCCTATATACTCTGCAGAAATTGCTGCTGTAGGTTTTGGTGTTGCCACAACACTGTAAGCCCTCACAGTTACTCTTGGTGGGCACAGGAACAGGCTCTGCTGTGAAATATTAGATCAAGAATTGTAATTACATGCCCCTGTTGAACAGGGTCAGAGAAATTGGGCCTTTGGTGGTGGTGGTGCTGGCGCCACAACACTTTAAGTATTCACAGTTACTCTTGGTGGGCGCAGAAACGGGCCCTGCTGTGAAATATTAGATCAAGAATTGTAATTACATGCCCCTGTTGAACAGGGGCAGAAAAATTGGGCCTTTGGTGGTGGTGGTGCTGGAGCCACAACACTGTAAGTCCTCACAGTTACTCTTGGTGGGCGCAGAAACGGGCCCTGCTGTGAAATATTAGATCAAGAATTGTAATTACATGTCCCTGTTGAACAGGGGCAGAAAAATTGGGCCTTAGGCACTGGTGCCACAACACTGCAACCCCTCACAGATACTCTAGTTGGAGTGCAGGAATGAGCCCTCCTGCAAAATATTGCAACAAAAATTGTAATTACACGCCCCTGTTAAACAGGGGCTGAAAAAATTGGGCCTTAGGCACTGGTGCTGGTGCCACAACACTGCAGCCCCTCACAGATACTCTAGTTGGAGCGCAGGAACGAGCCCTGCTGCAAATTATTGCATCAAAAATTGTAATTACACGCCCCTGTTAAACAGGGGCTGAAAAATTGGGCCTTAGGCACTGATGCTAGTGCCACAACACTGCAACCCCTCACAAATACTCTAGTTGAGTGCAGCCACGAACCCTCCTTGCAAAATATTGCATCAAAAATTGTAATTACATGCCCCTGTTAAACAGGGGCTGAAAAATTGGGCCTTAGACACTGGTGGCGGCGCCCAGAACCAAAAATATTCTTACAAGCTATTAGCATGATCATTGAGGAGGAAGAGGATATTCATTCAGCATAACAGGATAGTCACTCAGCATCAGCATAGGCAGTCTTGAAGGGATCTGATATTTCAAAAAATATTATTCGGTTACATTAGCATCAGGTGCTTGGTAGCTGGTGGTGATCCAAGACTGATTCATTTTTATGAAGGTCAGTCGATCAACCAAGTCGGTGGACAGGCACACCCTGTGATCGGTTACAAAACCTCCAGCAGCACTGAATGTGCGTTCCGAAAGAAGGCTGGATGCAGGACAGGCCAGTAGCTCAATTGCATACTGTGCAAGCTCTGGCCAGTGATCCATCCTCAAGACCCAGTAACCCAGAGGATTTTCGGTGGGAAAGGTGTCCAAGTCAGATCTTGCTCCTAGGTATTCCTGCACCATGTAAAACAGACGCTGGCGATGGTTGCTGGAACCGATCATACCTTGGGGCTGCGGACTAAAAAAATGTCTGAACGCATCAGTCAGACGGTCACCGCTCCTTCTACGACTGACCGAAGCCTCAGCAACACGTTGTCCAGGAACAGGAGTTTGTAACCTTCCAGTCTCTGGGAACGCGTTGCACAGACCTTTCTGCAAGGCCCCCCGAAGATGTTTCATCCTTTGCTCCCTCTGCGATGACAAGATAAGGTTGGCAACCTTACCCTTGTAATGTGGATCAAGGAGGGTTGCCAGCCAGTATTGATCCCTCTCCTTGATACCACGAATACGAGGATCCTTCCGCAGGCTTTGCAGGATCAGGGGGGCCATGCAGCGTAGGTTTGCTGAGGCATTCGGTCCGGAGTTCACTGGGCCACTAAGGATGACATGATCCGCAGCCACCTCCTCCCAGCCACGTACAAGTCCATGGGTTTCTTGGGACTGTAAATGATCCCTTAAAGACTGCTGCTGATGCTGAGTGCCAGGCTCCACCTCCATGCTGACACAATCCTCTTCTTCCTCCTCCTCCTCCTTGTCTTCTTCCTGTGTGATCGACGGGCACGCAGGAACACTGTCTGATAAAGGGGGCCTTGAGAGCTAAGGAAGTCCTCCTCTTCCTGCCTCTGTTCTGCCTCAAGTGCCCTGTCCATTATTCCACGCAGCGTGTGCTCCAACAGGTGGACAAGGGGGACAGTGTCACTGATGCATGCACTGTCACTGCTCACCATCCTCGTGGCCTCCTCGAATGGTGACAGGACAGTGCATGCATCACTGATCATGGCCCACTGGCGTGGGGAAAAAAAAACAAGCTCCCCTGACCCTGTCCTGAAGCCAAAGTCACACAGGTACTCATTGATGGCCCTCTGCTGCGTGTGCAGCCGCTGCAGCATGGCCAACATTGAGTTCCACCTGGTGGGCATGTCACAGATTAAGCGGTTCTTGGGCATGTTAAATTCCTTTTGGAGGTCAGTCAGCTGAGCACTGGCATTATATGACCTGCGGAAATGCACACAGACTTTCCTGGCCTGCCTCAGGACATCCTGTAAGCCCGGGTACCTGTCCAAGAACCGCTGCACCACCAAGTTAAGGACGTGAGCCAAACAGGGCACATGGGTCAGTTGTCCCTGTCGGAGGGCAGAGAGGAGGTTGGTGCCATTGTCACAAACCACCATACCTGCCTTAAGCTGGCATGGTGTCAACCACCTCTGAACCTGCCCCTGCAGAGCTGACAGAATCTTTGCCCCAGTGTGGCTCCTGTCCCCCAAGCACACAAGCTCAAGCACCGCATGGCATCTTTTGGCCTGCGTGCTTGCATAGCCCCTTGAATGCCTATGGAGCACCGCTGGTTCCGAAGACAAATCAGCACAGGAAGAGGCCATGGAGGAAGAAGAAGAGGAGGGGGTAAAGGAGAGAGGTGTGGCAGAATCACCACTAGTAGTATTTTGGAGGCGTGGTGGTGGAACAACCTCCAACACTACTGCACCCTGTCCTGCATCCTTCCCAGCTGCCAGAAGAATCCTCCAGTGCGTGGTGAAAGATAGGTAACGTTCCTGACCATGCCTGCTGGACCATGAGTCAGCGGTAATATGCACCTTACCGCTGACCGGCCCTGTACAGCGAGGCCAAGACATTGCCTTCCACATGCCGGTAGAGAGCCGGAATCACCTTCCATGAGAAAAAGTGGCGTTTGGGAACCTGCCACTGAGGAACCGCACATTCTATAAACTCACGGAAGGGGGCAGAGTCTACCAACTGAAAAGGCAGCAGTTGAAGTACTAGCAATTTAGCCAAGCTAGCATTCAACCGCTGGGCATGTGGATGGCTGGAAGCAAACTTCTATCGGCGGTGCAGCAGCTGGGGCAGGGAAATTTGCCTACTACAATCTGATGTTGGTGTATCGATAGCAGATTGCCCCCAAGTACTTGGCTGTGACACACCTAATTCTACACCTTCATTCCTCTCAATGCAGGTCTCAGAGAGGACTGAAGGTATAGTGGGGTTGGAGATCCCAGCTGATGAGGAGCAAGGAGAGGTCCTCTTTGTTCTTTGGTGTGGGTCTTTTAGGTACGCTTGCCAACAAACTGCATGGCAGGTCAACATATGTTTGGTCAAGCATGTGGTGCCCAAGCGGGAGATGTTTTGGCCACGCGAGATACGCTTGAGACATATGCTGCAAATAGCAGCGGTGGCATCTGATACACTCATCTCAAAAAAGGCCCACACCAAAGAACTTTCGGAATAACGTGCAGAGACAGCAGCACCCTGCACATGCGGAGCTCTGCGGTGTGATGCAGTCGGTGTGCTGCCCTTAAGCTGGCCCCTCCCTAGAGGGCATCTTGCCTCATTGGTGATGTGCCTCTTGCTCCTCCTCCTCCTCTCTCCTATCAGGCACCCACGTGGAGTCAGTGACCTTATCATCCCCTCCCTCCTCATCACTGGAGCAAAGCTGGCAGTATGCTGCAGCTGGGGGAACATGACTGCCAGATTGCTGTCCTTCTTGGGCACCCCCTCTCTCTGGGCTCACGTTACTGCCTTCCTCTAACTGGGTACCATCATCGGAGCCTTCAAAACACTGGGCATCCTCCTGGAGCATGTACCCAACCCTGTGGTCAAACAGTTCGGGGGACTCCTCAGGAGGACATGGTGGGGCTAGGGAAGGAGTGACTGATGCCATTGAGCCGAGGGAAGAGGCCACGTTGGCAGCTGCTTTGCCAGACAAAGTACCCTGAGCCTGGGTGAGAGAGGATGAGGAGGATGAGGACGGCTTGGTCATCTACTCTACCAAGTCTTCCGCATGTTGTAGCTCAACACGGCCAGCTGCTGAAAAAAAAGGACAAGCGTGTCCCACGGCCACGTGCTGATGAGGATGCCCCGTCTCCACGACCAACAGTGTTGCCTCTAGACACAGAGCCTGCTTGCCCTCTTTTATTGGCTTTTGACTGTCTGCCTCTCCTTGTTGGCCTTCCAGACATACTAATGGCCTGCAGTGAGATGTAGCTGCACAAAGCTGGGATGTATATATATACTGATACTGCAGCTAGCAGAATCAACTGCCTGCCTGTAGTATTATTAGTGTGAGAACACCAGCAATTGTCTTCAGGTAGCTTTAGGTGCACACTGTGCAGAGGACGCAGTACACTAACTGTAAATACTGTAACTGCATGCCTGTGGTATTAATAGGAGCAGAACAACAGCAATTGCCTTCAGGTAGCTTTAGGTGCACACTGTGCAGAGGACGTAGTACACTAAATGTAAATACTGTAGCTGCCTGCCTGTGGTATTAATAGGATCACAAGAACACCACCAATTTTATTCAGGTAGCTTTAGGTGCACACTGTGCAGAGGACGCAGTACACTAACTGTAAATACTGTAGCTGTCTGCCTGTGGTATTAATATAGGATCAGAAGAACACCACCAATTTTATTCAGGTAGCTTTAGGTGCACACTGTGCTGAGGAAACAGTACACTAACTGTAAATACTGTAGCTGCCTGCCTGTGGTATTAATATAGGATCAGAAGAACACCACCAATTTTATTCAGGTAGCTTTAGGTGCACACTGTACAGAGGACGCAGTACACTAACTGTAAATACTGTAGCTGCCTGCCTGTGGTATTAATATAGGATCAGAAGAACACCACCAATTTTCTTCAGGTAGCTTTAGGTGCACACTGTGCAGAGGACGCAGTACACTAACTGTAAATACTGTAGCTGCCTGCCTGTGGTATTAATATAGGATTAGAAGAACACCACCAATTTTCTTCAGGTAGCTTTAGGTGCACACTGTGCAGAGGACAAATTACACTAACTGTAAATACTGTAGCTGCCTGCCTGTGGTATTAATAGGAGCAGAACAACAGCAATTGTCTTCAGGTAGCTTTAGATGCACACTGTGCAGAGGACGCACTACACTAACTGTAAATACTGTAGCTGCCTGCCTATGTTTTTTATAGGATCAGAAGAACACCACTAATTTTCTTCAGGTAGCTTTAGGTGCACACTGTGCAGAGGACGCACTACACTAACTGTAAATACAGTAGTTGCCTGCCTATGGTATTAATAGGATCAGAAGAACACCACTAATTTTCTTCAGGTAGCTTTAGGTGCACACTGTGCAGAGGACGCACTACACTAACTTGTAAATACTGCAGCTGCCTGCGGTACTGTACTAATAGGATCAGAAGAACACCACTAATTTTCTTCAGGTAGCTTTAGGTGCACACTGTGCAGAGGACGCACTAAACTAACTTGTAAATACTGCAGCTGCCTGCAGTACTGTACTAGTAGGATCAGAGGAACACCACTAATTTTCTTCAGGTAGCTTTTGGTGCACACTGTGCAGAGGATGCACTAAACTAACTTGTAAATACTGCAGCTGCCTGCGGTACTGTACTAATAGGATCAGAAGAACACCACTAATTTTCTTCAGGTAGTTTTAAGTGCACACTGTGCAGAGGATGCACTACACTAACTGTAAATACTGTAGCTAATAGGACTAATAGGATCAGAAGAACACCAGTAATTTTCTTCTGGTAGCTGTATATACTGTAAAAACACCTACCTGCCTGTCAGTAGTAGGAAGAGAATAACAGGAACAGATCTAGCTAAACTGAATACAGTGTATATATATATATATATATATATATATATATATATATATATATATATATATATATATATATATATATATATATATATATATATAACACCTAGGATGTATATATATATATATATACACAATACACTGTAAGTGCAGCAAACTGACTCGCCTGTTTACTCTATCTAACTTAAATCAAATGACACTGTCTCTCTGTCTATCTATCTCTATCTCTCAATGCAGGAACACACTACACAGGGCCACCGTGCAGGCGGCCTTATATAGTGTGCGGCGTGTACTAAACCCCCTGAGCCATAATTGGCCAAAGCCACCCTGGCTTTGGCCAATTACGGCTCTCTGTACAGACGGCGCTGTGATTGGCCAAGCATGCGGGTCATAGTGCATGCTTGGCCAATCATCAGCCAGCAATGCACTGCGATGCTGCAGTGAATTATGGGCCGTGACGCGCCACTCGAATTTGGCGCGAACGGCCCATATCGTTCGGAATTTGCCGAACGACCGAACACGCGATGTTCGAGTCAAACATGGGTTCGACTCAAATATGAAGCTCATCCCTAATAGCGGTGGGTGGCATGGGCAGGAGTAGGGTACAGAATATATGGCGGTGGGTGGTATGTGCAGGAGAGGGGTGTGGAGTGTATGGCAGTGGGTGGTATGTGAAGGAGTGGTGTGCGGAGTGTATATCGGTGGGTGGTATGTGCAGGAGTGGGGTATGGAGCGTATAGAGGTGGGTGGTATGTTCAGGAAAGGGGTGCAGAGGGTATGGCGGTGGGTAGCGCGGTGCTGTGGGTCCGGAGTGTATGGGGATGGGACACAGCCAGCTATTCTCTATCGGGCGGTGGGATGGAAATGGACTGGTTGTCCTTTTCCATCTGACTGTTATCTGATCCACTAGACAGATGGGGAACAAATCCCCATCTAAAGAATCCCCATCCCCACGAATTCCCATCTGTCTGTTTTTGGCAGCCCAGATTGGATGCAGGTGGGTGTAAATAAATACCGAAGCAACAAATCTTCGGTATTTGGGTCCCCCTGAGCCAGGGCTGGAGGTGGATCAGCAGTGGGCAGGACTTCCCTTAGCCAGTGGAGGTGCGGTGTAAACCCCAAAACTTACCCCAAAGTCACCCCCCTACTTCCTCCCCATGTGCCATACCCCAGTCCAGCAGATTGGAGGGGTGCTGTGCCATCACTGGATCTGCCACTATTGAAGAATATCAGGGAGCTTACTGGACTGTGCTGCACTGTACATTCCCAGTGCCAGAGAGTGACAGGCATGGACATCCATGGGTACCCTGTTGGTCAGAGCTCAGTAGGCCCCCCTCCCTCAGGGCTCATGTGCAACACACACAATGCACCCATGGATGATATGCCACTGCCCTTAGGCTCCACAGTGAGTATAACAAGCATGCTTTACTGCATATGCAGCTTGATTTTACTGTTGTGGGTTTAGTAACACTTTAATGCAGGGAGTGTGCTGGCTGTGATTCAGTCTGAGATCTCTACGGCTGCAAGGCAGGAACGATGACCATTAACCACTTCAGCCCCGGAAGAATTTGCCCTTTAATGACCAGGCCATTGTTTTACGATACGGCACTGCACTGTATGGTGGTAGGTGGTATGTACAGAAGAGGGGTGCGGAGTGTATGGCAGTGGATGGTATTTGCAGGAGTGGGGTACGTAGTGTATGGCAGTGGGTGGTATGTACAGGAGAGGGGTGCAGAATGTATAGAGGTGGGTGGTATGTGCAGGAGCAGGGTACAGAGTATATGGCAGTGGGTGGTTTGTGCAGGAGAGGGGTATGGAGTGTATGGCGGTGGGTGGTATGTGAAGGAGTGGGGTGCGGAGTGTATGTCGGTGGGTGGTATGTGCAGGAGTGGGGTATGGAGTGTATGGTGGTGGGTGGTGTGTGCAGGAGAGGGGTGCAGAGGGTATGGTGGTGGGTAGTGCGGTGCTGTGGGTGCAGAGTGTATGGGGGTGGGACACAGCCTGCTGTTCTCTATGGGGCAGTGGGATGGAAATGGACTGGTTGTCCTTTTTCCATCTAACTGTTATCTGATCCGCTAGACAGATGGGGAACGAATCCCCATCGAACGAATCCCCATCCCCACAAATTCCAATGTGTCTGTTTTTGGTGTGCTGGCTGTGATTCAGTCTGAGATCTCTACGGCTGCAAGGCAGGAACGATGACCATTAACCACTTCAGCCCCGGAAGAATTTGCCCTTTAATGACCAGGCCATTGTTTTACGATACGGCACTGCACTGTATGGTGGTAGGTGGTATGTGCAGAAGATGGGTGCGGAGTGTATGGCAGTGGATGGTATTTGCAGGAGTGGGGTACGTAGTGTATGGCAGTGGGTGGTATGTACAGGAGAGGGGTGCAGAATGTATAGAGGTGGGTGGTATGTGCAGGAGCAGGGTACAGAGTATATGGCAGTGGGTGGTTTGTGCAGGAGAGGGGTGTGGAGTGTATGGCGGTGGGTGGTATGTGAAGGAGTGGGGTGCGGAGTGTATGTCGGTGGGTGGTATGTGCAGGAGTGGGGTATGGAGTGTATGGCGGTGGGTGGTGTGTGCAGGAGAGGGGTGCAGAGGGTATGGTGGTGGGTAGTGCGGTGCTGTGGGTGCGGAGTGTATGGGGGTGGGACACAGCCCGCTGTTCTCTATGGGGCAGTGGGATGGAAATGGACTGGTTGTCCTTTTTCCATCTGACTGTTATCTGATCCGCTAGACAGATGGGGAACGAATCCCCATCGAACGAATCCCCATCCCCACAAATCCCAATGTGTCTGTTTTTGGTGTGCTGGCTGTGATTCAGTCTGAGATCTCTACAGCTGCAAGGCAGGAACGATGACCATTAACCACTTCAGCCCCGGAAGAATTTGCCCTTTAAAGACCAGGCCATTGTTTTACGATACGGCACTGCACTGTATGGTGGTGGGTGGTATGTGCAGAAGAGGGGTGCGGAGTGTATGGCAGTGGATGGTATTTGCAGGAGTGGGGTACGTAGTGTATGGCAGTGGGTGGTATGTACAGGAGAGGGGTGCAGAATGTATAGAGGTGGGTGGTATGTGCAGGAGCAGGGTACAGAGTATATGGCAGTGGGTGGTTTGTGCAGGAGAGGGGTGTGGAGTGTATGGCGGTGGGTGGTATGTGAAGGAGTGGCGTGCGGTGTGTATGTCGGTGGGTGGTATGTGCAGGAGTGGGGTATGGTGTGTATGGCGGTGGGTGGTGTGTGCAGGAGAGGGGTGCAGAGGGTATGGTGGTGGGTAGTGCGGTGCTGTGGGTGCGGAGTGTATGGGGGTGGGACACAGCCCGCTGTTCTCTATGGGGCAGTGGGATGGAAATGGGCTGGTTGTCCTTTTTCCATCTGACTGTTATCTGATCCGCTAGACAGATGGGGAACGAATCCCTATCGAACGAATCCCCATCCCCACAAATCCCAATGTGTCTGTTTTTGGTGGCCCAGATCGAATGCAAGTGGGTGTAAATAAATACCAAAGCAACAAAGCTGTGACAACCTGCCACCGTATAACGGCAGTTGGTCGGCAAGCAGTTAAGCCAATTGTGTTGTCCATGAAAGCCATAATCTATTCTAAGAAATATATTCTGTTTGAAAATTATTGGAACTTCCAAAATAACCTGAACCTTGGTGGAAGAATATAGTTAACTATTTTTAGTCATTTATGCAGTTTTTCCTAACTTTTTGTATGTCTGATTCTTCAGTTTGACAGTCAGTAGTAGTCTGAAGGCGCTGCACTATCAGCTCCCAAACCTAACACAATGTATCCTAGATCCCAGGGGTTAGTGGCAAAGTTAAACAGCAGAGACCTGTAGTATTTTGCATTCCTCTTAACCTTGTTAAGACTTTTTGTCATTTGGCCAGTTTGTTTTTTATTCAACATGAACTATTGTGATTACAAAGAAAACCCTGTAATCACAATTTAGGTAATGGAAACCTTTAGTAGTAATGTGCAAGATTATATGCACCACAGGTTAGATGTGGGGAGTCTGATTCTACAACCTTTAATCCTTGAATATTTTTTAAAGGGAGTTTATTTTTAAATCTAATATACTGTAGGTATATTTTTTTTCTTGGGAGGGAAGCTAATTTTAATGCCTCCCTCATGAAGGGTATACCTGAAATGAAGGAAAGACTAGTAATGGTGAAGTGTTCACTAAGCCCTGATGCACACTGGGCATTTTAAAAAAACTCCTCTTAAAGCCCAAAGTTCTGGCCAGAAAATGTGGCAGAAAAAAAATGCACTTTTAGCCACGTTTTGCACATGCATTTTGTTGTGCTAGTGTTTACAAGCGTTTTTCACTAAATACCCCCATTTGATTTTTTTTTGCTTTTTCCATTTGCTTTTTTCACTCCCAAATGCCCACAATGCATTGGAAAAAGATTATATATACAGTGTCTTGCAAAAGTATTCACTCCCTTGGCATTTTTCGTGTTTTGTTGCCTCACAACCTGGAATTAACATGGATTGTGTGAAGATTTGCATCATTTAATTTACAGAACACGCCCACAACTTTGAAGATGTTTTTTTTTTATTGTGAAGCAAACAACAAATAGGACAAAATAACAGAAAAAGTCAATGTGCATAACTATTCACCCCCCTAAAGTCAATACTTTGTAGAGCCACCTTTTGAGGCTATCACAGCTCCAAGTTGCTTTGGATAAGTCTCTATGAGCTTGCCACATCTTACCACTGGGATTTTTGTCCATTCCTCCTTGCAAAACTGCTCCAGCTCCTTCAAGTTGGATGGTTTGCGGTTGTGAACAGCAATCTTTAAGTCTGACCACAGATTTTCTATGGGATTGAGGTCTGGGCTTTGACTAGGCCATTCCAACACATTTACATGTTTCCCCTTAAACCACTCAAGTTTTGCTTTAGCAGTGTGTTTAGGGTCATTATCCTGCTGGAAGGTGAACCTCCGTCCTAGCCTCAAATCACACACAGAGTGGTACAGGTTTTGCTCAAGAATATCCCTGTATTTAGCACCATCCATCTTTCCCTCAACTCTGACCAGTTTCCCAGTCCCGACTGCTGAAAAACATCCCCACAGCATCATGCTGCCACCACCATGTTTCACAGTAGGGATGGTGTTCTTTGGGGATGTGATATGTTGGGTTTGCGCCAGACATAGCGTTTTCTCTGATGGCCAAAAAGTTCAATTTTAGTCTCATCAGACCAGAGCACCTTCCTCCATACATTTTGGGAGTCTCCCACATCCCTTTTCCCAAACTCAAAACGTGCCATTTTGTTTTTGCTGAAAGTAATGGCTTTCTTCTGGCCACTCTGCCATAAAGCCCAACTCTATGAAGCGTACGGCTTATTGTCGTCCTATGTACAGATACTCCAGTCTCTGCTGTGGAACTTTGCAGCTCCTCCAGGGTTACCTTAGGTCTCTGTGCTGCCTCTCTGATTAATGCCCTCCTTGCCCGGTCCGTGAGTTTTGGTGTGCGGCCGTCTCTTGGCAGGTTTGCTGTTGTGCCATGTTCTTTCCATTTGGTTATGATAGATTTGATGGTGCTCCTAGGGATGATCAAACATTTGTATATTTATTTATAACCTAAACCTGACTTGTACTTCTCAACAACATTGTCCATTACTTGTTTGCAGAGTTCCTTGGTCATGGCAGTGTTTGGTTAGTGGTGCCTCTTGCTTAGGTGTTGCAGCCTCTGGGGCCTTTCAAAAAGGTGTGTATATGTAATGGCAGATCATGTGACACTTAGATTGAACACAGGTGGACATCATTTCACTAATTATGTGACTTCTGAAGGTAATTGGTTGCACCATAGCTTTTTTTGGGCTTCATAACAAAGTGGGTGAATACATACGCACATGCCAATTATCAGTTTTTTATTTCTGAAAAATAGTTTTATGCATATATTTTTCTAATTTTACTTCACCAACTTAGACTATTGTGTTCTGATCCATCACATATAATTCAGTTTAAATAAACATTGAACTAATGGCTGTAAAGCTAAGGGGGGTGAATACTTTTGCAAGGCACTGTATTTACACTCTGGGCGCTCAGGGGAGAGAGAGAGATAGACAGAGAAAGCAAAGGGTATTACAGATAGAAAGCTATCTGTGTTTCCTGGCCATGCTCATGGTTTCTGTCAAACAAAATGGATAAAGCAATCAGAATCACCCTAAAAAATTCAACTACTTCACAAGGGTGTCTGTGGGTATCTTTGATTAGCTCCTGGAGAGGCTGCAGCTCAGCGAACCTGGCCCCCCTACAATCAGCACAAATAAAAACTCATGTGTGTTTCTTTAGTGCTACGTTTGTGCTGTTTTGTGCCGTAAAAATTTACATTTGTGCTGCTTTTATTTTTAAGATATTAGCAATAGTTTTTTTCAGACTATGACATCACCTAGCCCCCCTACAACGCCCAAATGGCACAAAACTGGTCTCGTTGGTTAGTGCTACATTTGTGCTGTTTTGTGCTGCTAAAAATTCCATTCTATCTTTTATCGTTTTTGCGTTATTAATGATTTATTAAAGGTCACCAAAGGTCACTTAGCCCCCCTACAACGCCCAAATGACACAAAACTGGTCTCGTGGGTTAGAGCTACGTTTGTGCTGTTTTGTGCTGCTAAGATTTCCGTTCTATCTTTTATCGTTTTTTGCATTATTAATGATTTATTAAAGGTCACCAAAGGTAAGTCAGCCCCCCTACAACGCCCAAATGACACAAAACTGGTCTTGTTGGTTAGTGCTACGTTTGTGCTGGTTTGTGCTGCTAAAATTTTTATTTGTGCTGTTATGGTTTTTTAGTTATAACAGTTTCTTTTTTTTCAAACCCCACTCACTTTGCCCCCCCTACAATCAGCACAAATAAAAACTCAAGTGTGTTTCTTTAGTGCTACGTTTGTGCTGGTTTGTGCTGCTAAAATTTTTATTTGTGCTGTTTAAATTTTAAATGAAAACTCAAGTGTGCTACATTTGTGCTGTTTAAATTTTCATTCTATCTTTTATTGTTTTTGCGTTATTAATAATTTTCCTAAAGGTCACCAAAGGTCACTGAGCCCCCCTACAACACCCAAAAGACACAAAATTGGGCTGGTTGGTTAGTGCCTCATTTGTGCTGGTTTGTGCTGCTAAAATTTGTATTTGTGCTGTTATGGTTTTTTAGTTATAACAGCTTGTTTATATTTGATAACACCCACTTTGCACCCCATGTTATTAAATCTTAAAAACAAACATACTATTTGTTAGTGCTACCTTTGTGCTTTTTTTGTGTCATAAAAATAAAAATTTGTGCTGCTTTTATTTTTAAGAGGATAGCAATTTGTTTTTTCCAGACAATGACATCACACCCCTCCTGTCACATACCTGGTTAGGGAGCTCCTGGTTAGAAAGCAGCCATGGGAGCACAGCGAGGTATGAGTGCCTGTGATCAATCCAGTAGACTGCATGGTGGCAGCAGTCAGCAGGTGGATGTGGCAGCAGAACCGGCTGGTGGCAGATGAGCTGGCACTCAAACCTGAATAAAAATATATTCGTTTGTGCCACGTTTGTGCCGGTTTGTGCCGCAAAAATGAGCGTTTGTGCCGCTTTGGTTTCGGAGATATTGTGCGTTATATTTGCTGAAACCCTGCCCACTTTGCACCCCATGTTGCTGAATTTTAAAAACAAACACGCCATTAGTTTGTGCCATGTTTCTGCTGGTTTGTGCTGCAAAAATAAACTTTTGTGCCGCTTTGGTTTCTGAGATATTGTGTTATAGCTGTGTGAAGTTGCCATGTAAAACCTGAATAATAATATACTATTCATTTGTGCCGCGTTTGAGCTGATTTGTGCCGTAAAAATTAGCGTTTGTGCCGGTTTGGTTTCTGAGATATTAAACATTCAATTGAATGTAAGCCCCGCCCACTTTGCACCCCATGGTGCTGAATTTTTTAACAAAACACACCATTCGTTTGTGCCGCATTTGTGCTGGTTTGTGTCGCAAAAATATACGTTTGTGCCGCTTTGATTTCGGAGATATTATGCTTTATAGTTGTTGAAACCCCGCCCACTTTGCACCCCATGTTGCTGAATTTAAAAAACAAACATGCCATTCATTTGTGCCGCATTTCTGCTGGTTTGTGCCGCAAAAATAAACTTTTGTGCCGCTTTATTTTCGGAGATATTATGAGTTATAGTTGCTGAAACCCCGCGTCCAGAGGATCTCACAGCGCGGGTAGCAACTTAGATCCCCTGCGGTTGCTGGACGAGATGCCAGACGTGGACAGGCTGCTTTCCCAGCTCAGGGCAGAGGCGGCATCCAGAGGAGTGGAGTGGCTGCAGGAGCAGCTCTCATCTGTCCTGCAAGATCGAGTCTCTGGGTCAGGGACAGGGGGGCAGGAGTCCATACGAGCTTGGAGGTCTCGGCCCCTGGGGCGCTTCTCTCCGGTCTCCTCCCCCAGAGCTCTGTGCCACATTGGGAGTCCCATGCGGGCCCCTTCAAGACTACCTGCAAAGCGATCGGCTGAGCCCGCGGGTGGTGCTCCTGGAAGGAATCCCCTTCGTCGGGGGCAGGGCTTCCGGGGGTGTCTGTGTCCCTCCCCAGCCTGCCTGACATCAGGATCAGGAACAGGCGGGCTCCTTCCCTGGTGATGAGTCAGCAGTTGCAGAGCCTCAGCAGGGGAATTGTGCTGCTACAGCCCCCAGGCCCTTTACCTCTGTGGCCATGGCTCTCCCAGGACCAACCAGCACCAGGTGATGTAGGAGGTGCGGAGGAGCAGCGGTGTGAGACCAGCGGTGAGCGCCAAGGGCTCTGGACACTCCGGTAAGGTGACCCATAAATCGGTGGATGGAGCCGTGCAAGCAGGCGGGGCCAGCAGCCGCATGGATCCTCGGTATTCAGGGCCATTCAAGTTGTCCGCTTCAGAGGGGGAGGAGTCGCATGGACGACCTGACTCAATGGAGTCGGGACCTGCGGCTGGTGGAATCCTTCCTAGGCAGCCTGGTAAGTCTACTACTTCTTCTAACATGTCTGTGTTTTCTGCTGTTGATGATAATGTGTGTCTAGGGTGGAAGGCCCTCTCCCGCACGGAGTTGTCGGCTCTGCGGTCTGATTTGCCCGTGCTTTCTGCACGCCACATCTAGGTCAGATGAGGGGTTGCAGGGGTTCCTTTTGGGTTTGAGGGAGCTGGTCCAGCTATTTGAACCAGAAACGAGTGCCCAAGCCATGCCGTCGTCGGCGTGGATCCTGCCGGTGGGTGGGTCAGAGGCGATGAGGCTGGCTTCTGTGTCCAGGGTTGATCCCCCTGCAGCGGTGGTGCTCGCCACAGTGGCAATCGTGGAGCCAGGCCAGTCTGCGGCGGGGCACAAGTTGGCGTTGAGGGACAAGGCTGAGTCATCGGGGGAGGCTGTTACCAAACAGGATTCAGTCAGATTGGCCGACTCTGCGAAATGTGAGGTTTATGTTTGTTTTGAGGGGCCTTTGGGTGCGCACCTGAAGCCGGAATTCCGCAAAAAAAATTTGGAAGGGTGAGTATGTGGGGATATTTTCTCTGCTACCCCTGGAAAAATGTTATCTGGATAGGGTCAACCCAGAGGATAGCAAAAAGGAGGATGAAGAAAAACGGCTGTACAGGCTTATCCCACGGACTTTCCCTAATTGGCTGCAGGCTTTTGCCATTATGGTAAGTGTAATTGGGGAGAAGAATCTGGAACACTGTTCGGCGCTCTTCTGTTGTCTTGACGTCATCAGGGAGGCCTACAGGGTCTATGGGGAATCCGCATGGTTGAGGTATGACGAGCAGTTCTGGCAGCAGAGATCTATCCGCCCGTCCTTGAGGTGGGACCACAAGAACATTAGTTTGCAGATGTGACTCATGACCTCAGAGCGGGCCCCTAATCAGTTTTTTCCAGGGGGGGCTGGTGGCACATCTACCCCCGGACAACCGGCCGCAAAGGAAAGGGGTGTCTGCTGGCAGTATAATGAGGGCTCCTGAAAGTTTGGGGGGGCTTGCCATTACCAGAACGAGTGCTCCGGCTGCAGAGCTTTGCATCCCTTGTCCCGCTGCTTCAAACAGGGGTAGGGCCGTGCCTGTGAGTCTGCTAACAAAAGGGATGATGTTAGTGAGGGTGGAAAGGATGCAGCCTTTCCTCGATAGATATCTGGATCGGGAGGCTGCTTGGTTTTTTAGGGGCGGGTTTCTCCAAAGGCTTTTGCATACCTTGTTCCCTGGCCTCTGTTCCACCAGTGTCCCAGAACTTGCGTTCGGCCTTGCAACATCCTGCAGTGGTTTCTGAGAAATGGCGGAAGGAACTTGCATTGAGCCGCATGGGTGGCCCTTTCCCCTCGCAGCCTTTAGCAGATTTGGTGATCTCGCCCCTGGGGGTCGTGCCTAAGAAGGACCTTAAAGTGCGTTTTCACGGTGACAATCTTGGGGTGGTACAGGTCATCAACCATGTCACAACCTCGTCGCCACCCGTGGTCTGACTTCTTCAGCACCTAGTGTTACGTTGTCTACAGTTAAATGTTTTTCTTTATGCTGTTCACCTCCCAGGAGTTGAGAACGGCTTAGCTGACGCATTGTCTCGCTTTCAGTGGGTCAGGTTCCAGCAGTTGGCACTGGCAGTGGAGCAACACAGGGTCCCATGTCCCGAATGGCTGTGGACGATTGCCTTGGAGTCATCTCCGGATGGATCAGACGGTCAGTGCGTGACATGACGTGGGCAGCCTATAATAAATTATGGCAAGAGTGGTTGTCTTTGCTGCAGCAGGCTGTGGTGGAGCAAGAGGGCCCGAATGTGAGGTTGCTGGTCCTTTACTTTGTCTCATGGAACCTTGAGGAGGGGGTGTTGGTGTCAGTCGTGGAGAGCAAATTTGCAGGATTAGCTTTTTTCTTCAAATTGCAGGGCTGTCATGATTTCACAAAAGATTTTTGGGTCTGACAGGCTCTAAATAGATATCGTAGGTCTCAGAAGCACAGGGATTCCAGGCACCCTGTTTCTTTTGATATTCTGCAAAATGTTTTAGCCCAGTTGGTTTCCCTGTGTTTCTCAGCCTACGAGGTCTCTTTGTTTAAAACGGCCTTCTCTCTGGCTTTTTTTGTAGCTTTTCGGATTAGCGAACTAGTCAGCCCTTCCAAGAGGGTCCATGGGGGTATGTTGGATCGGGAGGTCACCTGTGGGGAGGACAGGGTATCCCTGCTTTTGCGATGGTCCAAAACAGATCAGGCTGGTAGGGGCAGAAGGGTTCAGATTTTTTGTTGTACCGGCTTTGCCCTTGTGTCCGGTGGGTGCTGTCAGAGAGTTTATCACAGTGTGCCCGGATTTGGCTGGGTCCTTTTTGTTACATGCAGATGGGTCTCCCTTGTCCAGATTTCAATTCATATCCATTTTCCGTAAATGTTTAAGGGCATTGGGTTTGGAGGAAAAAGAATTCATCTTGCACTCATTCCGAATTGGGGCAGCCACGGAAGCTGCCAGGTGTGGGTTGGATGACAAAGCGGCCAAGCGTATTGGTAGGTGGGAATCGAAAAGGTTCCAGCTATATGTTCATCCTTATCTATTGTCTGATTGGGGGGGATAGGTCATTTTGTGAGTGTTCTGTGTTGGTAAGCCTGTGTTTGCGTGCTTGTTTGGTGTTATTTGTGGTGTTGTTTCTTCTCTTTCAGAGATGGGCCTTGTCTGGATACTGGGCCACACCTATGTGTTTTGGGGGTCCAGGCGAGCAGACGTTAGGCTCAATGGTAGGCAACTAGGCATTTCTAGGCAGGAAGCTTGTGTCTGCTGGTTTGAGGGCACCGGGCATGTTGTGGAGCAGAATGGTGCCAGAAGTGCATCGCTTTGCGCTACTGGATAGACCGCCGAACGTTCTGGTGCTACGCATCGGCGGCAATGATTTAGGACTGAGGTCCATGTTGGACATCATTTGTGATGTCAAGTTTGATTTCCTGTGGCACTGCATGGCCTTCCCTTCCCAGATATGCTCCTCGTGTGGTCCGACATCATTGCTCAGACGACTTGGCATTTGGCTAGGTCAGTGGAGCCGCTCACTAAGGCCCGCAGGAAGGTCAACAGCGAGGTAGGCAGATTTGTAGTAATGGGGACCTGGTTATCTGGCATTTGGAACTGGAAACGGATACTTGGGGATACCTGTGGGGTGACGGGGTACACCTCAATGTGGTGGTAATTGATCTGTGGGCCCTGGGGTTGCAGGATGGTATTCAGAGATATTTGAGGGTGTGGAGGGGCACACAAGGGTAAGGTCTGCCCCTTATGCGCTGTGGTGGAGGTTGGTCTTTGCTGGCGAATGAAGAAACCTCGGATAAGGAAGGATTCAGGACCCATCGGTGGTATAGGTCCCTGTGGTGTATTCCAGGTAACGTGGTTTAGCTGGAATTGGTTAATGGGTGCACTGCGGTTAGTGAGTTATCTCTGAGCCAGTATGTCGGCTGGAGGCCTAGTATAGTAAAAGTTACTGCAGTGCATTCTTGAACATACGATAGTTTGGAATTCCTGCAAAGACCAACGCGATTCGTGACTGATGGGTTTTTGGTTTAATAAATGTTTTTTACGGTTTATGTTCATTTAAGTTTATTTGTTAATAAAAAGGCTCCTACAGACAATTTTTTACTCCATTTATGGTGTGGTCTCCATTAATGGTATTTAATGGTAAGGGTGGGATGGAGTATGGGGTTGGTCTGGCAGTTATTGGCTAAGGATGGAACATCTGATTAACAATGGTCATGCCTTTTCCAGGCTACAGTATGAAGTGCAGTGCCCGTTACAGTGGGAGGAGCATTACATTAAGGAAACCCAAGCTGAGTATAGGTTCTGTAAGTTCTGTATGTAAGATTTAATAAAGAGGTGTAAAGTCAGTGTGGTTTGGCAACATATAATGCACAATATCTCCGAAACCAAAGCGGCACAAAAGTTTATTTTTGTGGCACAAACCAGCACAAACGCAGCACAAACGAATGGCATGTTTGTTTTTAAAATTCAACAACATGGGTTGCAAAGTGGGCGGGCTTTAAACAACTATAACGCACAATATCTCCGAAACCAAAGCGGCACAAACGTTTATTTTTGCGGCACAAACCAGCACAAATGTGGCACAAATGAATGGCGTGTTTGTTTTTAAAATTCAGCAACATGGGGTGCAGAGTGGGCGGGGCTTACATTAAATTGAATATCTAATATCTCAGAAACTGAACGGCACAAAACGCTCATTTTTGCTGCACAAATCAGCACAAACACGGCACAAACGAATAGTATATTTTCATATATGTATATTCAGGTTTTACAAACATGGGGTGCCAACTTCACACAGCTAGTCCCAGCTCATCTGCCACCAGCCAGTTCCGCTGCCACATCCACCTGCTGACTGCTGCCACAATGCAGTCTACTGGACTGATCACAGGCACTCATACCTTGCTGTGCTCCCATGGCTGCTGTCTAACCAGGAGCTCGCTAACCAGGTACGTGGCAGGAGGGCGGGGTGATGTCATTGTCTGGAAAAAACAAATTGCTATTATCCTAAAAATAAAAACACCACAAATTTTTATTTTTACGACATAAAAAAGCACAAAGGTAGCACTAACGAATAGTATGTTTGTTTTTAAGATTTAATAACATGGGGTGCAAAATCGGTGGGGTGTTATCAAATATAAACAAGCTGCTAAAAAACTATAACAGCACAAATACAAATGTTAGCAGCGCAAAACAGCACAATTGAGGCACTAACCAACCAGCCCAATTTCGTGTCTTTTGGGTGTTGTAGGGGGGCTCAGTGACCTTTGGTGACCTTATATATAATACTAAAAATGAATAATAACGCAAAAACGATAAAAGGTACAGTAGAACGAAAATGTAAACAGCACAAACATAGCACTAAAGAAACACACTCGAGTTTTTATTTGTGCTGATTGTATTAATAATGCAAAAATGATAAAAGATAGAAGGGAATTTTTAGCAGCACAAAACAGCACAAACGTAGCACTAACCAACGAGACCAGTTTTGTGTCATTTGGGCGTTGTAGGGGGGCTAGGTGATGTCATAGTCTGGAAAAAACAATTGCTAATATCTTAAAAATAAAAGCAGCACAAATGTGTAACGATATCACGTACGGGACATGAAAAGCTGTAGCTAGCTGCCATCTTGTGTGGAAGTAGCCATGACAGTTTGGCTAACCATGTAACCTTACAGAAAACTCTGAACTCCCTCCTTCCTTGTCCTAGGAATTCAAAGCTTTTTAAGTTCAACAGAAAAGGTTATCTCAACAGAGAAAACAGAACCAGGTTAGGTCAGTAGAAAACATTTGTTGTAAGGGCAGTGTCAGGCCTGTCGTAAAACTGTCACCCTCCCCATTCAGAGACCTAACAGGCCTCGGTCGTAAATTGTCTGAATACACTTCAGTAGAATAAGTATGAAATTTCAGCATGTTTCATAACTTCTGACTTAGTAACAGCACAGCCATAATCTGGACATATTTAGTTTCCTCAGATAATATGGAACGTTTCAAGTCCAGACACCCCTATGGCAAGTCATATGGGAAACCCCTGGGACCACTTATTCCTCCAAAGCAGGCTATACGTTATAGATATGGCATGTTTAGACTTGTTTTGAAGGAAATCTCAAGTTGAATAATAATATGGATATTTGGAGTCTGTAAACACTATAGATGCAGATATATGAATATGTATTGCAAAATCTACCTGGGACGTGGTCATGAGTGCAGACACCTCCCAGCAACCAACCCCTAAAACAAGATGACCAGACGATTGGTTACTGGTCACTGTCAACACCCCCTTTGATTTGACAGAAAAGAGGAGATGCCAAGACAATGGTCAGTTCTCCTTTTACCATCCAAGAAGAAACATCTGCCAAGTCGAGAACCGATTACCTAGCTCATCGATCGAACTCTGATCAACCCTCGGACATTAATTGCAAGTATTCTTCCTTCCCAATTCTACCTTATTGCTTTGTGGCTGTATATTGTCTTTATCTTTTTGAAACATCTTTTTTCTGTAAATATTTTATTTGCATCAACTTTGACCTTTTCATAATAAACCCTTATGTGGAAAAGTGTTAACCTTGTCTCTAAAGCTCTTAATGCAAGCTATAAACGAACCTGCCTCTTGAAGGGCGCTACTGTTGTAGAGTAAGACTCTGAGCAAACCTGTCTGTGGTGGCAGTGTGTGTGGCAGACGCTTATTCTAAAATTATAATTGGTATTGCTCAGTCTTTTAAACGGGGGTGGTGGCAGGTAAAGGGTTAATTGTGTAATTAGCCCAGTGACAATCACTCTCAGGCTGCTCGTACCTAGATTGTGGTCCCGCAAGCTGGAAAATCTTTGTGCTGGGCACAGCTGAGAGTGGCATTGTTACGTAAGTGACAGCGTGGTGTGAGGGTGGCCGGTCCTCTGTCGCGAGTTAGCGAGGAGGGCAGGGATCTGACACCCGCGTTCGTCACATATTGGCTGGCAGCGTAGTGGGATAGTTTCGCATTAAGAGCATTCAGTGCATTGTTAGGAATTAGCTCTGCACTGAAGGATTGTAACCTTTGTGGAAACAGTCCTTAGAGACAAGCTGGTGCATATTTTTTGATTTTTATTTTTTCAAGAGAGACATACAGCAACAGCTCCTTCCTACACCTTCTTCCTATCTCTTCTTTCTGTTCTATCCTTTCTGCTTGCAACATGTCTGGGTTATCAGCATATAAAAAGATGAGCAAGAATGAACTGACTGTTGAGTGCGCAGAAAGAGGAATTGACGTCGGTGGCAAAAATCGTGAAGGCTTGATACATGCCTTACAGGAGTTTGATATCCGTGCAGACCAGAACCTGGGGGAAACTGGACCAGAAAGGGTTTCCGCTACTCCAGAGGCCAGTGGTTCAGAGGCAGCCTCACCAGAAGGGCAAGCAGAAACTGACACTGGAATACCACGGATTGTTACCTCTAAGCCATCACAAGAGCAGGCCAGCATCAGATTGCCTGAAACCATCATAGACTCTCCTCAAATGCAAGTAACTCTACAAAACCTCAGGGAGACGGATCCTGTGGTGTACCTGCAGTTTCTGGAACGCCAGGCTGAGCGAGAAGAGCGCAGGGCTGAGCGAGAGGCGGCAGAACGCCAGGCTGAGAGGGAGGCTGATCGTCGGCATGAATTGGAGATGGCTAGGCTCCAGCAGCAGCGACAGGCTCAGAACCTCGGATCCCTAGAGCACAGGGATGCCTCTCTGCCAGTGATCCCGGCAGCCAAATTTCCAGTTATGGAAAAGGACAGTGACATTGACGTGTATCTACTATCGTTTGAAAAAACTTGCCGTCAGTACCATCTGCCCCCAGCACAATGGGCCCGGTACCTGACGCCAGGGCTACGAGGCAAGGCCCTGGATGCTTATGTCGAACTGTCAGAAGAGCAGTGCGACGATTATGAGGCCCTAAAGGCTGCAATCATCCAAAAGTTTCAGCTAACCCCGGAAGTGTACCGGAAGCGTTTTAGGTCCTTGCAAAAGGGGCCTGGGGACTCATACATGGATGTGGTAGGTCGCTTACGTACCACATTCCGGCAGTGGACTAAAGGCTTGAAAGCCGATTCTTTTGAATCCCTGGAAGATCTTATGATTGAAGATCAACTTTTGCACATCTGTCCTACAGACGTCAAACAGTTTGTGCTGGAGCGAAAGCCAACCTCTGCCAAAGTAGCAGCAGAACTAGCAGATACCTATATCCACTCTCGGGTATCTGACCATCGCAAGGCTCCTCTGAATGGCTGGAAAGGAGGGAAATCGCACATGGCAACCCCTCCTCTGCCTACCAAACAAGTTCCTCAGCAGCCGGAACCTGCAACTCCTGGAGCCAAGGCCTTCCTAACTGACAAACGCAAATGCTACAACTGTGGGGAAGCCGGACATCTCAGGATGCAGTGCCCTGAGCAGAAGAAGACGACATCACCTGGCCATCCAGCTAGCAACCCTTCTGCTGTGCTGCTCATCAGTGGGAAACCTCCCGGAACCAATGCCAACTTGCAGCCAGTCATCGTAGGCCACCGGACTGTAACAGGCTTTCGTGACACCGGAGCCGAAGTCACATTGGTCAGACCAGAGGTTATAGAAGAAACAGACATCATCCCAGAGAAGTTCCTTACCCTCACCAGAGTTGGGGGGACCCGTTCCCGTGTACCCCGTGCCTATGTTTTCATTGATTAGGGTGCCGGAAGTGGGATGAGAGAGGTGGGTGTCTCGGAGGAGATCCCCACTGCGGTGTTGTTGGGTTCTGATTTAGGTACCCTTGTTTCATACTATGCCCCTGCTAAGAGCACCCAGGATGCTCCCACGGATCTCTCTGGACCTACCAAGGTACTGTTTACAGATGTTGGGGTAATATCTGGGCAACCTGTAGATGGACAGAGGGAGGGGGAGGGTGGAGTGGAAGTGCAAGGTCCTCCTTCTTCAGAGACAGGAGAGAAGGCCCCCTTGCTAGTGAAGGTAACTGATGTATGTTCCAATGATGCTGAACTGGTAAAGGTTAAATGTGATGATAATGATGATGATGATGATGATAATGATGATGATGCATTGCCAGTATTGGTGGTCACTCGCAGTGCTGCAAAGGCAGCCGAGGTGCAGGCCCTGGTCGCAGAACAGCAGGAGGAGGTCTCTGGGCCCTCTCCCTGTTCTGACCCAGTGGACTCCACCTCTGTTGAGCCTCAGCAGCCGTCCATGTTTGCCACAGGACTGCTGGCTGGGACCTGTTGTTCCGCCTTTGAAACAGCACTGCAGACAGACCAAACACTAGCACAGCTCAGGAGTCTAGCTGATCGCCCCCCTGCAGAGAATGACAAACAAAAGGTCTATTGGGACAAAGGTAAACTGTACAGAGAAAATATGCCTGCAGAGGGGAATGAGGCTGACCTAGGTAGCAGGCAGCTGGTTGTACCCAGTCAATTTAGGGGACAGCTGCTAAAAGTGGCTCATGAGATTCCCCTCGCAGGGCACTTGGGGATCACTAAGACCCGAGGGCGGTTGATACACAACTTTTATTGGCCTACAATGCTCGCTGACATAGCTGACTACTGTCGGTCCTGTGTTACCTGCCAGCGAGTTGGCAAGGCAGGGGATGTACACAGGGCTCCGCTAAAACCTTTGCCTGTGATTGACGAACCTTTTAAGAGGGTGGCAGTGGATATCATTGGGCCTTTGGCCATCCCTAGCAGTTCAGGCAAACGTTATATCCTTACAGTTGTCGACTATGCCACGCGTTATCCAGAGGCGGTGGCTCTCTCCTGCGTCCGGGCAGACAAGGTCGCTGATGCTCTGCTGGGAATCTTCACAAGAGTGGGATTCCCGGCTGAGCTCATTAGCGATCAAGGCCCTCAGTTTGTGTCCGACTTGATGCAAGCTCTCTGTCGGAAAATACAGATGACGCATATCATGGCCAGTCCTTATCACCCACAAACGAACGGTTTGTGCGAGCGTTTCAATGGAACCTTGAAACAAATGTTGTGCACCTTTGTGCACTCCCAGGGTAAGGACTGGGAACGATATCTGCCTCATCTGCTGTTTGCTTACAGAGAGGTGCCTCAGGAGTCCACAGGCTTTTCGCCATTTGAACTTTTGTACGGACGGAGGGTAAGAGGACCCCTGGACCTAATCCGTGAGACCTGGGAGGGCAAGATTGCCGACTCAAAGGTCTCTGTTGTGGATTATGTCCTAAAATTCAGAGATAAAATGGAGACGCTGGTGGAAATTGTGCGGGAGAACATGACCCAGGCCCAGACTAGGCAGAAAGAGTGGTATGACCGTAATGCTAGGGAGCGGACCTATGACATTGGTCAGAAGGTGTATGTTCTGCTTCCCCTGCGGCAGAACAAACTCCAAGCAGCATGGGAAGGCCCGTACACCATCACCCAGCGTCTGAATGATGTCACCTACTTGGTCAGGTTGGGGGAAGGGCGTATACGGCAGAAGGCCATTCATGTTAACATGATCAAAGCCCATCATGAGCGCACGGCCTATGTCATGCCGGTCTGCAGCAGGCCAGAGCCCGAGGAGGCTGATCCACTTCTAGACCTGCTAGCAGACACCAGGGAGGTAGACTCAGAACTCCTGATAAACTCCAATCTTACCCCCACCCAGGTACCTGGACTGAAGCGAGTGCTGGCAGTACATGGTAGCAGGTTTACGGGAAAACCTGGGAGGACACACCTCGCTGTCCACCAGGTGGACACCAGGGCACGTCCCCCCATTAAACAGTCGGCCTATCGCGTCTCCCTGGAGGTGCTGGCCGACATGAAAAGGGAGGTGGAGGAAATGCTGCAGCTGGGGGTGATTCAGAAGTCCCACAGTGCCTGGGCGTCCCCAGTAGTCTTGGTCCCCAAAAAGGACCAGACGACCAGGTTCTGTGTGGACTACCGGAAGCTGAATGCCATCACTACTGCAGATGCCTACCCCATGCCCCGGATTGATGAGTTGTTAGATAGGCTGGCGGCCGCCCGTTATATAACAATCATGGATCTGAGCAGGGGGTACTGGCAAATTCCTCTGGCCCCTGAGGCTCGGGAAAAGTCGTCCTTCATCACCCCATTCGGATTGTTCGAGTTTACCGTCATGCCGTTTGGGATGAAGAATGCCCCAGCCACCTTCCAGAGAGTCATGAATGACTTACTGGAGGGGCTGGAAACCTTTGCCGTAGCCTACCTGGATGACATCGCCGTGTTCAGCCCTACCTGGGAAGAACACCTGGTGCACCTGTCACAGGTCCTGGACCAACTGACGTCTGCCAATCTGACTGTAAAACCCAGTAAGTGTCAGATTGGCATGACTGATGTGCAGTACTTGGGACACCAGGTAGGAGGAGGTACCCTGAAACCCGAGACAGGGAAGGTTGAGGCCATCCTGGCCTGGCCTACCCCTCAAACCAAAAAGCAGGTTATGTCTTTCTTGGGGACCGCTGGCTACTATAGGAAATTTGCATGTAACTATAGTAGCCTGGCCAAACCTCTGACTGACCTAACCAAAAAGAAACTGCCCAAGGTGGTGTCTTGGACACCAGAATGTGAGCAGGCATTTCAGGCCTTGAAGGAGGCGCTGGCCAGCGCACCTGTGCTGCAGGCTCCAGACTTCACCCGCCGTTTCCTTGTGCAGACGGATGCCTCTGCCTTTGGATTAGGTGCAGTCCTGAGCCAGGTGGACGAGGCCGGAGAGGAGCATCCCATCCTCTACCTGAGAAGGAAGCTGCTTCCCAGGGAAGTAGCATATGCCACGATCGAAAAGGAGTGTCTTGCGATCGTGTGGGCTCTCCAGAAGTTACAAACGTACCTTTATCACTTCACTGTGATCACGGATCACAATCCCTTGAGCTGGCTAAATCGTGTTGCTGGGGAGAATGGCAAACTACTTTGGTGGAGCCTAATTCTTCAGCAATACTATTTCACCATCCAGCATAAGAAAGGCAGCGCCCATGGCAATGCTAATGGGCTGTCACGACAAGCCGAGCCTGCAGGAGTCGGTTGCGTCAGGAGGGAAATTGTAGTTCCCTCCCATGCAACCACCTAAGGGGGGAGGTGTAACGATATCACGTACGGGACATGAAAAGCTGTAGCTAGCTGCCATCTTGTGTGGAAGTAGCCATGACAGTTTGGCTAACCATGTAACCTTACAGAAAACTCTGAACTCCCTCCTTCCTTGTCCTAGGAATTCAAAGCTTTTTAAGTTCAACAGAAAAGGTTATCTCAACAGAGAAAACAGAACCAGGTTAGGTCAGTAGAAAACATTTGTTGTAAGGGCAGTGTCAGGCCTGTCGTAAAACTGTCACCCTCCCCATTCAGAGACCTAACAGGCCTCGGTCGTAAATTGTCTGAATACACTTCAGTAGAATAAGTATGAAATTTCAGCATGTTTCATAACTTCTGACTTAGTAATAGCACAGCCATAATCTGGACATATTTAGTTTCCTTAGATAATATGGAACGTTTCAAGTCCAGACACCTCTATGGCATGTCATATGGGAAACCCCTGGGACCACTTATTCCTCCAAAGCAGGCTATACGTTATAGATATGGCATGTTTAGACTTGTTTTGAAGGAAATCTCAAGTTGAATAATAATATGGATATTTGGAGTCTGTAAACACTATAGATGCAGATATATGAATATGTATTGCAAAATCTACCTGGGACGTGGTCATGAGTGTAGACACCTCCCAGCAACCAACCCCTAAAACAAGATGACCAGACGATTGGTTACTGGTCACTGTCAACACCCCCTTTGATTTGACAGAAAAGAGGAGATGCCAAGACAATGGTCAGTTCTCCTTTTACCATCCAAGAAGAAACATCTGCCAAGTCGAGAACCGATTACCTAGCTCATCGATCGAACTCTGATCAACCCTCGGACATTAATTGCAAGTATTCTTCCTTCCCAATTCTGCCTTATTGCTTTGTGGCTGTATATTGTCTTTATCTTTTTGAAACATCTTTTTTCTGTAAATATTTTATTTGCATCAACTTTGACCTTTTCATAATAAACCCTTATGTGGAAAAGTGTTAACCTTGTCTCTAAAGCTCTTAATGCAAGCTATAAACGAACCTGCCTCTTGAAGGGCGCTACTGTTGTAGAGTAAGACTCTGAGCAAACCTGTCTGTGGTGGCAGTGTGTGTGGCAGACGCTTATTCTAAAATTATAATTGGTATTGCTAAAATTACGAGTCTCCCCCGGCTCAGTCTTTTAAACGGGGGTGGTGGCAGTTAAAGGGTTAATTGTGTAATTAGCCCAGTGACAATCACTCTCAGGCTGCTTGCACCTAGATTGTGGTCCCGCAAGCTGGAAAATCTTTGTGCTGGGCACAGCTGAGAGTGGCATTGTTACGTAAGTGACAGCGTGGTGTGAGGGTGGCCGGTCCTTTGTCGCGAGTTATCGAGGAGGGCAGGGGTCTGACACCCGCGTTCGTCACAAAATGTAAATTTTTATGGCACAAAACAGCACAAACGTAGCACTAAAGAAACACACTTGAGTTTTCATTTGTGCTGATTGTAGGGGGGCCAGCTTCGCTGAGCTAGAGGCTGCAACCCTGACTGACACATCAGGACACCCAGATTAGGAATGGCGTGTCACTTGAGTAAAGTCTCCTGGTGACACGTTGTTATGCTAATGTCATTGCTTTAAATGTATGTGTGATTAAAATATGTTTTATTTATTTTTGTTATTTGTTTACAATTTTTAAAATATTTTATATGTTTTTTTAATGGTAACTTATTGCAGAATATTTAAAAAAAACTTTTTTTTGCTTTTCCACATCAATTTTATTTTATTATTTTTCACCTCTATCCTTTTTTCCAAAGTCTATTATATCTATTTCTATTTTTCTATTGTTTTGATTACATACTGTATGTCTATTTTTTTCATGATCACATTTTTTTTCCAGGTTTCTTGCAACAGGACAATCTTTTGTTTCTTTACACTAATACTTCCTTATGGGAGTGTCCACAGTTACCCATCATACTTGCCAGGCCGCCCAAGTCTGGATCTCTTTATTTCAACAAAAAAAGTATTTTTCGTCTGTCATCCTCTTGGCACACAGTACACAGTAAGTTGATGCTGGTGCCTACAGCAGCCAAGGTGATGCCAAAATCTTCACATTCTGATTCTGTGATGGGGAGTCGCATATATGAAAGATGTTCCCAGTTTCCCCCAAGCAGGCCTCTCCCATGTACAGCAGAGCAGAGTTTTCCACTAGTCATCAAGGCAGATGAGGCTTTTGGACTAGCAGAGAACCTAATGTGTCCATACAGTGGATACTGACTGAGCCACAAGCAGATGATGTTTAATTATGGTCTGAACCGTGCTTGACGATTCGTCAAGTGTGCATTTGGGGTCTGTATTTCAAAGTGGCATATACTCCTGTCCTGCATGCAGTTGGATTTGGAAAATGTGATCAAAGTCATCCTGGCGTGTTGTGTAAACCATCTCCTTATTCTTTTTTGCCTCCAAACTCTTTGAACGTTTAGTCCAAAACCGACTGATCGACCACTTTATTGAGAGTAACCTTCTTGATCCCCTTCAGTCTGGATTTCCCCCACAGCACTCCACAGAAACTGCTCTCCTAAAACTCACAAATGACTTACTAACAGCCAAAACCAACGGTCATTATTTCGTACTCTTACTCTTGGACCTCTCTGCTGCCTTTGATACAGTTGACCACACTCTCCTCCTGAAAAAACTCAATTTGCTTGGTCTCCTTGGCTGCTCTCTCTATTGGTTCGAATCATACCTATCTTAACACAGCTTAAGTGTCACTTACAACTCCACTTCCTCCTCTCCAACTCCACTTACCGTTGGGCCCCCCAAGGTTCTGTCCTTGGACCCCTACTATTCTTGATCTACACGTCCTCCCTGAGTCAGCTGATAGCCTCCCATGGCTTCCGCTACCATTTATATGCCGATGACAAAACTATGACAGATCCCAAATCTATCTTTCTACCCCTCAACTCACCCCATCAGTCTCCTCACGCATCACTGATTTACCAACAGACATATCAGCCTGGATGTCACCCCACTTCCTCAAACTGAATTTATCTAAAACCGAGCTCTTAATATTTCCTCCCCCACATGCCCCTTCCCCTAACTTCTCTGTCAAGATCAATGGCACAACTATCAGTCCATCCCCACATGCCAGGGTGCTAGGGCTAATCCTAGACTCTGAACTGTCCTTTTAGGCCCACATACAATCCCTGTCCAGATCATGCTGCCTTAGCCTCCGCAACATTTCTAGAATATGCCCCTTTTTAACCAATGACGCCACCAAGCTTCTAATTCACACACTGGTTATCTCTCACCTCGACTACTGCAACTCCCTCCTCATTGTATTACCTTTACATAGACTATCCCACATTCAGTCCATAATGAATGCTGCTGCAAGACTCATCCACCTAACCAACAATTCAGTGTCCTCCACCCCTCTCTGCCAATCCCTCCACTGTCTTCCACTCACCCAACGAATAAAATTCAAAATACTAACAATAATTTACAAAGCCATCCATAACTCTGCCCCCAGCTACATCACTAACCTAGTCTCAAAATTCCAACCAAGCCGCTCTCATCGGTCCTCCCAAAACCTCCTGCTCTCTAGCTCTCTTGTCACCTCCTCCCATGCTCGCCTCCAGGATTTCTCCAGAGCCTCTCCCATCCTTTGGAACTCCCTACCCCAATCTGTCTGCCTGTCCCCTAATCTATCCATCTTCATCTATCCTAATCAATCCCTGAAAATCCTTCTCTTTAAAGAAGCCTATCCTGCTTCTAACTAATACACTGTTTTACTTTCTCCATCAGCTCATTCCCCACAGCTATTACCTTTTGTATCAAGTGACCCTCCCTCTTAGATTGTAAGCTCTAACGAGCAGGGCCCTCTGATTCCTCTTGTACCAAATTGTAATGTAACTGTAATGTCTGCCTTCATTTTGTTAAGCGCTGAGCAAACTGTTGGTGCTATATGAATCCTGTATACTAATAATAACAAACCAGCAGCAGGAATTCTGCTCAGGATGTACAATTTATAGACTTATGCTACAGTGCAGCGGTCATGACCACCAGAAATAAATTTTCTGATTTCTTTGTGTCCCCAGAGGGTGCAGTGTCCTGGAAGGATCAAAATGTGTAGGTCATCTGATATACAGTATGCAGGCTTTACATTATCTCCAAATAAAAAAAAACATTTTTTTAAATATCTTTGCATAAAGTTTTTTAAACTTATATTTTGTTATTTTGTTCTATTTTCTCTCATCATAGTTTTGTCTTGTTTTTCTTTGGAAGGTCTGCATTTACCCCACATACACAAGAAAATTTACAAGAAAAAAAGAATAAAATAGAAAAAAGACTTTTATAAGCATGAAACAACCCTGGCAAGCTTTTAGCTAGGGCTCTCCAACAGCGAAAGGTTGACTTCACTGTGCACCTTACTGTAGATGCATCATGCATATTGCTATCACTCGCCAATTTGAACACTTCTACAAGGACCTCTACAATCTTCAGCCTCACGAGCCTGACCCTTCTGTAGGCAACCAGCACCTGATCTGGGAATATATGGTCTGTTTTCCCTTTCTGCTGCTGATGCACCAGCTCTGCAAGGCCCACTGTCATTGGAAGAATTTGCAACTGCACTGAAAAACAGCTGGGGAAATGTTCAGGCCCGGACAGTTTTCTACTAGCTTGGATAGGACTTGACCAGGTCAGGTTTATCGCTAGCCGAGAGGCTAGGGATAATCCTATAAAGGCTCTGAATTTGCATCACTGGCTCACTTCTACTCGACAGGAAGGTTTTTTCCTCTCCATGGACGCTGAGAAGGCATTTGACAGAGTGGCCCGGGATTATATGGTGGCTGTTTTGGAGGCAGTGGTGTATCGCCGACTATGCGGGTCTTCATAATGTCCCTTTATGCTAACCCCCACTCCAAAGTCAGAGTTAACAGCCATCCTTTAGACACCTTCCACATCCATAACGGGACCAGGCAGGGGTGCACTCTGTCCCTTTTGGGTAGCCTGGAATTCCTTCCTGCGCTGTGGTACTTCTTTTTGGCTGCTGAATGGCCTCACACTTCGGAGTTTGCCAAACATTTTTTCAAAAGGGGCCACTTCCTACTTCTATCAAAGTTGATGGAGAGCTCTACTACGGCTTTGTTTCCCTTCTGGACATTCCTCCAGCTTAAATAGTTTCTGGATGATCCAAACTGTACGGCAAACTTTTTTTCAGCTCAGACGGTAATGGAATCCTTATGCTCAAGGTCCTCACCCCAAAGCCAAGTAATCTCTACTCTGTATGTTTCTGTGTTTGATGATCTACCTGTACGTTTACAATCAGACTGCATCACTTGTGATTCAGAGCTGGGTATCTCCCTGGATGATGAGGGCTTGGATCTTGTCCATTTGCATATACATAAGGGATCCCTGAATGTCTCTGTCCAGGAGAACAGTTATAAGCTCAAGACCCGCTGGTACCAGACGCCGTCTCTGCTTCACAAAATTTTTGCTTCACTCTTTCATTGCTGTTGGCGGTGCGCCAACGAGGTGGGTACTCTCCTCCACATTTGATGGTCCTGTCCAGAGATCCAGCCTTTCTGAAATATGGTTCACAAAGCGACAATAACAGTTTCAACACTTTCCCTGGAGTTCACGCCTGTGCAATATCTCCTGCACTTCTCTACATGCATATGATTAACACTACTGGGCTTTGTGTACCAGTTCATGTAAATCTACCAGCCCTTCCTCTGTGAAGGAGTGGCTTTGACATGTCACTTGTATTGAGGAGATGGAGTATCTGATCCA